>NW_026453167.1:5018294-5645581 GCF_025200985.1 Drosophila gunungcola | reverse complement strand
AAGTGGTATATCTTAAAAGTCTTCTGGCTTAGTTCTCTAAAAATCTGCGTTTAAAACTTGGTTTATAATTTCGGGCCGATTTTTTGCAAATTTCATGATGTAACCCCTTTCTAAATCTCCAAAAAAATGGTCTGTGCAGAAAAGTGACCAAAACCTGCCGTTTTAAATCCATAACTTTTCTCTCAGGCATCTGATGCCAATGTGTGTAACTCTAAAGATTCGTGGCTTAATCCTCTAAAAATTCTGCATTTAAATTTTGTTTGAAAATATTGGAATTTTATTTTACGATATAACTCCTTAATTCATTTCTGAAAATAGCATTACAGAAATGGCACCAAAAGCCTACAGTTTAAGTCCATAACTTTTCTTTCAAGCATCCAATTTCGAAGTGGTATATCTTAAAAGTCTTCTGGCTTAGTTCTCTAAAAATCTGCGTTTAAAACTTGGTTTGTAATTTCGGGCCGATTTTTTGCAAATTTCATGATGTAACCCTTTCTAAATCTCCAAAAAATGGTCTGTGCAGAAAAGTGACCAACAACCTGCCGTTTTAAATCCAAAACTTTTCTCTCAGGCATCTGATGCCAAAGTGGTGTCTCTAAAGATTCGTGGCTTAAGCCTCTAAAGATATGCATTTTAATTTATTTGAAAATATTGGAATTTTATTTTTACGATATAACTCCTAATTAATTTCTGAAAAATAGCATTACAGAAATGGCACCAAAAGCCACAGTTTTAAGTCCATAACTTTTCTTTCAAGCATCCAATTTCGAAGTGGTATATCTTAAAAGTCTTCTGGCTTAGTTCTCTAAAAATCTGCGTTTAAAACTTGGTTTGTAATTTCGGGCCGATTTTTTGCAAATTTCATGATGTAACCCTTTCTAAATCTCCGAAAAAATGGTCTGTGCAAAAAGGACCAAAAACCTGCCGTTTAAAATCCATACTTTTCTCTCAGGCATCTGATGTCAAAGTAGGTATGTCTCTAAAGATTCGGTGGCTTAATCCTCTAAAAATCTGCATTTAAATTTGATTGAAAAGAGTTGGAATTTTATTTTTACGATTAACTCCCTAATTAATTTCTGAAAAATAGCATTACAGAAATGGGCCCAAAAGCCTACAGTTTTAAGTCCATAACTTTTCTTTCAAGCATCCAATTTTCGAAGTGGTATATCTTAAAAGTCTTTCTGGCTTAGTTCTCTAAAAATCTGCGTTTAAACTGGTTTGTAATTTCGGGCCGATTTTTTGCAAATTTCTGATGTAACCCCTTTCTAAATCTCCGAAAAAATGGTCTGTGCAGAAAAGTGACCAAAAACTGCCGTTTTAAATCCATAACTTTTCTCTCCAGGCATCTGATGTCAAAGTGGTATGTCTCTAAAGATTCGTGGCTTAAGCCTCTAAAGATTTGCATTTAATTTTATTTAAAAATATTGAAATGGTATTTTTCACGATATAACTCCTTAATTAATTTCTGAAAATAGCATTACAGAAATGGCACCAAAGCCTACAGTTTTAAGTCCATAACTTTTCTTTCAAGCATCCAATTTCGAAAGTGGTATATCTTAAAAGTCTTCTGGCTTAGTTCTCTAAAGAATCGGCGTTTAAAACTTGGTTATGAATTTCGGGCCGATTTTTTGCAAATTTCATGATGTAACCCCTTTCTAAATCTCCAAAAAAATGGTCTGTGCAGAAAAGTGACCAAAAACCTGCCGTTTTAAATTCCATAACTTTTCTCTCAGGCATCTGATGCCAATGTGGTGTATCTCTAAAGATTCGTGGCTTAATCCTCTAAAGATTATGCATTTAATTTTGATTGAAAATATTGGAATGTTATTTTTACGATATAACTCCCTAATTAATTTCTGAAAAATAGCATTACAGAAATGCTCCAAAAGCCTACAGTTTTAAGTCCATAACTTTTCTTTCAAGCATCCAATTCGAGTGGTATATCTTAAAAGTCTTCTGGCTTAAAAATACGCGTTTAAAAACTTGGTTTGCAATTCGGGCCGATTTTTTGCAAATTTCATGATGTAACCCCTTTCTAAATCTCCGAAAAAATGGTCCTGTGGCAGAAAAGTGACCAAAACCCTGCCGTTTTAAAATCCATAACTTTTCTCTCAGCATCTGATGCCAATGTGGTGTAACTCTAAAGATTCGTGGCTTAATCCTACTAAAATTCTGCATTTAATTTTGTTTGAAAATATTGGAATTTTATTTTTACGATATAAACTCCTTAATTCATTTCTGAAAAATAGCATTACAGAAATGGCACCAAAAGCCTACAGTTTTAAGTCCATACTTTCTTTCAAGCATCCAATTCGAAGTGGTATATCTTAAAAGTCTTCTGGCTTAGTTCTCTAAAAATCTGCGTTTAAAAACTTGGTTTGTAATTTCGGGACGAGTTTTTGCAAATTTCATGATGTAACCCCCTTTCTAAATCTCCAAAAAAATGGTCTGTGCAGAAAAGTGACCAACAACCTGCCGTTTAAATCCAAAACTTTTCTCTCAGCATCTGATTGCCAAAGTGGGTAGTCTCTAAAGATTCGTGGCTTAAGTCTCTAAAGATATGCATTTTAATTTTATTGAAAATATTGGAATTTTATTTTTACGATATATATCCTTAATTAATTTCTGAAAAATAGCAGTACAGAAATGGCACCAAAAGCCTACAGTTTTAAGTCCATAACTTTTCTTTCAAGCATCCAATTTCGAAGTGGTATATCTTAAAAGTCTTCTGGCTTAGTCTCTAAAAATCTGCGTTTAAAACTTGGTTTGTAATTCGGGCCGATTTTTTGCAAATTTCATGATGTAACCCCTTTCTAAATCTCCGAAAAAAATGGTCTGTGCAGAAAAGTGACCAAAAACCTGCCGTTTTAAATCCATAACTTTTCTCTCAGGCATCTGATGTCAAAGTGGTATGTCTCTAAAGAGTCGTGGCTTAATCCTCTAAAAGATATGCATTTTAATTTGATTGAAAATTTGGAATTTTATTTTTACGATATAACTCCTAATTATTTCTGAAAAATAGCATTACAGAAATGGCACCAAAAGCCTACAGTTTTAAGTCCATAACTTTTCTTCAAGCATTACCAATTTCGAAGTGGTATATCTAAAAGTCTTCTGACTTAGTTCTCTAAAAATCTGCGTTTAAAACTTGGTTGTAATTTCGGGCCGATTTTTTGCAAATTTCATGATGTAACCCCTTTCTAAATCTCCGAAAAAATGGTCTGTGCAGAAAAGTGACCAAAAACCTGCCGTTTTAAATCCATAACTTTCTCTCAGGCATCTGATGCCAATGTGGTTGTAACTCTAAAGATTCGTGGCTTAATCCTCTAAAATTCTGCATTTAATTTGATTGAAAATATTGGAATTTTATTTTTACGATATAACTCGCTAATTAATTTCTGAAAAATAGCATTACAGAAATGGCACCAAAAGCCTACAGTTTTAAGTCCATAACTTTTCTTTAAAGCATCCAATTCGAAGTGGTATATCTTAAAAGTCTTCTGGCTTAGTTCTCTAAAAATCTGCGTTTAAAACTTGGTTTGTAATTTCGGGCCGATTTTTTTGCAAATTTCATGATGTAACCCCTTTCTAAATCTCCGAAAAAATGGTCTGTGCAGAAAAGTGACCAAAAACCTGCCGTTTTAAATCCATAACTTTTCTCTCAGGCATCTGATGTCAAAGTGGTATGTACTCTAAAGATTCGTGGCTTAAGCCTCTAAAGATTTGCATTTTAATTTTATTTAAAAATATTGAAATGGTATTTTCACGATATAACTCCTTAATTAATTTCTGAAAAATAGCATTACAGAAATGGCACCAAAAGCCTACAGTTTTAAGTCCATAACTTTTCTTTCAAGCATCCAATTTCGAAGTGGTATATCTTAAAAGGTCTTCTGGCTTAGTTCTTTAAAAATCGGCGTTTAAAAACTTGGTTTGCAGTTTCGGGGCCGATTTTTTGCAAATTTCATGATGTAACCCCTTTCTAAATCTCCGAAAAAATGGTCTGTGCAGAAAAGTGACCAAAAACCTGCCGTTTTAAATCCATAACTTTTCTCTCAGGCATCTGATGTCAAAGTGGTATGTCTCTAAAGATTCGTGGCTTAAGCCTCTAAAGATTTGCATTTTAATTTTATTTAAAATATTGAAATGGTATTTTCACGATATAACTCCTTAATTAATTTCTGAAAAATAGCATTACAGAAATGGCACCAAAAGCCTACAGTTTTAAGTCCATAACTTTTCTTTAAAGCATCCAATTTCGAAGTGGTATATCTTAAAAGTCTTCTGGCTTAGTTCTTTAAAAATCGGCGTTTAAAACTTGGTTTGCAATTTCGGGCCGATTTTTTGCAAATTTCATGATGTAACCCCTTTCTAAATCTCCGAAAAAATGGTCTGTGCAGAAAAGTGACCAAAAACCGGCCGTTTTAAATCCATAACTTTTCTCTCAGGCATCTGATGCCAATGTGGTGTAAATCTAAAGATTCGTGGCTTAATCCTCTAAAATTCTGCATTTAAATTTTGTTTGAAAATATTGGAATTTTATTTTTACGATATATCTCCTTAATTAATTTCTGAAAAATAGCATTACAGAAATGGCACCAAAAGCCTACAGTTTTAAGTCCATAACTTTCTTTCAAGCATCCAATTTCGAAGTGGTATATCTTAAAAGTCTTCTGGCTTAGTTCTCTAAAAATCTGCGTTTAAAACTTGGTTTGTAATTTCGGGCCGATTTTTTTGCAAATTTCATGATGTAACCCCTTTCTAAATCTCCAAAAAAATGGACTGTGCAGAAAAGTGACCAACAACCTGCCGTTTTAAATCCAAAACTTTTCTCTCAGGCATCTGATGTCAAAGTGGTATGTCTCTAAAGATTCGTGGCTTAAGCCTCTAAAGATATGCATTTTAATTTTATTTGAAAATATTGGAATTTTATTTTTACGATATACTCCTTAATTAATTTCTGAAAAATAGCATTACAGAAATTGCACCAAAAGCCTACAGTTTTAAGTCCATAACTTTTCTTTCAAGCATCCAAAAATCGAAGTGGTATATCTTAAAAGTCTTCTGGCTTAGTTCTTTAAAAATCGGCGTTTAAAACTTGGTTTGTAATTTCGGGCCGATTTTTTGCAAATTTCATGATGTAACCCCTTTCTAAATCTCCGAAAAAATGGTCTGTGCAGAAAAGTGACCAACAACCTGCCGTTTTAAATCCATAACTTTTCTCTCAGGCATCTGATGCCAATGTGGTGTAACTCTAAGATTTGTGGCTTAATCCTCTAAATTCTGCATTTAAATTTTGTTTGAAAATATTGGAATTTTATTTTTACGATATAACTCCTTAATTCATTTCTGAAAAATAGCATTACAGAAATGGCCCCAAAAGCCTACAGTTTTAAGTCCATAACTTTTCTTTCAAGCATCCAATTCCGAAGTGGTATATCTTAAAAGTCTTCTGGCTTAGTTCTCTAGAAATCTGCGTTTAAAACTTGGTTTGTAATTTCGGGCCGATTTTTTGCAAATTTCATGATGTAACCCCTTTCTAAATCTCCAAAAAAATGGACTGTGCAGAAAAGTGACCAACAACCTGCCGTTTTAAATCCAAAACTTTCTTCTCAGGCATCTGATGCCAAGTGGTGTATCTCTAAAGATTCGTGGCTTAAGCCTCTAAAGATATGCATTTTAATTTTATTTGAAAATATTGGAATTTTATTTTTACGATATAACTCCTTAATTAATTTCTGAAAAATAGCATTACAGAAATGGCACCAAAAGCCTACAGTTTTAAGTCCATAACTTTTCTTTCAAGCATCCAAAATCGAAGTGGTATATCTTAAAAGTCTTCTGCTTAGTTCTCTAGAAATCTGCGTTTAAAACTTGGTTTGTAATTTCGGGCCGATTTTTTGCAAATTTCATGATGTAACCCCTTTCTAAATCTCCGAAAAAATGGTCTGTGCAGAAAGTGACCAAAAACCTGCCGTTTTAAATCCATAACTTTTCTCTCAGGCATCTGATGTCAAAGTGGTATGTCTCTAAAGATTCGTGGCTTAAGCCTCTAAAGATTTGCATTTTAATTTTATTTAAAAATATTGAAATGGTATTTTCACGATATAACTCCTTAATTAATTTCTGAAAAATAGCATTACAGAAATGGCACCAAAAGCCTACAGTTTTAAGTCCATAACTTTTCTTTAAAGCATCCAATTTCGAAGTGGTATATCTTAAAAGTCTTCTGGCTTAGTTCTTTAAAAATCGGCGTTTAAAACTTGGTTTGCAATTTCGGGCCGATTTTTTGCAAATTTCATGATGTAACCCCTTTCTAAATCTCCGAAAAAATGGTCTGTGCAGAAAAGTGACCAAAAACCGGCCGTTTTAAATCCATAACTTTTCTCTCAGGCATCTGATGCCAATGTGGTGTAAATCTAAAGATTCGTGGCTTAATCCTCTAAAATTCTGCATTTAAATTTTGTTTGAAAATATTGGAATTTTATTTTTACGATATATCTCCTTAATTAATTTCTGAAAAATAGCATTACAGAAATGGCACCAAAAGCCTACAGTTTTAAGTCCATAACTTTTCTTTCAAGCATCCAATTTCGAAGTGGTATATCTTAAAAGTCTTCTGGCTTAGTTCTCTAAAAATCTGCGTTTAAAACTTGGTTTGTAATTTCGGGCCGATTTTTTGCAAATTTCATGATGTAACCCCTTTCTAAATCTCCAAAAAAATGGACTGTGCAGAAAAGTGACCAACAACCTGCCGTTTTAAATCCAAAACTTTTCTCTCAGGCATCTGATGTCAAAGTGGTATGTCTCTAAAGATTCGTGGCTTAAGCCTCTAAAGATATGCATTTTAATTTTATTTGAAAATATTGGAATTTTATTTTTACGATATAACTCCTTAATTAATTTCTGAAAAATAGCATTACAGAAATTGCACCAAAAGCCTACAGTTTTAAGTCCATAACTTTTCTTTCAAGCATCCAAAATCGAAGTGGTATATCTTAAAAGTCTTCTGGCTTAGTTCTTTAAAAATCGGCGTTTAAAACTTGGTTTGTAATTTCGGGCCGATTTTTTGCAAATTTCATGATGTAACCCCTTTCTAAATCTCCGAAAAAATGGTCTGTGCAGAAAAGTGACCAACAACCTGCCGTTTTAAATCCATAACTTTTCTCTCAGGCATCTGATGCCAATGTGGTGTAACTCTAAAGATTTGTGGCTTAATCCTCTAAAATTCTGCATTTAAATTTTGTTTGAAAATATTGGAATTTTATTTTTACGATATAACTCCTTAATTCATTTCTGAAAAATAGCATTACAGAAATGGCCCCAAAAGCCTACAGTTTTAAGTCCATAACTTTTCTTTCAAGCATCCAATTCCGAAGTGGTATATCTTAAAAGTCTTCTGGCTTAGTTCTCTAGAAATCTGCGTTTAAAACTTGGTTTGTAATTTCGGGCCGATTTTTTGCAAATTTCATGATGTAACCCCTTTCTAAATCTCCAAAAAAATGGACTGTGCAGAAAAGTGACCAACAACCTGCCGTTTTAAATCCAAAACTTTTCTCTCAGGCATCTGATGCCAAAGTGGTGTATCTCTAAAGATTCGTGGCTTAAGCCTCTAAAGATATGCATTTTAATTTTATTTGAAAATATTGGAATTTTATTTTTACGATATAACTCCTTAATTAATTTCTGAAAAATAGCATTACAGAAATGGCACCAAAAGCCTACAGTTTTAAGTCCATAACTTTTCTTTCAAGCATCCAAAAATCGAAGTGGTATATCTTAAAAGTCTTCTGGCTTAGTTCTCTAGAAATCTGCGTTTAAAACTTGGTTTGTAATTTCGGGCCGATTTTTTGCAAATTTCATGATGTAACCCCTTTCTAAATCTCCAAAAAAATGGTCTGTGCAGAAAAGTGACCAAAACCCTGCCGTTTTAAATCCATAACTTTTCTCTCAGGCATCTGATGTCAAAGTGGTATGTCTCTAAAGATTCGTGGCTTAAGCCTCTAAAGATTTGCATTTTAATTTTATTTAAAAATATTTAAATGGTATTTTCACGATATAACTCCTTAATTAATTTCTGAAAAATAGCATTACAGAAATGGCACCAAAAGCCTACAGTTTTAAGTCCATAACTTTTCTTTAAAGCATCCAATTTCGAAGTGGTATATCTTAAAAGTCTTCTGGCTTAGTTCTTTAAAAATCGGCGTTTAAAACTTGGTTTGCAATTTCGGGCCGATTTTTTGCAAATTTCATGATGTAACCCCTTTCTAAATCTCCGAAAAAATGGTCTGTGCAGAAAAGTGACCAAAAACCGGCCGTTTTAAATCCATAACTTTTCTCTCAGGCATCTGATGCCAATGTGGTGTAAATCTAAAGATTCGTGGCTTAATCCTCTAAAATTCTGCATTTAAATTTTGTTTGAAAATATTGGAATTTTATTTTTACGATATATCTCCTTAATTAATTTCTGAAAAATAGCATTACAGAAATGGCACCAAAAGCCTACAGTTTTAAGTCCATAACTTTTCTTTCAAGCATCCAATTTCGAAGTGGTATATCTTAAAAGTCTTCTGGCTTAGTTCTCTAAAAATCTGCGTTTAAAACTTGGTTTGTAATTTCGGGCCGATTTTTTGCATATTTCATGATGTAACCCCTTTCTAAATCTCCGAAAAAATGGTCTGTGCAGAAAAGTGACCAAAAACCTGCCGTTTTAAATCCATAACTTTTCTCTCAGGCATCTGATGTCAAAGTGGTATGTCTCTAAAGATTCGTGGCTTAAGCCTCTAAAGATATGCATTTTAATTTTATTTGAAAATATTGGAATTTTATTTTTACGATATAACTCCTTAATTAATTTCTGAAAAATAGCATTACAGAAATTGCACCAAAAGCCTACAGTTTTAAGTCCATAACTTTTCTTTCAAGCATCCAAAAATCGAAGTGGTATATCTTAAAAGTCTTCTGGCTTAGTTCTTTAAAAATCGGCGTTTAAAACTTGGTTTGTAATTTCGGGCCGATTTTTTGCAAATTTCATGATGTAACCCCTTTCTAAATCTCCGAAAAAATGGTCTGTGCAGAAAAGTGACCAACAACCTGCCGTTTTAAATCCATAACTTTTCTCTCAGGCATCTGATGCCAATGTGGTGTAACTCTAAAGATTTGTGGCTTAATCCTCTAAAATTCTGCATTTAAATTTTGTTTGAAAATATTGGAATTTTATTTTTACGATATAACTCCTTAATTCATTTCTGAAAAATAGCATTACAGAAATGGCCCCAAAAGCCTACAGTTTTAAGTCCATAACTTTTCTTTCAAGCATCCAATTCCGAAGTGGTATATCTTAAAAGTCTTCTGGCTTAGTTCTCTAGAAATCTGCGTTTAAAACTTGGTTTGTAATTTCGGGCCGATTTTTTGCAAATTTCATGATGTAACCCCTTTCTAAATCTCCAAAAAAATGGTCTGTGCAGAAAAGTGACCAACAACCTGCCGTTTTAAATCCAAAACTTTTCTCTCAGGCATCTGATGCCAAAGTGGTGTATCTCTAAAGATTCGTGGCTTAAGCCTCTAAAGATATGCATTTTAATTTTATTTGAAAATATTGGAATTTTATTTTTACGATATAACTCCTTAATTAATTTCTGAAAAATAGCATTACAGAAATGGCACCAAAAGCCTACAGTTTTAAGTCCATAACTTTTCTTTCAAGCATCCAATTTCGAAGTGGTATATCTTAAAAGTCTTCCGGCTTAGTTCTCTAAAAATCTGCGTTTAAAACTTGGTTTATAATTTCGGGCCGATTTTTTGCAGATTTCATGATGTAACCCCTTTCTAAATCTCCAAAAAAATGGTCTGTGCAGAAAAGTGACCAACAACTTGCCGTTTTAAATCCAAAACTTTTATCTCAGGCATCTGATGCCAAAGTGGTGTATCTCTAAAGATTCGTGGCTTAAGCCTCTAAAGATATGCATTTTAATTTTATTTGAAAATATTGGAATTTTATTTTTACGATATAACTCCTTAATTAATTTCTGAAAAATAGCATTACAGAAATGGCACCAAAAGCCTACAGTTTTAAGTCCATAACTTTTCTTTCAAGCATCCAATTTCGAAGAGGTATATCTTAAAAGTCTTCTGGCTTAGTTCTCTAAAAATCTGCGTTTAAAACTTGGTTTATAATTTCGGGCCGATTTTTTGCAAATTTCATGATGTAACCCCTTTCTAAATCTCCAAAAAAATGGTCTGTGCAGAAAAGTGACCAACAACTTGCCGTTTTAAATCCAAAACTTTTATCTCAGGCATCTGATGCCAAAGTGGTGTATCTCTAAAGATTCGTGGCTTAAGCCTCTAAAGATATGCATTTTAATTTTATTTGAAAATATTGGAATTTTATTTTTACGATATAACTCCTTAATTAATTTCTGAAAAATAGCATTACAGAAATGGCACCAAAAGCCTACAGTTTTAAGTCCATAACTTTTCTTTCAAGCATCCAATTTCGAAGTGGTATATCTTAAAAGTCTTCTGGCTTAGTTCTCTAAAAATCTGCGTTTAAAACTTGGTTTATAATTTCGGGCCGATTTTTTGCCAATTTCATGATGTAACCCCTTTCTAAATCTCCGAAAAAATGGTCTGTGCAGAAAAGTGACCAAAAACCTGCCGTTTTAAATCCATAACTTTTCTCTCAGGCATCTGATGTCAAAGTGGTATGTCTCTAAAGATTCGTGGCTTAAGCCTCTAAAGATATGCATTTTAATTTTATTTGAAAATATTGGAATTTTATTTTTACGATATTACTCCTTAATTCATTTCTGAAAAATAGCATTACAGAAATGGCCCCAAAAGCCTACAGTTTTAAGTCCATAACTTTTCTTTCAAGCATCCAATTTCGAAGTGGTATATCTTAAAAGTCTTCTGGCTTAGTTCTCTAAAAATCTGCGTTTAAAACTTGGTTTGTAATTTCGGGCCGATTTTTTGCAAATTTCATGATGTAACCCCTTTCTAAATCTCCAAAAAAATGGACTGTGCAGAAAAGTGACCAACAACCTGCCGTTTTAAATCCAAAACTTTTCTCTCAGGCATCTGATGCCAAAGTGGTGTATCTCTAAAGATTCGTGGCTTAAGCCTCTAAAGATATGCATTTTAATTTTATTTGAAAATATTGGAATTTTATTTTTACGATATAACTCCTTAATTAATTTCTGAAAAATAGCATTACAGAAATGGCACCAAAAGCCTACAGTTTTAAGTCCATAACTTTTCTTTCAAGCATCCAATTTCGAAGTGGTGTATCTTAAAAGTCTTCCGGCTTAGTTCTCTAAAAATCTGCGTTTAAAACTTGGTTTGTAATTTCGGGCCGATTTTTTGCAAATTTCATGATGTAACCCCTTTCTAAATCTCCGAAAAAATGGTCTGTGCAGAAAAGTGACAAAAAACCTGCCGTTTTAAATCCAAAACTTTTCTCTCAGGCATCTGATGCCAAAGTGGTGTATCTCTAAAGATTCGTGGCTTAAGCCTCTAAAGATATGCATTTTAATTTTATTTGAAAATATTGGAATTTTATTTTTACGATATAACTCCTTAATTAATTTCTGAAAAATAGCATTACAGAAATGGCACCAAAAGCCTACAGTTTTAAGTCCATAACTTTTCTTTCAAGCATCCAATTTCGAAGTGGTGTATCTTAAAAGTCTTCCGGCTTAGTTCTCTAAAAATCTGCGTTTAAAACTTGGTTTATAATTTATAAATATCAAAAAAAATGGTCTGTGCAGAAAAGTGACCAACAACTTGCCGTTTTAAATCCAAAACTTTAATTTTAGGCATCTGATGCCAAAGTGGTGTATCTCTAAAGATTCGTGGCTTAAGCCTCTAAAGATATGCATTTTAATTTTATTTGAAAATATTGGAATTTTATTTTTACGATATAACTCCTTAATTAATTTCTGAAAAATAGCATTACAGAAATGGCACCAAAAGCCTACAGTTTTAAGTCCATAACTTTTCTTTCAAGCATCCAATTTCGAAGTGGTGTATCTTAAAAGTCTTCCGGCTTAGTTCTCTAAAAATCTGCGTTTAAAACTTGGTTTATAATTTATAAATATCAAAAAAAAATGGTCTGTGCAGAAAAGTGACCAACAACTTGCCGTTTTAAATCCAAAACTTTAATCTCAGGCATCTGATGCCAAAGTGGTGTATCTCTAAAGATTCGTGGCTTAAGCCTCTAAAGATATGCATTTTAATTTTATTTGAAAATATTGGAATTTTATTTTTACGATATAACTCCTTAATTAATTTCTGAAAAATAGCATTACAGAAATGGCACCAAAAGCCTACAGTTTTAAGTCCATAACTTTTCTTTCAAGCATCCAATTTCGAAGTGGTGTATCTTAAAAGTCTTCCGGCTTAGTTCTCTAAAAATCTGCGTTTAAAACTTGGTTTGTAATTTCGGGCCGATTTTTTGCAAATTTCATGATGTAACCCCTTTCTAAATCTCCGAAAAAATGGTCTGTGCAGAAAAGTGACCAAAAACCTGCCGTTTTAAATCCAAAACTTTTCTCTCAGGCATCTGATGCCAAAGTGGTGTATCTCTAAAGATTCGTGGCTTAAGCCTCTAAAGATATGCATTTTAATTTTATTTGAAAATATTGGAATTTTATTTTTACGATATAACTCCTTAATTAATTTCTGAAAAATAGCATTACAGAAATGGCACCAAAAGCCTACAGTTTTAAGTCCATAACTTTTCTTTCAAGCATCCAATTTCGAAGTGGTGTATCTTAAAAGTCTTCCGGCTTAGTTCTCTAAAAATCTGCGTTTAAAACTTGGTTTATAATTTATAAATATAAAAAAAAATGGTCTGTGCAGAAAAGTGACCAACAACTTGCCGTTTTAAATCCAAAACTTTAATCTCAGGCATCTGATGCCAAAGTGGTGTATCTCTAAAGATTCGTGGCTTAAGCCTCTAAAGATATGCATTTTAATTTTATTTGAAAATATTGGAATTTTATTTTTACGATATAACTCCTTAATTAATTTCTGAAAAATAGCATTACAGAAATGGCACCAAAAGCCTACAGTTTTAAGTCCATAACTTTTCTTTCAAGCATCCAATTTCGAAGTGGTATATCTTAAAAGTCTTCTGACTTATTTCTCTAAAAATCTGCGTTTAAAACTTGGTTTATAATTTCGGGCCGATTTTTTGCAAATTTCATGATGTAACCCCTTTCTAAATCTGCAAAAAAATGGTCTGTGCAGAAAAGTGACCAAAAACCTGCCGTTTTAAATCCAAAACTTTTCTCTCAGGCATCTGATGCCAAAGTGGTGTATCTCTAAAGATTCGTGGCTTAAGCCTCTAAAGATATGCATTTTAATTTTATTTGAAAATATTGGAATTTTATTTTTACGATATAACTCCTTAATTAATTTCTGAAAAATAGCATTACAGAAATGGCACCAAAAGCCTACAGTTTTAAGTCCATAACTTTTCTTTCAAGCATCCAATTTCGAAGAGGTATATCTTAAAAGTCTTCTGGCTTATTTCTCTAAAAATCTGCGTTTAAAACTTGGTTTATAATTTCGGGCCGATTTTTTGCAAATTTCATGATGTAACCCCTTTCTAAATCTCCGACAAAATGGTCTGTGCAGAAAAGTGACCAAAAACCTGCCGTTTTAAATCCATAACTTTTCTCTCAGGCATCTGATGTCAAAGTGGTATGTCTCTAAAGATTCGTGGCTTAACCCTCTAAAATTCTGCATTTAAATTTTGTTTGAAAATATTGGAATTTTATTTTTACGATATAACTCCTTAATTAATTTCTGAAAAATAGCATTACAGAAATGGCACCAAAAGCCTACAGTTTTAAGTCCATAACTATTCTTTCAAGCATCCAATTTCGAAGTGGTATATCTTAAAAGTCTTCTGGCTTAGTTCTCTAAAAATCTGCGTTTAAAACTTGATTTGTAATTTCGGGCCGATTTTTTGCAAATTTCATGATGTAACCCCTTTCTAAATCTCCGAAAAAATGGTCTGTGCAGAAAAGTGACCAAAAACCTGCCGTTTTAAATCCAAAACTTTTCTCTCAGGCATCTGATGCCAAAGTGGTATGTCTCTAAAGATTCGTCGCTTAATCCTCTAAAAATCTGCATTTAAATTTTATTTGAAAATATTGGAATTTTATTTTTACGATATAACTCCTTAATTAATTTCTGAAAAATAGCATTACAGAAATGGCACCAAAAGCCTACAGTTTTAAGTCCATAACTTTTCTTTCAAGCATCCAATTTCGAAGTGGTGTATCTTAAAAGTCTTCCGGCTTAGTTCTCTAAAAATCTGCGTTTAAAACTTGGTTTGTAATTTCGGGCCGATTTTTTGCAAATTTCATGATGTAACCCCTTTCTAAATCTCCGAAAAAATGGTCTGTGCAGAAAAGTGACCAAAAACCTGCCGTTTTAAATCCATAACTTTTCTCTCAGGCATCTGATGTCAAAGTGGTATGTCTCTAAAGATTCGTGGCTTAACCCTCTAAAATTCTGCATTTAAATTTTGTTTGAAAATATTGGAATTTTATTTTTACGATATAACTCCCTAATTAATTTCTGAAAAATAGCATTACAGAAATTGCACTAAAAGCCTACAGTTTTAAGTCCATAACTATTCTTTCAAGCATCCAATTTCGAAGTGGTATATCTTAAAAGTCTTCTGGCTTAGTTCTCTAAAAATCTGCGTTTAAAACTTGATTTGTAATTTCAGGCCGATTTTTCGCAAATTTTATGATGTAACCCCTTTCTAAATCTCCGAAAAAATGGTCTGTGCAGAAAAGTTACCAAAAACCTGCAGTTTTAAATCCATAACTTTACGCATCTAAAGTCTTGTGGCCTGAAAGAAAAATCTTAACCTAAAACCAAGAAATAAAACACCTTGTTACCATATTTGTGGATGTTAACTTGATATATTTTATTCTGGAATGTGTCTGTATGGTGGCGTGTTGTGTGTCAGTGAGTGTAATACATTTCTCATAATACTTAATAAACGAATTTCCTAATACTAGCAGCGCACTGGTCCTGCTCCTATTTACTGTCTATTTACAGGTGAACTCCTCGTAGCTCTCGTCGCACTCGTCGCACTTGACCTCGCAGCACCAGCGGAACTGGCAGCGGCACTGCTTGGTCCGCCGGATGTGCTGCGTGTTGTGGCCACGCCCACAGCAGAGAAGGTCGCAGCTCTGGGGGCCGTGGCCGGTCCGCTGGCAGGTTCTGCCGGCGGTGCCCTGGCTGCCCGTCTGCAGACTCCGCTCGCAGTAGTTGGGCGACGCCTCCAGGTAGATCAGCTCCATGCGCTTCGGCCAATCCAGGACCGGTTTTGGGGCACGAGCGGTGCCCGCATGCTTCTTTCTGCAAAAAAAAAGAAAGAGAGAAAAAGAAATTAGTATTTCATTTTAATCTTATATTGTATATATCTTTTAAACTAATATACAGCTTTTTTGTTTCTTAGTTCGATCATATACAATACAAATTATTTCAGCAGGATCTATGTATTTAATTAGACCCTGGAATAAGTAAAAATATTTTATAATTTTCTTTGAATTCGATATTTGATATTTACAATCTTTATTAAATCATTTTTATATTAACGTGTTTTGTATTAAGGCTTGGGAAGTTCTAGCACCAAAATTTACCAATTCAATATTTTAAATGTAAAGAAATAAGTTAAGTAAAATAATTATTGCCTACGGAAAATTTTTAAGTATAATTATTTATAAATATAATTATACTGTTCCTCAAATATTTCATATTTTAATATTTGTAAAATATAGTTATATTTTAATTTATTATTACATTTTGTTCTTTTAATACTGTATAATCTTATATTGTAAAAAATAATTTTTGGATTGGTCAGTATCAATTACAATTTCTTATTATCATATTAAAGTTTGGTATTTAACCTCTCCTTCATATTTGTTTATTTTCTTAAATAAGACTTCTAAAAATAATGATTTGTATTTGTCTCACCTGCTTAATACTAATCTCAGTCCACGTTTGCCTTTGATGGCTTGAACAGTTTTGGCTTTTTGATACTTATTCATGAGCTTATCGCCGATCAGGCGAAAGGGCGGCAGGCTCTTCCAGCAGGTCTTCATCACGCAGGAGCCACTCACGCCATGGCACTTGCAGTCCGTGCGCAGCATCTTCTTGACCAGCTGAAATGGTGAAAACATATTAATTCAGTGATGATAAAAAATATATCATATATCAAATCGCTTTGCTACGCACCGTTCTGCCTGCCCGATTGTTGTGTAGATTCATCAGCGTGCGGGCATCTCGCTCCAGTTCGCGGGCATCCATGAACCTGCGTGCGTACCGCATCCCGAAATCCACGTCCGCCGAACAGCCGCCCCACTTCCAGGGCTCGTCGGGCGTTCCTCCCGCTGTGGGCGTGGCCTTGTGCCGCACATCGCAGCCGCAGGTGGAGATGTTGCCGCGGGCACAGGCGGCGGTCACCGCATAGGCCGCTCCGGCACTGGCTATCGCATAGGTGTAGGCAGCCTCACGCGAAGCTACGCATAAATATGGGGTTATAGATGCATATCAAATGAAGCTAATAGTAATATTTTACAACAAAAATTTAAATTTCAATTTATTTGTATGCATTAAATTGTTGACAATGAAGTAGGAACTGCACGATGATAGATTTTAAATACTTATGGGCAGAGTGTAAGCGGATAAATGGTACTCTTATTTTTATTAGCAGCCTTGTTTACTTTCACTTCTTTAATCTAAAAAACTAATTTTAAGCTCAAAAAATCTGTTTTTATTGATCAAACCAATTGTCGAGTAAACCAATCGTAAACCACCACTGACATGGGCATTTTTTTATAAGACTCCCAGTGAGTGCGTTCATGTCGTGATGGGATTAGGATTAGGATTGGTATTGGGATGCACATACTGGTGCACATGCAGAGGCACTCACCTGTGGGTATGACATGGGCGAAGACGTTGCGCTGCCACACCTCGGAGCAGTTCCAGCGGTGTCCCCGGAACTGGTGCTGGCACTCCTGGGCGCCCAGCTGGTGGCCTTCGCCCAGGGCGATCAGGGCGTCGGGCATCTCGCGGCACATATTCCGCTGGCCGGGAGTCAGGCCCGGAATCCGGCCACAGAGCATGGCGGATGTAAAGCTGGACACTAATCTGACAAGAAGGCAAAACAAACAGAACCATAAATAACACCCTGTAGAGCCACAATAAATAAATAAATAAATAACAAACGTATGCCGATCGATCGATCGATCGAACGATGGTGATCCGCAGCCAGATAGATCGTTCGATTGGCAATGGCTGAAAAGCTGAAAAGTCGTGCACACCAAACGCCGCCGGCTCTTTTGGGCTGGCTGAATGCATTTCCATTTCGTTTGCCATTGGAGGCTTTAGTTTCGGCTTGGAGCTGTGAGTTCCAAGCCGCGAGCCTCAGCTCCAGATCTCAACCAATCGAGTCGGCTCTGGCCAAGATTAATGCGCTGCAGTTGTCTCCAGCACAGGGACAAATTTAATATGTTTTTATTAATCGAACTAGATGGGTTTTCTCAATAAAACATATTGGTTTTAGAAAGCATGTCAATTTTATGTTCAATTTGAGACTTTTAGACTTAGTATGGGGACATTTCTAGGGCTCCTTGAATCTTTTAATTTATATCTACATTTTTTAATAAAATAAGTCATCTTTTAACTATTCAAAATTATTCAATTTATATATATTTTTTTTAAGGAATAATATTTATTTTAGGAATTAAAAACCATAAACGTCAAATAATTAATATTTACAAATTTTGTGAAAACAAAACATGATTAAATTTAAATTTGGGATTTATTGATAAATATAAGGTTATTAAATTGTTTCAAATTTCAAAGGCATTATACTCAAAGCTAAAGGAAATGTACCAAAAACTTTTACAAATAAAAAGTTAGACAAAGAAGATGTATTTAAAAACTTATAATTTATTTGTTGATGTAAGGACCAATGTGATTTTTGATTTCACACACAAATTTAACCTGTTTTAAGTATAAAAATCTAAGATACCAAAATCTTAAATGGGAAATTAGACTCTATATAAAGGTAAATTTAAAATATACATTACATATAAAAAGAAATTATGTGCATGTTTTCATAAACCTGTAACTAATTAAAAATGTTTCAAATTTTACTGAAATATAGTATGCTTAAGAATAACGATTGTAATAAATTGTTAATGCCATTTTGATCTATTTTTACCCAGTGACCTAAGCTTTTTTTCCGGTGTATTTGTGGCAGGTGGCTGTGGGCTTGGGCGTTGTACTGTCAGTTTTAGTCAAATCCCAGTCGCCAGCTGTATTATTAGCCATAATTGCACGGAGATGCAGATAGATGGAGATGGAGAAGCTTGGCCATCCAATCGTGACTCGCTGCAGTGTCTAATCAAGTCGCGTTTACTTCAGCTCAAGCTTCAGCTTCAGCTTGAGCTTCAGCTCCACTTGAGTTGTCGGGTTAAATGGCGAAATTAATGCTAACTGTCAAAAATGGCAAATGGGATTAATGAGTTTGACAATGAGTTGCAAATTGCCAATTTCAGATATTTCTCTCTCTATTCGACTGTCTCCCACTTGCCACCCTCCTGCGACGTGTCGGCTGTCTAACCTGTCGACTTGCGGCTGCAAACCAATCAGCATCAAACAGCTGCGGCAATAATCATGCGATCGATCGATCGCCTGCTCGCCTTTTGTCCATGTTTGAAGCCAAGTTAGAGCCAGGAAAAGCCAAAGAAACACATCCCCGGGCCAAACAACTGGCGCACGGGTGGGCAACTCCGCCATTAAAATACAAATGCAACCCAAACTCCAATTGCCAGCCACATGTTTACACAGTAAAAATGTACATCATTTTTAATTAGAAATTGTGGATATAAAATTGCACAAGCTGTTTTTACCGGAAAATTAAACATAATATTTAAACGCTTCAATAATAACATCTGTTTGCTTATAGATTTTGTTAAGACATAAGAACTAAGACCCGAATTCTTTGGATATTGCATTATACAAATTAAGCGAAAGTGTTACCACAAAAATGTTGTTTGTTTCATTTTATTCTAAAAAAAATGTCTACTGACTTTTAGTGATTTTCAATATACAAATATAACAAAATGTTTACTCAACAATGTTGTTAGTTTTGTTTTATTTAAAATTGTTCCAACAACTTTTAGTGGTCCTCCTTCAAACTATAAAATATAAAGAAATTATTCAATGTATTATTCTCTATATAATTATAATTACATAATTCCATAATGGAAGTCAATAACATTTTTCAACGTGTGTCCAAATGTAAGTGGCTTTCGCTGCCTGCCACTACTCGAGTGTCTCCAACTTTAAGCTTCAGCTCAGCTCGAGCGAACGAGGAACTCTTAAACGCAGCAATTAAATCAATTTACAGAAATTACACATTTTACCAGCCGCAGAGGAGCACGAAGACATGAGCTTAAACCCTCGGCAAAACGTTGATTGTCGATCGCTGATTTCTGATACGGGATCGCTTTACTTGTTGCTGGTTTGTTGAACAGGCTGTTAACATGGCTCACAACTGGAGTCGAACGTCGACGATCGAGGCGAAATTGGTGGTTAAACTAATAATTAGGTGCGTTTAACAGAGGGCCAAAAGGAAGGGACCGCCAACCTTCAACTCTGCGGTTGCCGAGGTTGGCCCGAAATACGCGATCGATCTGTCAGCGCATCCGCTCCGCCAGTCAGTCATCCAATCAGTCAGTCGGTCATTCAGTCATCCAATCAGCCATTCGGTCAATAGCTTTTACGTGCGTTCGCCCAGCGTGACCGTCAAGCCCCCCGCACCTCAATAAATATGGTATATGGTATGGGTAGACTACTCTTCTACTCCAAAACCTGCCGGCAATCAAGGCGGCCATCTCCTGATACTCAAAACCCTTTTGTTTTTAGCTGCTTTATTTAATTTGTCGCTGGGCCCGCCCGACTGCTGTTTGCCTGTTGCATGTCAACGCCGACAATTTCATCATCATCATCATCGCCATTACCAGAACAGATTTCAGTTCCAGACCCATGCACAGCGGGAAAATAATTCAAATTTGTCACAGTTTACCATATGGAATGGCATTTAAAAATTGCAATTTAGGAGGCTTGGAAAATAAACTGATTGCTGATAAAAACCTAGTTTCAAATAATAATATTGTCCTAGGATTAATAAGAGAGATCAAGAGATAATTTACGTAGGTAAGCAGTTTATGGTAAGATAAATTTTCCTATCAGTATAAAATCATATTTTCTTACAGTTTATCCAAAATGTGTTTCCAAAAAAACTTTTTACATGCTATGCTTTAATTTACGCAAAGCTATTTTTCTATTTAGATCTTTAGTTCTTTTAGTGACACACCTCCTGTTTGTTTTTTTCTCTGTATACCCATACCCAACCCCAATCCACTCCATGATCTTCAGGCTCTTGAAACAGTCCAAGTCACGTGTGCTTGATTTGCGCTTTGTTTTGAGTCCCCCTTACATTTTTTTGTCGTAGTCCTTAGACCGCTTTACTCTTTGTATTAATCTCTGGTTCTATATCGGGGTTCTCGCTCGCTTCGTGGACCCTTTATGAGGTTTTTAAGAGCAAGGACCTGTCATGAACTGATACACTTCCGCCTCCGCTTTCGCCTCCGCCTCTGCTATTTACCATCTCCCCTACTAACCGTCGATCACAAAATAGAGCCTGGCATTTACGCAAAACCGGCAACTAGTTCCATTGACAGTCTTATGGCTTCTGCTGTCCGACAATTGGTGATTCCTCAAGGCACTAATTTGCACAAAATATATTTGCCACGACAACGCGGACTCATTAAAAATGGATTAAGCCGGGTGCATAATTCAACGGCAGCTGGAGCATAGCCACTTATGAGTTTGGCCACGAGCAGCATAAATGGCCAATACAAGACCCAAACCAGCAGCAGCAGCAGCAGCAGCAGCAGCATAAAAACCCCAAGAAATGCTGACTTAATGCGCACTTTGGAGCCTCATAAAAATATGACTTTAATATTTTCACGCGCAGGCGTAGCAGCTAGCTATCCACTGGTGGACCCATTGGTGATTTCCCCCCATCTCGATCTCCTCGTCTTTATCCCCAAGTTTAGGGCTCTGGTCCCGTCATAATTGTGCGAATCTAGTCGGCCAAATAGTTTCGACCCACCGCTGCGCAGGCGGCTGTGTAAGTTGTTTGGGCTAAGGCCTTACTCTCCTCGGAAAGGCGGCTCTTGACCAGTAGCGCCTCCAACAGCAGGCAGATATATATGGCCGGCGCTCCGTCTGGTAATTACATGCCTTGCTGACATGTTCATGGCCCTCCTTGGACCTCCTTCGGGCCCGGAGTCAAGCGCCAATTGGAGGCGGAATGCAACAAAGGCGCTTTAATCCGACCAAAACAATGCTTTTGGTCAGGGGGAAAAAAATGTTCACTACGAACCCTCAGTGCCTCAATCCCTCGGTGTTCAGTTTTCCGTTTTCGGGGCATTTGAAAGTTTTGTGTGCGCTGATAAAAACAGCTTTTGCTCCTACAGCTGCATGTAAAGTGGGCGGGGCCCGGGAGGGAGTGGTCGGCGGTGGGAGCGGACAAACCGAAAACCCATAAAGGCTGTTCAACATGCCATCAATAAAACACAAATATTCCGAAAGGGGGCCGCAAGGAGAGGCAAAGTGGACGGAGGATGGAGGAGCACTGGAGCATTGGAGCGGAGCGGAGCAGACCATGGTCATGGCCAAGAAAAATGTCGCTGCCACGCTCAGACAAACGGCCAGCAACAATTGCTGGCCATCCTGGCCACAAAAACGACGACGTATTGACCAGAGAAAGACATATGTGTACGAGCACCGGGAGAAAAGGGAATCAACAGGTTGTTTAAAGGCACAATTATGGCAATTTGGTTTCGAACTCTGCGACTTTTATCATAACACTTAAATGTGTACAGTTGCGGTCAAAATAATAGTAGAATTTAAGCTTATGGAAAAAACAATCTAAAATGGTATAGTAGCAACTTTAAAAAATTATTTTTATATTTACGTGAAGCTTATACCATAAACTTAGAGTGGCAAATATAATAATGTACAATTATCATAGGTATAACCTTTTAAAAAATTAAAAAAAAAATTGATTAACTTTTTTTTTGTTTATTAACTTGAAAACCAGGTCACATGTTACAAAAATTTCATTCCAATTCAAAGAACAGAAGAACGATGATTTATGGTCATATTCTTAAATTGCTAAAAATCGTTTACCTACTTTATTTCGAAAAGTAATTTTAAGGAACTACCAAAAGAAAACAATATCAAATGTGTTTTAAGTCTGCTTTTGTTTATGGTAAGTTAGCATTATGGTAATAAAACAGAAAAGGTGGCCCTGGTGTCTTAAAGATAGTTTTTAAGCACTTTACATTTTCCCACTGGTTATTATTTGACCGCAGCTGAACGTTTTGTTCCAATGGTACATTTTAACGGTGTGTAAAAATTATATAACTCGATGTGTATTTGGTTAACAACAAATGTAATTGGCAAGCGCTTTCATTAAACGAAATATGAAAACTCACAACTTAGGTCAAAAAAAACCTCGCAACTTTGGCAAATATTTACAGGTGCAATAGCTAAAAGGTAAACTAAGTTGCAAGGTAAAGTATTTGAAGGGGCACTCCTTAAATCTTGACTGAAACAACAACAACCCCCCTCTTTGTCGATTTCAGCACGCTTTCTTTCAGTGTACGCATGCCGTGTCCATGTAACAGGTAAAGCCAAAAACGGATCGTTCAGTCATGGACAATTGGCAGAGACCAGTGGTCGAATGGACCACATCAGGCAGTTAGCCAGTCCGGCCAACCGCACTCTCGCCCTTGCCAACCCAAGCCAGCCCCATTCCATCCCATCACGCCCTGGCAAACAGATCAACGCAGATAGTTTGTTTGGGCTTTGAGGTTTGCAGTCCGATCACTCATCCATGGCCGCAGAAAAATGGTAAGAGTAAGAGCGAACTGCGGCAACAATGCCGGCGACCAGCGACCAGGCACAGATTCCGATTCCAATTCCGATTCCTCGACCACCGCGCCAACGACGGCTCCCGCACTGAGATTTTTTTGTTGCAGGTTGGCCTGGGAAACTTGGAAACATTGGCAACATGGGCAATCTGGCAACTGGCAACTGGCAGCCAGAAAAACTGGCAACAGGCAAGAGTTTATGCCATTTTGGGCTTGTAAATGCAGACACAACCTGGCGGCAGAGTGATCTTGATCGCAATTTGAGCGTTTGTCTGCACGTTCATGCGTTCCAATTGTCCATGTAAGAGCACCCAGTACGAATACGAGTACGCGGAGATGTATCTGGAGGATGCAGCTGGTTTCCTGCTTTAAAATTGCACTAACCTCAATTACACGAGCTAAGCATTTCTGGGTTAAGACCCTTTGAAGGTTTTCTTTATTTTTTTTCGGGTAAGTTCAGGTTCAGTTTGGGCGAAGCTCTGCCCACAAGACCAGCCCACTGACAAGACGAGGAGAATAAAAAAATTAAGAAAAGAAGTCAACATGGACAATAGGAAGTCTATATACCCTGCAATGAAAAATCAGAAGTCTATATACCCTTGCAGTTATAAATGTAACTACAGAACAACTTGATTTATGTGCTTTTGCAAAAAAAATTATGTTCTATAAGATTGCCAGTAATATTTTATAGCTTAAGATATAAGGTATATATTTTATGCATTAAACAAAATTTATGTTTGGTAAGAATTTCAGTGAATTTATTCTGCATTTCAAAATATACTAAAAAACATATTATTGACCTACAACTTTCTAAGTTCTGTAATTTCAAGTTCTCCATGCAAACATTTGGTTAAAATATAAATACCATCTGCTAGGGTATAGGATACAGAAAGTGGAGTGGGAAAAACATCGCGTATCTTTGAGATACACTCAACTTATTGCCACTGCAACTGATCATGGCAATTAGATAGCAGTCAAACACACACATAGGCATAAAAACATAGAGACATAGAGACGGGGATGCAACGTTGATGAGTTTATGGCAAAAATTGATTTCCAGTTGTCGTAGCCACGCCTACCGCCCCAATCCGATTTAGCTGCTCCCTCGCTGCTACAAATGAGAAACTGCTGTCTTTCTGTCAGTTTTGTGCTTTACATGCTGCCTGCCATTTAATTGCCAATTTTAATGAGATTTTTTTGCAGCGTTTTACCGAACGTCTCCGGCCCCCCGAAAGAAACTTTCGATCGGGCCGCAAACTCTAAAACAACTCACACATATAGAACGAGGCGTTCCACTTGTTTTGGGCGGTCGATAAGGACTTTACATACATCGCGCTGTGGCTCCGCAGATAAAATTAGCGATCGTGTCCGGCGATGTGCGCGATATAAGAAAAGGTAACGAAGAGTTGTCAACTCGTGCAGATCTGTCAGCGATAATGGAAAACCGATGGCAATCGATGGCAAAGGCAAAAGAAAAGCCAAAAGAAAAGCCAAACCCAACACCGCCCGGGGATACATAACATACATAAACTGTTTTGGCCGTTAAACTTAATGGGCATACCGTTTATGGGGCTACTATACCTTATTTCCATAATCCAGAGTATGTAGATTAAGAGCTTGTTATGTATTTCCACATGACGATGCAAATCCGAGGCACACAACACGAATACGAGCCAGCAGCTGGCACTATCATCATATTCTATTCGCACTAAAAGTCTCAATACTCAATGCATTTTGAGGCTTAATTTACCTTTCCTTTCCGTTCCTTTCCTTTCGCTGAGCTTAGCAGTCTCCGATTTCCACAGTTCCTCAATACCGAGGGCCTTTTGTTTCATTTTTACCCATAAACGCAAACGCCGACATTGGAGCCCGGAGAATCTGAAGAGCCAATGGCGAGAAACTATTGGGAAATAAACCGAACGCCTCTGTTGTTGTTATTATTAATGAACCGAAAAGGCAGGACGGCAGCACTCAATACTTCTGCGAATATGACCAAATAAGCGACGATCGATTGCCGAAACACAATACACACACACTCGGTCGTATTTTGTCCATTTGTTCGTATGCTAATTAACACCTTCTTCTGCTCCAGCCAGCGGCGTTTCAATTAAGTCATCGCGCGATCACCATCGGATCAGCAAACACTTTTCGGGCAACGCGTGCGTTTCATTCATGCAAATCTCCGACTTGGCCCGGCCATAACTCAGACCCGAAACTGCCATCAGCGGCAGCATCATCCATCAGTTCGAGATTCAGCGGGGCGGGCTGTCCAGCGGTCCGGCTGTCCAGCGGTCCGACTACACGATTTTTTAATTTATGATAAAGCGCCTCCGACTGTCACAACGGAATTGCGGCAATAACCATAAACGGCTCAGCAGGTGAAAACTACCAAAAAAGAAAAGGCAAAGGCAAAAGGCAAAAGAGTGCCGATAGCCGAGTGCCGCGATGAAGATCCCTCCCCGAGATCCGAAAATCTTGGGATCGTGTAGCGCTTAGACGTCCCGGGTGCTGAGATTAACATAAATGCAGCTCATTAGTGACGCAATTAAAGAGCCGAGCCGCCAAACGGATTGGGCCAGGAAACACCGAGATGGATCGGCTCGGTCTTTATCGCTGGAGGAGAAGTGCTAAGTGATCGATCGACCGTCGCGCGCGAGCTGAGTTTAAAAACTGAGTGGACCACGAAAAACTATACGCACATACCTCGGCCTCAGTCACTTGGCCAAACAAGTTGGCAGTTCGATGAGGTTCAGGCGGTGGTAAAGGTTTTTCAAAAAGGTTTTTATTTGGGTAGGGCAAGGAACGTGAACAGGAGTCTTAAAGAGATCAGAACTTACACTTATCACTGAGCCACATGAATTGATAGATATAAAACCAATTTTCGGGCCATAGCTTAATCGTATTTCGAATTAATTTATATCTCGAAAACTTTTTGTTTATTTCTCTATCAAACTAAAACACTTCTTAACGAGGTAAGTCGAGACGTAACATTTCCTTAGTGGTTAATCTTAGTTAGTTTGTAATTAGTTCTGAAACCCTAGGCACTTAAATCAATAATATTAAGTCCCTATTTCCTAATGGCATACTTTATGCTTTAATTAAACTGTCTTCAAATTTTGATTGTATTTTTTTTCTGTCCATAATTTTGTAAAAGGTTTTAACAGATAGTTTAGCCAAAATTGCCATTTAGTCGTCGATTATCTTAGAATAATCTTTACATTTCAATAAAGACAAAATAACAACAAGTTAGAAATAAGTTTTTTAGTTTCAATTAATTTATAAATTATTACTTTATTATATATTATTATTATTATTATTACACCCACACCACGGTTGAGTTGAAACAGGACAATCGAACGGCAACTCAAGTTGCAACTTCAGTATGAGCTCGGCTCGGTTCGCTCCGAACATGCTGTTCGAACACGTTGCAGAGCCCTGTTCGATGAAGCTGGATGCAACCGGCCAAGTTTAAAGTGATGCCCCAATGATGGCCAATAAGCGATCCTGCACGTGACTCAGGCTCTGGGCTGAATGATAATGACGGAGACCTCAATTTGATGGTTTCGGGCCTTTTTGGGGGAGCAACTTTCATCGCAATCAAATCAATTAGTGGGTAAAGTCGTGTTTCCCTGGCCGCAGAATTGCTGGGGCTCCTCTTCGGAAACTGATCGAATCTCATGGTCCATGGGATCCATTGGTGATTTGTCAGCGTGTCGAACAAAACACAAATCATGTTCATCAAAGTGTGGCTACAAATGTGTGTTTTGTGGCTTTTTTTTGTGGCAAATTTATAACTTGTTGTGGTGACTCGGGCTTCAACTGCGATTGCTGCAGTTTGCAGTTTTACAAATTGTTTTCGAACATTTGTTTCAAAGTGATTTATTGTCGGTTATTTACAATCCGCCTCTTGACCAGTTGGGAAAATTGTTCATTTTTGTTTTTATTTTTCACGAGCCTCGGCTTCTTCACAGCCACACAACTTTGGCATTCGGTAGCCAAACGGCAAACGGCTAAAAGGAAGGAGGAGGAGTGGCTTAAACCTAAGGCACAGCATCTAATGCATTTCTCGGATACGTGTGTCGCCTTAATTGATAGTCATTTATGCTAATTCCTGGCCAGAGAGCACAGGAATTCGCTATCTTGACGGGCAACAAGATGTGTTTAGTGCAGTTAGAGTCGGGTAACATTCGATGGCAGCCTATTAAATGCAATTAAGTTAATTTAAAACAGTTTTGTGGAAAGCGCTGACAGCTAACAATAAACAGGTGCCCGCGGCTCAGGCCCGAAAACAATTGAACATCCATTGTTGTTTACTTGATTTAGCCAGACTAAAGTCTGAGTCACTCGGATGATGCGCCGCTGCTAGTCCCAATAATAATATAATGGTTGACGTCAATTATCGGCAATTGCAGTCGTCTCCGTAAGTACCCGTACTCCAATCAGAGTTTAGTTCGGCCTGACCCAGATTGCAGAGTCACAACAGTCTTTGCCGAAGTACCTACAACATAGTTTATTGTGTGCCAAGACTTTTAAATTCCAGATAATTGTTTTATGGCCCCTGCGAAGTCTCTTTATAGCAGCCAATCGATTGTTGATTAGCCGCAGCAGCGTGAAAATGTCGCTGGCAACATTGTAGTGCCACTCTCGAGGATTGTGGGTGTCTCAGCGGGAGGGGAGCCTCAAATCAGGCATTGTTTTAATATCAATGTTATTTGCACTTAAGAGCCTTAAGCTTCGGAAGATTAAAAAACATAAAAACAAGCTTTTCTGTTCAAATGCGGTTTTAAGATTAATTTTGCAGTTGGTATTCCTAACATTTTACAAAATACCTTACACCTTTGTTGTTTCCTTTTTTTTTTGCAATGCACAATTCAACTATTTAGTCTTTTAGTTTTTTGTTTTTAGTTATGATAAATAAAATCTTAAAACATAGTTTTTTGATTAATAAAATAATTAAAATTTTGTTTTGACTGGGACAGGTTTTCTGTTTGTAATCAAAGAAAAAGGGAACCTCTAATCAGGCATTGTTTTAAAATCAATATAATTTGCACTTGAGTGCCTTAAGCGTCAGAAGATTAAAAAACATTAAAACCAAGCATATCTGTTCAAAATTGTTATTAAAAGTTAATTTTGCAGTTGGTACTTCCTAACATTTTACAAAATACTTGAACACCTTCGCTGTTTCATTTTTTGAAATGCACAAAGCAACTATTTAGTGTTTCTTGTCAAAGTCTTTTGTTTGTATTATTATTAGTTTAGTATTTAAGAAACTTTGTTTTGACTTTGACAGAATCAAAGAAAAGTTTTTGTTTAAGTCTTTTGTTCTATCCAATTTTAATTTTAAGCAGTGAGTAAAATGTTTCAAATTTTGGTAATCAGGAGAAACATAAAAAGCAAATAAAATAGAAAGTTGTAAACTATGTTTTCTTTCTTTTCAACATTTTTAATTATACAAATATTTTACGATTTAGTAGACCAACCTAATTACTTACCATAAAATTAGAAGCTAAAAAAAACCATTGTAAACTTTATTTGTTACCTCTGGCCTTTTGAATGAGTGGAAGTCGGCTTACGCCACTCCAGTGGCAGTGTCGTTCAATAACCATAAATAATATATAAACCCACAAAAACAAAGCACTGCCATGAAACAATCGAGAATGGCCCGAAAATTCCAGCTAAACAACAACTTTACCAAAAACCGAAATACAATAAAAACGAAGCCGGAGAGAGAGGAGAATTGCTTCGGTGTTTATTGTTGTGGCTGCAAAGCGTCAACGGAGGGCAACGCTTGGTTTCACATTACCCCCAGCTTCCGCTGACAGACCGAATGTCAAGCAGCCAAACAACCGAACAACCGAACAACCAAACAACCAGACAACCAGTGAAGCGATCAGGCGGACGAGGAGCGAGAAATCGCATTTGGAAAATGATTTTTTGGACTAAACTGCGATTGCCCATAAACAAGTGTAAATTGAGCTGGAAAAGCGGAAAACGCTGCCAAACGCAACCAACGCATCCGATTTCAGGCAGCGGCAAAAGGTCGAGAGCAGGCCGATTTATTAACAAGACACTGCGAACGCCTTGGCATTTTGCATTGTGCTCGTAATTACGAAACAACGCAGCAGCCAGCAGATACAGATAGAGATACAGATGTATCTGCGCCCATTAGCTCATCCTCCTCACCCCCGCAACGCAGCAAGTGTTAATAGAGCTGAACCAGAAAAAAAAGGTGGAATTGGAAAACTGGGAAAAAAGGAAATGCTCGCTGACCCAAGCAGCTGGAGGTTTCCTTTTATTTATTTTCGTTTTTTCTTACCTGAAGATACTTTCTTTGGGGCGATAGGGTTAGCGCTAAGGACAATTCATTGATAATGACTGGCGCCAGCTGGTTGGCGGCTCACTTAGACAAATTGATTACTAATTGGTTTGTCAGGGCGGCAAGAAGAGAGGCACAGATAGCCCAGGAATAACCCAAGAACCAAGGACCAAGGACCAAGGAACAAAGACCAGTTAAAGTGTTGAATTAAACTTTATTGGATGTAATTACAATTTTACAGAAACTGGAAAGTCGTTTTACAATATATGTATAACTCTATATTTTGTTTGTGTTTTTTTTTAGTTTGGGGTGTATCTGTGTCTGTGTCTGTACATATATAATACGTTGATTTGTTAAACATTCTTTAGTTTTGCGAATATATGTGTATAGTTCATGCTAAGTATCCCATACAAGTAAGGTATAATATTTAAAAAGATTACACGCTAGGTATATTTCGCTTAAAAGTTTTGTTAACAGTTTCATATCCGTTCCTATTTGCTGGTCTATTAAGCTGAAAGTCGGAAACAAACAGTTCAATTGGATGAATTTTGGAGTTCTTGGGACAAAGTTGGATGCTTTGGTGGTTAGTTAGCTAGTTGAAGTTGAAGAAGAATGCTTGCTTCGTACATGCGCCGCACTTAGAAGTTCTATTAGGACGAAGATAGGTATAAAATTATCTAACAGATATGTGAGTACCAAATATCCGATTATCCAATTACATTAGCTATAGTAGTTTTTCGTATTGTATAAGTTTCGTTAGATATCAACAATTTTGGTGTTGCATTAGATTAAGTTCAATTGAAGAAAAATAAATTCAAACAAAACTAGGCCCGGGAGTTGCCCTACCGCCACTTCGATATATAGATACATGGTCTGTTAATAAGGTATTTATAATTGTTTGTTAGATTTAAGTTTAGTTTTAGTGCCAATTGGCTTAAGGTACTTAAGTTTTCTTTGCCTTTTGGCCTCCCTCTATCTAAAAAGACTTTCTTCCATTAAAACACACTCAGGTTGCTACTTTGAGGTTTATAAATTGTGTGTATGTGTATGTGTATTTATTTTTTTATTATTTTTTATTATTTTTTTTTTGTGAGCCAGAGTGTGTTTTGTGTGTGTATAGTATGTGTGTGTAGTATGTGCAAATATTGCAATTAATTGCATTTAGTATTCAGCTGGTAAATGTCTAACACCCTGCCTAAACAGTTAACAAAATTGATTGCAATTCTTAAGTCAGTTGAGTAGTGAAATCGTATTTAGTCTTCATTTCGAATCAGTTTATCAGATTTATACATAGTTAAGTTAGAGCAAAATGCAATCAAAGTTTCGTAGAGTAATATAATAGTGCGAATTAAGTATAATAGTTCGTAGTTAAATAGTTAACAATGTGATAGATCCTAAATTCCACCCACCCTCAACAACTGCACTTCTGGTTGTGACAAATAATCGTCGGCTAGAAGTCAAGTTACAGCCCATTTGCACATTTCGCACTTGAAGTTGCTTTCTTTGCACTTGGGTTTTTGTGAGTTTTTGTTATTTACTTTGTGGTTTTTTGGGACTGCTAGAGGTAAGTGTCTCTGTTCCAATGTGCTGTACACACGGATTCGAGCTGGTGTATGTACATTCATCGTCCAACCGCCGCCTGTGTTTATTAATTCGAACTTGAACGATGCTTTCAAAATTGTTGTTCTTGCGTTATCGTATCAGTATCGGCTCTTTCTATATTATATATATATATATATATTGTATATTTGTAAGTATATATGTTCTTGTTGTATGTTATGAAAGCTAACAATGTGGACGGACAAAAATAATTTACAAAAATTCATTTATTGTTACATTTAGTTAAAAAACTTTTCTCTCTTGCATGTTTTGGTTTCTTGGCTGTGTCTTCAAGCAGTTAAGATCGACTGGCGCCATCAATCAGTTGGGGGAAGCAGCAGCAGAAGGTCGGAAATTACATATATCTGGCTGACTGCCCTCAGATTTGGTTGTAATTTTTGGGGCTCAGTATCTCATCCACTTTTTGATTTCATCTATCATTAGCTAAGCTTAGTCTAGGTAGTCAGATAAGTTGAGACTTATTACACATTGTGGTAGTAGTAAGTACTTGCGTATTAGAAATTAGAATAGGGTTGGTTTTCTTTGAAACATGATAGATTGGTAGCTGCTGCGCACTACTTACGAATCTGATTTTAGAAATCAACAACAACTTTTGGACTTTCAGTAGAGTCTTATGCTTAAAACTAAAGAGCAGTTAGCAACTAGTTAGGATCGAGGATTAATGCTTTAAGTTTTTGTTTTTTTTTTTTTGTTTTTCTTTTTAGATTTTGCTTTAGAGACAAGCTTAGTCGCATCGCAGAGCTTGGTAGTACGTTAAAATAGACTAGAATTTAGTTAGTTAGGCAATATCTATATACAAATGTAACTATTTAGAGGCATACACATGCATAATATTGGTTTAAATTGTATATATATATAATATGTATATATTGCAGGCTACATTTTTTACTACAATTGGAGTTAAAAAGTTTTTCAAAGGCTTCAGTAATAAGTTCTTTCGAGTTGACAAATGGAAAAATTGTGTTCTCATCATCTCCCTGGAGTCCGATCTTCGGTTAAGATTAGGTTTAAGTAATACCTAAAAAGACCACTAACCTAAGCTACGTTCACTTCGAAAACAATGTGTGTGTTGCTATCTTTGTGTTCCTTAAAATTCGTTAGGCAAATGAATCAAAGTAGTGCAGGTAGTTGCTACTAATTCAGAGTGTGTGTTGTTGTCTGTTTTAGAGAGAGTTTTTGAAACAAAGTTCCACTACAGAGGTGCTCGGGATTGTTTTTCCAAATCGGAACAATTACGAAAGTAGAAAGTTTCACTCGGTTGTTAAAGCTATTCATAAATTCTTATGGAACAGTGCAGCCATGTTCCTATGTTAAAAATTCACTCAGTTGACCCTCACTGATTGGATTGTATTTGGTGTAGATTGTTGTTGTTGTTTCTGCTCGCACTGGTGTTGCCACTGCTCCGAGCAGAAATGCTGTTAAAATAGGTAATTAAATTAATAATTTAAGTGAGGATATAATGCATTGTGTAGGCTTACTTATTTTCGTGGCACACCAACATTTCCTGCTGCCCTTGAAACTGCAAGTTTTGAAGGTATTCCGCCCTGCGTTGGTGCACCAGCTTCTCTTTTTCGGCTCGCTCTTTCTGTAGTCTGTGTGGTGGAAAAAGATTGGTTTTAATAACAGATAATCTAAGCAAACTAAATACTTAAAAATCAATAACATAATTAAAAGTTAACAAAAGCAAAGCATAACCAGATTACACGTTCTTACCAAAGTCGTCACATTGCCATCCCAAATGCTTGCGTGCAATAACATTACCCATGAGTTAGCTTATCATCAAATTAAGCCTTTTAAGTTGGATCAATTAGTAGTACTTACTTGATGCGTGATTGTCTCATAAACTGTTGGATTTTTCTGGCAGCTTGATTCTGGGTGGACTGTGAGTAGGTTCGCCTGGTAAAGGGATTTAAAATAAGTTAGCCATCGTTTAGCACAGTTCGAGGCTTATGGCACTCACTTCAAGGGACCCGAAGGACTCGTTTCCTTGGGCGTGCTAGGCTGTGAGCCCAGCTCGTGCAGCTGCTGCTGATCCTGCTTGTAGTGATCATAGAAGCTGGACAGGCACTGCGAGTTGCTGCTCACACTGCCGTGATCACTGGCGCTGCCCAGGCCTAGGCCGCTCTTCTTGAATCGCTTGTTGCGACGATAGGAGCGATAGCCATGCTGGATGACCAAGGCGGCGTTGGTCATCTGCCTGTAGTAGGCATACTGCTTGTACCGCCTGTAGTAGTTCTGAATGACAGTAGCGGCACTGCGTTCCTTGTTCTGCTCCTCGAGCTTCTGGCGGCCCTTGTACGAGCGGTAGGCCTTCTGAATGCACTTGGCCGCCTCGTACAGCTCCCTTTGCTCCGTGTCCGTGAGGGTGAGCTTGGAGAAGTCCGCCTCGAAGGGATACTGCGAGATGCTGGAGGCGTGCAGGAACTCCGTCAACTGCTTGGTTGATGGCGGCGGACTGGGTGAGCTGACAGAGGGATCTGTTCCCAGTATGGAATAGCTGGCAGGCGACTGCAGCGGTCCCGAACTGGCTGGACTCAGGCTGGAGCAGGGTGTGCTGACATCGTGATAGCGATAGCCATGGTCATGGAAGTCAAAGCTAAAGTCGCTGTCGAAGTGTGTATTGGGCAGCGAATCGAGCAGGGGATCCATAAAGCTATCCGTCAGCGCCGAGGATTCGGAAGTCAATGGTTCTGTTAAGGGACTGCCCAGCACCATCATTTCATCGGCTTCATTCTGAAGGGTTTAAATATATATTTATTATATAACAAGTATTTAATTACTAATTCTTACTCACCTTAATCCTTTCGGGCATGGCTGCTATTATGTGCTCCGCTAGTGTCAGCACTTTGGCATCGGAATCCCCTGAAAATAGGCCAAACTGTTTACAAAACTAGTTCCAAACATCGAGTTTCATACGAATACATGGCAAACGAGTCTACATAGTTTAATTGGACACCGTCATGTACAAATTTACAGTTTCACATTATTTTCTTTGCAACCTTAAGCTCAATTAGCCAAAAGCATCTAATTGAGCCCAAATTTACAAAAGCTACGTTTATGACTCTCCAAATTGATCACGATAAACAAAGTCGTTGGACACGGTTAGGTTAACTATTATTTGTATTATACACACCGACAAGCATTGACATTTGTGTTTAGAGAGTGTTTAGCTAGCTATTTACATACACCTCGGATTTATATTTACAAATTACAACGATCAATTCGTGGTTAATTGGGCGGCCAGTGATTTGTTAGTTGAAAATTATACGTAATCGGTTAAATGTAGACATCGATAAAAGCGCACATTTAGGGCGCACAACCAGCAACCAATATTAATAACGAACATTTACATTGATTAAACGAGAACGAGCTCCCCGCCCCCCCAAATACACATGAGTACATATAGTATAGTAGTAACAACAAACAGCAATAGCAACAACAACAACGTCAACAACATCGATATCCAGCCCCATATGGTTAGTATGATTTAAGCTACAGTACAGATTACGGGTGAGGTTGTTACGGGTTGGCAGATTGAGATTGAGTTTGGATTGAGAGTAGAGTGGAGTGGAGTGGAGTGAAGCTGGGCAGGATCCGTCTGCCATCACTGACCTACAACGGCATCGGGCAGGGCCAAGTCATTGCCAATGGTCACGTCGGTCGCGCTCGTCGAGTTGTCGTCGCAATCGATGTCTTTGTCGTGCACGGGACTCGATTCGCCCGTGGATACCTCGCCTAGTTTGAATTTACCGAGAAAATTTGAGCATTTGTTTGATTCCATATAACAGTCTATAACTAGGAATACGCTTCATCATGCTGAAACTGATCCCCCGCACTTACAGAGGGCAAAGTCCATCTTCCGCAGCGGCGACAGCAGACAGTTGGTCCCAGTAAGCGAGTCCAGCGGCGAGTCAACGCCCAGAGCATAGTTGTCATGGCTCTCAAAGTTACTGGAATAATAATTATAAATTTAGAACAAGTCATTATGACTGATTTGGTATATAGCTGCGGTCAAAATAATAGTAGTGGTACAATGTAAAGTGCTCAAAAATATACTTTTAGGGCATAAGAACACTTTTCTTTTAAAAAATCTTAAGGCTTACCAACAAACAAACAAATTTTGGGTTAAAAATCGTTTAATATTGCTTTGATTTTTCAAGGAAAATAACCTTTTCAATATACGTAAGTAATTGAATTTATAACAATGTAGATTGCTTTCTCAGTAAGCTAAAAAAACTACTATTATTTTGACCGTCACTGTACCTACCTATGAAGCCTAACCAGCGGTTTGCCGGATTTGCTGCGTATATCCATGTTAATGCCACTGTCTATGGAAGATCGCTTGGAGTAACGACTGCTGTTGTTCGGTGGACTCTGATTGCTATGGGTTAAGATGGGAAAATATTAAGTTTCCATAATATAATCCTCCATTTAACACTTATATTTCCATAATATAATTCCCCATACCTATGCACAGCAACTGGTCTCAGGAACACCCCATCATGCTTGCGCTGGATCTCCAAGTCGAAGCCACTGAAGCTCTGGTGTTGCTCCGCCTCCGTCTCCGCTTCCACGCCCATGTTCATGGACAGATTGGCCAGGCCACCACGCAGTTGTGGCTTCCGGCAGCGCTCCTTCTCCAGCCGAAACATCTGCGCTAGCAGATGTTTGTGGCCCCGCATGTTGGCCAAGTCGAGAGGCGTCTGTTGCGCCTGGGTCTTGATCTTCAGGGCGTTGTGGTTCCACTTGTAGAGCAACAGCGAGCACTCCACATGGCCACGCACGCAGGCCCAGGCGAGCGGAGTGAAGCCGTAGACATCCTGGCTGAGGGCATCCAGTTCCGTTTCGAGTATGATATGTGGATTCTCCGCGCGCCAATTGAGCATGGCGCCCACCAGTTTGGCATAGCCCAGGGCGGCGGCCAAATGGAGCAGGGTCATGCCACGCAATCCCACTGTCCAGGAGGCACAAGTGCTGGGCATGCTCCAGGCGTGCTTGATCAGCTTGTGGCAATAGGCCACCAGCTTCTCCTCAAAATTGGGCTCCAGATACAGAGCAGTGTGATCGGTCTACAAAAAGAAAAGTTTGTCAATCTAAAAATAATAATCCAATAAACATACGCACCGTGAGCTCCTGCTCCGTCTTCACCTGCAACTTCTCATCGATGGTGGACAGGCGATTGAGCAGCGTAAACTTGTACAGGCAATCGTTGGAGCTGCTGGCATCGAAGGGAGCATCGGCCAGCAGCGACAGCTTGTACTCGAACATCACGGAGTTTGAGACGAGGAAGCCGCCGCAGGCCACCTGCAGGGTCACAAATCCGGCCTCGTGGGCAGGGCAATAGCAACGCAGCACTCCATCCTGCACCAGTTGCGTGGGCACAGGCTGGGCATCAAAGAGCACCGTGTAGGCGCCGCCGTTTGAGCTTGTCCAGGGTCCGGCCACTAGAACCTTGACGCCTCCCTCCGTGTACGACCACTCGGGACTAAAGTCGCATATGTTGTGTACCTTGCGCGGCTGCGATGGCTGCGTTGCCTCGCCCAAATAGGAGCCCTGCTCCAGGGCGGTGTTATTCAGGGCCTGCTTGTCATCCAGATCAAGTTCGGGAAACTCCACGAGCATGTCGAAGGCATCCAGATTGGCAAACACATCGTCCGTTTCGTCCTCCTCAACCTCGGTTTCGGGGTCTGGTTTCTTTTGCACCTCCTTTTGAGTGTTTTTGGGTTTGCTGTCGCCTGTTGCACTAGTCGTCGTTGCACTAGATGCAGCTGCTGCTGCGGTTGCTGCTGTCGCATTGTACGGCATATTGGCAATCAGAGTGCGCTGAATATCCTCGTGGGACAAATCGAGGGTCTCATTGAAGAAACTAAGTGTTTCCGCCGGGGGCTCCTCCTCGCTGCTGCTGCAGCTGTTGCTGCTGCTGTTGTTTTGATTGTTGCCGCCAAAGCTGCTGCTCTCGTCACTAATTTGGCTGCTGTTATCACTGGAAGCACTGAAGGTGGCACAACCATTTTGATTCAGGGGCTTGGGGGCTTCTGTGGCCTGATTGTTGCTGCCGTCCTGCTGTCGAATAAGTTGGAATTTAATCAACATAAACACAATGATTGCAGGCGATTTTGCGGTCAAAAGCACTCACCTCAGAGAGCGCATTGGCGCTCATTAAATTATCACAAGTTGCTGCCGTCGACGTCGTTGTAATTTGTTGCTGCTGATTGCCATCGATAATCGATTGTAAGGAACTCGAAGTGGACGAAGTGCCCGATGTGGGTGTGGATCTGGATGTGATTGTGGGTGTGGGTGTGCAGGGGTTGACATTGCCAGCGGAAGACGTTGCAGTTGGGGGATGGCTGCTGCTGCTGCTGCTGATGCGATGCTCGGGTGACATGCACATGGCCTCCACGGGGGGTTGGGCCAGGGCCACTAAAAGGGGTGGCACTTGCGCCAGAGGAGGCGGCTGACCACTGCTTGGCGTTGCTGTTGTCTGTTGCAATTTATAATAATGTTGCTGCTGCTGCTGCTGTTGCTGCTGGCTGCTGTTGCTGGAAGCATTGAGTTGCTGCTGTTGATTGTACATAAAGTTATTGTTGCCGGGGTCGTTATTATTTACGACATTTAATTCGTTGTTTGTTTGAGCTGCTAATTGCTTGCTGGCATTGCTGCTGCTGCTGGAGTTTGTGATTTTGCTTGCGGTCATGTGGTTTTGATTTTCAATTAGTTCGGTGTCCATAACATTTGAGGCCACGACTGCCGCTGCCGCTGCTGCAGCTGCTGCTGCTGCTGAGGTCGTTGCAGGATCTCTGGCTGTGGCTGTGATCGTTGTATTGGCTATTTGCAGTCTGTGCTGCTGATTGAGATGCAATGAATTCTGGCTTTGACTGGCAACAAATCGCTGCAGGCTCAAGTGCTGCTGCTGCTGTTGCTGTTGTTGTTGTTGCTGGTGGTATTGCTGCTGCTGCTGCTGCTGTTGGTGTTGCTGCTGCTGCTGTTGTTGCATCACCAGATTGCTTCTTGCGGCCAGCATTTGACTGGCTCCTCGATACTGCTGCTGCTGCTGCTGCTGGTAGTTCCCATCCTGCTGATGCTGCTGCTGCGGCGGAATGATCTGGAACTTGATGGCCGACTCCTGCGGCAACTGCTGCGTGACATTGTGGAACTGGCCATGGTTGTCCAGATGCTGCCTGGGCCGATCCGCCCAGCGGGAGTAGAGCTTGCTGGCCACCACCACGTTGGGCGTGTTGCCGTTGAAGGGCTCGCCCAGCCGCTTCTCCTGCACCGAGGACTTCAGCATGGCTGCCGATCGCCGCATCACGGGATGCGTGCAGGTCTTCCCATCCGCACAGCCTCCATCTCCGCATCCGCAGTCCAGCTGCTTGACCAACGCAGCCTGGCGCGACAGTCGCTGCTTCTCCATCAGCTGGCAAACAATCGACTCTACGGTCTCCGCCGTCTAAGCATGGTAAATCCACGTCGGTTAGCTCTTTTAATCAGTACTATTGAGCTTTATACTCACCGATATTTCTATGTCGTTGCCCGAGTCGGAGTCATCATCCGAATTAACTGTGGAGACTGAAAAAAATTGTAATTAGTTTTCAATTAGAAGCTTTGAAAAAGCAACAAACATAATATCTTAAAAGTCTGTCTAAGTTGAAAATAAATCAACAGATTAATTTAAAGTAAGGATAGTTGTTTGACTTTTATTGAAAAAAAGAACACGGCCAAGAACTTTAGAGTTTTATAGTTGGTTTGATATTTTTATTTAGCAAAATACCTTTTTTTTTGTATTTTAAACAGGTTAAATAACAGATTAACTTAACGTAAGAATCAATGCTTAACATTTGTAAAAAATAGGCTTAGACAAGAACAGTTTAGTTTTTTTAATGAGTTTGATATTTTCATTGAGCGAAGGACTGCTTTATATTTGGTATAAATTTATCGCACAATTACCAAATTTGATGTGAGTAATATGCTTTATAAGAACTATACATTTAAAATTCTTCTTTTGAGTATCTTAACTAAAATCTAGACTTACGCATGGGTTTCAGCTGGCTGACCAGTTCCTCCTTGGTCCACTCCTTTTTATCGCCCCAAAGTGTGATACTGGGCGCAATCACGGCCATTTTATTATCATCCGGATACGGGACATTTAGATAGTGCACCAAAACAATGTCCGGATTCTGTTTACAGGAAGTGTCCTCCCAGGATTAGGGCATATCAAAGATGAGGAGAGGAGGGATAGCCCAACTTACCTGCAACAGCCAGTAACATCTGCGATGAAATGTGGGCAATATGGCCGAGTGTACATAACAACCATAGATGCACTGTGGATAGATAGAGGGGCGCAAAAATCGAAGGAAATTCAATTTATCAATCCGGCAACACAAACAAGAGCATAAAAAGGGGCTAAAACGTCGGGATACCATCCTTACGCAGCTCACTTGCCCCCGTGGCGAGGAAATCCATTTAATTGGAGTGCATAAAAACGAAGAGCGAGTGGAGCTCAAATTAAATTACCAACCGCCCACGCTAGGGGGCGCCACTTGGCCTTTGGTAAGTGCCAAAAATCAGGACTCAAACTCAAACCGAAGACCGAAAAGCAACGAATCGAAACGGAAGAGTTGAGGAAACGGGCTTCCCTGACTTATAAAACATTTCGTTGCGCATTTTTCTTATTCCTAAGACTTTTTGCCGTCTTTTTTCTATCTCAGTTTATTTTGGGTGTTTTTCTTTTTTTTTTTGGGGGAATTTCTTCTACCCGCTGATAAATTTGTTGGCTCTCGTTGGCCGCGATATGCCGCTGACTTCTTTCGCTTTGCCTTGGCATTTCCTTTGTACTATCTGCCTCGTTTGGGACCAGTTATCATGTAAGAAGACGGCACCCCGCCAGCACTGCCAACTGCATAAATCTTCGCCGGCCACGTTTACTTGCGAATGTATTAAAATAAAAATTAAAATAAAAACAAAAAGAAAAACAAACGGCAAGGCGAAGGAACTGTGAAAAAAATTGGCGTGAAATTGCCAAATGTTTTTATGTTTCTATAATGGCATGGTCTGGGTTTGGGGTATAGATATTCCGACAGACAGACATTATAAATAAGCTTAACCCTTGGCAAGGCTTATTTCATTAGCAGGCAACGGCGACGTTGCTCACATCCTTAGGCAAACACTTGCCATGGACGAAATGCCTGAAGGCAACCGGGGAGGACACCGTAAGTTTCTGTCAACTTCCGGCGGGAAATCATAACTCACCCAAAGGAACCCCCATACGGTCAAGTACGAAATGCAAAAAAAAGGAAAAAAAGGAAGCCCCAAGGAAGTCCGAGGAATTTAAACCATTTTTTTTTATGTAACCCCTTGACAAATGATGGCTGGAAAACGATTCCGGCTAATTGCCTAATTGTGCAGCCAGAAAATCGTTATTAAACGGAACAAGAAATTTTCGAACTCACCTCAGTGCCTTGTACTTTAAGTTTCATGTGATCCTCGCGCGTTGTCTTGCCATCTTTGCGTTTCTTCCAGCAGTAGCCATCACGTCTATATCGAACCTTCTTCCTTGAGTACAGCAACAGCGATCCGCTTTTGGGTCTAAAATGGAATATGAAGTCTCATCCAAAAATGTTTCAAATCTAAGGTATTTTACTGGAAGTGCATAAAGAGTCTGCTCTTAAGGTACATTTTTTTTTTTTAATAACAAAACAAAAAGAATGGCTATAGTCGAGTGCCCCGACTATTAGTTACCCGTTAATTAAGTAGCCATTTTAAAAATAATAAATATTCCCCCTGAAAATAGTTGGGTTTCGGGTGGCGCCATCTGCCGGAAAATGTACAAAATGCTCATAACTTCTAAAATAGTTCGATGTGAACAATTTTTGTACAAATATACAGCTTTAAATGCGGTATGTTCAGACGGACAGAGAGATCATCAATATATATACTTTATAGGGTCGAAAACGATTCCTTGTGCCCTTAACATACTTTCCAACAATATACAATATCCCCTTTTTTTACTCTATGAAAAAAGGGTATTAATATATACTATTATTATAAAACATTTCAGAAATTTTAAGAAATGCTTATATTAACCTTAATCAACTTAAATCGTATAATCTACTAAATCGTTATTGAATTTAGCTTTAGATACTGTGACTCACCTGGTTCGGACCTCTTTGGACTGCCACTCGCCGTGCTTATCAAAGCTGATAAGAATCGCAGCGATTTCCTGAAATACACAAGCAAAACCTTTAAAATATACATTCTATATTTGCATATCAAATACGTCTTGGTGAAAATATATTTAGAGATAGCGCCAGGCGTCCTTCACAATGGCCTTCTCAGCGCTGCGACAGTGGAAAAGTTATTTCACAAGCTCCATCATTTCTCCCCGCAGCTCACCCGCTAACTTGGCTAACTGACCTTAACTAACGTGCTAACAATTTCCGGACTTAATGGGCAAACGGCTCCGCTGCCCAGTCACGGAACTCGCGGCATTTCCTCCGGCCAAAAGCCGGAGAGAAGGGATTTCTGCGCCATAAAACAAAGGCAAACATTTTAGAAATTTCATTTGACCGCAAAGTGGAAAAAAAGGGGGCAGAGATGGTGGCCGTGTGTTAACCACAATTTACAGGTGTCGCCGCCAGTTGACACTTAACCAGGTTGGTGGCCAAAAGACCAAAAGACCAAAAGCCAAAAAGCCGAGACGCATCCCGAGTGCAATTTGTGTGCATACTTGAAATGCCCTGTCACCGAGGAATATAAAATCTTAAAAACGAAAGGAGCTCAAGATTTAGTCAGTTGGTGGGAAACCATTCGAATGCAAATCACACAACAGTCAGCGAAAGTTCACTGGGAGTTCTACCATTTTGGACATTTCATTGCATGTTTTGCCGATAAAGTTATCAATTTGTTTGCTTCCTTGACGTTGCATGAATAATGCAAAGTGGCCATCCATTCATTCATCCAACATCCACCATCTAGCATTCAGCATCCTCAGCTGTGTGCAGTGGAACATTCTGCTCATGTGTCTCAGTTTTTTAAGGAAGATATCGCAGCATTTGCGAGTGTCATAAAAATTGTATATCGGGAATAAAGGAGGGAGATTGAGCAAATCACAGGCGCGTGTTTGTCAAGTGGCAAACGTTTGCATTTTGCCCAAAATTGCCCCTGACTTCTGCTGTTCCGCTGCTGAAGAGCATGTGAAAGGACGACATATGGAAAGATAGATAGATATATGTATAGATGAATGGCTGTTGCTTATTTATGCATGGCTCGAGCGACCTACTCCAAACTCCCTCCCCGCTTTATGATGAATTCCAGGCACATACTCCGAAAGGCGAAGCATTAAGAATTTATGCCCACCTCAGCGTATGGGCCGCCCCTTTTGGGTTAGGGCGTGGCCCTAGTCAAATGTTGTTTCAACACTTTCACCCGAGCAATGAACAAACGATGAATCAATCATATGGAAAGTCTATCATCAGGGGAAGGGGAATTTTTTCCATATTACAACTAGTAGAAATTGAGACAGATAGATTAAACAGAAAGCCAGTTGCCATCTTAAACAGCACTTCTAAGTCCATAACTTTTATCGCAGAAATCCGAAAAACAATCATATAAAGATTTATGGTTTTATGCTTTTAAATGTTTGTTTTGTAATTTTGTGTCGACTTTCTAAAAATTTTAATGTAACCCCTTTCTTTTTTATACAAAAATGTCTTTATGATAATTTAATTTTTCAGTCCTTACCTTTTGTTTACAGGTATTCAATTTTAAAAAGGATTTGTGGTTTAATTTTCTCAGAATCCGCGTTTAATTTTGATCTTCTAAGTTTACAACTTTTTCATTTTTAAATTTACATTCCTCTTAAGGTTTTTGTTTAAGTTTTTTAGGAATGTGCGTTCAAGTTTTGGTCTGTAATTTTGGGTCGTTTTTCTGTTCGATTTAATGGAAGTTAAATTTTCAAAAAATTGCTTTATAAAAACCTAGACCTAAAACTAGCAATTCTAAGTCTAATGAACTTTCGAATGTAACTACTAAAAACTATCTTTTAAGCCATTTTTCTTTACATCTATTTCCAATCAATATATTTCCAAGTTAACTCTCAACTTCCAAATAAAACCAAAATAGTTAGACATTTCTGTTTTATCCCAAACCGAGTTAAACTAAAATATGCTAAGATACTCTGATAAACATCGTTTAGTTGTTTATTCCTCAATTCTAATTTATAAATTGTTTGATATCAGTACAAAATGCTAAAGATCTCATCCAGATGTCTAACCCATTCCCGGAACTGAACACTTGGTGTCCTTAGAACAAACAGCAGGGACTAATTTAAAGCCCGCCACTTAATCATTTCCAGTCAAGTGGTCCTTTTGGTGACCAACGCAGAGCGGCCAGTTCGGGTCACCCAGAAAACGAATGGGCCGCAAAAAATAAACATAAAATGGCGACTCATTATCAATTTAACTTTTTGATTTTTAAGCTGCGCCTTTTTGAACACACTCGGTTGGTTGTGATCCCGGTGTTGCTATTATTTTGCAGTTGCTTTATGAGCTGGGTCGAGAGTGGAGTGTTCTGGCCCCTGGCCACTGGTTAAATGCCAAATTAAAACCATGTGGTTAAAGCGACAGTCCCAGGTCCGCCACTTTTCCATTTCCCACTCCATCGACTCCGTTTTTCCTGTAAGCAGACTAAATAAGCGTGCGTAATTTTATTTATGCCCCGTACACGGCTACATTTTGTAATTTTTGCATGCTGATGCAGCGGGAGAGAGGTCCTGTAGTCCTGTAGGTAGTTCAGTTCTTGGCTTCTGCTGCTGGAATCACAGTTCTTTGCTTTTCGGATGGTAAAATTTATTTTAATCAACTGGGGATGCTCTTACGCGGGATCAGAATTTAATAAATAAAATACTAAGTGGTAAAATATTACTAAGGTGCTTAGCAAATCTTAAGAGATTTTGGATTTTATTTTTGATAAATTATATTTAACTACTTTAAATATTTTTTTAAGAATGGTGGAAACGCCTCCTTATATATTTAATAAAATGCTATTGTTGTATAATTATAAAACAAATTAATATTTAAAATTATTTTTGGAAATACTTTTTATAAATTATATTTAACGCCTTTTAATACTGGAGTGGTTGAAACACCTTTGTAATCTAAATACCACTTTACCACTTTTTTTGCTTACCCCCAACTTCTTTTAATTTAGTCAACTTTGTTGCGATAGTGTGTAAAAATCCGTTTACCGCGTAACCCCCCAAAAGCCACCAAACCACCCAAAATAAAAAACCCCACCAGCTTGAACTTTACAACTGTCCCAATGAATATTTGCGGTTGCGCTTAATTCACAAGTAAAACAGCGAGCCAAGCTCATTGCAAAGAATTTTCGCTGTTTTTGTTTTCTCATTTTCCGCGAGTGAAAACTTTTATTGCAAACCAAACTGAGTCCCAGATGAAAAAAAAAATGGGAAGGGAAAACACGGAAGCGAACTTTTTGGCGACGCGTGGTCAGGTTTTTAAAAGCGGGTCCCCGAGCACAGATTCTAAAGCTAGAGTTCTAGTTCTACTGGTGTTTGCATTATAGTTTGTGGCGCAATAAAAACGTCGCGGAGCCCTTCCTAATGGACTGCCTGCCGGTCATCTCATTAATCTGCATATAGACATTCACAAGTGTGTGTGTGTCGGGGCGCCTCAAGGAAACAGGGGCGCCTCAAGTAAGGGCCGTCGTCGAAGGCTGTCAAAGTGTCCTGGCGAAGGACTGGCAGGCTCATCCGCCTGTCAACTGTCCAAGGCTGCAAGGCTCCTTTTGGCTTTCACTTGGCTTCCCCGTTTTGACAATTTTATGTGCAATCAAATGCAAATAGTAACAAAAAACAAAAAAAACACAAATACAAATACAAACAGTCCCGGAAAAAGCAAACAAAACAGAACAGTACTAACTTAGAACTAAAACTGACCTCATTTGTATTCCAACGATGGCGCTGTGATGGAAAACTGTCGGCTCTTGGCAGGCTCTCCAAATTGTCGGGCAGCTTGATGGGTTCGCCATCTGTAAAAAGGGGCAAAAACAAAAGGAAACGAGATGTTAAGTGCACCGAAAGCGCAAGTCGGGAAATCAATTTCGCATATCTTCAGCCCACTCCGAAAAAAACAAAAAAAAAAACCCTACCATTGCCACATTTTCACATTTCCACCTGACACCCAACAGGTGCAACTGTCGGACATTCATAAATGCGACAAAAATGTAAATCAGTTTAGAGAGCCATGATTTATAGTTGGAGCCCACAAAAATATATAAAAATACGAAAAAAAAACATTAAATAAAGGGGGGAATAATGTCAGCATTAATAAACGAGTTTTGCATTTCTCCATTTATCAAATCCGCTCTTCAACATTAGCTGGCAGAATGCGTGGCAAACTTTTCGGTTTTGAGTCATTGAATAATTACCCACACTTAATGGCGCTTGCAACGTAAATCGAACCAACTTTCGGTTTATTAAAATGCCACGCAACTCGCGAGGGTAAATAAACTTTGCGGCCGAACTGTAATTTAGCAAAAATGTGTAATAAAAGCGGACACATCTACGCGACAATCCCCCCCTTCCTTCATTTAAACTCGTCGTATATCAAAGAGCCAATAGGTTGCACTCGAAGAGCCATAAAAAGTATTTGTACACAATTTATATAAAGTGCTCGGAGCGGAGCGACTTCGCTTGCCAGTTCGCCAGTTCCCCAGTTCGCTAGTAAAGGCCGCGTTACCGAAATGTGTTGCCAAATTGCAAATGCCAGACGTTGGGCGTCGCAAGGGGGTGCCTCTTTTTGGGGGGCGGGGCGGTGTAGCACAGACAGTGCGTGGGGTCGTCGTTGGCCTTCCCCCAAAAAGAGGTGAGCACACACGACCAGGGATGTGCCTGTGATTTCAGGATCATAACTTACCCCTGAGTCAATAAATTAACAATGCTAAGCACTTATATTTGCCTATTAGTTGAGTACTTTGGGATTTTTAGCTAGCCGTTGCTGGTGCTCAGATTCTTTTCTAATACTTCTTTAAAACTAAGCTTACTTTCCAAAATGGATTTTAAATGTTTTCGTTTCACAATAAGAGGTATCATTAAGCTAAGTGTTTTTTATATAGAATGGTTTTGGTGTCAAAATTTTATATGGTTTTTTTTTTTAATTTGAAAGTCATTTTGTTTCTGTTTTTATCAGCAAACAAAATCTAAAGATTACAAGTACCTGATTTTAGAAATTTTTTTATTAAGTTTAGCAATTTTGAGTGCTTCTAACTGAGGTCTGAATAAGTCTAAACCATTTTAAATATAGAAAGCTAATCTATTAAGACAAGAATATCGAAAGTAAAGATTTATAGATATTTCGAGGCTAGAAAGTACTGGTTAAAAGTTCGGGCTAAAAATCTTTTTTATACCGAATTAAACAGAATCAAAGGGTCTTTATAGACTATTTTTATTAACATTAAATAATAGAAACATACGTAAAATCAATGATATGATTCGAAAATGGACAGTAAGTCAACAATTTTATCACAGATAGTGATATCAAGCCAAAAACAAAAAGAAAGCAACCATCAATAGTAGAGGAATCCTTTGAAATCACGCACGCATCCCTGACGATTCAAGGACTTCCAATGCCCCCTTCGTCACACTTTACTCGCAATGATGACGTTGATGTAGTTACTTTTTCAGGGCGTTGTTGTAGTGGCAGTTGAAGTTGTTTATGCGATTTTTATATGGCTCACGTTTTGGCAGAGGACACACTCTCCTTCTCGAAAACCTGAGGGGCAGTGAATGGGCGACAAATTGTTTGCTTTGATCGCACTCTCCAGTTTTATGGCCCAACTAATTTGTCATCATCGTTGCCTTGAGCTGCTCAACCCACACCGCTGGATTCCAATGCAAAATGTTCAAGCGATAATTGTCAAAAATGTCGAAACAATCACAGCACCTTGCCCCCCTTTTTTGGTTACCAGACAGCCTTTGCACCTATTTATAATGCAGTTGCTGCCATTGTTGTCAAAAGTGCGAGGGGGCAGAGAATAACTCTGTTTGATTAATACAAATAAAAAGTTTTTTTAACTGCTCTTTGCATATTTCATGGCGTAGAGCTTCAAAAACTGACGTTGCCCGCCATCATAATAGACTTGCAGAAAAGGAGAAAAACGCAAAAACCCTCAAAAAAAAAAGGAGGAGGAGGGCCAAAACGAAGGCCCAGCAGCCGCGACTGCCAAAAAAGAAGGTAAACCGCGGTCCCAGGTCGCCAATGTCGATGGCAACGTCAACGTGGCACAAGTTTTCCCTTTTCCTTTTATTTTCTGGGTGGGGGGCTTTGCATTATTACAACTTTAACAGGGGCTGGCGAGAAGACTCCTCTATAATTTTATCCGTCGCTTAATTGTGACAAATGCTCTTTGGTACACAAGATTTTCTCATAATTTGGCTGAAGAATTTAAGCAGCAGCCGGTGAAAAACTCTGGGGAAGTGGTGATGGTTTTGGGAATGGTTTTTGGGGCGATGGCAACCTCGGCAACCATGTCCCACGAATTGACACGGCAAATAGCACAAAAGAGTTGATATAAATAATAAATTTGCGTTTTATGAACCCCTCTGTCCAGGTAAACTGAGCTCTGGACTGAGTGAATCGCGAGGGCTGCCAATTTGAGCTGCCTGCCAAATTGTGGCTAATAAATATCTCACCAAAAAATGCCAACATGGGAGGATGGATGTCTGGGTGGGCAAATGCAGTTCGCCTGTTCACCAGTTCGCCAGTCCTATAAAACATACAAAAGAAAAATTGTTTTGCACTTTCGTGGCCGCGCCGACGTCGCCGAAAAGTCAACGAGTGTGAAATTACTTTTGTTCAGTCACACACCACTTTGGCCACAATTAAAAGCCATTAAAGTGTCTCGGAAATAGCTACAAAACAACTGCGAAATAGAGCCTTGTCTACGCAATTCTTTATCGCAAGTGTGCCCAAGAAACGGGGAAATAAATATCGCTGTGAAGCGTTTTTTTTTTTGAAGATAACACATGATGACGTCTCTGAGGAGAAAAGTCAGGCGAAAGCACAGACCAATAATAAATAGAGATAGCCGAAAGTATGTGAAAGAAGGCCAAAACGAACGTCATGGTTAAAACAAATAGCCAAAGAATGAGGCAAAGTAAAAGTTGTTCAAGATAATAAATACAAATATTTGTTAGGAGAGGGCTGGTTAATCAAAAGGGGTATTAGATTAGCGAAATGCTAAATAATAAACGATTCAAGCGTTTTAATTTTTTTTAATGTTTTTTCCCCTAAAACATTTGCTAGTTCTCTCTGCGCAGCTTTTCTTTAAAATCTTTTCTCCAAAAATGCATTACTATTCTTGAAAATCTATTCTTCAAAAAAGCTTATTTATTTTTTAAAATCTAGCTTAAAAACTTAGTTTAAAAGTTGTAAATATCTAGAAAGACCCCCTTGAGCGTCCCTGTTTACCAGATATATAATTCAAAGCTTCTCACATATATAAGCGAAGTCCACATAAATGACAGATGTGCGGATGATTTATAACGTTAGCAAAACCAAAACAAACACACTCTGCGCTCCACACGTTGCGGTTGATAAAAATCACATTTTGGCAAACGGCAACGACTAAGTCACTCGTTTTGCATTTCCCTCAGCTTTGTGTGGCATTACAAGGAAACATTTCTCATCCAGTTTTGCATATTTCGCCTTGGCGAGCGGCAAGAACAGCAATTAAAAGACACATAACAGCAAATATGCATGTCAGGCGCGACGGGGCCAAACAATAATTAGCCCAAAAGCAGCAGCAAAATGCAATTTCACCTCAAATGAGGAATATTTGAACAGGCCATAGCAAAGCGGTAGTACAAAATACAAAACAGAACTGAGCACAACAGCGATTAACATAAAAATGCAACAAATGGGGGCAAAACGGGGGGATGTCTGAAAGTCATAAAAGTCCTATTAATGAATGAAATCTAAACAGAAAATACGACAAAACAAAGCCAAAGCCAAACAAAAGTTTGCAAAAATGTTATAAATTATATACAAGTTATGGCTGGGTCAAAGGGGTTTTACAGGTTGGCTAGGATTGGCGGGGTTTAGAGCACATTGTCATCGTCTTTTGTGTCTACGGGCAATGCAATTATGTGCGGATTTTATTACTTTTCCTCCCCGCTCGTTACGTCTAAGTTTTAGTGTTCTTTTCATGGATACTATTGCCAAAAGAACTAGGATTTATATCCTTTAATATAGAATAATGTTGTAGAAATCATCTAAGCACTTTGTAAGCTAAGATTTTATTAAGTAAGAGAATTAACTCCTTTTCTTTAGCCACTTTGTTTCTTTCAAGCAGTGGTTTATCCCCTAAAAATTTTACCAAATAAGAGAATTCTCAACGTCGTATTCACTCCTTTTCCTTAGCCAATTTGATACTGTCAAGTAGTGGTGGTGTAGCCCCTTTAAGCACCTTGGCATAAACCGCGAAAAGAATGAATTTAATGCACTTTGGGTGAGGTAAACTAAAAGGTTGCCTCCCTTATGTGTCTGATTTGCTGACAGAGGGGGCCAAGTCAAAAAGGGGAGACACTCAGTTAAGCTGCCTGCAAATTATATTAATATTGGGGCTCTTCATATCATATATTTTTTCCGGATTCATTCCAAATTTTTTGCGCCTGGCTTGCATGCAACGTTTGTATAAGTTTCCCCCAATTTTCGGTTTGTTCTCTTTTGGTGAGTATATTAAAAATACTTTTTTCTATATAAATTCAGAGGTAGAAAGAGGTGCAGGGGCTTCCGAAAGCTGTAATTTATTTTAATGCCGGGTATTTATCATGATACACATACGTTTCTCTGGCTAAATAAAAAAAATGCTATTTCTATGTGGATATTTTTGTGTATTTTGTTTTTACATAAATTGTAAATTAAACATTTAAAGTGCCATGAAATTGGCACTGACTAACCGACCAACTGGCTAACCGGACCCCAAAAACACATGGCCTCCGGGTAATGCCGGGCAATGGTTCATTAAAAATACATAAAATCGAGACACAGTTTATCCCCTGCTCCCCTGGATCAGTTGAAAACTAATATTTATCTAACAAAATTAATATGGTTTGTAAGCCAAATAGAGAAGAGACAGCGAGTGTGTGTGGGGTGCAAAAACTGTTTGTCTAACCAAAAACAAACGACCGAATGTAGCACAATTTTCGGCCACGCATCCTCTCGACCGGAGGCCAAACGCTTTGGAGCGATAAGCCAAATAAATAACGCAGGACGAACAGGACGAACGCATGGAGGTCGGAGTGTAGGCATGGCAGGCAGGCAGCATCATGCAACAAAGTTGGATGCATTGTTCAATAAATCTATTTGGCCTCTAATCGAAAGCAGATAGGGGCGGGGATTGCACCTGGAAAAGGCAACAAATTGCCATTGGATAGGCACAAGACCGGAAGCAGCAACAACATATTAATCCAAATTAGCATCAAAGTGATTTAATTGCTTGGAATTTCGGCGTTGGCAAACACTTTTCGACTTTTCGGCCCTGGACGAAGGACTCACTTGTAGACAAACCCACAAGAGGTGCACAGCCACAGGCCCAAACCAGGCTGCATTTTGTCAACATTTGGCCATCGATCAGGCTAAAAACACGGACTCCCAATTGCACCCATATATTTGCTGCAATTTAAAGTCCTTTGGAGTCTCCTTGAAATTCCTGGAGCAAAAAATGGGAAAAAGAAGCGCTCAGCCAAAGCCCTTGGCACGATTTATGTGGCTTTTAGTAATATGAGCAAATATATTACGTGACGGATCAGATGAGGACCTGAGCGAAGGACAACTAATTGAATTGCTGCCGCTGAAAAGGAACAAACTCGAAATTAATAGGCGCACATCAAACACAAAAATTGGGAAAAGGCCCAACGCCCACCAGCTGGCAGCGAAATTAAAGGGAAACCTATAAAGGCAGGACATTAGGATTTGGCCGCAAAGGATAACAAGTGTAGCCAACTGTGTGCGAGAGAGCAGAGCATTCGAAGCTTGAGTAATATTTATTGAGTACGTGATCTCCTGACCAAATCCCAATGTGAGCGAGAGTTTTGAATTTTTTATTGCGCCCCGGGATGCCGGCCATCACACACACCATCAGAGAAGTGTCCTCCCCACATATACGTATATGTACTTATTCACATATATGGGTATGGGTATGTGTGTCCTGACAGCTGCCAACTTCTGGGTCTATGGTCGCCCTTTTTGGCATGCAAAAGGCGGACAGCAAAGTGGCTTATTAAAAATTTTGTCAACTTGCGAGTTTGCTCCACCAACTCTTTCAGCTCTTACACTTTTTTATGACTTTTTCGCACTCCCCTGGCCCTATGCATATATATTAGATAGAAGCAAACTGCCTTAACTTTGGTTTTCCCGAATCATTAAAGCCCAGCTATGACTTATTTTTAAGAAAATTGTTAAGAATTTATATATAACACGGGAAAAATTCGCAAAAGTTTTAGGTGCACAAACGGAGTTAAAAAATTTAAAGAAGTAAAACCGCTTCATAAAAATGTATTTTTATTTAGTGCTACTAAAAATGTTTTTACCTACAACGGTTACTTTTAGAGATTATTTTTCTATGTTTACATTTGTCTAGTGGTTGTCTTAATTAAATAAACGTTTTTACTATAAATATATCAACTTGAACTTGTATCTTTAACAGATTAAAATGTAATATATAAATATTTCTCCAAGCAACATATAAGTGTTTAACAACTTTAACTCAATTGTTCTGTCAAATGAGCGTTGCGTTATTTAAGATGTTAAGTTCTCCAGGAAGACAACGAACTCCTGGGTGACACAAAAACAATCCAATTGACTGGGACAACACAACAGCCTCATCCCATCTACACGAAAAGAAACCACCTCCGCACTTGTTGGTTTTTCGCAACCCCAAAAAGTGTGCTACAAAAAATGAAGCGCATAATGAAGCTACTCATAAACGAAGTGTCACTGTGTGCGTGTGCGTGTGGGTGTGTGAAATGTTTACTTGCAACCGGAGTGCAGCCACACCCACACATGCGCCCACAAAGGAGCCATTGTTTCGCCATCGCACACACATAAAAAACACTTAAAACGCCGTTAAGTTAAAATAATAAAGTTAAGCGGCCGCCGGGCAGCAACAAAATCTAATGTGACAATGGCCACACGGCTGAAACAATAAAAGCAACAATAAAAACAACAACGAAAGTTGCAACAATTGCTGACATATTTCACAATGTGCAACAAAAGACAAGAAGCAGAAGAAGAAGGGTCAGGTGAGGTGACAAAAAACTAAGCCAGCACAAAAGCTAAGGGTACAAACAACCGTAGGAATGAATGGAAAAAAAAAAACGCCGAACGTTGGGCATATTTTGCATTGTTGCCCACACACACTCACACACACACGCACACGCGGCGAAAGAGAAGAAGGAGTGGAGGAGAAAGGCTCTCCTTTGGGCCTCCTTTCGGTGGCCTTTTGTTTCAATTGTCTGTAGTTTAGGTTTTAGGCGTGCGAGCCTCGTTATAGGTAACTGTAACTGGTTACGGCCTATATGTACACCTATCCTTGTATCCCTGTGTGTTGTGTGCTCCAGTGTGTGTGTGTGTGTGTTTGGTGTCCTTTGCAAACAATAAACGACTGTCAACATATGCGCGAGCCACCCGTGCACGCGTCTCTGGAATGGCGTGCGAATTATTGCCCAGGAAGATATGACATAAAATTTAATGAAATGTTCAGAAAATGCTAAAATCCATGTTCTTGCTGCCCCAAGTGTGTGTTTTCTAAACAAGGGGTGTACAACTTAAGCGAAAATCGAAATCGCGGGCAAAACACAATTTAAAGTTGAGCTTTCCGTGATTTGTTAAAAGTCTAGTAAGTAAAGTAAAAGTTAAAGTAATATTCCCACAAGAGTGTTTGATGTTTTCTTTTAAACAATGGTTTTAGTGTAACTAGAACTAGTAATTAACAATCGAAGGGTTTTTCAAACTCAATCAGTGTTTTTATGTCTAACTTTTCTTCTACACACAGAAACACAAGGAAGTAACATTACAAATAAGAATTTACTACGTTTTTTCAAGGTCATCTTAGAATAAGGATATTTCCAACCGAAACACACGCACATTGAGATGTAAAGAAGTATATTAAATAGGCACAACATCGATAGTAAAACATTCGGTTAGAGACAGAACATGCGACATCAATAACATATTAGAATATTTGGCTTTTGTAAGTTGGTAATAGGGACTTGCAGAATTTTAATTTTAATTTTGTATTACTAATAAACACCTTTTTTAATCTTAGTTAAATGACTTAGGCACTTCAAAATGGAATCATATAAAAGTATCTAACTTTCTTAGAATGTGTTTCCTTTTTAACTTTAAAGTGAACGTTAGCCGAAAAGTGAGTTCAATAGTATTGACGTTTTCTTTTAAGCAATCCTTCTTTTCCTTCAACTTTACCAACTTAAATAGCCAATGTAATAGACTTGGTCCAACCTGATTTTTGTGATCCCTCACTATTGAAATTGACCTGCCACGCCCCCTTTCGGGGGACCTCGAGAGGGCATACTTACTGACACTGAGCGGCATGAGGGCGCTCTGCAAATGGCTGAAGATCTGCCGATGGTGGTGGTGGTGACCCAAACTCGCACCGCTGAAATACAGGTGGTTCTGGTGCAGCGACAACTGCTGGTGGTGATGGTGGTGATGATGGTGGTGGTGCTGTTGCTGCTGCTGCTGCTGAAGCTGCTGCTGCTGCTGCTGTTGCTGCAGGTGGTGATGTTGCTGATGGGTCATTAGTTGTTGTTGCTGCTGCTGCTGGTGCTGCTGCTGATGTTGCTGATGGCTTTGCTGGGCGAGATGTTGCTGCTGGTGGAGTTGCTGCTGCTGTTGCTGCTGCTGCTGTGCGTAGCCAGCATGTTGCTGCGATGCGGCTGCCGTTGCAGATGCCGTCGGGAGTGCAACAACTGCTGCTGCTGCCGCCGCTGCAGCGGTTGCTGTGGCCGCTGCCGCCGCCGCCGTTGCAGTGGCCGTTGCTGTCGCCGTGGCTAGAATGTGATGGGTGGTTGAGGATCGGTGCTGGCTCTGGACCGTATTGAGGCTGTGAATGGAGGCGTGCACCGCCGACTGATAGATAATACCGTTGTTCGACATCGCCGTCATCGACTGGTGGTGGGCGTAGGCGGCCATCGTGGGCGGCACTCCGCCCATTGTGGGTTGCACCGCCGCCGTGGCGGCCACCGGAGCCAAGGGCAGCGATCTGTATCCCGCCATGGCTCGAACTGTTCACCGATCACCGATCACCGATCACTGATCACTCTATAAACACTTTATATTCCGATATTGTTTGTTTTTAGTCCGCCTTGAGCGTCTGATCGCTTGGGAATTCGTGGGTTGACTAAATGGACCGACCGGAGCGGATTATATTTCCTACAATTTTCTGTTCGTTAAATTTGTAAGTTGTATTATATTTTTTTCTCAGCCATAAATTAGTGGGGGGCGGGGGAGTAGATTTTAGGCTTAGTTCGGGTTGATAATGTCACTCCGTGATGTTGATAAGGTCTGCCGCCTATCTTGACATCTCCTTTCCTTCTGTTCATCTCGAGTCGTGTGTCAACACAAATCTCGAATGCGAGCCGGACTGAAATTTCACAAATTTCCTGGACAACCCAACTAACTATGCAAATGGTTAAATATTTATATATGTAACCTTAAGCTTTAACCATTACAGTTGTGTGCATTTACCCCTCACGAGAATCTGAACCTTGAACCAGGGTTCAAACTCAAACGAGTTGCCCAAGTCGCTGGTGAGTTTGGCCGGTTCCGAAACAGAAAATATATACATATTTAACGGACTTATCAACTGACAGCTGCCAACTGAAAACTAGAACCAGATAAGCTCTAGTCTCGTGTCCCTCTAAACAATGTCCAGAAATTTCGTGAATCACACAAAAACAATTCTTATCTTACTCTTCCTTAAATTATTTATGCCATACAAATAGATCTGTTTACACTAAAACACCAATTAACAACATCAATCAACCAATAAATCACTACATAAATGAACATATATGGTACACACATAAAACACATATAGGTGATATACATATGGAGTCCAGAGATCGTTGCAATCTTGAGTACACCAATTTAAATTGACCACACAACATCGACAGAAACAACAACAACAACAAGAACGGAAAGCAAACAACAAACAGAGTCGAAGGGGCTTGAGTAAAGTGTAAACAAATTACATAAACAAATTGAGGCAAATTGGAAGGTTCCGCGAGCGAAGTACTCCCGATTAAATCATGTTTGTGGAAACCTTAATGGCCAGATTAACCAGTCTGTGGACATTTAATGTCGATGCACGGCCAAATACTGGATGAGCCGTCTTCACGTAAGCATGGCGCCGATATACGTAGTAGAACGGTACGTAACGGAGCCAGTTTTTTCCGCAGGGCCAAGAGAAAGCCACGTCCGACACGCTTGGCCAAGGTCTGAAAACTGAACTGAAAACTGAACTGAAAACTGAAAGCGGAAAGTGGAAAGCTGAAAGCTGGCGGAAGGCAAGGACATTCGGCTGGCCGACAGGACACGAGCTGTGCTGTTCGGGCCGAGTTATTGCAATTGGGCCCGGATTCGTCGGTTGCCAGCAGCTTTAAGCCTAAGCAAGAGCGAGCGAGAGGGCCAGCGAGATGATGGATATAGTAGGGGGTGGGGTGCAGGGGGTAAGGTCTTCTGAAGCACTGAATATGTGGGCGGCAAGTTGCGTTACTCCAGGCCCAAAAAATATAATCCTAGCTCATTCAAAAAGCCATCTTTAATCCGTTAAACAATAGTTTAACATATTTTATGTCCACAATAACTTCAATTAAATAAACTAGCATTAGCCATAAACAATTGGCATTAGCCTAATTTCCCTGGAATGCCAAAAGAACTGTGTGGGTTGGTCCACAAAAGCACCTACACACTTCTATTGCACAACTAAATTTAGGGGTTGTTCCCCGACCGTTAGAGACCTGCGCAATAGATTAACCCCCTACCGCCGACCATCGACCACCTAAAACCGGAGAGGCTCGTCGTCGGCTCCATTTGGTCCTACCCCAAAAAACAAAAAAAAAATCCAGCGAAACCAAAACAATAACAAAATCCAGGAAGCACAAAAGAACACAAATAAAAAACAAGAAACGTTGGAGGGAAAGGTGAGGAATTTGCACGTGCCTGGAAAACCTTTGCACACCTTCCGGTGGGCAGCCAACTTGGCGCTGGAATTTTTAATCAAACCCGAAGCGCAACTATGCAACATGGACACGGACGCACCTGCAACACACGCCACAATCCATGGCCTTTATTTACTATATATTTCATAATAAATATATATTTTAGACAGAAATTAATATTAGGCAAATATTTGGGTTATTGTTGGAAATATTCTATGGTGGAATTCGGATATTACTTCACTTCAAATTGAAAGCCACTCTAAAATTGGGTCAACTGAAAAATGTTAGGCAAATATTTTTGACACAAAATACTTCTTTCGATTTTTGTTGTTTTCAAGAGACTTGTATCTTCATTAACCACAGCAATTGATAACAATTAGCTACTCCACACATTTAAAAATTATTTTTGTGGTCGATTTTATATATATTTTAGCTTTTATTGATGACAACTTTAGAAAAGCTGGGATCAAGTTAAAAATGCTACACAGAAACTAGATAAATACTTTCTACAGTCAGGAAAAGTCAACTTACACTGCAATTCTATAAGTAAATTGTATAATCGTATAAAGTTAATTGGGTTGTTCAATAATTTAGTCTTAAAAGACTTTTGTGCCTTGCAATGCAAGACTAAAGGAAAGTTGTCGAATTGTCGTTTCGGTAAACAGAGCTATTAAAATTCTCAACCGCAGATATATGATACGACTTAAATAGAATCATTTGAAACTCCTTTTTTATTTTTAGAAATTAATGGATTACTCTACAAGCAATTTAACAGTCTGATTATAAGGTTCATTTAAGTGAATCCGCCGACAATCTGCCTTTATAACAATGTCATATATTCGCCTCTGAATTGCCATGCCAGTTCAGTCCAGTTTCGATACCCAGGAGTCATGTTAGCAGTGCTGATCTTTGGCCTAGTCCTGCTGTCATCTTTGCCGGTGGAGTCCAAGTTCAAGAGTCTCCACTGCGCAAACTACGATAAATCTTTGGGCGAAATTTTACTTTGCAGAATCAAGGCCATCAACCGCTATAGGAATTCGATAAGTATTCAATTTAGACAGAAGAAGACCGTCAATAATGTGCAGGTACGTTGAGCATCTCCAACTGCCTGATTTCTTTCCTTGAAATCTTTCATCTTCAGATGCGTTTGGAGCTTTTTAAACGAGCCAATGGCTGGCGTCCTTTTCTCTACAATATTTCATTTAACCTGTGCGATTTTCTATCCAAAAGAAACAATATGATCATAGGCCTTGGCTACGAATATATTAAGCCCTACATACCAATGACGAATTACACCTGTCCATTTAAGGTAAATACATCTCAGTTTGCACAAAATATAATACCAGCTTTTATATATTTCAGAAAAATCACTTAATAAAATGCACGGACCTGGAGTTTGATATTGAAAAGTTTCGAGTTCGTTTCCCTATCGAAACGGGCGAATACGCTCTGCAGTTGAGTTTTATCGTCCAAAGGAAAGTAACTTTGACCCTTAATGGATCTGCGGAATACTTCAATTACCGAGAGCACTAGTTCCTATGGAGTTTCTATACGAAAATGATGTTTCGTAGAAAAAGCACTAGTATATATATGTAATTTCTCTGGGCAAGAAGGTTATTTAATATAATTTAATAAAATGTTTGGTAAACTACGAACTGAAAATTACTTTTTAACAACTATTAAACAACCTTATATAAATTTAAGCTTAGTAATATTATACATTTAAGTAAATCAATTTTTTATTGTCTTTTAAATAACTATGTTGCAGTGCTGTTTTACTATTATTTGGTTTATTTTTAATTAAAAGGAAAAACTACTGTACTTTTTTTTCGTTGTACGTACAACTATCTTGGCTTTTGAGTTGTTTGATAAGCAGACCTGATCTTGAATGTCAAAATCCTTAAGTCATTACACTATAATAATATAGTACTAGATACAAATTGAAAAACACTCTTTTTGGATCAGTGAGCGCACTTACCGAGAGCCTGAATAAAAAAAACATAGTCAATAATTAAATTCGTATCAACTGACTTTTCCAACCATAAAAAACTATAGTAATTAATTAATTATTTTCCATTGATTTACAATTTCTGTAAACTTATGAGTCATTGTTTTTAAAAGCAGGTAAATAGTTTAGGGCCACAAGCTTTTTCCAATGTTGCTTTTAACTAAATCAGTTATTTGGTAACCGCCATTAAACAATGTTGGCAGTAATAATCACTCTCCTCGTTTTACATTCCATGGAAGTGGAGGCCAAGTGGAAGACCCTTTATTGCAGTGCACCCAACGACGAGTTTGGTGAAATTTTGCTATGCAAACTAAAGATCATCGATCGGTACAGAAACTCTGTCAATATCAACTACAGAGTTAAGAAAGAAATCAGTCAAGTAACAGTGAGTTATGAGTCGACCAAATTTTACAATTACATTACATTAATTAATAAATTCTGACAGGCTCGCTTAGAATTTTTTAAAAGAGGAAATGGTTGGAGACCCTTTCTGTACAACATTTCTACGGACGGGTGCAGCTTTCTCAACAATCGCAATAATCTAATAATTAATATTTTTTATTCGTACGTAAAGCCGTATCTCGCCCAAAATTTGACGTGTCCCATAAAAGTGAGTTTTATCTAACAATTTACCACAATTATTAACTATGAAAATTACAGGCAAACGAAGTCTTGAAACTGGAAAATTTTGAATTTGATATAAATCAATTTCGAAACCGTTTTCCCATCGAAACGGGCGAGTATGCTGTGCATACGAGTTTGTATAGCCGCAAGAAACTATTAGTGCTTATGAAAACTACGTTGGAGTATTCAAACTATAGAGAAAATTAAGGAATAAATATATACAACTATCTCAAATGTCAAAATCTGGAATAAAAAAGCAGATCTAGTACGTTGTAAGATTCTGCCTAAAATTAAAATAATTACACTCTAGCAGAACAAAAATATATCATTATATAATGAAAAATTAGTTCCGTATCCAAAAGTAATAAATCCGATCTTTCAACTGTAACAAAGTACATGTTCATTCATATTAAAGTTATTATTAAAATCAGATGGACTATTAGCGTGAGCATTTATTGATAAATCCATCGATTTGATTGATTGACTATTTTTGACAATTAAAACTACTGTGGAGTATTCCAACCTTAGAGAAATTTAAAGAATCCTATGAATACAATATAAGTCGACCAACTATGATATGCTGCTCTGTTATAAAAAGTTAATCGAAATGTGTACTTTAATAATCTTTTTTGACCAATCCTGTAATGACCCAAACATTTTTCATTACTAAAATATCAAGTAAGAAAGAGTAAAAGAAAGGTGTTAATTTATATATTTTTAGAACAAGTAATAAGAAACTTTGTTAATTACACTTTTAAATTGAATAAACTCAATAAAATCGATCACTTTGGCGCTTGATCTGACTTAGTTTTGAGATCGGTGTGGAGGAAATTATGAAACACAATAATCATTGAATTGGAAAATTCGCAATACAGGTCACCCTTGACGTAACTACCCAGTCGAAAATTAAAAAAAAAAGAATTCTGGAAAATAATGTGTGATTAGAGTTCTAAAATGAAATGCGGCACAAGTGGCCAAAGCAAATCAGGGCATGGCAAACACGGTCTAAAAAAAGACCAAAGAAAACAAAAACCAGGACTTTGACACAATAATCAAACGAGGTGTCCTTTGTGTGTGTATGAAATGGGGAAAACAAGCAAAAAACACAAAAAAAGGGCGGACAGTGGGCGTGGCAGCGTCAAATTAGGCCCAGTGTTATCTAATTAGCCACCTACAGGATGGCACCTTTCTCACTCTCACCTATTCACCCTCTCTCTCTCTTTCTAGCCCTGTGTGAAGTGGTGCCAGGCGCCGGCCATCATATTTTGCAATTTAACTCACACGAAAAGATTGTTGTCGGCCCTTTCCTTTCTTTTTTAGCCAATTTTTTTCACTCACTTCTGGCACTCACTATTTTTTATTGTTTTTTTGCGTTTTTTTTTTTTTTTTGGACCCGCTCAAGTTTCATAACAACGGAAATGCAAAAGTTTTGTGCAAAACAAAGCGCCAACTTTTTTATTTCTCTTGGCAATTATGTGCTCAAGGAAAGAGGCAGAGGAACGGACTCAAATAATGATAATGAAGCACACAAGGCTCGGCCAAAAGGATTTTTGAAGAAAAATGCACAAAAAGTGGAAAACGAATCGTAACGCTTTTTCTGATTTTTTTTTTGTGACGGAACTTGCATGCAAAAGTATCTCTTGGATCCACATGTGTGTGGGGGTAATTTGTTTAATTTGCTTGCCTTTTGGGCGAAAAAAAAGAGTGATAGAAGACCTCACCGAAAGGCAAATTTCGTGGCTTATTTTAGTTTTCTTTTTTTTTTCCAGAAGGTTGGCCGCCTTTTAGCTAATGGCCATGGCGAATATGATAGGATAACAGGAAAAATAACAACAACAACGGTTACCGAAAAACTAAAGCTAAACTAAATTAAACAAGAAGGAAAGCAAACTTCGGCAAGCCGAAGTTCATATACCCTTGCAGCTATTGCATTAATTAAATACTTTTGAAAACATTTAAATTATGATTTACTTGAGTATGTGCTAAAAAAAAACATTGAAACTATGATTATTTGCAGCTCAATTATTAGATAGTTATTTTATATATTTTTATTATTTCTATGGGAGCTATATGCTATAGACGTCCGATTTTGATAAAATTTATACCATAATTCTGAAATAATTAAACATTGCTATATGTCGAAGAACTAAACAAAAAATTAAAAAACAGAAAAGTTATAATTTTTTTCATTTATTTTTCCGATTGTTCCTATGGGAGCTATATGCTATAGTCGTCCGATTTTGATGAAATTGAAACCGTAATTCTGAAATATTAAACCATTACTATATCTCGAAGAACTAAACAAAAAATTAAAAAACAGCAAAGTTATAATTTTTTTTCATTTATTTTTTCCGATTGTTCCTATGGGAGCTATATGCTATAGTCGTCCGATTTTGATGAAATTTAAACCGTAAATCGGAAATATTTTACCATTACTATATGTCGAAGAACTAAACAAAAAATTAAAAAACAGCAAAGTTATAATTTTTTTTCATTTATTTTTCCGATTGTTCCTATGGGAGCTATATGCTATAGTCGTCCGATCCGGCTCGTTCCGACTTATATACTACCTGCAATAGAAAGACAACTTTTGGGAAAGTTTCATGCAGATAGCTTTAAAACTGAGAGACTAGTTTGCATATAAACGGACGGACAGACGGACAGACGGACAGACGGACAGACGGACAGACGGACATGGCTAGATCGACTCTCCTAGTGATGCTGATCAAGAATATATATACTTTATAGGGTCGGAAACGTCTCCTTCACTGCGTTGCAAACTTCTGACTGAAATTATAATACCCTCTGCAAGGGTATAAATATTTTAAATTCAGAGCTGGCAAAAGTTTTATCAATAAAATGCAAGCGGGCAAAGTCGGCTGTTTGCTGACTTTTTTGTTTTTTTTTTGGCCCCTTTGCTTTTGCATTTGTTTAACTGCAAATCAGATAGAGATCTTCCAAATGTCTGCATTCAACACACATATGCACACTTGGTGTGGCGGTCGCCAATTGAAACATCAGCAATACTTGAGCTGTGCAATATGTCGAGAACTCAACAGCTCAACAGCTCAACTCCCCCACAGAACGAGATGTTGCCTTTGGCCATAACTCGAATCGGGCTTAAAAATCACTTAGACACTTCTAGCATCGCTTTTGGCCTGTCAGCAGAATCGGCGGCCAAGACGACACTCATGTATCGAGTGCAATAATCATCACCGGCTTCCCCTCGAATTTCTCGAATTCGACTTTTTCTGTGGACCTCAGCACATTGCCCGTTTCCCAGGGCGTTGCTCGCCCATCGTTTTCGAGTTGTCAACTTGGCTAATCTGCACTTGGATCTCGAAGGAATTGCCTGAACATTTATTAAGCTCTGCCAAAATGCGTGGGCAGGGTCATGGAATAGTTGAAAAGGCTAAAATTATAGCTAATTGGAGGGAGTGAGTGGAAGGAAATACAATTCCAAGGTCTGTAGCGATGACAATAAAGAGTCTTGGTCTTAAAAGAAGAATTTCAAGGTATTTAAATATATTTTACAAGCCATATTTATTTAAGTTAAACAACTGATAGTTTAGGAACTATGGTTTTCTATATATATAAGCTCTTAGTAAGTATATGAATAGCCAAAAAAGATTTTTTAAAAAAGCCTAATACTGTTTTAAATTCATCAAGTGTTATGTTTTTTCTTTATAAAGAGATTTGTGTTAAGAAACTTAAAGAATTTTCAAAAGCAACCAAATAATTCCTTAAGTTCAGTTGCAACTTTCAATTGGCTCCAATTGGGATCATTGAAAGTCTTGAGCACTTTACGCCCAAACGAATTGATTTGTTTTCAGTTTTTTGTGTTCTATAGGAAATCATTGAGCCGCTTGCCACTTGCCGAGGCACGGGAAAACTTTCTGATAACTCGTAACTTGTTACTCAGCACACACAGCGCTAATGAAGACGGCACACATACAAACGCCTCGCGTTGTGTTCTGTTTATTTTGCCCGGGCCAAGAGCAAAACACCGGACACCAGGGAGTAGCAGACTGATTCGGGTGTGAAAATCAATGGCATTCACAGCTGAGTGCAGCTGTAACCCCGAGGGGGCGGTCAAGACGCTGCTCGATTTAATTGAATAATTGTTAGGCAAGCCACGTTCGCCAAAATTCCTGGTAAATCAGCGAAAATTTCGAAACTAAACAGAAATAGAAGGAAAAACCCCCAAAATAGGCAGCATAAAGAGGGCATACAAAGGCTGGCGAATCTTTCGCCCAGGAGACTGCGTCAGGCTTTGTTTTGCCGGTCCCGATGCAAATGCACCTGCAGCAGCAGCACCTGCTGAAAACCCCGCTAGCAATTTATGCGCCGCATTTGAAATTCGGTGATACCAAATCCTCGAGACTTACCGTTCCCAAGTGGCACATTCGTTTGCGTTGTTGTCGATTGTTGCTGCTGCTGCTGCTGCTCGGTTGTCACCGCGTTGCACAATTTATTTGATGTTGTCGTTGTCGCTGGAGCTGCTGCTGCTGCTGCTGTTGTTGCCGTTGTGGTTGTCGTTGCCTCTAGCTTGCTGCCTCCGTTAATGGCCAAAGTGGTGGCACTTTTTCCCAGCCTCAGTATGGTGGTGGCCGTCGATGATGTGGCCGATATTGCTCCACCGTTGGTGGCTGTTGTTGCTGCCGCTGCCTTGAGCTTGTGCAGCGCTCCTGCCACGCCCTTGGCCGCCTTCGAGGTGCGTGTCACACTTAGAATACTATTGCCATTTGGCGGCGAAGTGGCCATGGAAGTGTTGCTTGCAGCGGAAGTGGCCGATGAGTTGCGTATGACCAGTATGGATTGGGACTTCTCCAGACGCTTCAGCGTTTGCAAAACAAAGGGCGACTTGGTGTCGCAGTTGCTCTCAGAGCTGAGGCTGCGAGAGGCCTGTAAAATATAGTTTAAAAAGTCAGTAATATATAACAAGCGATAGATTAATACGCTCTTACATGTTTCAGCATAAAGGGACGCTCCACCAGCTTGGTGTGAGTGGCATTTGCCTGCTTGGAACGCTCCTGGGCCTTTAAAACGCTCTCCAACTGACTGGCATTGATGGGCGTTTGCAGAAGGATCGTGTTGCTGCTGGCCTCCTTGTTGTTGCCGCTGGCCACAATAGAAATGGTGGAGTTGCTGCTGCTGCTGCTACTGTTGCTGCTGCTGCTGCTGCTGCTGGCACTCGAGCTCTGTACAATAGTTTTTCTGGCCACCGTTGTGGCTGTGGGCAGTTGATTGAGCGTGATGGCCGTGGACGAGTGGCTCTTCTCCTGCTGCTGCTGCTGTTCGCTGAGCAGGCTAAGTATGTCCTGTTTGTTCTGGATGATAATCTGGCCATTCTCGTTGCGTGTACCGCGCAGCAGTATAATGTTGCTGCCGTTCGTTGACTGTTGTTGCTGCTGCTGCTGCTGGTGCTGCTGCTTCTGCTGTTGCATGGCACCGATCTTGAGCTTGGCCGCTCGCAGAGTCGTCGTTGTACTGGTTGCTGCTGTTGTCTTCGCCGATTTAGCTTCATTGCTGCTTAGCTTGCCGCTGCTCTGCGATCGGATTAGGACATTTTTGGAATTGATTTGGCCTAAGAAATAGAAATGAAACCAGAGTTAAGTATTGTAAATAAAATTTCCTTGGGTAGATCTTTTTTAAAATTATATTTTGTGAAAGCTTAGAGAGACTAGTACAAGTAAAATGTTAATAACCCAGCTCCCCTGTTTTTCAATGAACCAACGATTAAAGGCAAAGCAATGCCCTTAAAAGGGTAGGAAATATTAAGCCTTAAAAAGTATCCCCCTTCTTATTTTGTTTTAAATCTGATCTAAAAACATGAGACCTCTTGTTTGATTTAAGTGACTTTTGAAACGTTTTGTTCTCGGTTTCTAGACCACATTCTCGAATTTAGCAATTTACTGTGGCCCCAAAATGCCGATAGCCCCATTGTATGCAGATTCAATGGAAACTTCATGAGCGGCACAAGATTTATGACTCCATCTCGATCGAGTGCCGAAAGCTTTGCATTAGAAGCGCATGTGACAGAACAGGAGGCGTGGTTCCATTGTTGCACTTTCCCAGGACCCCCCCCCCCCCACCAAAAAAAAAAGGGGCTTCGAGCATTACGTATACGCGGTGTATGCCTAGAGCGGTCAGTGGCTCAGACACTCTATTTTGTTGGCCAACAATTGGGGAGGATGGGGGGCTGCCAAACGCTAAATCAAGCGAAAGACGACATGTTTATGGCAGGGACGAAGGACTACTTAGCCGAGGGACCCCGGCACAAAACGCAATAAAAGTGCAACAAACAAACAGCGAGTTTCCAGCCAAGAAAGGAGGAGAAAGTAATGGGGGTAGTTATTTAAGGGTTGAGGCAAAGAGGGTCGTCTCTGCCCTGCATGCGTTGCCAAATATAGACTCTCAAGGCTGAAGGCGACACGGAACGTAAAGTGCGCGCCGGAAACATTTCAAAATGTAGCCTAAACACTTGTCCGGCTCCCCTGCTTTTCCACCCCTCCCTGAATTTCCCAACCCCCCCTTCCCGGTCCTCTTGCTATCCACACCCCCAAAGCATGTGTGTTTGTTTTCGCAAAAACGTGCGGGTCATAATTAGCCGTTGACGCCGCCTTCAGCTGGCTGCCTTTGGGGGGAAAAGCGGAAAAGTGGAAAAGCGGGCCGGGGAAAGCGCCACATGCGACCATCTGACCCCAAGTGGACAAGTGTCTGCGCCCCCCTTCGCCTGTTTTCGAGTGTCTGTGCAAAAAGGTCGCCTGCCGCCAGGCAAAATAAACCGCCTGAATCGGACCAGGATCGGAATAGAATAGGTGGGGCTACGTCAGTTTGGCTGGCCATCCATTCGGGGGCACATACTTCATTGTAATGTATGGCGGAGCAGCCACAACAACCCAGAGATTCGGGGATCAGGGAGCCCCGTAACACATAAAACACTCTTGGCTGAAGCTTCGCGTATTTTTGTCGCGGCTTTTGATGTGCAACGGACCAGGCACAGTGGATAAAATCAAATTTGTTCAGGAATCAAAATAAAGTAAGGGTTTGTAATTAAGTAAAAAATATATATATATAGTGTTATAAAAAAATCAGCTTGGTATATAGCCGCTTGAATGGATTATTATTTAAAATATGATATTGTTGGTTATACTTTTAGTTGGCAAAATAGGTAAATCATTTTATTTTAACTTTAAATGTCCATCTTAGTACATTTATCTTGTTCTATCTTGTTCTTTGTAATTTAACGAATAGTACTTATCATAAAAACATTTTTTTTTAAATATGCTTTAAAAAGTTTATAGCTATTGGCAGAAAATATTGGTCAACAAATTTTCTGTATTTTGCCCCACTGTGCTGTACCACGTGCTTTACACTATTTGCTGAGCAGAGTGCTAGGGGGTTAGAAAAGTTTCTGGGTAGCTGGACAAATTGCAAGTCTATTGAATTTTTATTAGAAGCATAAATCAAAAGAGCGTTAGATATGCCAGCTGGGGAAGGAGTTCGATAAATATGTCAATAGATTCTACACATAGATTGCTGCCAAAGAGTTAAGAAAGAGGGTTAAATCAAAGATGAGTAAACCACATAATTTTCAAGAACTTCAGATTGTGATTGTGTCAACTTGCGTAAATAACTTTTGATAGGGTTTATCATTTTATGGTTGGGTCGTTTAATTTGTCTCAGCTGATTGCGATTCATGGATTTTTTTTCTTAATCAGATTATAGAACGTTAATTTATTTGTTTATGGTTTTCAAAATATTTTTAGGAAACCCTGATATATGCTGTACCTCTAGTAATTTTACTAATAATTTTGGGATCTATAAATTCTAGAATTCTTATTAATTAGTTTATTAAAGCACATAAAACGTGAACCCGAATAAACAAAGAAGTCTGCTTAAGATTTAGTTGTTATGAATTCTGTGATAAAAAATGTTATAGTTTTTCCCAAATAAACTCTGGAACATATACGAAATTAGAGGTTTATTTATTTTAAGCCAGAGATTCAATTCCCCCGGGTCTTGTGAACAGAGTTGCCGTATCGTGAGGAGATCTAGACAACAGCTGATTGCGTCTATAGGAATTTTCCAACTTATGTTCCTATCTTTTTTAAACCATTTTAAAACTGCAAAGTAACGAAAAAGTATTAAGATTTAAGCATTACTTAGAAAATCGAAATCATTGACAAAGGCCACCAGTGGGCTAATGTCCCCAAGAAACCCCCAAACAATGTAAAAACAAAACGCAACGCAAAGCGAAACACAACAAAACAAAAACTAATTGGAAAACCAATATGCGAGGTAATCGGGGAATTTGCAATCAAAGAGAGCACGGCTATCAGATCGAAAGTCGGGAGATACTGGGCTATATATGTATATTAGTATATTGAGGGGAAACGGGGGAGTTGGGGATTACTTACTTTGAAGTTTTAGTGTGGAAGTAGAACTACAAGAAGAAGACGAAGCGCTGGTGGAAATATCGGGCACATTTTCCATGTGCGCAGCTTTAGCATACAATTTTCTTTTGCGAATTGGCACATTTATTTGTTTTATTTTATTGAGAATGCATTTCCATTTTTGCACATCAGCTCACACACACACACACACGGGCACGGGAATCGCAGAACTCTGGGATATCGAAAAAAAGGTAAACAAAACTTTTTCACTGCCTCCGTGTTCGAAATCCGTAGAGTCCTCCGGCGGAATTCGACGTGTCCCAACTGGCCGGTGCATTAAATGCAATAAATAATCAATAACATCACCGTTTCACACACGAAATTATTAAACAAAAACCATAGCGAAAATATTTTGAGTTAGTGTTGGGTTATTCGTGGGACTTGTAGGTTTTACAGCACTGCTGGCTATCGATACATAAATCGATAAATGGAGATGCCAACTTTCTTGTGAGATTTGTTATCGCGCTGCCGCCAGCTTCAAAACGTATTTTGAAAATGTATTTAAATTTTGTGTTACAATCATTTAACACATAAAGCTAGTAAAATGATTCTGTTCAACACAATTTCAGAAGAAAAATGTAAGTTACGATCTCAACTTTTTTAAGACAAGTTAAGTTTAAAACAAAGTTATAGTTTCTATATGTATGATTGACTTTAGCTTATTTGTAATTTACTGAATTATAAAATATTTGTAATTTTACAAGCTTACCTCTTAAATTTTTATTTATTTGTTTTTTTACAAAATTAAGTCTAGTAAAATAAAAACTTGGTGGGACGGGCGCTGAGTCATCTTAAATAATTGTAATTATTACTTTCGCTTAGCGCTTCACATTCAAAATTAATATTTTACTCGTTTTATAAGTTTACGTTTAAATACAGTTTAAATACATTTTAAAATCATTTTACAACAATTTTAACTCGTAGGTACAACTTAATATAGTTTATAGCTTTGTTGCGTGCGCAAATGAATTAAGCTTTAATGTGGTTGTTATTTTAATTCTGTACCATATGAACCAATAATCTGTTAATATTTAAATTTATATTTTAAGAGTCAGCCCTTTAAATTCAATTTCCTTGATAGACGCTGACTTTTGCATCTTGTCTTGGTTTTTTTAGCCTTTGATTTCGCCGTTTTCTGGCCCTCGTTTTAATGTAATTGTTTTATTTGAACCCTACGATATTTTGAGCAAATAAATTTTATATTTTCATGCTAAAAACAAATGTATTTAAATTTTAGTAATGGTTTAATAGGGTTGTTTATGGAGATATATTTCAGCTGCTCTGTTATCAATACAAATAATATATGCCCTTGCCTGCCCCTTTTTTTTGATTGTAAACGACTTTCGCCGAACTTTCCTTTGATTTTTCCAGCCGCCGAGCCCCGCGGTTTTCCGCCCCCTGAAAAACCAGCCCTGCCCCTTCCCCTCCCGCGGCCAGCGGAAGTCTCGAGCTCTATCAAAATCAACGGGCGGCGACTGAAGCGAACACAGAATAATTGCTATAGCTGTGTGCCAGTACCAGTGCCAGTCAGTGCCAGTTCGAAATCGACGACAACATCAGCAACAAGCATTGCAACAACAGCAGCAACACGTTGATAAGTCCGCTGTATTGCCGCTGGCTTGTTATTTTATTGTCGCTTTTGTGGCACATTGAAAATAATACACAAAATAATTGAATTACTCGAAATGTGTGCTTGCCCGTATGCGTGAGATTTGTGTTTGTGTTTCGTGTTTTTATTGGGGGCGTTCAGGGCCCGCTGATAAGCACTGATCAACAGCTAAACGAGATAAGCGCTGCTCATTTGCATGCACAGGGGAAGTTCCCTAAGATGAACTTCCTGACTCACAAAATATTCCTGTTTTGGCTGAGAAATGAACTACAGTTCACCTTTAGATTGTCTTCTAAGAAAGCTTTAACTAAGTGATAGTTATTGTACATTTGTTAAGATAACTAATGACACTAATGATTTTTAAAAAACAAAAACAGTCATCGTAATTTGTTAGGATTTATTTCGAGCCCAATAAACTACTTCTACAGTCAAACCTTCTTAAATTAAACAATTATTTGCCAAAAAAAAAATGTTTCGGAGGTGCCCAAAAACTAATTTGAATTTGACACTCTATTCCAAGGAAGTAAAAACCTTGAGTGTTAATAAAACTAAATTAGTTTTAATTACAAACACATATGCTATGGTCATACGCTAAATTGGAGTATCACTGTATTCAATTAAAAAAGGCTTGTGCTATAAAGTTATATCTATAAAGATTAAATAGGGAATTCATTTTAAACTGTACACATTGTCAATTAAAGTCAAATATTCGGCTAAATATGTTTTAAAAACATTATTTTTGCAGAAATACAGTGTTATAAAATGGTTATTTCCTAGGTCAAGGATTTGAACACATCTTTCTTTAAATTGTAGAAATTCTGATATGTTTCTCCGATTTAATATAGAAATGATTCTCTGCTCTACGACATGTGATAAGGAGCGAGAGGTAAAAACGTGACTCTCGGTTGGGCGGGCATCGGCACGTAAATTATGCTGATGACACCGGCTCCGCACCCAGGCTTTAGTTTAAAACGCTCAAAACTCAAAGTGTAAGCCCAAACGATTGCGCTTGAAAAATACCAGCACGTTTCTACGAGCTGCAAAGCAACAAGAATAACTGGCTTCGGCTGCCATTTGATCGCTGCACACAAATATTTACAATACCATTTAATGACATTTTGCCTTATAAAACAATGAGTAAAAAAAGTGTTTTCTGGTTTCATGCATTTTATTTGGTTAATTGGGCCTTTGAACTCTATTGCGACGATGATGATGATGAAAACGACGCCAAGATAAAGTCATGTGCGACGAAACTTGATTTAAGACAAAGGCTCCGCAGCCCCCCTCAGTCCTCCCCCTCGCCAAACATCCGCTGTCAACGCCCCTTTGCGACGATAACAATTTTGAAGAGACTCCAATCAAATTGCAACTGTGAATTTTTAAAGGCCATTATTACTTGCAAATAAGGGGGCGTTCACACTCCCCCGCAATAAATGCATGAATAATTTTAATAATTGCTAGGATAGCTCGATATTCTGCTTGTTTGGTCAACAAGAATCACATATGTAGTCATAACCGATAGAGTATCGAAACGTTTAATTCTTTCTAGGATGACGTTTAAAAATAATAAATTCAAAAATCTTTAAATTTTGCAGGAATTCTTGTGGTGGTTGGCAATAATCAGCCTAATGGACTTGGTAAAAGCCATTCTTAAGGTGCATACATAGATAAAACATTTACAACATGCTAAGCACTCAAGATTTCTGGGGAACCCCTATAACTCAGATCCAAAACAACCTTACCTTTCTCTTCTTGTAAGTGAGCACTGGTCACCCTGTTGCTCCCCAGGAAAAATCTCTCAATGAAAAGCCATTCGGAGTTTTCCTTTTGGCCGGCGGAAGGGAAACTGGTAATAACGTTGCAGTAAGAGAGAAAATGCCAATAATAACTGCTGTCAGCGACGCAGTGAGCGGCCTCTAACTGTAAATGGCCAATATTGAGCGGGAGAGGAAAGCCAAAACAGGAGCCTAAAAGTCAGTTCGAGAGATAAAGTTGAAGAAAGAGATCGCGGTGACAGAGAGCGGGTGTGGGAAACAGTGGCTTATATGTAGATGGCAACGATACGACAAGGAGAGCACAGTGGGCAAAAAAAAACACTGTCAGCGGACAGGAGTATTCAACCACAATTTAAACTCAGTTTAAGCTCCAGCACTAGGTCTGAACTTAGCCGTGGTCATAAGGTTTGTTTGAATTACAAATACAACTTTGGCTATTAAAAATCGAATGAGAAACATAACATTTACAAAAGGTGGTCAGGTTGACTTAAGGATATTGAGAAAGATACCATTTGTTCTAGCTGATTAGGAACGCTAAATCGATAAAGCGAAATAATAAGTTTGCTGCTTTTCTTTTCTACCGTATCAGCAGCATTAAGCACTAAGCCATATATATCAGTTACCTAAAAACCGAATATCCATTTAATTCCAAGTACCAGAAACTATTTAAGGAATTTAAGCTTTCACGCCAATTTAATTTGCCAAACACCTTGTCCATTCCACGGTGACTGCATCCAAAGTTAAACTCCAATTGCAGTTGCCCCACACTTACAGACACATGCCTCCTCACGCACACTCCTTTATGTAAAGCCGGTTTTTTTGATGGGGGACATGAAGGGGAGGTGGCGGGGGAAGGGATTACAGTCAAAATGTGGCAAAATGGAAAAGGAAAATGAGTACTGGAAAAATGCAAGGCATGCAACAAAACAATAGCAACGCCACGACAGCAGCAACAACAACGACGGAGCAAGAAATGACGCCAACAATAATCAAAATCCTGGTACATTATTATACGCTCGACTTGGGGAACCAGTTTTATTGCAATTTGTATTTGAAGCGGCCAAACAGCCCCAGAAATTACGTATCACGAAAATAAATATATTTTTCTCGCAGCTGCTGCTTCTTCCTCCCCGTCTTTTGCGGCTAATAACGAAAACAACAGCAACGCTATGTCTTTGTTTTTACGTCAGGCCGAGATTACAACCACACACAGACCCAAACCAGGTTACATCTGTGTGTGTAGGCGCGCTTGCCCCACCTGTTGTTGTAATTTTAATTGGCCAAAAGCATTTCGGTGGAATCTCGAGACATTGCCGTATGTTCTGGCAACTGTGGAAAAATCACTTTTCTGGCAACATGTAAAACAATTGAAAAGCAACAGGTAAACAAGCAGAAATACCCACACGCACACAGTCGTATTGCTAAGCTAGACATATGGTTGTATGGGAGTGTGGCTCCAACCGCAAAAGAGAAAACTATAGTCGATTACCTACTCTGGAAATGTTTGGTCTTTTGAGTTCTGGCGTTGTTTTGAAGTGCAGTTGCCCTTGGTTGATGGTACAAAATCTTTTTTACCAAGTTATTAAATTCTCTAATATATAACTTCACATTGTTATAATATACAGAACAATAGATTTTTAGATCCTTATTTTGATTGTGATTTTAAAAGATTCGGATTTCCGTAAATTATGTAGAAACAAAAAATATCTTTAAATAGACAAATTGTTTTGATTTTGTTATATGGTTAATTACGTTTATAACGCTCAAAAGATTACTGTTTAACTTCATACACATCATATCTTCTTTTTTGACAATAGTGTTGTAGATACAGATCGAATCAGCTGTTGATTCACTTCGAGTAGGGGCATACCTGCTTCGCCCTGGCTGACCACCTGTTCCATAACTTGTTTTACATCTGTAGTCTCTCTCTCTATTTCCGAAGTGCATCCAAACCGAAGAGCAGGGCGCGAGTCGATCCGAGTCCGACTGCGCAGCTGGAAGAGCCGTGTTTTGGTCTGGCCGCACAGTCGCTAGTCAGTCAGTTTGTTGGAGGGTGATCGGTTTATCGAAGTAGCGGACCGTGTAGGTGCAGAGGATATTCCCCATAGCACTGTTGTTGTTGTAGTTGCTGTCGCTGGCCGTTGTTGTTGTGCTGCTGCTGTGTTATCGTGTAAATTTGCGCAGTTCAGCCTGGAAAGAGAGAGAGCGGAAAATCGTTGTTTTTGTAAATCTCCCAACCCTACCAGCCTCCCGCCACTGTTGTTGTGATTTTCGCCTCGCGTGTAACTAAAAAAAAGAAGTAATATAATCAGTTGCACTAATTTCTTCAATCAACGGACAAGGCGAGCATAACGAGTGAAACTAGCGAAAATTGTTTGGCAGGCAGCAAAAGTAAGTGAGCGATTAACTAAAGCCAAAGTCGCGCTTTAAAACGTCATTTTCTGCAGAGTCATTAACGAAAGGCAGGTCAAGAGAGAGATTCAGAGGGAGAAAAATGTGTGGGTGGAATGGAATATGAGAGAGTGAGAGAGAGCCAGAGATCAAGACAAAGTCTTTGTTTAATTTAATGTTAATGTTTAATGTTACTTGAAAAAATTAAAATTACAAATCACCATTGCTCTCTTGCTCTAGTCTCTGCAATTGTTTATCTCTCTCGCGGTTGCTCTCTCTTTCTCCCGCTCTGCCAAGTGAATTAAATGAAACGACGCGACTTGAAAAAGTTGGAGCCCAGCTTTATTGTTGTGCTATTTCGTTTCTGTCTCCCGTCGCGTTCGTTTGTGTTTGGCGCCGTGGCGCTCCAGAAATAGCGGTGAATCGTTACGCCTGTGCCTACTCCACCTTCGCCAGCTCCAGCTCCAGCTCCACCTCCATCTCCTTCCACTTGTAACGGTATGCGTGCGTGCAGAAAAGAAAAAGGAGACGAAGAAAGCCAAAAGCAAAAGTGCTCAAAAAGCAATTACAATAACCACAGAAATTAATGTTTTGTGTGCCAGTGTGCCTAATGGAATCTCATGTTGTGTTTATTTCGCTTTGTAAAATCGTACACAGAAAACGAATTGATGTGATTTTGTTAAAGTACAAATATTTCCTGCAAATATCAGTGATTTTTACTTCAAAATTTAAGGAGGTCAACAAATTGTTGAAAAATTTAAAAACGTTTTTAGTTATTTGAACATTTTAATTTAGATATAGTTAAAACCCATTGGATAGCTATAGAATGTGAACTCGGTTTTCTATTGCCAAAATGCCACAACTTTCGTAAACAAATCCACCACTTATTTCTCTACTCAAAAATCAGAATTTAAAGCCCTATTTGGCATTCATGTAAAGCTTGTTTTTTGTTTGCTGTGTACACTTAGAGAAACAGTCACGCACATTGGCAAATAAACACGCAAGGTCCGCGTGTCCCAGCTTCTCAGAGTCGGCTTCTGCTAATTATGAAAGTTGAAAAAACCACCGACGCTTTATTTGTTTGTTTTTGTTAGCCTTGTGCAATGCCTTGTGTTGGCCAAACACCTGTTGAATGCCGCCATACAAATATAAAAAAGTCTGCAAAACGGCAAAGAAAGTGTCTGGCCAGCATGAAAAGAAAATGCCCGTAAACACATGGCAACATAAAGCCATAAAACAAAATTCAGAAAACACATAGTCAGCAAAGAGAGTGGAAATGGATGAGCGAAAATGGTTCACAATAATTTCACAGTCAGTGCGCAGGCCCAATTGAATTTGAATTTCGAGTTCCCTGCCCCTTTTCCGCCCCTTTCGTCCACATTTTCTTACCGCATTTGCATATCAGATGTGTACTTTACGACTTTGTCTAATCTCAGTCGTTGGCAATCTCAGTAATTAGTGCTGGCAGCTTGTCTGTTTCCTAGCCAAGTCTTGTACATTTTGGTCAGTCGTAAAATGCTCTATTTATGATGGCGCAGGTGTTGAAAACTTAAAAAAACTTATGGGCCTATAGTAAGTTGGCTTTAAAAATCAATTTTATTGTTACTGGTTTACAGTTTTCCATGTTTTCTAATTATTTTTTACCTACATTTTATTTGTTAAACGAATAATATGCAAATCTATTTTTAGCCTAACAAATAAAATCAAAAATACAAAAACAATCAATACCAAATTTGAAATTGTATTAACTTTATAATGGAAGAGGGGAAGACTTCCCTATTCCAAGAAATACAGTTTTGTTTACATCTTAAGATATATGAAACCCAAGTTTGAGATAAGTACAAATTCCCATATCTAAAATTCTGAGAAAACACTCCATTATCCAGCCCTAGAGAAATAGTGTCAAGTTGCTCTCGTCCGCTAATATCAATTTAGACGACATATAGCCCGATCTGGCACGCAGTCTGCATTCCAAACGATGCGGGATGGGTTGTGGGGGCGGAATCCATAAGTGCGATAAGATGCGGAGAATTACTTCCGCGACTAGGCTTTATTTTGTTAGTTTTGTGTATATGTGCGGAGAGACTCTGGCTTGTACGGCGTACATAAACATATGCATATCTGCGGTTTATTTGTCGACATTATCTTTTGTTCGTCGTTTGAAAAACGTGTGTAGTTGTTGGGGTAATTGCGCACAATTGCCGGGGAATAGGGTGTTTCGGGTCTTTGTTTTTTGAGCTACGAAACCTAAGCGTTGTGCTATTTTCGAATTTTGTATTTTATAACCCGGGCTGTCGTCATCGGCGTCGCTTGCCGCTTTTGGCCAATTTAGCTTTCGCTTTTGTGCGATTGCCTAACGAAACCCCCATTCCCAAACCCCCCATCACACTCCCCTCCTTTATGGACAACTCCAAAATAAATCAAACTTATAAAACACACACATGCAAACGCGAAACAACGAAAAAGAGAGGCCCCAAACACCAGAGCTTCATTAATTTTTTGCAAGATTTTTCTTAATTATGAGACGGCACGAAATGTGAGAATTGCACGAAAGAACTCACAAAAGATCCGTTCGTCACATCATCCGATGTGAGCGCAGCTTAGCTTAGCGACTTTGTTCTAATTTCGGTTTATGATTTTTTGTTTTCTTTTCTCTGGTTTTTATTTCTGAGAAACTGTTGCCTTATTGTCTTTGCACAATGACGTCTGTTTGAGTGCAATTTTACATCCATACAGTGCGTTTCGTAACTGCCAGAGGGGGTCTTAAACAAAACTAGCTAACGACAAGATACCAAAGCCTAAAATATTGATAAACCAGTACTTTTACGCGCTTTAAAATAACACAAGCTGTGTGACTCATTGGTTGTTCCATTAACAAATATAGTCATTCTTATTTATTGAGAGAGCGTCGAATAATCTCATGTGTGATAATAAATTAAATAATTTACAAAGTGAATCTTCTTTAGGGTTCATTGTGCACATTTTCTCTGAGGGTGCAAACGGAATTTTTGAAATATTAAAAACAAAATAGAACTCTTTTTATTTGCCTTAAACAAATTAAAGTAAATCATATTCTTTTTTTTAACCATTTAAAAACTATAAGTAGAAAATAATTAATCAAAATTCATACTTCAGTACTTTATAAAAAGCTTTGCTTCGCTTTGTTGAACGATCTGAGTGATCATTATTAACAGTTGCCAAAATAATTCTCTCAAGGTTGAGTAAAAGTGAATTCCTAGAATCTCGGTTTTTTTCTACACAGATACAAATTGTTTAAAGCTTGATTTTAGAGGATTAAAATTAAATATGAGTTTCAAATAAAAATAAACATTTTTCTTTGTGTAATTCCAAGAGACACTGTGTGTATATTTTTATAGAAAAGTCTAGGTCCAAGTGCACCGATGTCGACAGCTGACGAAGGCAACAGGTTTAAGTCTGTGGTGACGCAGATGCCAATGGGATTGGTTTTCATGGATCCGAATACCCCCTACTTCCCATTCAGGCATTGTATATTCTTTGCTGTCCCTCTCTCTGAACACGATTTGCAATTAGCCAAAAGAATACATTCGGATTCAGTTGGTTGTATAACGATAATTAGCAGTACAGCGGCAGCTGGAATTTGTATGCACATTATATTTTATAATCGAGGGATTTGAGAGGAAAAACCCGGCGACGGGCAAAGTTCAATTCGCAGCACATTTGTCAATTCCGACTTCGATTCCGATTCTACTTGCAGCTCCCTTAAACGCTTAAAAACGGCGCCCACAACAACAATGCCTTATCAGCCAGCCAACAGCGGCGGGACGTCTGGCGGCAGCAAGGCGGCGGCCAAAATGGCCCAGCTGAAGTTCTGGAACAAGCAGAACAGCAGCAAGCAGCAGCAGCAGGACAAGGACAAGGACGCCGCCGACGGGGGCAGCAACATCAGTGGCGGTACCGGCAGCAACAGCAACGGCGATGCCAAAAGCGAGGCGAAGAGCGGCAAGCGCAACTGGCTGCACACGCCGGAGCAGCTCATCAGCGGACACGCGGTCTATCTAGTCAAGGTGAGCAAGTCGAGGGACAGCAGCCCACCTGTGACGGCCCCGATCGCCGGAATACACCGAGAAAATATAGTCTTCGAATTTGGTTTTTTTTAAGTTTAAATTACTTACACTACAGGGTCTTATTTGTATTTTTGTATACGTTTTTTTTGCCTAACTATGTAAAAGAAATCTCTTTTTCACTAAAAACTAGTCTTCATTGCGTATACGCAATATTATATGAAAGCATTGCGTATACGTACTATTTTTATTTACCACTCCATGGCCTTATTTGTAGTTATTTATTAGTTTTTTTTTTGCCTTAATATGTAAAAGGAATCTCTTTCTCACTAAAAACATACAAAATATTATATGCAAGCATTGCAAATACGTACATTTCAATATTATTATAAATCAAAAATATATTTTAAAAAATTGGTTATTATGTTTGTTTATAAATAAACTGGCATTGCTCTGTAACTGAATGAAGTTCCACAAGTCAAAGTGTTGAATGAAACACATTTTTCTGAGAGTAAAAAATATAAGCACCTAGTTACTTTTTAATGTTAAAGCTTTTACTATAATAGGCAAATTCCTTTTGTTTGCAAAATAAATTACAAAATTTTTAAGTGCCCTACAAGTTGGAATGCAATTGCAGTTTCAAATTTGTTAATACGTTTAGGTTTTGTTAAGGTATAAATACAATTTTTCTCACTGTATCCCATGGATTTCCCTTTCAGTTCTTTGGTAACCTGAGCGTGGACCAGCCCAAGGGCATTGAGGTGGTCAAGGAGGCCATTCGGAAGCTGCAGTTCGCCCAGCAGATGAAGAAGGCGGAAACGGGCACCCAGGAGAAGTTCAAGAAGCTGGAGATCACCATTAGCATCAAGGGCGTGGCCATCCAGGAGCCGCGCACCCACAAGATCCTGCACCAGTTTCCGCTGTACAACATCTCGTATTGTGCGGACGAGAAGGGTGTGAAGAAATTCTTCAGTTTTATTGCCAAGTCGTCGAAGACGCGCGACGGCAGCGATCCGGCGACAAATGGCCATGCGAACGGAAATGGCGATGGCAGTGCCAAAGCGGAGGAGAGCCACGAGTGCTTTGTCTTTATTTCGAACAAATTGGCCTCGGATATCACGCTGACAATTGGTCAGGCCTTCGATTTGGCTTACAGGTGGGCTACTTTGCGGTTTTATTTCTGCAATATTTCTGCAATATCATTAAATTAATGTTATAAAATTTTGTAATGTCAGGAAATACATGGAAGGCACTGAGAAGACGAATCTGAGCAAGGCGCAGCAGCAGATTAATCATTTGCAGCAAACTGTGAACGCTTACAAGGAGCGACTGCGCGAAATATCCGCCAAATTGCCAAAGGCCGAGCTGGATGCCCTGCTCTTCAATATGGGCATCAAGGACGTTCTGGAAGCGCCCGTCACAGAGTTGCCGAATGGTATCGAGGTGGCTACCGAAGCCCTGAGCAACGGCAAGCTGGGTAGGACAATATTTCACTATCTATCGCTACCAAAGTAACTTATTAAATGTATTCCAGACGATGACAAGCTGCTGATTGACACCAATTCCACCACGGCATCGACCCACTCGGCGTCGCCCAGCTCCTTCTTGCCCATAGTCCCGCCGCGGAACAATCTGTCCAGCCAGATTAGCATCGGCGGCAAGAGCAACAGCCAGAAGATGGACGAGCTGTTGCTCAACTCCGATTCCGACAGTGATTTCGATCCGCGAGCGGACGAAATTCAGGACAACGTGAGCAATGGCCGGAATGCTATTAGCAACGATCTGTTTGGCTTTGAGCCGGCCAAGAGCTTTGGCCAGCAGCTGTTTGTTAACAACAACGATCACAAGCTGCAGAATAACAACACGAACAGCAGCTTACTGATCACTAGCAATAATAACAGCATCAACAGCAGTGGCTTCTCCAGCGAGCTGAACATTACGCCGCCATTGTGTACGTTTAAATATTTGTATTTTAAATGATTGCTTACTCTACTGATTATATGATTTTCCTTTGCAGTGGCGCCGCCGCCAAAGATTGCTGCGCCCAGGCGCCTTAACTCGGTGACAACGGGCAACGGCCTGAATGGCAACACAGACCTTTTCGGTTCAGATCCCTTTGAAATGAACAATGGACCAATCATTTTCAAGGTGAGTTTTGTTGGACCTCAAATCTCTAGGTTGTTACTAACACCCAAATCACCCAATGCAGCAAAATCAACTGAACCTTGATGACTTCTCGCTGGAGAGTTTGGATCCCCTGCGCAAGTAGAGCGGTGCTACCAAGGCCATTTTCACTTTTCAACTTGATTGGAACTTTTGGACATCCTTTTGCGGTGTCCCTTAGTTTATCCTTCTACGTTTCTCCGTTTCGCATGCATTCCAATCCAATTGCAATTTGATTTATTTAATGTGTATTATTGTTTATATATTGTATTGTATTTATTATCATTGATTTTTGTCGATTTTATATTGCATATTATGATTTCTACTATTATTATTATAATTATAAATACGATTATTATCTGAGATGGAGATCAAAAGAACACAACAACAACCAATCGCAATGCACTTTGTTTAAACGTATCAATTTGTTGCTGTAGTTAAATAGATTAATTGATTGTCGAGAAAAGCGAAAGAAAACTGTTAACAAGTGATAATGTGAAAAAATGCTAAGCAATGCTAACTAACTGAATGTGAGAAATTTGTATAAAATAATTATAAAGATATAACCGCAAGCAAATGATGAATCGATTATTGTATAGAGCCGGAATACGAGGAGAATGAAAGCAAAATGAACAATATTTAATGTTATCGATGCAATATAGAGAAATATTATTATTACTATTATTATTGTGTATGTAAAGAATAAAATGTAGTGCCTAAAAGAAAACTCCAACGCTTGATCTTTAACAAATTGCTTTATTTATAAATACTCCATTTAGGTTTTTCAAATAACAACACGATAACTACACGTTACTGCCATGAATACAAATTTGAGTTGCTTTTGTTGCTGCCGCAGTTTGGGAATGTTTGCCTAGGGCTAGTGATATATATCGAGTTTTTTGTGTATCCAACAGTTGCTCTTCCTGAATCGTTATGTTTCCTAAGCCTGAGTATAGCGGTTGCCAGGGCGCTTCTTTCAAGCGTCCTGAATAAAGTCGCAGCGTTTTGGTATGCTGGCGGACAGCTGGCGTGCATTCATATCCGAGCTCTAGAAGATCAGAGAGTTTCGTGGATAGTTTAGTGGTTAGCCTGTGAAGCGAGAAATAAAAACCAAAGAACTGCAAACGCATCTGGTCCGGATACAGTCTTATAAATTCTTTAAAAAACCATATAAATAACGCCAACGATTGGAAAAGTTCTGAAAGAAATCATCAGTGGAGAGTAATTAAGTAAAGAAAAGAATAACCGAAAGCAACACAAATTACCATAAACGCTTAGTGGGGATTCAACTGTTATATAATGAAATAAAAAACATGGAAAATGCAGGTGAAAGTAAGTAGAAGTAAATCCTATAATCACATTTTAATTGTTTCAAACAAAACTTAAACATAATAGAAAAATCATTTAGTGTTGGTGTATACTTTCAAGTTTATTTGTATAAAACTCTTATAACTTAACCAATACAATTAAATAGTGTGCTCAAAAAGATAAATGTATTTTAACATTGCATGCAGTTCGTGCTGTAGCCTAAATAAAATCCAAAAATTACAGCTAATTTCGTAATTGTTTCAAAACATCTGTTGACTTTAGAGTATGTATGTTTTGTGTGTATATATTTATGTATAATATATATAAATATGCATCGAGTTTAATTGCTACAAACGTAATCATAAAGCCAAGGGCGCTGCGCCACTCTCTACCCACAAAAAGAAAAACTAAATAGAACTTCAAGCCCGCTTCAAAATGGGCAAAAAATGTTTGTGGAATGTCACAAATGTTATTAAATGACAATATTTTAAAGCAGAATTTGAAAAGGGCGGTTTGGTAAGGTTGGGGCACATACAAACATAAGTCATATTTAACATTAACATTAGGTATGTATACATTAAACAATAAATAAACACTTTTCACTTGACTGGGTTGCGGGTGCGGGAAGTGGGTTGCTTGCTTGCTTGTTTGCTTGCTGGGATTGGGTTTTATCGGTTTGAATTGAATCGGTCGGTGCAGGGTGGCGCAAACTCTTTACACAGCCAGGCGGGTTCGTTTCATTTTTCATCGCATTCTCTTTAATTTTTTGGCATTTTAACACGTCTGCTGGACGACAGCGCTGGTCTTCTTCTTTTTAGCGTACTTTACCTGATTGGACCAGTCACCCGTGGGCACGGTGGCACGATAGAACTTTGAGCTTGTCTTGTTGAAGATCGGCAGCAATTCGTTGGCCTCGTCGGACAGAGCCTGCAAAGGAATCGAGAATTTGGTTAATCAATAGGCAGGATTGATAGGCAGAATCTAAAGTACATACAAATTTGTAAAAGTCTTTGTGAAGATTTCTTTCGCTCAGCAGAGAACTTGTTAGTCTTTCATCAAAGTCGTCATTTAACATTTTTAAAATTGTACTATGAATCATATTACCATAATTCACTAAATTTTGATTTGTTGTCATTGCAAATTATATTTTTTAAAGTCAAGCTATAAAAATTTTACTGAGGTAATTTTTAAACCTTATAAGCTTAAACTTTTTAATTGCAATTTTGAGTTTTATTACTTAGAGCTTTGAAAGAAAATTTACTAACTGCATGACACAGTTTCAAAAGCTGAACAAGAAACCCACCTTCAGATATATGATCGCATCGGTGCCGAATCCCTCGCATGAGAGCAGCACAATATCACCGTGGAAATAGCGGGCGTAGAGCCTTGAGATCGGCAGGCCATAGCCATAGCCTGCCAGCGGTACCGTGTGCAGATCCGATTTCGACGGCTGCGGCGCTGTGCTGTACATGTACTTGAAAAGCTGGTCGGTCTGGGAGCGGGGAATGCCGCCTCCCTGGTCAGAGATCTTCACGCAAATGTCCTCCTTGCCCTTGCAAATGGCCACCTTCAGGGGAGGCAATGTGTCATTGTTGTCATGGCCATGGTGCTCCACCACCGCTCGCATGGAGTTCTTGAAGAGCTCGAAGAGCATGTAGTACAAGTGCGAAGGCACGTAGACGGTGCGGATGGGCAGGTTGTCTCCGGGCTCGCTGCTGTGCTGCTGGATCTCCAGCGCCGGACTGGTCAGGTAGTACTGGTCGCACAGAAAGCGGGCGTTCTCGTAGGCATCGCGCACCACATCCGACAGATCACAGGCGGGGTCCAGACACCCAATGTGGCGGCCACCCGCATGGGGATTTCCTCCAAAGAGCAGGGCTTTAAATAAAGGCAGAACTTAGTCATGTATTCAACTGAAATATACGATGTGTATACTCACTGTGCTGATTGATCAGCATTCGAATGCTGATCCTCGACATATAAAGCCTATCCAAAAAGTACTGAATGGAGCTCTCGGTGGGCGCATCCACCTGGCCACCCTCGTTCTCCTTCATTTCGATCACACCCTGGGCCATGGTCTGCACCACATCGTTGTGCCGATTCCTAATGAGATCTAAATCGGCCACAAACCTGCAAGGTACAAATTTGATATAAATGGCTAAGAATGGTTAGAATATTGGTTCTTACTTTTGCAGATTGTCGTGCGTGGGATCGGCTTTCTCGTACACTAGCACGTCCTCGAAACTCTTGACATACCAGGAGCTCACCTCGCTCACGGATCTTGTGTGCAACAGGTTATCCGGCAGCAAAGCGATCTCCTTCATGATATTCGCCAGTCGAACCGGAAGCTCCTTGCGCAGGAATATATATGATTTCTTTTCGCAAGCATTCTGACCTGTAAATTAAAAAATGAGAGGGAAATAAAAATGTTAATGTTTTGATTTTATAAATAAATAAGTTAAATTTTAACTAGTTTACGACCCAAGGATTTTTTAATATAAAATAGCTGTTTGGTGTAAACATTTTTAAAAATTTAAAATTTGTTTTAATTTAACCTAACAAATACGAACCTAATCAATAAAAATTCTTTTAGCTAAAGCTAATGGGACTTTTGAGTAACATGTTTGTGTTTGTTATAGTTATTTCTATATGTTCGCCTGCTTGCTCTAGATTATTTAAAACATTTTCCCGGCAGGCTTATCAATGCAACTAAGCACTCAGCGATCATGAGCTCACGAGTGAAAACCTCATGGGGAGGAACAACCCAAACCCAGCAAGAATAAACAACCTTGCCGTACACAAAGACAGAAAACAATTCTGAAACCCACATAAATTCATTTGGATTAATTATCAAGAGAGCCCAAAAGTACTTGAGCTAAATACATGATGTGTGTATGTTCGTACAGCATATGAATGTCTGTACTTCTTTATAAACAAGCTAAGTTCAAAGCTCTTTGGGCAAATGTGAAATAAATCAACCGCAGAAAACTTTGCCCTCGTCAAGCTTTTGATAATGCCTTTGTGTATGTTATGTTGATTTGTAGTATTTTTGTATTTGCTTTCGATTCTCTCAGTGTGTGTGTTTGGGTTTATTTTTCAGTTTGTTTGTCGACAGTCAGCCGTTTCGTAACAAAGAGAAAAGCAGTAAGTGATAACGATGGTTCCGACCTTATCGATGGGGCCTTGGTCAGCCGGCAAAGAAACACGCCTTCTTTTCTGGCAATTATTTTTCGCCGAAAAATTAATGGCGATAATAATAATTAGGGTTAATTAAAATTCCAGACACAACGCAATAACAAACTAGATACGTATAAACGTGGCTATGCCGAATAAATTAGTATGGAACCGCTTTATGAGTCAATTGTAACGAATTGGCCAAACAAAACAGAATCAATAAAACGAGTTATGAAGGCGAGCAAAATATACGGAAAGAGAGGCGATAACCTGATGATTTCACGTATATAGGAACCTGCCAGAAGCCGATCGAAAAAGCAAGAGATCTGAGTTTAGAGATATAGATACGGCCAGTGAGGCAGAGAGATAGAGGGGTAGAGCAAACGCTCCTATACACAGGCCTCTGCCCGCTCACCTCCCCCCCAAAAAGACCCTAGCAGATGACCTCAAAACAAAGCATTAAAAGCTTTGTTTTTGTTTACTTGTTTGCCATTCCAGACCCGCTTTTTTCCCCTCTATTTCGCTTGTTTTGATTGTAGTTGGAAATAATCACAAAAATAAAGAAACCTCCAGACTCGATCGGCCTGTCACCTAAATACGTACGTCGTCTGGCACTCCACAAAATGTAGACTTTGATGCATTGCCACTTCGCTTCGCTTGATAAGTCCCACCCTCGCTTTCATCGGCGATAAAGGTGCAAAGGCGTTAAGTGTCCTAATCATAAGTGCCATATGCATTTAGATAATTGCCCCAGCTATAAAAAGGAAGGAAAGCTAAGAGGATTAAAGATTGGAAAAGTGATTTCGAAATATGATAATACGGACAAGGCTTGAGTAAAAGAAATTCTTATTTTTATTCTAATTTTATAATATATTATAGCAAAATAAAATTCTAATAACAAGATTTTTTGAACAAGATTTACTTAAAGATTAAAAGCAAAGCCTTTAAATGCTACACAATTTAACGATTTATTCGGAACGAATTTTTGCTTATATATTTTTACAACTACCAAGTTTTTCTCTGCACAGAGCTTAAAAGTCAAAACTGGGTCCATAAAAAATGTACTAAAAAAAATTTTAAAATTGATTGAAGCTAATATGCGAAAAAACTGTTGCATGCTCGAGTCGTGAAATTGAAAACTTGCCACCGCACGAATTCAATACTAGAGCGTAGAATCGAAAACGAGCTCCGGTTCCATTTCCATCCTCATTATCAGCTTGAGCCATTCAATTGGCGATTCAGTGTAATTTAGTCGCCAATGGCGCATTAAATAATTTACAACGCATGGCACGCAATCAGCTGAAGGCGCAAAGAAATGCAATTTCTGCAACTACTCAATTGTCCATTCACTGCGCCAATGCAATTACATTAGAAAGGGGTATATTATATTTGTATATATATAGAACGTCTGACGTCACAGCTGGCCATCCCCTTTTTGTTTTGTAAAACAGCTGTTTTTGAGCGTGGAAAGTGCTCTCTTCTATTGCATCAGCCCAATCATTTGGCAGCCAATTTACGGCAGAATTTCTCTCAAATCTCTCGAATATGTATATTTGACTCACATTCGCCCTGTGACAAAAATACGGCGCGTGTGAGGCAGCGACTACGACTACGACTACGTCTTTATTATCGCCGGGGGTGCTCACACTTTTTCTGGCCGTTCGCTTCTGTTTTGTCTTTATTTCGGCCAACTGTTGACGTCTGCGGTTTGGCTTTTCTTTCCCAAAGAGGTTCCAAAGTTCGTGCTCGAATTGAGGTGACAGCATCCTGGACTTTGCCCGAAATGGTCACGGTGATCTGATACACCAGAATGTTTCCATTTACGATATACACTTGAATTGTCAGACATTGTTTTCGATCTTGCCCCCTGCATCAGCCAAATAATGAAGTCTCTTTGTCACAAGGAAAATTGGCACATGATCAACCTCATCATCAATTCCAAACCGGGCCCCTTATATAAATTATTTTTGTATACGATATTTTCCATTGATATCAAAACATGGCCTTCGGTCTTTTGCCGGAAAATACTATAAATTCGGCATAAACAAAATGGGCATAGTTAGTGTACGCCCTCGAAACACACTATAGAACAGACCTTACAAACAAGGCCCCTCACTCAGGCGCGAATTTTAGAACCTTACTCGCATTTCTACACTTAGCTTACTTAGCCTACAGAGCTACGCTAATCGATGGTTAACCTGAATCATCAAGCACTCGAGTGCATGTTAGTATATTAACAATGTTCGTTTTCAATAACAAGCCACCCGCCATAGATATAAACATAATTACTCCAAGTTTATGGACCCTCACAAATGCCCGAAAAACACAATTAAGTGCCGGGTACAGTTGAGGACAAAACAAAAGCGAAAGCCTTATCTACGGACGGACATCAAAGTTCAAGTATAGGTATAGGCAGGTATATATTAGTAATTTATTTGCTCAGTTCGACGAGGGATGGCGAATCGGGTGACTATAAAAGCTTGTAAACTAAATCCGTTGTTTTGTAGCTTATAAATAAACCCCTAGACTACTTAAAAAACAAAACAGCAAAGAACAGTCGGCCTTAAAAGGGATAGGAAACAGGCAACAAAGCCTGTTGTTTTGGTCTAAATTTAGATGATAATAGCTCAGCCTCCGGACGCCAACGTTTCCCACTTTTCCCCTGCTGTCTTTCAGCCGTGCCACTTGGCCTGGCTTTTATTTCTGCTCACGTCAGTAGCCAGTTTTTCAACGAGAATGCCCTAGAGTTTTCACTCAAGCCTGCCTGTTACACGGCGAAAAAATAAAAAAAAATTATTACAATACTTATAATAAATTAGCTAATAAAATGTTTTTGACCTTGGATAAAATAACCATATTTTAGAGCTGATATAAGAAGGTATTGTTATATTTTTAAATTCATAAAAATTATTACTAATAATTAATAAACTTTATAAAGCAAAAACAAAACATGAAAAGTTTACTAAACATAATTGTTCTGTGTAGAAAAACCACTCATTTTGAGTGGGCTTGAGTGCTGCGTGTTTGGTTATTGGGGCAGGCTGAAGGCCTGGATTTCGGGATATATGTAGTACTGGGGGGTGGTGGGCCTGACATTGAAACGTCATTGAAGGCCACGTGCCGCCTGTCAGCGCTCAATGAAGTGTGGGCGGACAAAAGCGCTTTTCTTGCCCGTCCTCATGTTTCATTGTCAAACGTGTTTATCAATTCAAATATGGCCACCTCATAAACAAGTTGAGTGGTTCTAACTTCCGTTTTTGCAACAGGCTGTTGGCTGTGAAGCGGAAAAAAAACGCGGGGGGTTAAGGAAAAGCCAAAGCTAAGCTCAACCGAACTTAGTATTCAATTGTTTATACTGCAAGTCTGTGTCAGCCTCTCTGTCTCGCTCTCTCCACAGTTTGCCGGACACAACAACAAATGCTTAATTGACAATTCAATGAAACGAAATTGGCTATTAGATAACGGGAATTTTGCGCAGTTTAGCAGCTCAGAGAGATCAGGTTTTTGTAAATTAAAATTGAAATTTTAGACAAATACTTTTATTGTTTTCCAACTATACTTTGTTTTTTCTTAGCCAGTTATGCAATTGGGCTGTGCATTAAGCTTAGTGAAACCAAAGGGATAAAGAACAAAACCTCACTTTCAATTGGAGTTGTGTTCCTTAAATTTTGAAATGCAATAAAACAATAAAGCAAGACAAAAGTTATGCCATTTAAAGATACGTTTAATTTAATTTATGTTTAGTATTTATACAGAGAGAAAATTAGGCAAAGTTTGAGTTGCAAAAACAGAGTTGAAACATATTAAAAATTAAAACGCTTGATGCTAATTTTGTGTTACTAATTGTAACTAACTTGATTTGTTTTATTTATCAAAATGTTTTTTACCCTTTTTTTGCACATAAAACGTCGAATTTTATATTAATGGGGTACATTTACCAACTTTGGGAAATTAAACATTTAAAACAAAATATATTCCTTACTCAATTATTTATAATGTTTCTATACAGACCTAGAGCCGGTAATTTTTTAGGTCTCATAGATTATTCGATTTTGTCGATTACCCAATAGCTTTTGATAAGTTCAGTGGATGGTACAACATGGGATCAAGAACCCCCGAAAAAGTGAATTACTCACCGAAGTCCATAAACTGCTTAATCGAGAGGGGCGAGGGATTAAATCCAGAGTAAAAGTCGAGCATTTTGGCCAAACTCGCCATCGAGGAGGAGGCGGCGGAAAATCGGACTGGAAACAGGCGCATTTTGGTTTTTGTTTTTCTGGTTCGCGGGGGATTACGTTGCTGATTACGGGTGCCGGTCTTTGGGCCTTATCTTTAACAACTTTGTTTGCCACTTAAGATGAACAATATATTTATTATTTTGCGATGAAGAAGAAGAGACTGCTGCCGGTGTCCTTTCGCTCACCTTCGCTTTTACCCCTCTCTCTGTCTTTCTCTCTCTTCGCAGGACGTTGACCGCGCTCTCACTTTTGTTGAAGAACAAGAAGGGGCGGAGAAAAAGCGGCAAAAACAGCTGGCAACGTCTCGAAAACTCTCAATAAATCAATGGAGCGTTTTAGCCATACAAAAGTGGTAGCAAAAATATATGTTTGTTTTTTTTTCGTGTTAGCTCTGTTCCTGGTTGTTGTTGCTGATGAATTTGTGATGAGGGGCGGGGGCGGCGGGGCGCTGATTCTTCCTCTCCTCCTGGTGCGCCATAAACGTAGCTGATTTGAACGGTATTTGCTGTGTTTTTGTGCTCTATTGTCTCCCGGTTTCAGCTGCAGTTATTGTTGGTGATGCGATAACTACAATTGTAGCGCGATTTACGCGAGATGTTGGCGTTTCTGAGTGAGAATTTCTGCTCGCGACTTGTATTTATGGTAAATTTTTAAAAATGAATTCTTGCTCGGCAAAACGGAAAACAGAAAACAGCAGAACCGATGAGAAAGAGAAACGAGCCGACGAACACGATGAGAGAGAGAGAGTGGAGAGTCTCTGTTAGTTTACATTCAGCGAAAAAACGTAAATTTAACTAAGAAGGGGAAAAAGCTAATTTTCAGTTTAAAAAAAAACGATGGTTTTTGAATAGGGAAATCCCCTAAATAAACCCTTCCCAACACTGACACTCTGATTTTGGTTCCCTGGTCCTGGTTCCCTGATTCCGGATAACTTTTAAACTGAACCAGATCTTATCCGCACCCGTGGTTTTCCTCTAACATTTGGAATTTAAATAAAATAAAGGATATAGACGTCCGATCTTCGCCGCTTCCATACCTGATCAGCGTATACATATAAAAATAAGATTGCAAAACTTTCAAATTTCTAGCTTTTAAACTGAGCTCGGAACTGTGTTCGGAACTTATCATCCTCGTTTCTCAATACGGACTGACATATTGAATTATAATTGATAAGTCATCAATTTTAAATATTTTCAACGGTCATCGATAATTGAAAATCTTGAATTATTTATTTAATTTATATCGCCAGTAAAACTTTAGATGCGGTTTTACTAGAGTCAAATTAAATCAAAGTTTAAGATCATCCGTTTCCTAACTTTTCTCTGTTGGTTAAATTTTCCTAACATTTATGTTAATAAAACGATTAACTAACATAGGAAATGAGAGAGCGGTCGCGAGAAAGCTTTGAGAGCAAAAAACGATGAGAGCGAGCCCGAACGCTCTCCAGAGAGCGAACCGTACTACCGTACAAGCTTTCGAGCGAGATAGACAGAGGCGGTTTTAAATGGGTTAAAAGTCCGGCTACGCTGCGTTACTCTAAAATATGTGGCAACTTTGGTTCTAACGAATATTTGAAATAATTCCTAGAAGTGTAAAACTATAGTACTAACAATTGTATATTTTTAATTCTTTAAAAATACAAAATAACATAACCTAACAAGGAGTCAAGGACTTCAATCGCCCATGGAGGATTCGTTTGCTGCCAGGAGGCGTTTTTGAATGGTATATAGGAATGCCGGTATACGGTGATCAGCATTTAAATATTAATCAAGTTAAGAGGGCGCAATATGCTTGGGGTCTAGATTACCAAAACGCAAACATGATTCGGATTCACCTTTATAAATGGTATGCTAACTAAGACAACTTAAACAAGTTTCTATTTCTATCAGTGACGCAAGTCCAGTAAATTAAATTCAATAAAAAAAGTCATGAATGCCCCGCATTTCTAACCAAACTAAATGTATTTTAATAATTACAATTTTTAAAACTACTCGTGAGCGATTTTCTTGAAAATAAATATACAACAGTTTACAAAGAAGTCCCAAATTTGACACGCTGCTTTTGTTATTTTTTCCCGACCTAACAGAACATAGTACATAATAATGTAATGCAACGACTAAAGATAAATAGTAGAATTTGGGTAGGATGCAGGAAATGTGTTTAGCAAATAGTGCCTCCGTTCTGATCAGCCGGCTGGCTCGCGCACACACGGAATGAAATGCAGCAAAGTATATGGTTGGTTTTTGCTTTGGAATACATGTTATAAAACAGCCTCCGACCCGACGCCTTTGCCTCCACTTCCGTCCTGGCCACATCCTTCGCTCCGGCGCCGAAGGCTTGGATTCCTCGATTCCTCAACATCTATTCCAGAGAGTTCCGGCTAGCACCTCGTCCCTCAGTTCTTAATAGAAAACAGTTGCGCAATCTTTGAGGCGTGGCACTTGAAGAAATCGTAGCCCACTTTGGCGGCGCTCTTCAGCGATCCCGTGTTGTTGTGATTGCCGGATGAGGTGGTGGCGGTGGGCACTGTGGCCACTGGAAGTTCCCCAACTGAGGTGGTCGCCGTCACTGGCTGGTGGTGTCCGCCACCCACCAGGCTTTGCGGAAACATGCGCCGCAGCACGTGGTTAAATCCGTTGGAGGCCTTGTTGCCATTGGACTTGAACCGCTCGATTCCGAAAGCGCGAATGGCTCGCGAGAATCCAAACACCTGCGAGCTGATGTAGGCTCTTCGCACGGCCAGGGTGCTTCCATCCTTCTGCTCGCTGTAGATGACGATTTCATCGACTTTCTATAAAAGAAAAATAAGCATGTTAGTGATAATTAACTTATTATGGTGGCTATATTAAGAAGCGAAAGTTGGAACAAGTTTAACGATAGCAGAATAAAATATATACATTTATAGGGTCGTCACAGTTGTAGAAATCCAAACTTCACAAAACTATTAAAATTTTGTATAAATTAACTTACAAACTAATGTAAAAAATGTTTGTAATTGTTTCTAAAATATAAATAATTAAATCTCTGCTTAAGCATCTTGAGAAATCTTAGTACGTTAGGGGCTTTTGATTGAAGATCATCTAAAACAAGCAAAATCAATTGTTAAATATGCTCATCAAGGGTTTTATCCATATTCAAGGTAGCATGTATGTTGTCGGAAATAATCCCAGTAGGTAAGTGGACACTTGCCATAATCTTGGTCATGCCCAGGTTCCGGGTGAATGTGGTGAAGGTCTTCTTAACCGGATCCAGCACGGAGTCCTCAACAATCTTGACCGGCACATTGTTGTAGAATCGGGCTCCCCACTTGGGCACCGGATTCGTCTTGGAGAGCAGGCGGCGGGAGAAGAGCTTGCCGTCGCGCACCTCCCGCTGGATGGTGTCCTCGGTGAGGACGTGGGCGCTGGAGGGATTTGGGTAGCGATTCCAGTAGGCCACCACCACGTTCTTCCAGCTGTATTCGAAGACCGTCTCCGTGCAACAGGTGGATGCGGCGACGACCATTGCGAAGGTTGACTAATGAACCCGCCGACGATTCTGAAAAGTGAAAGCCGCGCGCGCAGTGTCCCTGAGCTGAAAAGAAAACCGATAATCAATTGCAATCGCATGTTGGCGGCTATAAATAGCCCTCGCTCGATGGACGTACCTTCGCGAGGGGTTCTAAAATCGGGGGTTTAGGCGGGCTTAGAGCTCCACAGTGCAGTGGGTGTGTGTATGCAACCACGTTGATTCAGCTAGCAGCTTGTTTTAGCCCCTTTTTTTGGGCGCCTACTGAGAATTTTGTTGTGTAACTGCGTCACAAACTCCGGCACAGGGTGGCTCGGGTTGGCGTTCGCTCCTCCGGTTTCCGGCTATATGCTGTCGCTATCCGGCGGTTCCTTCGTTGCCTCGACCTTCAGTGCCCCCTTCTCCTGGCGGTCCACGATTTCATTGCACTTGCACGGGTTATGCGGGGATTAAAGCCAATTTGAGTTCAATTTACGCCTGTTCAAAGGCCATCCGGAAACATCTGCTCGCCAGTGTGGCCAGATCGTACAACTCCAAAAATACCAAAAAAAGGTATTCTTACTAAACTGTTTAAAACACTTGAAAAAATTAATTTAGCTTAAGTCCACAAAAAATTCAATAACATTTATTAAATATTCATATTTAAAAAAATAATACGCTACATTTTTTTTAATCTGAAATGCTTAAATTTTTTATAAATAATCCCTATAATAATTAATTAATTAATTAGAACACGTAGTGATTGCTTTCACGTTGTTTTATTGTTTAGTTTGATAGTATTTCAGTTTTGATACTGAAAACATTTAGAAAACATTTGAAAACATATGCCAATGCAAACAGCTAGCGCCAACGTTTAAAAAGACTGCTATACAGTGATGCCAGATAATTTAATTTTTTTCAAATCAAAGTATGGATTTTTATGCTATAACGGAAGGGTCGTATTAACACCTTTGCTTTGCTACCAAAACAAAGATTACAAAGTGATCAAAGGAAAGTAAAACAAAATGTCGGTGGATTGGTTTGGTTATGTGTACGCTGCCACTGTGGCCGCTGGCGGCGTTATGGGATACGCAAAGGCGGGTGAGTTTGGATCCCCTGATCATCATATCCGGTTGCCATTCTATTGTGCAACCTCATTCGTTTTGTAGGTTCCATTCCCTCGTTGGGAGCGGGTTTGGCCTTTGGAGCCCTGCTCGGCTATGGGGCCCATCTTAACTCCCAGAACACGCCACGCCCCCTGCTCCAACTGGGCACCTCCCTGTTCCTGGCCGGATTAATGGGCGCCCGGTGGAATCGTTCCGGAAAACTAATGCCTGCCGGCATGGTCTGCATGCTGTCCGTTGCGGCTCTGGTTAAGAATTTGGTCACCTACAATCGGTATATAATGCCCACCGGCACAAAGGGCGCCTAAAGTGCCAAACGAAGGACCACAAAATGCTGGACTTGCCAGGAGATTTTTTACCTTAACTCTTCATTTACATACTCTTGCTAATTGCTGTTTTAAATTAGTTATCCACATACGGTGATTGCACCTTTGGTATAGCGCTGTGTCACTTTCTAAGCTAGCGATAAGAAACTGTACTTGCTGGAAATAAATTTTATCATCTATGCTTTTATTATCTTGCTGGAATTAAATATACTTCGTACTTAATTCTTTTTTTTTTAATATTTTAAAGCATAATTTTAGGCTTTGAAATATTCTAGCTACATCACTAACGATGAGGACCGGTAAGCGTGCTGAAGAAGACTACTTCATATAGGCGCAATATTCGAAGTCAGCTAAGAACACTCCGATCTTAAACAATGATATAGGAATCAAAAGGTACCACTTTAACAGAAGTTTGTGCATACTAAGAGTTTAGAAAGTCATTTGGCTTCTGAGTTAAAAGTTATGGATTTAGAATTGTAGTTTTTTGGTTAGTTTTCTATTTTGCGGAAAATGAGTTAAGGAGTTATATCGTAAAAATAACAACCCAATATTTTTAAATAAAATTTAAATGCAGATTTTTAGAGGTTTAAGCCACGAATCTTTAGAGATATACCACTTTGACATCATATGCCTGACAGAAAAGTTATGGATTTAAAACGGCAGGTTTTTGCTCACTTTTCTGCACAGACCATTTTTTCGGAGATTTAGAAAGGGGTTACATCATGAAATTTGCAAAAAATCGGCCCGAAATTACAAACCAAGTTTTAAACGCAGATTTTTAGAGAACTAAGCCAGAAGACTTTTAAGGTATACCACTTCGAAATTGGATGTTTGAATGAAAAGTTATGGACTTAAAACTGTAGGCTTTTGTTGCCACTTCTGTAATGCTATTTTTCAGAAATTAATTAAGGAGTTATATCGTAAAAATAACAACCCAATATTTTTAAATAAAATTTAAATGCAGATTTTTAGAGGCTTAAGCCCCGAATCTTTAGAGATACACCACTTTGACATCATATGCCTGAGAGAAAAGTTATGGATTTAAAACGGCAGGTTTTTGCTCACTTTTCTGCACAGACCATTTTTTCGGAGATTTAGAAAGGGGTTACATCATGAAATTTGCAAAAAATCGGCCCGAAATTACAAACCAAGTTTTAAACGCAGATTTTTAGAGAACTAAGCCAGAAGACTTTAAAGATATACCACTTCGAAATTGGATGCTTGAAAGAAAAATTATGGATTTATAATTGTAGTTTTTTGGTTAACTTTCTGCAACGCTATTTTGCGGAAAATGAATTATAACAGATTTTTAGAGGACTAAGCCAGAGGACTTTTAAGATATACCACTGTGAATTTGCATGCTTGAAAGAAAAGTTATGGATTTAAAATTGTAGTTTTTTGGTAACATTTCTGTTTTTGGAGTTATAGGTGCGATCGTCACGTTAATTTTCCCTCGTCAAGAGGAGTTTTTGTTTGAATTCTTAAACAATTTAAAAAATTTCCAAGTTCTTTGAATAGAAAAAAAAACTGTACTATTTTGTACAAGTAAATTTCTTTTTATATATTTATTCTTAAACTATTATTTCGTTTCTTTTGTGTGTGTGATAAATGTACAGTTTTATTTATTATATGATGTTCAGTTAACTACAACTAAAACTTATCTATTACATTTTTTGTTTTCTGTATAAAAAAGAGCATTAGGCTAGGTAAAAGTAGAGTGATGAATTTTTGTTTTTAATTTAGACTTTTAATAGTTTTAATACAATAATGGAATGAACAAATTAAGTTTTCTTGTAGGCAAAGTGCGGCAAGGTAAGTAAGTGAACAATTCTCGACCTTTATAGCATTTTTCTAAAAGAAAATGATAAATATTTTGTTACGTAAAGTGTACAAATTATATATGTTTATCACATTGGAAAGTGGGGTTATTATAAATTTTCCTTTCGATTGTTTTGTGGCTCAAAGAATAATTTAGGTTGTCTGCCAAAGTGCGTGCGTAGATGAACTTTTTACAGAATAATATGTACTATTTTACAAGAATTTGCATTAAATTAAATTACATAATATATGCATGTACTGAACATAACAACTTTGTTCTGTTGTTCGAGTTGTAATTAACAGAAAATATTTTTAAATTAGTTGCGGCTAGATCTAACAACAAATCAATAGTTTTTCATACAGATAATAATAGTAATAAATTCTAGCTAAAAACACTTTTTAACTGCAAACATTTGTTCCAATTTCGATGGCAGTGACGTCTGCATGCCAGTTCCAAACGTTCCCCAATGTTGCTGCCTTGCACTTTCACTAGAACGGAAACAGCTTCCAGTTAACCACTGCGGAATGCGTGAACGGAACGGAAGCGGAAAACGGGGAAAAATAAAAGAAAAACAAAGAAAATTAGTGATACAGCTAAATACTACTCTTGTGGGGCGTGCAAAAACAATGAGCTATTTATTGGGGTATAATTTGTATGCAATTAAGATATAAATTTTTGCAGACGCCAGCCATTTTGAGTTGTGTGGGTGGTTGTGTGGTATGTGCGTGTGTTCCATTCCATGCGTTTCCATCTGCCAAATTACTTTGTTTCACTTTTGCCATTTTGCTGTCTTATTTTTAGTATGCAGAATGCGACTCTGATTCCATGTCATTCTTGTTGATCAAATATAGTACTTAATTGCTACAGTTATAGATGTTTCTTTTGGTTTTGCCATCAAACAGTGTGTATGCATGTGTGGTGGTGTGAGAAAAAGAGCGTGTATTTTTGTATGCTGGTATGTGTGAGCATGTTGCCAAGTAGTTTCTATTTAGATTTTACTGTTTATTAATGTGTGGTGGTGGTTCGATGTTCGATGCGATTTTGAAAACAATAGAGCGAGAGAATAGCCGCGCAAAATATAGAGGAAGTCAGCGATGAGATTCTGATCGTCGATTTTAATAAAGGGTGGTATGAGATTTTTTCTTCAAGCATGCTTTATGAGGTCTGCGGATGTGTGAATGCGGATATCCTAATCGAGAACTGCCTGCCTTTCGGAGACAATGATTACGTTTCGAATCGGGTGGACTGAAATGATATACTAAGTTATTCTTAAGTTCATGCCAAAATTAAAATTCAAGAACTACTTTATGGAGCGCTCTCAAAGCGCTTCCACACTACAAAGTTAGGTATGATCGATGCAATGCCAGATGCCAAATGCTTAAAATACGTGGTAAATCCATATTACAGCTAAATGGACCTTAACGCATGAGTTTCAGCACTTGCATTTCGTTTCGTCAACCTCAACAACCAGGATTATATTTATTTATTAAGGGGCAGGCAGCGATTACGCTCTATTAAGATAAAAATACTACTAAAACTATCGCGCATCCATGCTCTACTGTAATTCGTAGCATACTTTAGGGCAAAGCTTTAGACTACTAGGGGGAGTTAAGAACCCGACTTGAATGCTGGATTTGGTTTGGGCTTACCGCACGTAAGGATAACGAATATCGGTAACGGTTTCAATCGGTTTGGCATTTACTTGTGTGTGATGTTTGTCTAGTGTATGTGGTTTTGTATTTGATGTTGTTGTTGGGGGGCCCTCGAAGGTTGGATGTTTCGTTTTCTCAAGCAGCGTTCTGGATCTGTGATCTGTGATCAGTGTTTCTTTCTGGCTAGCAGTATGTAGTAGCTTATGATAATTGGTATCAGAGTTGTATGCCGCATCTTCTGATCTTTAGATCGTTTTTTACATGACTCGTGTGCGGCGTATGAGTTTTTGTGTTTTGATTTTGGGTTTCTTGGCGGTTTCCGTGGTGGTGCTCGACGCACCACCGTTATTGTCCAACACCGCTGGCAGATTGTTTGTGGTGTCGCCAATATAGTTTGTCACATATTGTTGCTGTTGTGGCTGACTACTGCTGTTACTACTACTGCTACTACTAGTTTTGTATGCCTTAATACTACTCCGGTTTGGCGTACGTTTCAGAAATGCGCTGCCATTTGGCTGCTGCTGATGTTGCTGTTGCTGCTGGGCATGTTGCTGTTGGGCATGTTGCTGCTTACTGGATGTTGCCGAGCTGCTGACTGATGATGATACGGAGGTGGTTGTCGTCGTGGCCGAACCACCATCATGCAAGGCTTGCAGTTTTTTAAAGTACGCATCGAGAAATGATGATGTTGTTATCGGTCTGGCCGTGGTTGTTGTTGTTGTTGTTGTTGCTGATGTGGGTGTTGCTGATGGCTTGGCAGCACTCGTTGCAGACACAATGGCTGTGGTGGGTGGTGTGGGGAACTTACGTTTTTGCCGCTCAATCGCTTCATTGCTCTGAATGCCGGCAGTCGCCTCGTTCTCCTCATCGGGCAGCCCATCCTGAAGTTGCTGCTGCTCCTGGAGATGTTGCTGCTGTCTCTGGTTCTCATCCTTGGCGTTCGGTGGCTGTTGTTGTTTTGCCCCGTTGCTGTTGCTGTTGCTGCTGCTGCTGGTAACACTATAATTTGTAAGGCGTTTTTGTACCAAAGGGATTTCAACTATCGACTGTTGTTGTTGTGACTGCTGTTGCTGTTGTTCTGGTTGCAATTTGGTAGCATGTTGTTGTGTCTGTAGCATGTGTAAATAGTATTCGATTTGTTTGCGTAATTCGTGTGTATAGATTTGGAATAGGTTCGGTGTTTGTGTGGTTGTTGTTGTTGAAATAGTTGTTCGGGGCTTGGGTGTTGATGTTGCTGCGGGGTCAGCGTTGGTGTTGCTGTTACTACTGCTGCTGCTGCTGCTGACACTGCTGCTGATGCGCGTCTTGACCAGTACACCGTTATCCTGCATCCATTGTCCTTCGGGCAGGCTGCGATGCAGATAGCCAAAGGCCTTCGACTTGGGCTTCACAGTGGTTGTTGTTGTTTTCGCGGTTGTTGTGGGTGTTGCTCTGGTGGTTGTCGTCGACGTCGTCACAGCAGCGGCGCCAGCGGCAGAGCTCTGCTCGATCCTGTTGTCCTGTTGCTGATTGGCCTCCTGCTCCTCGCTACTTGTGTTGCCCTCATCCTGATCCTCATTACTTTCATTTTCGTCCTCCTGGGACTCCGTCTCCTCACTACTACTCTCAATTTCTTCCGCTGCATCTTTCTTGTTGTTGATTTTACTAATGTTGTTGTTTATTTGTTGTGTTTTTGGGTGTTGGTATTGTTGTTGTTGTTGTTTCGAATTGGTGTGTAAAGGTGTAAAAGTTTGTATATTAAAAAATTTGCTTTCTGAGTGTATTTGTGTACTTGGAACTCAAAAGTTGTGTGTGTGTGTTTTTTTTTGTAATTTTAGTAATAAGAGAACTCTTAGCTTACACAACAAAACTACTGGAAAAACAGTCTTTTCCGAATAAGTTACCTATTTTACTGTACTCACTTGTAGACTAAACGATAGTTGTGTCCGTAATCGGGAATGATATTCGAGGGCAGTGGTGTGCAGCGTCCATCCAGACAGTGCTAAGGTTTGAAGGAGATTTTTGTGTTAGTTTTTGTTTAATTATTTGCTTAAGTTTTTCGGACGGATGTGTTCTTAAAGGATGTGCTGTCTTGTCTCCTTTTTTGTACGACAACTACAAAGGACAAGTTTGTCCGTTTGTTGTCCGTTTAAGAGAATTTCGCCGCTCATCGTGCGCCAACTACTTACATAACCATTACCGCAGGCCGAGCCCTCGGCCGCTGGTCTGTAGGCCACACAGTATCCTGTCTGGGCGTCGAAGCAGAAGAGTTGGGCACACACTCGCTCGTCCTTGAAGCAGGCATACGTTCCCCGATCCCTGCGGCACTGGGCGTCCAACGAGAGCAGGGTTCCCGGCAGCGATCTACCCAAGGCGCTGTCCTCATGCGGGGCATTGTGCAGGCAGGTGGCCGTGTCTCCACTGCGTAAACAAAATAGCCAAGTCAAATCAGATCATCCACGTCTGAGGAAAAACGCATTACTCACTTGAGGAAATGATGGAAGCTCTGCACCGTGCAAGCGGACCATCTGAAGCCCCGCTCCGTGTGGCGCAGATCGGACATGATGTAGCCATCCTCCCAGCGACAACGCTGGGCACCTGGTCCACCCAAATAGCTCGGTGGTGGCGAGCCGTCATGCACCGCTCCCAGCCTGAGAAACGAGCAGGGGACACATTATGATTGAGGGGGGGAAATGTTAATTGATTAATTGCAACCCGAATGATGTCAAACGGAAATGCAAACGAGTTTCAGTCACCAGTTTACGGCAGCGGAAATTATTCATGTTTTTTTATAAGCTTGGGCGCCAAATGAAATTCGAATCGGAGATTCGGGGCGTTAAATAGTTTGGCTTTGGTGGAAATAGTGCGGAAAAAAGGTTCCGTTTGGGAAGCGGTCAAAGAAAGTGAATTAAATGGTATTATTTCAATTACTATTAAAAAATAAAGAAAATGTATAAACTATATTTCCAATCTCTGGAAGTGATATAAGTATTTTCACTCTTTTTTTCTAAGATGTTAATCATAGGAATATTCAAGATGAAATACATCAACAATTTCTAGTAAAATTTTCTTTCTAACAAAATGAAAGTTTAATGAATTATAAAAGTAAATTTAATCTGTTAAGATTAATCTAAGTTTTTTTTCACTGCATGAACAAGGCGTTACTTACAGATGTCCCACTTCGTGGGCAGCCACGATAATGCCGCTGAAACCGCCGGTATCTTCGATGATGGCCACGCTGTTCACCTTCTCCAGTCGCTTGTTCACAACGCATGCGCCACCGACGTAAGCGAAGCCTTTTCCGATAGAAAACACACGACCGAAATTAGGCAATTAGTGGGTTGTTTTTCACTGTTGCATTTGCTTTTTGGTTTCTTGTCCAACAGGAAGTTGACAATTTTTTTCAAGTCACCATCGCCGTTGCAGTTATTAAATGAAAAATCTAATGTTTTTTTCTTTTTCGCAACTGAGCAATTTGTTTCTCGTTTTTTACTTTCAAACATTGTATGATATTTTTTTTTTACATAATAACTGTAACCGCTGGGAGAAGCGGGTCGCTTTAGTAATTGTGATTTGATGGGAGAGAGCAATTAGTTAGTAGGTGTAAGTTTAGTTTCAATGTGTAAATTTAGTCACAATAACCATTTCTTAGATATAGTGTGTCTATAGACCATAAAGTGAAGTTATAAGTAAACTCATGTTAGTAAATCCAGCACCTTGTTTTAGTTACCAAGTCTAGTTGAATTTTAGGTTACTATAATCATTAAATATACAGGCTCACAAAATTCGTTGTTTCACTTAAAATTTGGTATAATCTTTTTCCTAAGATTTTTTTTTAAAAGCTGAAACTGAATAGTACATTTTAAGTTAGATATTATAAATTTATTTGAAGGTGTTGATGCTTCACAAAAGAATGGGTGAAAAATTTGAAAAACTTAGTTTTTTATGCAAATATTACATGCAGTTGACACATATTTCGATATGAATTATAAGGTAAAAAACTAAGTTTAGACAACCAAAACGAAACTCTTGAAAAAAAACACTTTCTCAAGAGATTTCTCAGACAATCAATGATGATTGAAAGATATATACACAAAAAAAAAGGCAGATCAATAGGAGTAGAAGAAATGGTAATAATTGCACTTCGAGAAAAAGTTTTTTTGTACAAAAGGCAAATTTGAATATGTTCTTTAAGAGCGAAGAGGAAACAGTACAGTCCGAGGAGAATTGCCAAAATGGCGCATGCGCAGCCATTTCCTGTTCTTCTTGTTCTTCTTGCTGTACAAAAAGGCGCGTGCGACACAAACAAAGACACATAAATTATATAGTTTCCAGATCTCAGAAAGAGAGAGGTGGAGCAGCAGCAGAGAGAGAGAGAGAAGGAGCGAGGATAAAAATAGAGACAAAGAGACGTGCATGAAATTCAATTAAATTTGCTTGATTTGGTTGATGATGGAGCGACGCATTTTTGGGTTCGGCGGTGGCCGCCTTTAATGTTATTTATTTTTAACGCGTTTGCTTAACTTCTGTGTTTCTTTTTTGTATCATTTTTTTCTTTTTTTTTTTTTGCATTTATCTGTACAGATGTTGGCTAACAAATTGCCAGCTAGCGGTTGGGTCTTTACCTGCGGTACCGCGATTACATTCACCATAAGCGGAGGTGCGACGGCACATATCGAGTCTGCGGGCGAAAATGGTTCAAAAATGCGTAGAAATTTTAGATTCGGTTTCGATCGGTGTGTTTTCAGCTTCATTTAATCAATTATCTCCCCTCGTTGCTTGATCGATTTTATTTTGTTTCGTTTTGTGGCCCAGCCCAATTAAATATCTGGCAATTACGAGCCAATATTTTGGGTGGCCTGCACTCTTAGAGTCAAGAGCAGGAGAAGAGTAAAGAAACCTATCTTCGGAGATCCGAATAATAACTAAAATAACTAGTGTTATCAAATTAAGTTAATCAAATTATCTACGGGCAGAGATCTTACAGTAAATATAAGGCAAGAATACGTAGTTATATCCAATAAACTCTCAAGATTAACTGAATGGGTTATTTCTGTTCCATAAGGAGTATCCAATAATTTAGGCGCATAAACCACAATTAAATACTAAATCTTGATGTAAATGTTTGCTTCAACCAATGAGACCTTAAAGCAGATACAATAAACTAAATAAATCAACCGGTTTTATGCTTTATGGCCCGATCCGCTACTCAAATTAGTTTAACGCTTCGACTTTGACTTTTTTCCTTTGCTTAAATGTTGTATATTGGGTGTTTTTTGTGAGTGTGTGTGTGTGTGTGTCGTGTAATTGTGGTAGTAATTTATTAAGACCCACACGCATTTTTAGTCAACTTATTCGGTTTTTTGTTTGTAAGTGTTTTATGTATCTTAAGAGGTGCAACAAACCAAAAACTGACTAAACTATGTTAAACACCCGCAATGACATTTGTTCTAGGTGTTGTTCTATGTGTAATGTATGAGTGTCGCGAGTCTAAGTCTACAAATGAATTTTAATTTCTTTGAAATCTGTTTACCCGCTGTGCCCTTGGTGCAACGACCTCCTTTTCGCCTGCGACACATATCATACCTAGACACGAGTAGACATTATATTATAAATGTGTTTTTTTAAGAAATCTTTGGTAAAGTGGAAAGGTTTAAAGGGGTAAGGGGAAAGAGGGGAGTGAAATCGCGCGGAGAGAAATCTGCTGTCGATACTGCAACGAGAACACAAAACACAAGGCGGTAACAAGGCCAATTTCCCCGCCCACTCACTTGGTTATGGCCACGGCAATATCGTAGACGGGCAGTCGGCGTTCCCGGAACAGATATTTTCCCATGTCCGTAAGAGCAGCAGCCGAATCGATGGCATCCCGACCCACTCGATTGCGTTCCAGATAGGGAGTGGCGTCACGACCCTGGAAAATAATAAATCGAAAGATTACCAAATGATACTAAATATTATCTCAAAATTCTACTAAATACTTTCGAACAATTTATTAAATGCTTTGCATCTTAAAAGTTATTAAAATAAACAAAAAACACAAAATATAAATAAGAAGTGTATCAATAAATAGTTTTTTTTTTTTGTAATCACAAATAGCCGCTTCAAATTTTAACACTAAAAAGTGTTGTGTAAAAAATAAGTAGATTCATTTTTACACCATAAAACACCTTGGAATGGTATTATATTATCTAATAATTTTTGAAATGCTTTGTATATCAATAGTTATAAAAATAAACAAAAAATGCATAATATAAACATAAAACACCTTGGAATGGTATTATATTATTAACAATTAATAAATGCTTTGTGTCTTAAAAGTTGTAAACATAAACAAAAAATGCACAATATTGTAATCGCAAATAGCCGTTTCAAGCTCCTAAACTAAATAGTCATGTGGCAACTGTTAGCTTATATCCCTTTTTTTGATCTTTGCAAATATTAGCCATTAAAGTCACTACCTGCGGCTGACATTTATGGCTCATAAAATCGCCGACTAAAACTAAAACCCCATTGAACCTTGTGACCCACATTAGAATACAGTAGGCCATCATCAGGTAGTGAAAATTGCAAAATATTCCACAAAAATTCGCCCCAAGGAAGCTTTCAATGCGATGATGCAACTGATTTGGCATTTGACTGGATGTGACGGAGCGAATGAAAAGAGCTCCAAGTGAAATATTTATGGCCCATTCGTTGGTGAAAATGAAGCTGGAAACCGAAGTCGAAACGGAAACCAAGTGAACGTGAAAAACGTGCTGCTAAAACCAAGCCTAGCGATAAGGCCAATGCAGCAGATGATCAGCATTAGTTGCACATAAAAAAATGTAATACCTAATTTGGGGGTATAATAAAATAAATAATGAAGTTATAATATCAGCTCTTTTGTATATAACTTGTTGTGATTTTGTTTCATAAGTAAGTTGTAAATATAAGTATTAAATAGTTTATATAACATACTGAATTTATAATATCAGCTGCACACTCTACAAAATAAGATCAAAATTAAAGATTTTTTAATTTAAAATACAATAAATTTGGTTGTTTCAAAACTTATAAATACTTAATAAATATGTCAAATTTTAAGATCTTAACATTTGTTTACTATTTTTGTCCACTAAGATGACCCTAGTTTTTTAGAGTGTACAGATGATGTTCAAGCCGAGCAAAGTCAAAGTCGTGTCGACTGCCTTTGGAAATTCGTTGCTTTTTATTGTTAGGCTACATTACTAAAAAAAACCAGTTGCAATTGTGCGTTGCATAATTGGAGCTGCAGTTGCTGTTGCAGTTGCAATTGCTCGTTGCAGTGGAAATTACATTAGCTGTGCACATCCGAGGGCAACTTTCAGCACTCGTAAGCGCTCATATCGTGACAAAGGGGCGTTTCTGATTTACCGAAGTGACAGGTACATAAATTAAAATAACACAATTGTCAATCAGTTTGAGCCCTAAGCAAATCAATATGTTAATACGGCTTTAAGGCTAATCCGTGTGCCCAGACCAGTTGCAGTTCTCAATTCCACTTCCAGTTTCCACCGGAGGTGCAGGTGATAAAACCAAAGTTAAGTGACAAACCGCACTCGGTTGACACATTTGATTTGCAGCCATTTGCCAGCTGGAAAACAATCTCGGAGATACTCCGTCGCTAAGCTTTGCCTGTATCTAAGCTGGCGAACCAAAGTCTTTTGATAAATTACCAACTAGTTGGACAGACAGCAAATGTCTAGGAAATGAACACAGAGTCTGACAAAGTGATCTGAAAAGCAACAAGCAGCGGAGTTTTAAAATCTGTATATTGCCAAATGAGATGCAAAACGTATCCGCTCGATTGGGTGTATCTGTATCTGTATCGGTATCTGAATCTGTGGCCATCCAACATTAACAGTCTGCACTCGAAGTCTATCCGTTTCGTTACTGCCTCATTCCCGTCCAATTTTTTGGACGACCTGACACACTGATCATTTAAAAGTGCGGCCACGTCGTTCTCCAGAATGAAGTCCAAAATTCGAATTGAGTTTGTTTTTGTTTTGGTAATTTTCGACAGACAAAACTATCAAGAATTTTAAATGCTTCGATTGTAGGCCTTGGGCCAAGCAGTGGGAAAGGCAACTGGCTCGGATTGGAATCCACAAAATTACAAATAATTATTGTGGAATTGCATTTTGAGTGGTTTATTAGAGCAGTTCTCTGTGTTATGTGGAAGATGCTTCACTCAAGTGGTTTGCTGATGAGCTCGATTGGAGTTGTAAGTTGTTCAAAGGCATCTGACTCATTGTTTCACTATCTATAATGAGTAAATATGGGTAAATTTCAAACATTTATTGATTTATATTACATAATCCTAGAAATCGCTTCCTTAAGCCAGCTGGCATGCAAACTAATTGTTTTGCTGCTTATTTCTTTGCCCAGATCTCAACCATACACGGCCATCAACGTCACCCAAGTTGGCATGGGAAAGACAAACCTTAGACAGAGGTAGACCACCAGCAGAGAGGCCAACCAAAAGGCAAATAAAGTGTCTCCTAGGCGCAATCCACAATCTCCCCAAGCCACTGGACCATGGATGACCTGGCACATCTTTGATTACAGATTGCACAATTCAAGTGGCAACTGTGCACCGCTTACCCCAAAGTTCCAAACAAAAAATTAATAAAAAACATTTGTCAAATTATAAGCTATAGCAAAAACTTATCAAAGAAACTGTCAGTAGGACCTAAAATGTAACCGAGCCACTAAAACCGGGACCGGTTTGCCTTTCGCCCAAAAAATTAAAAATAAACTAAAGCTTGGCGACAGTTTTGCAATAGGCTTTTGTGCGTAATTAAAAGCAAAATGTTATATTTTAATTCCATTTTGCAGCCCCAACTGGGGCACAGGTTTTTCAGCTCCTTTCCCTGGGCTGGGCGTATAAATAAATCTTGCGGCAAATACAAAAAAAAAAAAAACACAAAACTGTCAATGCAATTGCCTGTTATTCCTAGCCTTTCGCAAGGCTCACTAAACTATCCATCAGGGTGGCGGGGTGCACAACACAGGCGGCTCACACCCACTCGGACACACACACACACACCCACAACCACACCCACCACCCTTCCGCCCCCTGCAATGACATACGCTTTGACTTTCGGCGCCCACACAGCGGATAAGTCGGACTTGGGCGACAGGCGGCCCGATTTTGGCCACCACCCACAGAGTGGACAGGCTTTTGGGTCAAGATATGGGGAATACTTTTCCTTTTCCAATACCCTGCCACCAGGCATAGAAATTACAAAGTCATCAAAAATTAAAAGCCTTCATTTAGAGCTATTACATTTTATTTTCCTTTTCCTGTATTAGTGTTAAAATACTTCATTAATGTTTTTAATTTCAGTATTTACCCAAAAGTCCTTAAAAATGTAATGCCTAAAAATATTAAAATAAACAACGTGGTAAAAGTAAAAAGCAGGACAAGGCAAATAATATGTAATTGATTTAATCAATTATACATAATTGCCTTTTCCTGCCTTTTACTAGGGTAAAGATCAATCTGGTTTTCCATTTAATTAACAAATATTTGGAAAATGCCAAATGAATTGCCTTTATGTGCAATGAAATGTTACAACTTCATTAAAGACTTTTACATTTAAACTCACAATGTAATATATTTAAATAGGTTTATTCCCCTATAAAAAAGTGTCATCACCCTCAGCTTAGCTAATTCCCCTGACTGATTTATGTATATCTGCACTTGACATATGAATGACCAATTATTTTGATTTGTGTTGTGGTAGTAAAATAAATGAGTTTCCCAGAAGTGATGATGATAGAGTTGCCTGAAGTGTTTCTAGTATATGTGTCAGTCGAATCAGGCATTAGCAAGTTGTATCATTTTTCATATACGCCACTTTCCGTTAGGGTGTTTTGTTGAACTGCCCCTCAATTCCCGGCGACTTTTCCGGCTTTTCCAGCTGCGCCCCTGGCCAGCATTTTATTTGTTTGTTTGTTTATTTGTTTGCTTGTCGCTCTGTCCGAGCTTCGCTTCACGTTTCCATTGCATTATTGCAATTTATGTTTGTCTGCCACTTGCATTTTTGGCTACCGGCACCAATCATATGGATGTGGATATGGAAATGGATCTGGGAGTACGAGAAATGTGCCCTGGGGGCAACACCTGGTTATGCCCTATCCCGAACTTTTGGTCCCCAGCTTCGTTAGCCGCGGAATTTGTTATGACAACTTGCAAATATGAGAACTGGGCAAAAGGCACCTAGATTTGTGTGTCTTTGGGTGTGTCGCTCGGGCATTATTTGGCATTTCTGTGGCACTTTAGATAGAGTCGTTGAGATAAGAGCGAGTGGAGAATGTCGATTGCGCTGAAATTGGGATAGCCCTGGCTCTCAATTACCAGAATTCTGGCAATGAGGAATGGGAAATGGGAAACCAGAGCCAGACTCCACCCAAGCGGATCAATTAATCAAGTGGCTTGAATTCCTGGGGCCGATAGCACTGTGCAGGTGATCATAACAAGCCATAGATATAGATTTATAAAGCCAACACTATAGAGATCAGATCATATATTGCTCGGATCTGAGCACGGATTGGCGTGGGGGTAGCTTAAGTCGGCTACCGACTTGACTTGAACTTTTATCTGTGACATTTAATTAACATTTTAATTAATTGCGGGCAACTTTCCGTTAGAAGTTAAACCACCAGCCCCTTTTGCCCACTGTCTGCCTGCTGTACAAGTGTCGAACGCATTGGCGCTGCGCTTGCGCCACACACATATTTCAATGCGGCCAACTGCGGCAACGTTGCGTATGCGCAATTTATTAGGTGCGTATCAGTGTGGCGAACATGGAGAAATATGTCAAAGCTCGACGGGCTGTTACTTAGTATTGGGTTTCGCTTACTTAGTATTGGTGGTTTATAGTCCTAAGCCTCTCACTAAATACAACGCTTTGATTAAATATCAATTATTTGTTGTCATTACACATTAACTATATTTTGAATATTTTTTAAGGGGTTTTTCTAAACAGCACTCCAACAAATACACTCTCATTTACCCTTTTGTATTAAAAAAAACCATTTAATATTCCCCTGGCAAAGTGTAATTTGAGCGCTGGCCAGTCGATTAGAATTTTTGATTTAGCCACGTTTGGCTTTTAAAAGTAACTGGGTTGTCACTCGATCAGAGCTCATTGTTCTGCCTCTGCGGAAAAAATAATGATTTTAACCAGGCTCGATTTGCAGTTTTCAACGCCTTCGGACCTCAATCGCTTTCAGTTGAGTTACGCAGTCTGCGGCTTATTAATGTTTCAGCGTTTTGTTGTCATTTTGTTGCGGCTTATTTATTTGTTTTTCGAGTCTCAGTTAGAATCAATTAATTGAACAACTCTCGCAGATCTCTGCAGTTGTGGCCTAAGTAATTCTCTTAGTTATTTGTCAATGGGTGATTAATTTATGTGACTTGGGATTTCGTGCATTTGCTGGCTTTTTGTTTTATGAAATAATCGATTGGCTGTTTTGGTGTTTTGTTGCTGGCATTGGGGTCAAGTTGTTTGAGTTTCTTTTTTGTCAGCCAGCAAGCTAAAATTTGCACTCATATTTTATGGTTTAATATGTAAAGTGATCGGCACGAGCTCCTGTTGACCAAACAATTTATCAGCCCAATCTCTTCCGATAAAATGACGCAAAAACCCAATAAATTCGTACAGATTTCCTGTTTTTTCCATTGCGTCGACTTATCGGATATGTGTATCCAATAATTTGTTGCCCAATTCAAATTCTGAGTAATTACCCGACTTCCATTTCTCGCTTGGTCGTGGCAACATTAATTAGCGTCGCGAAAAAATGAAAAATGTTTAGCGACGGATGCTAAGATACTTTATATGTACCTGTAGCCACCAGATACGCATTTTGGCGACGTTGTCTGTGTGTGTGTGTGGGCATAGAAGAGGAAGTCTCGTTTGCTTGTGTGAAATTGGGCAAAAGAGGAAAATAAAAACATGCCAGCCGAAAAAATCTGATCTGAGTCAACTGCCGACTGCAGTTAGCGTGGCCCATTAGATTATGTAACCACGGCCAACACGCAGTTGCAGCAGGCGCTGTTGCATTATTTATGCGGTCTGAAAATAATTTTTTGCCTCCACTGTTCGAGCCAGAAAGCAAGAAAGCCAAAAAGCCAAAGCTAAAAAGCCAGCCAAAACCAAAGCCAAAGCCAAAGCCAATTGACGTACTTAGGGTAACCCGTCGACATCGTTGTCTCCTCGATGCGGAGTTGTCGTGTGGGCAGCTAGCTTGATGCAACTTGGACTGCAACCGGTGGCGTCTGTTGTGCAGGTGAACCACCATGAGCCACCATGAGCCGCAGATCCCAGTCTGTGCCAATTTTCCACTTTCTTGGCCCACTCTCTATCTCTCTCTCTTGGCCAACGTCGACAAATGGCTTCCTGAAGCAACGCCAAACTGATTTGTGTGAGAAAGTCTAACCGAAAGTCTCTTCGGTTATTTTGCCCGCAATATTGAGACAAAACGAAGCCACGATGCTATAATGTTGTCAAAGTGTTTTATGGTTTTCACTTATGCAATCAAATTAGTTGAATGCTGATAAGTGAAAGATGTTAGCTGGCATCAAAGAGATCGCTCACGACAGCACAAATTGATGTAAGAGGAAACCAAAGCTGTATTTTTATAATGCTTACTCACATTTTTTTTTGGGGGTTCTAATTTATAAAGCTTCTGCCTCTAAAAAATGTGTGACTTAAGTCAGCCTAGAGTAGTTTTTATGATATGTATAATCAATTCTTACAATATGTGGCTTAAGCCAGTTTAAAATGGTTTTTATGATTGCCTTGAGGGCTTTTTTTAATAAAGCTAGAACAACTATTTTAAATTCAGCTCAAATGGTTTTTTAGCCACCTTTAAAAAGTTAAACCCATTGAAAATATCATTTCAGGATATAAGCGGTGCCAGAAGGTTAAAGCCAACTTTTTCGGCTACCTCGATTCGCGTGCCCATAAAATATTTATTTGGCTAATTTCTAGAAAATCATTTAGCCAGGCTCGAGTAAAAAACTTGTTAAAATTTGTTGGCCTGGCTTTTTTGTGTGCTATGCCCGAGCAAATAACCAAATTGATTGTTCACATTTTTTCTAACGAATCGGAGCGCATGCGTTGCATGTTTTTTCTGCCAGTTTTTCCCAGCCAGATTCCCAGATCGTGACAGTCCATTTGGAACTGAGCTGGCTGGGCCAGCCTGCGGCTACTTGGGTCTGGGATCGAAGGAGAGCTGCCCCGATTGGCAAGACCCATTTTGGCCAGGGGTCAAAGCTTAGCTTCCAAAATGGATTACTCAATTAGCCAAATGAAAGTTGAATTGCTGCGATTGTGTAATGATCTGGCTGGAGGGGCATAAAAAAGGGTTGCTAAGGGTACACAACGAAAACGGATATCTGGGAAATCGTGGCAATATATTTTGTTTTATATTATATTTAAGAATAAGATGTGACAAGATTAAGCAAGATATCTATGTTTTGAAAAGTTCACTTTGTTATACAAAGGCTTATAAAAATATTAAGAACCTACTATTTTCCTTAGCAAACTTCGCAAAATACAAATTTTAAATTAACCAATTCTTTTTTTTTTATGAATCTTTTTGTATATTATCTGTGTACTTACCCTTGAAATAATAATGCCGGCAATACTGATGCGTATTCTTGGACCCTTCAGCAGGCGATAGCGCAGATCGACTCCGTTCCAGAATGAGATGAAGTAGCGTTTGACCTGGGTTGGGGATATGAGTTATGTCAGTACAATGCACGTTTGTCTTTGTCAGATTCAACCATCAACATTAAACTTTCATCTGAGCCGCATCTCTTTGTGTTCTAGGTATTCTTTTCGGCTAGAACGCACCCAGATCAGGCAGACAAATAAATCTTGAGCGAGAGTGATGTGCATAATAATTAGGCTATAAACTATACCTGAGTTCTGATCAAGAAAAACTTGAAAAAAGTTACAAACTTGATTTGTCTATGTGAATTACTCTACTGAAAGTGATTTTTTTGTGCAAGTTGCAGCTATTGCTTTAATAAAATATATGACTTTAATAAATCCCCAATTCAACCCAATATAATCGCCTTTGGGGACTCGAGTCTCAGTCACAACCAGAGCTATCTATCAATGCGAACATATGTCTTGGCTCGCATAATATCTACACATGTAGCAACGGAGAAACCAACAAAAAACAACTTTTACAAATCCTCAGACTTTGAAATCCCCTCCGGGTTGGGTTGGGTGCGACGTCATCGCATCGAATGGCGGTCGAAAATCCGCACACACGCAGAGACAATCCCAATCTCAATTTGAGCTGTCTGCAATTGCCGAAACAACTTCATTCGCGGCGCCGTCACTTAATTTCTTTTTTTTCACCAGCTTTTTCTCTCATTTTTCTCATTCCCCCCATTTTTTGTGGCCCTGTCACGCTCACGTACCTGCAAATTATCGCCGCCATGCAGCCGATAGCCATCGTAGTCGACGATAACCAAGACCTCGGGATAGATGATGTACGGGGCCTGGCGGCGAGATCGAGCCCGGGACTCGGCCACTTGTGGCTCCTCCTCCAGGGCGCCTTCGTCCTCGTCGTTGAGGTCCTCGAAGTCGGGACTCTTGGGCGCACTGCGTCGACTGCGACGCTGGCGGCGCTGCAATCTCTCGAGATTTTCGCTGGCCACCAGATCATCAGGTTCCATGAAGGCTAAGCCAGAGAGAGAAAAATAAAAACGATAACCGGAAATGGCGAATTAAGCACAAAAAATTAAACAAAATCGAGTGCTGGAATGTCTTTATTATGATATAAGAAGCTGGCAAGTCAGGTAGCCGGACATTTAACTGTATTGGGTATAATTTTTGGGGGCATTTCGGCCAAAAAGCCGACAGTGAGAAATACCAGGCATTAAATAAATTATTTTATAGTGATTATCGTATTGCTGGAATTTTGGCGCCACCACAACTGCAGCAGGGGTAAATGCATTTAGCGAAGGGCGAATTGTTACATTGAACTCATCAGCTTAAGTGATTGCATATGCTTCTTTTATATCTTTTTTTTGTCGAGCAGGAAATGCTATCGGCATCACGTCGATCTGGGGACCGAGATTTATGAGCCGGGGTTTCGTTTCTATGCCCTGTCTATGGGTCAATGCGCCCATTAAGAACGTAGGGGATCGGATTGTACATATATCTTACCAAAGTCACTCAGTTGGTCTTCTGCTGCGGATGCCTCTCGTTTGTAGATGATGTGATGGGACTCCTCTGGATTGGGACTGAGTTCGTGCGGCAAGGGCTTGATCACCAGATCGTGACCGATGCTGCCCTCCTGCAAATAAAAGAAGGTGAAAATGAGAAATTAGAGTCAATTAATTAGAGAAACAGCATGCAGTAGGCTCTATTACATAATAAAAGAGAATCTAATGAAGTATGTTCTTTCCTTGGCAGACTTAAAATTAATACAAGCATTAAATTTCCATCGACATTTGTCAAATCACTGACACCGGCGAACTCCATTTCGGGCAGGCAGTTAAAATAATTTATTGAACTTTTTTTTTCTACTCAACATTCTTGGCCTGCTCGCGGCGGTATGACAAGCCATATGAATATGAGTTGCGTTTGAATGACGCTGGCCAAGTCATAAAAATTAGCTGCAATTTGCATAGTTGAACATTTTATGCAAATAATCTGCGATCTAGATAAGCCATGTTTCCACACTATTCTCGGTCTCTCGGTTCGGTTTTATCGCCTCTGTAATTGCAATAATTACTGGAGTAAAACAGAGCCAGCCAGCGGCAGGCGTGGCCTTGAAAAAGGTTAGCTACTAAATCGTTGACTGAACAATTCAGACACCTAAATGCTTTCAATTCAATTTGCTTACGATTTCGTTTCAGCTTTAATTGGCTTTTTGTTTGGCGATCATCGAACGAACACCCACTTGGCACCAGGCGTGATCGGGGCTAATTAAGTATCGGCCATAATGCTATAATTAAAATATTAACAGTGAGTCAAGCTGGTTGGACATTTGAGCTACTGCGAGAACTGGCCACCAGCTGAGATCATGTTTAACATAAGATCTATTAAGGAAGTGGAACTGTAATGGTTCTTAAGCTGAGTCACTTGCAGATCAAATTTATCTAATGTTGATATCGACTGAAATCTATGGGAATTCATTTGACAACTGAAGTTCCCATGAAAGCGTATGGGAACAGAAATGTTACAAATCAGCCAGACAAATGACTTAGGCAACGAACTTGATTCTGCTCTCAATATATTTTGGGGCATTTATTGAAAATACCGAAAAAATCGAACAAACAAATACGAAACGCCAAAGTTCAATGTCCCCGCACACGCGACTTTACTTAAATGTCAGCAGCAGCAACAACGACATGTGCCATAAACAAATTGCAGGCAAAGCCAAGCAACAAATTGCCACAGATGACATGGGCCAAACAGCCTCTGCACCGAGAAAAATAAGCTACTAATAAATAATATAAGTCGATTTAATCCCTATCCCAACAACGACATAGAAAATAGAAAATAAATACAAATTCTGTGACAAAAACATATGAGGAGAACAGATGACTTAGGCAACGAACTTGATTTTGCTCTCAATATATTTACATATACATTTTCTTTCTGTGTGCAAATGCAAATTCGAGTGCGATTGGAAATTGGTGGAGCAGCCTCTCTCTCTCTCTCTCTCACTCTTCACCCGTTGCAGCATCGCTGGGCACTTGAATTATGATCAATATTTGAGTTAGCGACACTTAAATGGCTTTTGGCACACAGTGCGTATGATAAATGTGCACGATAAATGCCTGGCATTCACATTGAAACCCAGTTGACAGCAGAGAAGGTGCCAACAAGTTGAGTAAACAACTTCATTGGTTTCCATCGATTTCTTCACTTTTCCCAAAGTTTATCATTAATTCTGATTTAGCACCGACATACGCTAACATTTATTTTATTTGCGATTTTGGTTTTATTTGCCATTTGGCAGATCTTTTAATTTACGCGACTGGCTGCATTTTTTCTCGGCCTGTGGCAGTAAACCGAGTGCTAGTAACAAATTTTTCATGTTCCACTTTGGTTGCGTTTTTCCGCATTTCCACCGAATGGCCAGCCAAAAAAATAAATGCAGCCAAGACGTTTGGGCGTGTGCTGTGCTTATTTCAGACTTACTTAATGTTTGTTTATGCGACTTAAGTTTGTCTCGCTTTAAGAGTTCTGGTACATGTGTTATGTAACTGCCCAACGCTGATAGGCTGTAATTGTCCAGACGCCTCGCCTTGAACGCAATTTATGCGAAAAAAAAACAATTAATAAATTACCTAAAAACGATTTATTTGCTTTGCCCAACTTGTTGAAAGTTTGGCCGAGTAATTGCCTCTTAATTGTAGGCGATATAAAAAAGCTTTTACTTGGCTTTTCGTAATCGGGAATTGGAAATCATTTGAAATGGGTGAGGAAGTAAATTTCGAACCTTTGGATATAAATTAACTGAAACTTTTAAACCGATTGAGGTAATTTAAGATTTTATATACATATTTTATTTCTTTGTGAAGGCAAACTTTCTTAAAACTCTACGTTCCATAGTTAAGTTTTTTTTACTACAAATTATAATGGTCTTCTAAGAAAAACATTAAGTTTAAATTTATCACGACATAATAATTACTTCATCTCAATAAATTGAGCTACCAATAAACATAGCTTTTTGGTTTGAATGGAATCCAATGGATTTCTAACTTGTACATTTAAAATTACATGATTAACTGCTACTAAATTTTATAAAGAATACTAGGTAATTTAAACGGATAAGGAATGGAATCTTGTAAACATTTTCCTGCTTAAATTCCCCGAGGCATTACCAACATTAAGATCCAAATATTTTAAGATAATCATGGACCTTATAATTTTCCGCCTGTCGGCAAGTGCTGCCAGGCCAATTACACGTTGTTCGATTTCAGATAGAGCAGGGGGATAAAAGCATGGGGTAACGAGTAACGAGGGGGAAAACAGCAAATTGCTTTCAAATCACGCAGCTCGCACACACCAAATGTCCATTGGCCACGAGTATCTGCTTTCAGCTTTTAGCTCTGGCCCAAAATAAAGTTGTCCGAGTTGTCTTGTTTATGTAATCACCCACAACACGATTGTTATATCTGCAGGAGCAGAGAGCTGATTTGGAGTTACGTTTTTTGTTTCCATTACATTTCTTGCGGCCTTTCACACATCCAAATGAACAAGTGCGCGTATCTGTCAGATACAGATAGACATGTCTGATTGACACCTGCAGAAACGCCCAGCGATTGCAATCAACTGACAATGAGTTTGATTGATTTGTGATGATATTTTCGTTTGCTCTTTCCTTTATTCAATTAAATGTAAATCATTTTTTAAATATTTCTCCACAATGAACGCGGATAATCAACAAACGGCGGTTGCATAATGTGACACGCCACAAAAAAGTTCACTGAACCAAAAATTTACTTACAATCAAAATTAACACCTCTTCGTATTTGTTTTTTCTGTGTTTATTTTTATTTTTTTTATTTTTTTTGGCTCTGCCCAGAGCATCAAAGTGTTTGAATGTGCAAATACCAAAAAAAAAAAATTGGCAGACACCGAAACACAGGAGCGGCAAATAAAGCAATACCACAAAATCACTTTGCGGTTTGTAATTTTGGGAAATTAGCATAATTTGTGCAAATTCATGACACGAACATTCGCAGGAGTTGGTTCAGCGATCATCATTATAGTCATGACTATTGCTGTTTGCTGAACTCGGTGGTGCTACTGCCCAAAGCGGCCAGAAAATGGATGTCAATTGGAACAGAAGTCGTCTGTCTTGGGCGATGGATGTGATCGCCCAGAAAAACGAATTCAAATGCAAATTATGGGTATCATTTATATGAAAATCTCGCACATTTAAAGTGCTAAGCAGTCGCTCTAGAAACCTTGATTTGAAGAAATAATTATGCTCTTTTAGATGCGGCATCAATGGAAATGCGTTAAGGTGTGTGCCTGCGTTGTTTCTTCTCATGTTTTTTTTTTTTCGTTTTCGGTTATCATCTTGGTCAAGGTTAAATCTAATCGGCTCTTAAGATCGCTGTTCAATGCGAGTGCATGTAGTCGTAAACTACACTACACCGACAATCGACAATCGACAATCGACAATGGGAACAAGAACGGATACCAATACTTTGATAGCGAGTGGTATGACTGAGAGATACCTGCCGTGTTAACAGTTTGTTTACATAAAGCAGCTCGTTAAAAATATTCCGAGCCCACCTTCTGCCAGCAGCAGCAGCAGCAGCCCACTCAACTATGGATTCTGTACCTGTATCTGTATCTGTATCTGTATCTGTATCCGTGGCTCCGGCTCTGGCTGGTCAATGAATATTTATAAAAGAATAAAAATCAGCAGTGGCCACCGCCCATGGTCAGCGATCAGTGGCTAAAGAACTTGGCCCACACAGCGGTTCTCGTTCGACTGCAATCGCCAGCAATCAAAATTAATTTGCTCACAAAATGTATCTGCCACTAGAACGCACTTTGCCATGTCTTTTTTGGTTCTTGTGCACATTTTTTTTGGCGTAATTTGTTGCGATGTTTGGTGCGTTGGTGCAGAGGCAGAGGCAAGTTCAATGTAACATAAGTGAGGGGCGATCTTTCAAGTTGCCGCTCCAATAACTCCAGCCAGATAGTAAAGTATCGCCAAGTGGGTAGGTAGCCAGGCAGGCGTATGGGCAAAGCCAGGCCTAATGAAGTTCGAGTCGCATGTCAAAGTCAAGTGAAGTCGACATCAACATCAACATCACAATCGAGTTTGACTGACTGATCGCAGGCTATCCTTGCACTTAGAAGTGTCTCAGAAGTGAAGGCCTCCCAAGGTTGAACGACTGGGTGTGTGTGTGCCCACCACTCAGATACCAAAGAATCAATCTTTCCATCAATCTTATCTGGATTCTTATGCTTAAACATGTAAATGGGGGTTTGGCATTGTAAGGTTAGTATATCATATTTAATTTTTGTGTTTCTCTGTACACATAGGTTGCAGCATTTTTATAAGTCCATTCAGACTAAAATATATACCAAAGAATCAATCTTTTCATCAATCTTATCTAGATTCTACTACTTCAGTATCTAAGTGAGTTTTTGTAATAAAAACTTCGTAACTCATATGTGATTTTTAACTTTCGCTATTCACATAGGATGCAGCATTGATAGCAATCCTAATCAGATTTAAATATATACCAAAGAATCAATCTTTTCATCAATACTTCGCCATTTATGTGAGGTTTTGCATTGTTATGTTCGTATTTCATATTTGATTTTTGTGTTTCGTTGCTCACTTTAATCAAATTTATCAATCCACTATAGCTTTCTGCTGATTGGTCTCAATTTCTTTGTGTCTTGATTAATGGTACTCCCCTTTCAGTTGCCAACGATTAATCCGCTTAATTGAAATTGGATCCCCTGGCGGACACCAGAGACCCAAATTGAATCCCCATCAGCAGGCAACTACCAAATTAAACTATCTTAAGCGTGAAAATATCAGACTCGTGCTCGGTTCGACTCTTTATTTTGTGTTTTGTACCCCTTCCCGAAAAAAAAAAATAAAACTGTGATCGCCGATATGTTTGTGTATGCCTTGACGTAACCGATATGGCCGTTTATTAAAATGCAATATGCGGCTAAAGTCTTGGAACGGCACCCGCCAGAAATGCTGTTATCATCTGTGGCGGCTTGCCACACCGCGTTGCACCAATTAAAAAACATTTTTCACGAGGAAATTGCAGCCACAACCCAGACAAAAAAAGGGGAAAAAATGTGCATTTCGATTAAATAATATGAGCAGCAGGGTGTAATTGAAAAACGGTTTGCTCGGCGGTATTTACTATTATCCTTTGTATTCGGGGCATGCGTGTCGTTCATGGCGCTGCGATCGTGATGGATAGCGGTGTGTTACTGCCACTAGATCGTGTCACGCTCCCATCTCGGGAGTTATAGTTTCCCGATCTACACAGATCTGCATATGAGCTGAACTGCTAACCAAAGTTGTCCGCCTGCCGCCTGGCACTTATGAATATTGGTAACACACTCGTTGTTATGTCGACTCGATTTAGTTTCGGTTTAGTTTTCCTCTTGGACAAGTGGGCCTTGCGGCTATCGAGAAACTAAAATCAAAACCAGAAAGACTTGGGCAACAAACTCGTCAGTTGGGGGTTGTGTCGTCCGTCTCAGCCAATTTACCATATATATTTATATTGGCAGGGTGGGGTTGCCATAGCAATTTGCAAAACTATTTTGCATTAATTTCGCCCAAGTCAAAACTCATTGCACAATGACCAGAGCCGGATCGAGTGGCTTGAAAGTTTCGGCTTTAATCAGCCAAAAGTCGAATCAAATAAAGCCATCAAATTGTATAACATTTGTAAATGTCGCCGGCGCATAAATTGCACTTCTCCCGCCTGAATGTCAGGCCAACTTTGCCGACTTTGCCGACTTTGGCCCATAAATTGTGCAATTTTAACACTTGACGATGTCGATGACGATGATGATGCTGCTGCGGCAAATGCAAATCAAATCAGCGGTCAGCCATGTATTTAGATATAGAATTTCCAGCCAAGAAGAGCAACTATCGCCTGCATAAGCATACGGTGAACTCTTTGTAAATATCAAGGCTGGCAATTAGTTGGGAAGGTGAGAAGACTTTGGCTGCCAATGCGAAGAAGCTCTCTCGAGACGAATAAAAACTCGTTTGGCACTTTGGACATGAATGTTGCTTAATGATGACGCCGCGATTGCCGTCTAATAGAGTTGGCCAAAATGCTGAGAGCCGTGTCCAAATGTCGCCTGTGCTACCTAATAATTCTGCTTGTTGTTTCCATTGTTGTTGCACTGCCGTTTACAGATTTCTGTTTATTCAAATGGCAATGCACATATTGATATTTCCAATGCTGTCAAATGTCAAGCGGCTCGAAAAAAGGGCAAATCGCATTAGCGGTTAGGGTGTGACTGATAGAGTTCAATAGGGGTTAGAATCCAAGAAAATGTCTATTTATTATTATTATTACAAAATTGAATAGACATTTTAAATCAGTATAACAAAATATGGCTCAAAGGTGCCTTTAGATATATATCTTATTAAATATGGAAATCTAAATTTATTTGAAGTGCTGTTAAAAAGTTCATCACAATCTAAATACATTTATATAGTAATATAATGCCTCTAAAATTATTCCAATTTGTTACTTTTACCTGACTGCGCACCTTATCCGAAAGGTTTTTGAAAACTCATTAATAGAGAGATGCATATCACGAGTGCTGCATAATTGCGGTTACGTAAGCCACTCTCTCGACATGAAAGGTGGCTGAAATGCACATCTCATGACTTTCGTGGATTTGTTTTCAGGGCCAAACTTTTCAGAGCAGCAGGTAATTAGCAGTCGAGACTTAGGCTTCGAAAGCACACATCACCTGCATCCAATTCATCAGCGGCCGCACGCATCGTCTTTTTTTTTCGATTTGACTGACGTTGGCCGCAATTAGCATTAATCAAGCTTGCTTACCAAACCACCCCTCCCCCGATATTTATTCAAGTGCATAAACAAATGACCGTAGACATTAAAGGCACAGAAGAGTAAGACAAAAAGCCAGAGTTATTATTACAATTTGTTTGATTTGTCTGGTTCCCTTGAGCTCGTTTCGTTTTGATAAATTTCCAGAAGGGAAGGCGAATGTAATTGGCTTGAACAATTAGCCATCTCCAAAATGGATGTCATCAATTTTTGGAACTATTGGCAAGGCAAACAAACCATTTGGAAAAGATACGGATACCGAGAGTAATTGGCCGTGAAATTAATATTCGCATGTAAATGCTTCGCTGTGTGAGATTACGAGTCAATGTCAACATTGATTGGGTCAAAATTGGATACATTGCCACCACTGGCAGTGGGTGGCTCACATAATGGACTCCGCACTCAAGTGGATGCTCAAGTCCAAGTCCAGGTCGTCTAAGGGCATTTGGGGCGACCTTCAACTTCTGACATGTACACATTAAATCAAATTCGGTTTCGGGTTTCGTTTCCCACACAGACTTTGATGATGAATAACTTTGGCTATGGGATGCATCGTTTTCAAGTATGGCAGCGAATTATGGGAATCGTTGTGATCGCAGTTCGTGAAGAACCTTTAAATTCCAAACTCACTAATGAAGTTTATTCAGAGGCTGCAGAGTTTTTAAAAGAAATAATTTGTTCAACCACGATCAAGCCATTGTAAAAGCAAAACAACAAAAGTTGGAATATCTGATCGAATAGTGCGTGTAAGACTGCTCTTAAGTTAGCTGTAATTAAATTAAATCACCGACAAAAACAACGTGGGTACGAAGTTTCCTTTGAAAATGTTTTGCAATGGACTAAAAGCAGTTCGTGTCTTAAGTCTTTCGTACAGTGGATCGGCAAAAGATTTGTGGAAAACAGGTGAACAATTTTATGGGAGATCATAAATGGTAGTTACCCTGTAAAGTGTTTTGGGGATTAAATTGCCAGCCATTTGTAAGGCCCATAATTTGAATTTAAGTTTACGGAGTAATTCTTTGATCTATTTGGTTTTTAACAACCGGCTAAATATTTGAGATATTTCCTTTAAGTGTTGTCAGAGGTAGCAATTATTTCAAGTAAGGCGCACATTTTTATGTTGGAAAACTAATTAAACGGCCATAAATGCGGCAGTGGCGGAGGAGGTGGTGCCAGCTTCATTCTCAATTTGTCGTCATTGCTTGGATTGCCAACCGAACAACGCGGCCAGAAGTCTTACGCAACTGTCGCTGACTTAGCCATCTTCGACTTCTTGTTAATTACAAGCTGGCAGCGGCTTGGCAGCCCGTCCGTTTAAGGTCAAAACCGAAGCCGGAAGACCCATTGGATTTGGCCAGCACAGCTGCGTCTTTTGGCCAATTGCGAAACTTTTCGCCGGCTTATGCGCCTCGAAATGTCAGGCAGCAAACATTTTTCATGCTCACATGTGTGTGCTGGCTGGCTGGCTGGCTATTTTCTACATATTATTTATGAATTTTTCTGTTTGTCGGTCGCTGCAGCGACGGCGCACTTGGCCATAACAAGTCGGTCAAGTCGGACCGGGCCAGACATTGCTGTTTGACCTTTTATTGGCTGTCTGTAATTATTATCAAAAATACATTTTTTCCTATCCAACTTTTGTTTAACAAATTAAATCCCAAGCAGACGTCCGAGAAGCTCAAAAAATTGCCAAAAATACAGACCCCGAATGAAGTGGAGAGCCAAAGTTGAGGCCCCAAGACTTTTTTTTGTCTCTGACGGTTGTTTATTGACCTTATTGTCTGCCAATATTTGTTGGCCATTTTGCCGATTCCGTCGCTTATTTGTTTGCCTTTGCGTTTGGCTTTGCTGATTATTAATTTGCTTGAATTGTGACATTTGGTTGTGCAATTCTCCATGCAGGCAAAGCTCAAAAGGTTCGTTCTTGTTCCCATGAGACCAGCCTGATCTCGATTTCCACCCGCCATCAAAGAGAAAAGATCTCACACACAATGGCCGGCAATTAAGGCGGACTTCCTCCATGCCAAAACTTGTTCCTGCATATTGAGTTCCATTTCCGCTCGGGTAATGTTTATGTTAATTGCCAATTGTCTTTAAATTAAACGTCATCAGAATTTATCTGATGCTGGCTAAAAGCCTCGGCAGTATAAAAATTGGACATTAAATTAAAGCATAAACAGAAATGGCACATAATACCGAGAGTTATGGCAACCTTGATAATTGGCGGTAAGGAAATGCCATGTTAATTGCATCGGGGTGGGGTAAAACTATTTGCTGATTAAATGAACGAAAAGAGTTGAGCTAAAGTCAGCGATTAAAAGTATTCTTTGCCATTTGCCATGGCCTCAAGTTATCTGTGCAGTGTTCAAGCATATCTGAATACCCAAACGATTGTGTTTGTTCTAATAACGTGAACATTTATGGACTTTTGCAATCTATCTTGGCATTATCGCCCATACGCCAGCACAATTTTCACTCCTGTCAAATTGGTCCAAGGTGGTCAGCGACAAAAAGAGTGGCTAGTGTATTATTAAGAGGGTATATAGAGCTGTCATACAAAATACAAAATACTACAAGGGAAATTAATAGGATGGCAAACAATTTTTTGGCACCTTAGAACTGCTAGATAATTATACGAATTATCCAAAGTCCTTAAACTACCTCAGAGAAAACAGCAGGTATCAATTAGTCGACCCTGAATTTTTCTATAGCTTTTTTGCCTCGGCCATTTACATTTACAGCTGCCAATTGGCCCGAACGCTTTTGCGGCGATAAATTAATGCTTAATCAGCAGAAATTGTCTAAATCCGCAAATTATCCGCCATCGTTCTGAATATCCGATCAACGGGCGTTTAATTGTAATGCCCGGCGCACAGACACACAAATTGAAATGTGCGACAGTCGAAGCCAGCAGTTAACATGGCCGGCATGTCCAACTCCGAAACTGACCATAACAATGGCCGTCTGTCATAACAAAAAACAAAAACCATAGAACAGAAACAAGAACAGAAACAGAAACGGTAACCGAACAACGCCAAGAACAAGCATTAATGGTTTGCGCTAATTGAAATTCTTGGGGCACGTCATTGATTGCACTACAACGCGGTGACCTTGCAAGGTGGGCGTAGGCGGGTGTTGGGGGCGGGGCTATTGATCTTAAAGCACTTACCATTATCAGGTCGCCCGTTTCCATGTGGCGGCGCATCAAAATGGCAGCCATGTTCTTCTCATCCTGAAAGACTTCTCCAACATCGTTTTTGTGGTGCTGCAAAAATAGGGATAAAATTAGTTTAATTATAATAAACGATAAGAATAACTAAGTTTTTGCCTTTTAATTGGCAAAGATTTCTGGTAATCAAACAATTTAAAAGCAATAAAACAAAAAACTTAAGCTGACAAGAATATTGAAAATAGTTTTTGTTGCACAAAGCTAAGAATTAGTATAAATAAATCATGAAATAATAGTAATACCCTTGTAGACACAATATTGCTCTGTACAAGATCCAAATAGTCATGATTTATTTTCTTTTAATTAAACTATTAAAAATTAGTGAAATATATAAAGCAACATATGTGCAGGCCAAACAGCCATGATTTATTTTCTATTAATTAAAGTTAAAGTCATAACATTGGATACCAGTAGCTCTAATAAATGTAAGACAGCTCTGCGGTGATAAAATATAATTTGTTTAAAAATGCAATTAAATATCCATTTTACATTTTTACGGGTCTAAATTCCGCACATTCCGCGAGAAGTAAAACAAATACATGGGTTTGCAGCCGCAGCTGGTCATAGCTTAAATTTGAAGCAATTTTCGTTTTGTTTTTTTATTGGGCACCGAATGGTATAACAAATGTATGTTTTGTGGCCACTGCAGCTGAGTTGACCAAGACAAAACGCGTGGTTAGTGGGTAAATTTAATTAAATGCAACTTGGTCGGGGGATCGGTGGGAGGACTACTTGGGCACTTAGTGAGGAGCGTGGGGTAGTCGAAGTCGCTGGCTGGCTGGCCGTAGCGGTAAACTGAGCTTTGATTTATGCTCGTGGCTGGCAAATGTGACGCCTCAGCATGCACGTCACTCATACGCCGTGTGTGCTGCGGCAGACTTTAGACTGACCATGAAAATAGTGCTGCTGGCCAGGCTTAAAGCTTAAGCTTCTGACATTTGGCCAACTGCTCTAGTTTCGATTTCGATTTTGGTTTTTTGTTTTTGTTAGTTAGTTTTTAAATCCTGTGACATAGACATTCGTTTCGGATTTTTCTTGTGCTCGCATTTCAAGGCAGCCGCCGAGCAAATACCCCGGGGATATTAGACTCAAATTAGCATAAATTTTAATTTTCAACGGCTTATCTTTAGTCCCGCTATGGTCAAACTAATTAAATTAATTGCCGCTGCGTAGCCTGACCATTCAATTCAATTCAATTCAATTCAATTCGATTCGAATCAAATGAATTGAGTTATGTAATAAATATCGAAATAAATGTAATCTGACACTTGACATCGGGCATAGCATTTGGCATTGGACCGCGTCCGAACCTCAAAAACTTGTCGTGCCGGCACTCTATTAAATTACAAGCATAAATCATAACTGCCCGCGTCCAAATATACAGTTACTAATCGCAGTACGCTTGATCGGAGCAATAAATGGCAGGCCGTGTATGTACTCGTATGCATCAGAGTAAGTCAGGTGCCAAAATGCAACTGAAAATTAGAGTCAGTGCCACTGGCCTTTTGGCTTGATGAGAGCTGTCCGGGTATGATACATGAACGTGGTCATATTAAAAACTAAGAATTTAATTGGTCGTAAAAGAACCAAGTTCAGGGAACACATTACGTTTGTACTATTTCATAAGCATTAAAAAGATTAAGGGTTATGAATTTAGTTCTAAACAGAACGCTTTCAATGATAAAAATTTGTAAATTGGTCTCCAAAAACAAGTAATTTTGTAAAATTTTTAACTGTCTTTTGATTTTAAAATTTGTATCTAACAATTTACTATATTCGTTACTTCCCTTTTTAGTTGAAAGTCTTAAGCTAAAAATTATAATATCGTTTATGTTTTATGTTATTATTTTAAAAATGCGATTCTATTAAGTTTAATTTGTTTTCCTATTAAACAATTTAATAAATTTGTTAATAATTATGTAAAAAGGTAATGTATATTTAAATTTTTGTTTTAATTATTTCATATCCTTCATGTATGGGCTACCCAATATCTTTTTGCCTTGAAAAATATGATTAAATACATATGACTGCTTCCAAGATTTGTTTTAGAACCGGGTAATTATTTATCGCACTGATCGAATTACTGAGCTGTCCAGAATGGGGCGGGGCATCGGTTAGGTTGGCTAAGTGACCGCCAAGCGTGTGGACACGCAACAGCAACAACACACTCAAATTTTTCATGTGCAGCAGGCATTTATGGCTTAATTCGTTGTTGCTGTCGTTGTCGCTGGTTCGTTGTTGTATAGCTGCTAGTTGGACACGGCGACCTTGTGGAAAAATAAGTTCAAAGCAACAAGTGGCAAGTGGCGACCCCCACGCCACCACACGTATTTCGGATTTTGTATTTTGGCTGCCATGAAGCCGAATCCAAATCCGAATCCGAATCCAGCTCGAGTTGTCAACGCTTGGAGCCTGGCCAAGTGTTTTGGCCATATAGTATTTATGAACTGTCAGTTGGCCACTTACGGCACTGCTCTGTTTGCTCTTGACTCCACTTTGCATGGACATGGACCAATTGACAATTGTTGTTCTCATTTTGACTTATTTTGTTCTCTCGCTGGCGCAATTTTAATTAGTTGACTTGCAAATTGTAAATTGTTAGCTGTCGCGCATTTTTTTTCTTCGGCTTTTTCATTTCCATTTCCATTGAACCGAACCATATATATATATCTTTTTTTTTATTTATGGCGCCGTAAATTTTTTAATTACAAATGGCTACAAGACATTATGCAGATCTCTTTGCGGCGATTAGGCTCTGACCGGAATGTTTTGTATCTTTTTGTTTGGCTGCAGCTTTTGTCTTACGTAAGAGGCGAATTACAGCCCCAAGGGTATTGCTTTTATTTTTGTTTTGCCAATAATATAATTCCTAACTATGCCTAAAACACTTTTTTTTTTGACGAGAGAAAGGCGGGAGAAAGGACGGTCTTTTCTTTCTCTCATTGTAAAAGTGTGTGGGCGGAAGAATATTTTTAAAGTGGTATAGACATGAATACTCTAATAGACAGCGGTAGTCAAAGTAGTCTGTACAAAAAATAAAGCTAAATAGCCCTTCCCATCAAAACCAAACCCTTTCAGTGCTTCACATCAGCACTCGGCCACCTAAATAGTTGGAAATGAAAGTAAAATCCCCAAGACTTAACAACTTCCTGGCTAAAACTTTGAAGCCCATTTTCTTTGGCTCTTTCTTTGGCAATTTTGTTATGCAAATTAAGCCGAAAAGTTGAAAGAAGAAAGACACAAATGACCCGGAGCGACGAACTTGGCAAAGTGAAAATTAGCCTCTGAACTCTTTCTGTTTCTTCGCTGGTGCCGAAGCGAGAAGAAGGTTAAAGCATTAGTCTCAGGCCCTTAACCCGAGCCAAAGACGATAATTTGCCATTGTTCGATGGAAAGTCTGTACTGTATATCCCACACGCTTTCAGTGAGTACGCAGCGTAAATCCACGAGCCATTTAGCCAAGTTAACCGACAATTAACGCATTAGACGACGTGTGGGCGTCGCTTTTTGTTGGTTCGTTCCATTTGTTGGTTTGTTTGCTCGCTGATTTGTTTGGCGTCGTTACGCATACGCCGCATTGGCCGCATTCGAGCTGCCCATAATAATAACTTTGGATTTATCCATTTGTGCGCATGTGTGTGTGTGTGTGTCGGCTGATTTGCTTTGGCAGTTAGCTTGTTTATTACGCACCATTATGCATTGTATGTGAGTCGAGTCGAACTGGATTTGTTGTTTGGCTTGAAGACAATGCCAAGGCTGGTACTGGCCATTATTTGTCTATTATTCGGCCAATTATGTGACCCATTGAGTTGTTGTAGGAACTGCGATCTTTGCCCGCACCGATTCCAGGCACTTGGATAACTTCATTGATTTCAATGATAAGTTAGCAAGTCAGTTCCTCGTTTTTTTTTTGCCCTAATGGCTGCAAAAAGGGAACGAACAATTTAGCTTGTTGGCTGGCTACAAAGCAACAAGCCGCTCGGCGTTAACAATAACTGCAACATGAGCATAACAACAACCACAGAAACTGTCAGGCCGTGGCAACAACTTTTGCGGCCTTATGCAACCGATTGCAGCCGCACAAAAAACACGCCAGTGGGAGGGAGATGGCGAGTAGCCAGGGAAATGCAGCCCGAACTGCTTTCTAAGCCGCAACGTTTTCCTGCCACCCCTCATCGTTTTTTCAGTTTTTCATTTTTTGCGGAATCGCAACTTGCATCGCCCGCGCTTTTAAAAAAATAGTTAAAGAGAGAGAGAGAGATAGAGTGGGACACAGTGAGCTAATTTCGAATTCATTCAGCTGCCAAATCGGCCAGCTCATTAATCATGCTTCTTCGCCGCCGACAACAAGTTGGAATCGTTTTGCAATGACAAGATACAATTTTGCCTCTTGTGAAACGAGTGCAGCGGCGGCGGCGGCAAATGTGTGGCATGCAGCAAAGGCTTTTACACACACACACTATTTTTTAATTATGCACTGCGCGTTAGCACCCATCAAAAATGCATTTTGAAAACTTAATTATTTTGCTTTCAGTTTCACTTTGACTGGTTGGCGTGAGATATTTAATGCAGTTTGGTGGAGGGAGGATGGAATCACTAATGCACGCTTAAAGCCCGAGTTCGTTGCCTAAGTCTTTCGTTTGCGGCTCGATTTTATGGTAATGCTCGAACCCCAAACTCCCGATCGGGGCAGGTGGCCAAGCCTTAGCCGAAGGGGATTGTTCTTCTCGCCACAGTCATGATCCACGAGCAATTGGTCATAGTCCACAACTGTCTGCAGATTGCTATCGTAGTAGGTACCTTGGGTACTTCGTGAAAACCCGGATCAGTTGCCTTCTGTTTTATTACTCCAGCCAACATGGAAGTTAAGCCAAAAAAAAACAAACTTTACTTTAAATACATCTTACAAAATAAATGGCCAGTTTAAGTATTAATTGATTGTAAGGGTTGTAATAAGAACATTACATAAACTTAACGACCAATATGTAAATTTATTTATTTAATGATGTTTTCAACATTTGTTTTTTAATTATTTTTTATTTGCCTATGAAAATATTTGTTGCCTTCACTTTCTGGTACAAAAATCCCATTTACTTGATTTAGCGCTCCCCTCTTTCAAGCCGTTTCCATTTTGCCAGATACCTGTGCGACTTTTGTTTTCATTTCGCCTTATTTCTGATACTTTTGCGGCTGCACTGACCTTTGTGTGGAGCCTATCGCCTTCATCGATTGAATGCGGCAGTGGGAGTGCCGAGCAACGCCTTGTGTTTGCCTTTTAACTCCTTGGCATGCCTTGGTATTAAAGTATACATAGCTTCGAGAGTTCGAGAGAGGGGTGAAAATGAGGTTTCCACCTTCATAGTTGAACAGAGAAATTTTCGCCGCAACACAAAAAGTGATTGCACTTTTATAACTTAATTTTAATTTCCAATCGGAAGGCGAAAAACGCAACATATTCCCTGAGCCTTATTAGTTTTTGTGAAAAGTCAAAATAAATAACGAAACGGGGTCAGTTTTTCAGGCTCGATATCAATGGGATACTATTTTTCGGTACTTTTGCGGTTGGCAAACAATAAAGCAGAAAAAAGATACAGAATGTCAGAAATTAGAATAAATGTTTTTTCATGGCATTTTTTGTTTCCTTTGACTGCTGTTAGAAGGTCTCTGACAAAGTGCCGCCATTACCAAAAGAAAAAAAATATCACAAAATTCGACATAGAAAACACTGAAATTGTTGTAGTTATGTGGTCTATATCTTGAGGCCATTTGTTTGTGGCATGAGTCCAAAAAACCGAAAAACAAAAATAATTGCCAAGTCACAAGATTCAAAAGGGGAAAATGCCTTTGCGTGGGTTACTCAATCTTGCGCAGAAAATACCTAAAAACACTGTTGCAGCTTATTTCGGTTTTAATTAAAAGTGACGACAAAATCCGCTAAGAAATGAAAGAAAAGTCTAACGAATCTTTCCGCATTTCGTAGTGCCAGGCTTAAAAACTGAAATTATCACACATAAATCACAAAAAAGGCAAAAACAAGACGCAGAAAAACTCCACAGTTGGCAAAGTCCAAAGACATAAGAGTTCGCGTCGCCGAGTTCATTTCTTTTTCGGCTGTCGCCTGACATGACATTTCACTTTCATTTCCGAAGTGTTGTGTCTTGCATTCAAAATTATGTTGTGTTTGCAGTCCGCCCTCCCCCAGCGACGGTAATAACCGCCGAATATAAAACTCGTAATTTAAAGTGCGATCAATTGATTGTACTTCGTAGGAAAGAAGCACGCCCACCACAGGCGCAGAAAAACAACAACATGAATAATGGGTAAATGGGAAAATTAAATTATATGTACAAACAGGCCATGAAAAGGCGTTCGACGCCAAAAGAAAGTGAACCTTATTGGTAATTACAAAAAGTCACGTTCATGGCTCAACTCGACTAACTGAATTTTATAGGAACTTGTGGGTGGAAAGAGTAAATATTAATACTTTTAATCTATTGTTATTTGCGATTCCAGCACGAAATCCAAAATTGACTGGCATTATTGTACTGATAAAAAAGGCAAAGAAAATAAAAAAGGTTAAGCTCTTAAGCCTGTTACATATTGCAGTCAATCTGTTAAGCTGATTTCCGTCCGTCCTTGACTTTAAGACAGATTTTCCTAAGACGGCGTGATTATTTTTCTCGCTCTAACAAAGAAATGTAATTAAACGTGAGCTCATAAGTGTTTGTATAAATAAATGAAAATCTCTTTATCACGTGGCCAATTAACTTTGATTAGATACGTAAGCAAGCAAAGGCAGTAACAAACTTTTAAATGCCAGAAAAACAAAGTTACGCGTAAAGTTGTAAAATAAAAACAAAACCAAACAAAACAATATATAAAAGCCCAAAAACGAAGCGTTGATAAAAGCTGAAACAAAATATCTGCCTACCTCAAGCGGAAGTATGGCGAATCAACAAATCAGAAAACGTACAAAGGCAAAACGCAACAAAAAGCGAAGTAGTAATTTTTTTACGCTACCCATTATGTAACCAATGAAAGTGCAGTAAAAGAAAGACTTGTAAGGAAAATACGTACAACAAAACTCCAATTTAGGGCATGAAAATATATGACATACATACGAGGGCCAATAAAAATCGAAAATAGTTTCAGTAACGCAAACTAAAATGGGCATAAAGAAAGGTTACGTTGTTTTGGATAAAGTGGGACATGGATTTTTTTGATTAAATAAAATTTAGTTTTTGGGAAAGATATGTTGCAACGATTGTTGCAAAATTAAATAACAATATTATCATATTGGCAACCTTAACAAAACACTTGGCCGCTTGATACATTGATAAGCTTTCTTTACTTTTATAATATATTTCATGAAATTATTGCAATTTTAAAGGGAGTGTTGCAAAGTCTAGCCTAGTGTTTTTTATTTAAGAAGATAATTAGGTTATTAGCTAGTATTTGATTTTTTGTGGGGGACCACTTAAAGAATTAATTTATCTTATTTTATAATTTGTTAACTACTTCCTTTTCTAAATCGTAGGCTAATCTTCTTTCTCTGAATTTGTAGTATTACTAATCTTATTTTACAAAATAAGGTTTTATTCCTAAAATTTTAAAATTAATCACTAGATTAGACAGGCATTCCTACCAATTTCCATACCCTTACTCTTATTAATTAAGATCAAAACAAATTGTATTGCATGACTTACCTCTTCGTGAACGATCTCCTGGAGGTCAAGGCCGTGGGTGGCATTCGGTTCGCTGCCCACCGTCCACATGCGCAGCTGGTGGGGCGCGCCCTTGAAGAGTCCTTGGGTGGCGCGCAGACTGAGGTTCAGGTGCTGGCCGAAGGCGCTGAAGGAGACGTTGTGCGACTTGATGGCACTCACTTCCGGCCCGAAAAGGTGGTTGCCGCCCGAGGACATGGCCTCGTGCTTCAGCTCGCTGTAGTAGGCGTTCTTGCTGAGATCCTTTTTCACGTGATGGGGCGGCAGGGCGGCGTTGACCTTTGGCCCCTCGCCAATGCTGCGCCGCCGCCGCTGGTGGTTGTGGTTGTTTTCATGGTGCAGCAGCTGGACGAGCTCATAGTGGGGCACTGCGTCATGGGTGTCCACGTGGAAGACTGACTGCAGCTGCTCCGGCGACATTTGTTTGTGCAACTGGAATTGGAATTGGAAATGGAAATGGGTGAGAGAAATCAAAACGATCGCATGGACAAGTTGCCCTGGGCAACGGCTACAAATTGTAGCAATTGTCAGATGGATAATTGAAAAATGATCAATAATTCAATGCAATAATTGAGTGTTTGCCAAGCCTTGTCGGCGCTCTCACTGGCGGCGTTTGCTCGGTTCGTGTTTGCATTGGAACCCTCAAGAGCTATCTGGAGATTAACGACTAAGCCAGAGCCAAAGCCAAACGCGGCTGGGTTTTGAGTATCTTCGCTAACTGGGTCAGGGTCAATGCGGCGTTTGATAGATTTATTTATTGTGTGCAGACACACATGTATTTAAGCACTTCCGAATCAAACGAATCGAATTGAACAAGAAGCAGAAACAAATATCGAATAGCAAGCTTATCCGACTTGCGTGTAAACTTTTTCTTTATAACCGCATATATTGTGTGTGTTGGCCATAATTGCGAATTTCAATTAAAATCAAATTAATTTTATATTGTTATTAATGGACTTTTAATCTGTGCTTATAAATAGTTGTATTCTTCTATTCAGTTTGCTCACACACTCAAAGAGTTTGGGAATTCCAACTTGAGTTTATTTTTATAAATGAAGTAGTTGGCACTTGTTTAAATTCATTCACAAACTCAGTTGGCATACCGTTCTAAATGACATTCTACATCAATCAATCTTGGGATTTTTTTTTTGGTTGCATTTCCGTTTTATTTATCTGCCAAATCTGCATCTCACTTGCAATGCAATCAGCCATCAGCAGCAGTGGTGGCAACAACAACCAGATCTGTTACAGGGTCAAAGCTAGAGTAGAATTTCCTTAAACAACGTCTAAGACGCGAGCGCAAAAACAAAAGACTCAGGCAACGAACTTGCTGCCAGTAAGCGGTCGGCGATTTAGGCAAATTTCTTGCATTTATTTTGCCCGAAATGGCCTAAAATGAGTCAGAAATGACGACAGCGCCGCAAAAGAAACAGTCGAAAAAGAAGCAAAGCACACACAAGACGAAGGTAAACAAGATAGCGAGCCGTCTTGGCCAAAAGTACAAGATTCACTTTTACAGTTAAAACCCAGAGGTGGTGAATGATGATGACACTGCCGGGCATAACCGTAAGCCCGGCTTGATGATTCTTTTATAATTGAAACCCAAGCGGCGAGCTGGCAGGTGAACAAACGCCAGAAGAAAAACCAGACGCTCGCTCAGACGCACCGGACAATGCCAAAGAGTTTTTACTTTCATTTGAAACGTGTTTTCGACCACAGACAACAGGAGCCAGCTGTTGGGGTCGCATTGAGCAACTTTTGCCTTCATCGTCGTCGTCGTCTTTGCCCCATTGAAAGTGAAACTGAGGCTTGAGAAAGGAAAACAGACGCAGGCAGCTACTCTTTCGATGAGGCGTTGAGTTTGCCACTCGAGTGCGATTGCGGCGAGCCGAGTAGTTGATTTCAGTTGAGTCGCGGTCGCGTCGAGTGGAGTGCAATCCCTGGCCATAGGGCACTTGGCTGGCCACATTTGGAAAGTCTTGCACCTGCAGCAAATAACAATTATTCTCGTTTCATTTACCCTCTCTGTATGCAAATTCCGAGGCGCTGTGACCACACCCAAACACCAATCAACACTTAGCTCTCCGGCCCTTGTGGCCAATTAATCGCAATTAAAAACAAATGAGAGAGAGAAAAAAAACTACGATCGGCAATTACGAATTATGCAAAAAAGGCGGCATCCAATGAACAAGATCACCAGCGACGATTAGAGAACCAGGGCTGCCAAAGGTTCAAAGCTGCATAGCTTCATAGCCGGGAAAACAGTTTAAAGACCGAAAATGGCCTGAACATTATATAAATCATTGATAGGCATCGTAAATTACAACTCCAAAGGTGTTGAAAGAAGTGGTAAATTCAGCCTCAACAAAACAGACAATTGCGAATACTTAATTGTAGATAATCAGCATGGCTTTTAAGCTGCCAGATTAATTATGGGTTTAATTTGAGTAAATAAATTTAATATTATTTTTGTTTTCTTGGTCTCTGTTGTTTTCAATTATTAAAGAAAAATTGATTTAATTCTTAAAATATTAACCAGAAAAATCTTGTGATTCCTCGCAATGTATTATTTGAATTTATTTTAAAGTACATTTAAATATTAATCAGACAAGTCATATGATTCTTCGCAATTCATTATTTGTTTTTATTATTATTACTCACAACATAGTAATAATTCTTCGCAGCCATGAAGCTCTAATGATTTCTTGTACATGATATCATATTTCCCAAGACTCTTAACAAAATGTAGTTTATTAAGAACTAAACTGAAGCCAACCAACTGGATCTAGAAGTCCAACGAACCAAATCCAGCCCTAGCTAAACTTGTCATTCGATTCGATTGGTTGGCAGTTGCCATTAAGTTGCTGTTTACCCAGCTATTTGTCCAAGCTTAAGTTTGATTTTATTTTCGGTTTTCGCCGAGTGCAATGACGGATATTGTGAAATTTGCGCTGTTCGTAATTTGTATGGCTAGCTGAGCTGCTGCTGCTGCTGCTGCTGGTGCGCGGGCAATTACTGAAATTGTGCGAGATTACTCATACGCCCGGTGTGCAAGTACAACGCTATAACCGGCATGACGACGAGTTAGACTTCGATGGCGGTGGCGGTGGCGGTGGTGGTGGTGGTGGCAGTGTCGACCAAGTGCAATCAGAGTCAAGTCAAAGTAAAAGGTGTAACCGCCATATTAACGCAAAAAGTGTGCTTCAAATTGGCTCTGGTTGAGGCCAATACACTGTTTATGGCCAACAGCGGCCAGCAGTGTTTGTTTCGCAATTGTTTTCCTCTCTTTCCAGCCGGTCAAAGTCAACAGCGGCAGACGTTCGAAAGAGTGTCACTCGACCTTTCGCGCAGTCAGTCAAACACAAAGAAATTATTCACTCACAAAAGCCATGAACGGCTATACAGGCGTTGCGGATTTTGAAGATTTTGGAACTTGGGCTTGGGTTGCAAGTTGCGAGCTGCGAGTTGCGGGTTGTTAACTATTCACCAAATTGCGAACTCGTCGGCGTTCGTCTCTTTTCCTTCCATTTCCTTGGGTGTGTTGACCTTGTCGCCACGGCTGACAAGCGGCGGAAATTAGCAACCGCTTCTGTCGGCGTTAAATTTTCAGGTTTTAACTTCGCCCATTTTGGAATTTTGTGTTTATGCCAGCGATTAGCAAAGTGTGAAAAGTTCAGGGTGTTACGACACCTTATCCAAAGCGAATTTTGGGTGATTTGCCTGTTTTGGTAAATAGGGTTGCTAATGGCAAAGAATATGCTATACCAACTTCAATGTCAGTATCATATTTAATATAATTATTATTATTAAATCTTTAAATATTCCTAGGAAGTTAAAAACTATTAATAGAATCTGCATAATATCTTCAGTTTCATCTTTGATAATCTCTTAATGGAAAATTCTTTACTTTGCTGGATGATAATTGTAAAATTCTTCGTTTCCGACTCAAAAACTGAACGATTTTCTTTCGATTGCATAATATCTTAATCAGCCGGCAATTACTCATTTGCTGACATTCCCCCGATTTTCATATAACCGTACGCACACACACAAACACACTGAAAAACAGCGGGGAGAACGTGACCCAAGAACCCAAGCGCTCAAAAATGAATAAAATAAAAGCAAAACCAAAGCTTGAGCCGTGACAAAGAACTGGCAACTGTAGACAAAAGCAAAAGGAGTAGATCAGTAGCCAAAAAGAAACGAAAACGATCCCAGGAAAGACAAAAACAAATCGTGCCACAGGCCGTTCTGGATTTCACAATTAAAGGCTTAATTTATTTGGCCGGCAATTGATAGGCCAGCAAACATTTGGATATCTCATATTTTTTTCTGCATTTCTGACAGCACATAAAACAGAAAACAAAAAAATAAAAACAAAAGCAGCAAACGCTGCTGACTCATTCGAGTTCGAATCGATATTCTTGTGGTGTTTTGCATGTCTCAAGTCGGTTTTTTACATCACTTTTTTTCATGCTCGGCTGGGATTTGAAGGGCCTCGTCAAAGTTGTTAGTCTGTTTCTTGTTGTTTGTTGTTGTCGTTTCGGTGGTTGTTGTTGTTGGTGTAGCGTGTCAATTTTAATTGCAGTGGAAAACGGAGACGAAGTCGTTTATGGGGCACATTTTTTATGCCAGCGCCATTTATGCGGCCATCGCAAGGCTAAGGGGTCGATGTCTCTGGCAAAGCAAACTTGCTCCAAAAACACGCCGAAAAATCATGGTCTTTGTTTTAAAATTTCCCAAAGAGATTAAAAAAAATGATAAGACAACTTTTCTATATTAAATTAAAAATCATTTTAAAGCCATAAATATTTGTCTTAATTTCAAGATTACCACAAGTAAAGGCTATAATATCGTAAACTTGAATAACTATTTTTTGAGAGTCATAACCAATTGATTTATATCAAAATAGTAGTAGTAAAAAAATATAAAGTGCTCAACAAAATACCTTAAATCAATACACTTTTAGTCTTGCACCTGCCTCATTTAATTTACCAAATAAAAACCTATTTAAAGCCTTAAATATGTTTCTTAATTTCAATATTACCACAAGTCAAAACATCTAAAATTTAAATAAATATTTTTTGAGTGTCATGGCCAATCGATTTATGTGCATCCCAAAGGTACTGTGCTACTGCTCGGTGAAGAGTGACTGGAACTCGGCCAAAGAGGGGATCTCGTCCAGAAACTTGCTAATCTGGGACACTGGGTCTCGTCTGCTGTGAAAGACGAGTTTCATGGCACACAGCTTGTACAGCCAACGGATGTCCAAGTAATTGGAGCCCTCCATCAAGTCGCAAATAATCTCGATTTCGACGCGTAGGAACTCTTTGTCCCAGTCGGATGTTTGGAGCTCGATATCTACGGCTGAAACCGGTACGTTTTTGGCCACCCAGGCGGGCTCTTCGTGACCCTGGTGGAACTGGGCCCACAGGAGGATCTTGAGCAGGACATCGCTGCGAATGCCGTGCAGCGGGACAACAACGTCCTCGTCCTCTGCATCCTGGCCAAGGCGACACATCTCCTGAATGACCAACGAGCGGCCCAGCAGAGCCATGTCCACTTTAATTATCCTGCCATCTCTTGTCTCCAGACGCACCATTCTCTAATCGAAATCTGCACTCGTTTGGGCCTTAAATATTTGGAAACTGGCAAAGTCATGGCCTACTAATAACTATCTAAAAATGTCCACAAATAAATTGTAGTACTTGTAAAACATTGAAAATCTTAGTATTTGTTCTTATGTTACTATCTTTATTTGAATGATTTTTGCAAAAATAAGTTCCCTAGCACAAACACTAATTAATATTTGTAATTTGTATTGTATTTGTAATGTTTTATGAAAACGGGTTCATAAAGTTGACATTTCAATCAAAATTATTTTTAATAACAAGACTATTTTATCTGTAGGAAAAAAACTCATATACAAGAGCAGTAATTTTATTATTTTAACAGCAAGTTGAAATTGGATAAGAGACCATTTCTGTCTGCAGGAAATTTAAAGCGAAGCTGGTTACTGAATTAAAACAACCTTGGACTAGCTTTAATCATGAAATTTTCCTCATTCAAAGCCAAAACATAAGTGACAATGAAAAAGAAAGAGGGGAAGGCGGCTAACAATTAACCAACGCCAGCAAAAAGTGGTAGCAATAAAAGTAAATATAACTGAAAAGGGGGAGGAGGCAGACTGAAATTCACTTGAAATAATTACAAGAACTTTTTACGTCTGACCTTGGCCATAATTTTGCTGTCCGAGCTTTTTCTTCAAAACAAAACGAAACAAAACAAAACCAAACAAAAGCCAACGTAAGCTGTGTTGTATTTCAATGAGAAATACCCATACAATCGCGCTCAAAAACAGAAACCTGGGCCAAATCACACAATGCCAATGCTTAAACGTTTTATTTCTAACGTCGACGACTCTCTCTACGACTCTCCGCTCTGTTTTGTAATTTAATTAATATACAAAAAATGTTTTTGTATTTCTTGAAATGCTAATTACGCACAATGCGAATGACAATGAAACCGCTGACTGGCGGCCATTTGTTGTTGGGTTTTTTTTAAACCGTTAACAGCTGACTTTAGTGAGTGCCCAAAGGTTATTTAAATCGCATTGAATTGATTGATTGGTTCTTGGGCTCCGAATGAACGTGATCGCAGCCATTGGCCTTCGAGCCGGGCAAGTACTTACATCTGGCAGGGCCTGGCATACTGTGCTGGCCAAGAGGAGCGCTGTGATAAGGACCAACGTTGAGGACATCTTACTGTGGCGGTCGCCTAGGGTGCTAAGGTTATCCTTAAAAATGCTTAAACTGTAAAGAAATAATAGAAGACAAGATTAATTAATGAGGAGTTTTCAAAAAAACAACAGGTTAATTGGTTGAAATAAATTAAAATTGAAATTAATAAAAATATGTTTAAAAAGAAAAATACTCTAAATTCAATGAAAAGCCATTAACGGTGCTTTTTTTTAGTTAAGCAGGGGTAACACTAAAAGTATTTATTTAAAAAAAGTACTTTAATATATCACCACAAATCAGCAATAATTACAGATAGTTTAATAATTTTAAAGGTACACCAATTAATCAGCTTCTCTTAACTGTTAACGACTTTTTTAAGCCAGAAACTCATTGTATCTTTACCTAGAAAGCAGGTGATTGGGTGTGTCATATATTTTATGGAAATAAATTTATTTTCCTTATTTTGGCAAAATCTGATAGCACCCTTCAATCGTAACACTTAAATCTATCCTTTCCCAACCGCTGCACGCAATTGCAGCATGCAAAATATTTATTTCCAAAATAATAGTTTTACTATCTCACATAAAAACAGTTTTTCCCTGCCCACAAACCTGTCTTGGTCATGCTCAAATGAGCATTATGTTTGTAAAACAAGTACAATAAGCATCGGTTGTTGCAACTTTAACGCTTGTTGTTGCTTCAATTAATATTTACTTTTATTTTTGTAGAAAGAAAAACCTAGTTTTCTGGCCCGCTGGCTGAGTAATTAATTATTGCATAAGGACAAGAAGCAGCCTCGGGGCTGTAAAATAATCTTGTCCGGCCCTCTTGTTGCCTGTGTTGCTGCTGTTGCTGCTGTTGCTGTTGCACATCCGCCCGGCATCGAATGCGGCTAATTGTCAATAATGATGCAGCGATGCGTGGCAAGAGGCGAACAGCATCCATCGCATCCAAACCGGCAACAACATGGCCAAACCTTTTGACAAACCAACCAAGAAAACAAACAGAACTGACCAACGGCAACAACAGCAGCAACAACAGCAACAACAGCAACAACGGCAGCTGCAATTTCATGTTGCAACTTCTCAGCGGCGTTTACGACAAATTGCATGACATTTTATATCCCCGAAGGTTTTGCACAATTTGCATGCAACATGCCGCAAGATCTGCCGTGGCCCAGTTAAAGTCGAAGAAAGTCTCGCCGGCGAATCAATCATCATCAATCCTAATGCAATGTTCGGCAAAGCAATTGCCAAAAACGGGTGTAGCTCAGCCCAAGGGCAATGCCCCAAAAACATTTGCTTATGGTCTTTCCACAAATTGTAAGTCTCAAAATTTACAGAGTAAGCTACAAATCTTCAGACCAAAGAAAGTGCAATTTTCAGGCAGGTGTGGCAGGTGTTGAGCAAAAATGGTAAAAAACATAATAAAATATTCAAATAAATTTATTACCAATTAAAAAGACTTAGAGCACAAACTTAATTTTATGGTCTTGGTAATGAGGTAATAAATTAAATAGTAATTAATAAATATTTTTTATGAGGACCAGACATAGAACATCGTTACATCACACTTAAAACGTTGTTAAAACATAAAACATAATTCCAACTTTTGGCCAAAGGTCACATGGCTTGTGCGCAGGTGTAATAACTCATAAAAAAGCAGCAAAGCAATCATATTAACCGAAAGTGCAATTTGGCAACCTTCAAGGTAAGACTTTCACCCAAAAAGCCAAACACGAATTAAGAGCATTGAAGAGTGTTAAACGAAAGCCGAGTAAATTGCATTAGCTGCACCCAAATTATCAGGAAATTTGAATGCACATAAATAAAACTGAAGCCAAAACGTGACCGAAAATAATCTTGTTTATATTTCGATTCATATTTTACAATACACACCAAATCAGATTATGAGGCAAGCGAACGCAGGCCAAAAAGATGGCAGCTCCATTCAGTCTATCATTTGCATAATTAAGGTCGATTAGGGTCGAATCATTTGCCATATGTGTGTGCCCATGCATAAATCTGAATCTGAGTCTGAGCCAGCTCAAGGTTACGGCTATGGCAAAACTGCTATTTGATTTATATTCAAGCTTGCATAATTCCCGTTCATATTTTTATATAATTACGGGCTTAACGAAAAAATATATGTGGATAAGTAAAAAAGATACGCATCATCAAATGTCAACCAATTTCAAACAGAAGCTGGCCCAAAAGTGTGGAAACGGAATTGTGCCAAAAAGCCGCCGAAACGGGGAGACAGCAAAGCAAGTTGCATTGTCAGCTTCCGCATAATTATGCCGCTCGGCCATATATTTTTTTTTACTTTTTTTCCCCCGCTTTTTTGTGGCTTTTGCTTTTGCTTTGGCTTTTACCATAAAGTCAGCGTCTGTTTCGGTTTATGGGAATTTTTTGGGTGCTGCTGCTTTTAACTTTTGCTTTCTTAATGAATTTGCTGACACAACCCTCTGTGCCCGAGTCTGTTGTAAGCTCGTTGTCTCGATCTTTTAGTTTTTGGAGGGCGTCAGCGTTTTCGTTTTCGTTTAAATTGACATTGACAATTGGCCAGCACCTATCTCCGGATTGACAGACACAGACAAACAGCTGGTTTTTCGGGGGAACCTGTGTCAGCACCTGAATCGGTAGCTCTTCATTTGGCTTGATAATGAACCCATTTCCCTCATTTATTGCCAGCCTGTCTGCCAAGTGACATTGGCTCAAAGAACGGGGCGAATGAGTAACGCTGCGCACCCATTTCCCAGCTTGTCTGTAGCCAAAGAAGGCAAAAACAAAAAACAAACTGGATCACACATAAATTGGCCCAAATATGACATAACAAAGTTCAACTGTGAACGTTTTGCACAAGAGATAATACATTTTCCTTAATATTTCACCGACAATTCCGCTGCATGTTGCAGACAACGATCAAGTGGAGGTGGAGATTACGTAAAATGTCTGTGACCTGAACTTTTTGCATTTGCCCAACGTCTGTGTGTGTGCTTTGTGGAAAAGGGCGAGCGAATCTTTTGGCCATTGTTTTATAATGATAAAACAATGAATGTGTGTGGTTTGGGAACTTGCACCTTGAGTTTTCGGCTGTCGAAAGCGTTGAGCTGAAGAAACAGCTGTGCAAATGGAGTTAATGACGAACAAAAAGAAATAAAGTATGGCCAAATGTCAAATACAAATATTTGTGTGAGCCCAATTTAAATTCTAGGTTCGCTGACATAACCCATCGAAGATCATGGCTTCTAAACTGGTTTCAGGGCCGCGGCTCAAATGTCCAAAACATCTGCTCCTAAGCATATTATTCATTTATGTATATTAGATTGTTAGCCAAGACCATCCAACAGAGTTCTGCACACAAAAAAGGCATGGCCAGACCCATGGTGCGTATACGTAATGTGCTGATGGTGGGGAGGAGATGGGTTAAAAAATAAAAAGATACATCACCGAAAAACAAGTTTGAAGATATGTACCTTTTTTTCCTTGTCCCCCCAAATTAATAATTAAAATGCCATTATAAAATGCGCAAATATTGAAAAATTGCAAGACACGGTGGAGACAAGCGGACAAAAAACCAACCGCACTGCGTATACGTAATATGCCAAACTAATTAAATTTAAAGATGAGCCAGCAATGACAGACAATGGCAAGCGAAAAGCCAGAGAAAGAAAATAAATAAAATATTTGCCCAAAGAATATGCAACTTCATAAACAACAAAAACATGAAAACCATATTTCGGAATTGAATATTTACTCCTGTTTCGTTGTTGTTTCTGTCTTTTGCTCTTGCAATTATTGCTGCTCTTGTTATAATTTTTCAGCTGCTGTTACAACATGCAATGCCGCCAGCAACAACAACTACAAAAACAATAACAATAAACTGCACTGATTGCGTGCTGCGTCAGCGTCGCAGTCGACGTTGTGGTCGAAGTCGGAAAAGCCGTAAACCGCATGAAAATGAAAGTGAAAATGTAATTGAAATTGAAGAAGACGTCGGCTAAAATGTTTGACTTCAACTTTGCTTCGATTTGTGCGATGGTTTCCATGGATTTTTAATTTTATTTGCATTTATTATTTTTTCCGATTATTGCCTTTTGTAAGGCAATCGTAAACTTTTTAGTTTTAAATGTAAGTCTAATGGATTTTGGCAATTGTTTTAAATTGCTAAATCAATCAATTGATTTCGTTTTAAATGGTTTAACATTTGCATATTAAATTGGTGAGGTAATAACAACAGTAATAAATAATTCTATGTATTTAAAAGTTAATTTTGTCATGTACACAATGAAAGACGTTTTAAAGATTTGTGTCTTCGGTATGTCTTCTTCTCAAAATTTGGCAAAAACAAATTAATAAGAGAAAGTCAATGAATAGCGAATCTTTTAATAGCTAGTGGTTTTTTTGTGCAAATAAGAATAATTAACTATGATTATTTGGGCAAATCCTTAAGTTTGAGTAAAGTTTTCATATCATTTAAATAAACTTTATACAAAATTTAACAAAAATCAAATACATACTATTAAAAATAATATGAAACTTAAATAAAAAAACCATTTACAAGCAAACATATTATGCGTAAATAAAAAAAATAACCTGAGTACATTGACTACCCTGACAAACTATTCCATGAATGTTAAACAAACTGAAATAGCAACAACAACTAAGTAAATTGAGTGGCTAGGCAACTGAAACAACACAACACAAATAAAAAATGAAAAACAAACAGGTTACTCGAGTTTCGTCTTCGCCGATGTCAATGAAAAAGCTAAAAGAGATCCCAAGACACAAATCGCGGTATAAAAGATGAATTGAAAGCGAAATGAACTCCGAATCTGATGAATGATCGCTATCGAATGGCACAAATAAATGGGGGTTTTTGAGGAAATCCACACAAAGCCCCAGAAGGGCTGTTGTTACGTCGGCTTCCAAAGAATATCAATAGCATAGAAAGTGGTGGCAAATCGATGGATATATGGCTATAATCGAACAAAGGCCGATCCGAAAGCTCAAAGCTCTCGCTTTTTCTCTCGCCCTCTCACTCTCTTTGTTGAAATCAAAAACTGCAATAATTGCAGCAAAAATAACTAAAATTCAGTGCGGAGAGCAAAGCGTGGCGGGCAATAATAACTGTAGCAATATTACAAAATCGCATTGGTCCGTGGCTGGCAAAAGCCAACTGAAAACTGAAAACTGAACACTGAAAAACACACCAAAAGCCAAACTCACACAACAACAATGAGATAATAAGCCCACAACAGCAATAACAACAAGTCGGCACGAAAAGTTGTTTCAGCGAAACAAAAATATAAAACAAAACCAGCTTAACTGAACTTAAAACTGGGAAACAAGCCCATTTTGTGGGCTCAACTAAAAGCAGACCAGAGTATGGTATAAAGTCGTATACGTGTATATATCCCCCACCCAAGACTCAAGATCCTGCTCTAGAAATCTTTATTCTCGCTCTGAATCATTTTAGGGACAAAGGTCCCTTACGCTTCAATTTTTATAAATTCATTTATTTATTTATCACTTTTAATCCTAGATAAATCCCCTATATCTCTTCCTTTTACTTAATTCACCAATTAGCATGTTCAAAACCAAACTCACATATGAAGTAATAATTATGACCCAAAACTTGTCTGCAAATTAGTAAAAGCCAGCACAACATGTTTTTGTTAAATGAGGCAATAATCAAAATCAAAGATCAAAGAAAACTTTGATTTTTTGTAGATAGGTTTGACATGTGCTGACTATAATACTTTTAGATTAGTTTTTTTTTTTTAATGGAACACTGGTAAACAAAATAAGAATATTTTTAGTACCAATATATTAAGTAACTAATTTATAGTTAAATAAATAAGTAGAGCAATAACAAATAAAGAAAGTGCAAAATGTTACGCATTTTAAACACGACCCCAAAATTTAACATTCTATCAAAAAATTTACAAAAACAGATTGAAATTGTTTCAGATTTTATTTAGTATTTACCCTTAAACTGATATTAAATGCCACAATGGGTACTTTAATGTACATTTTCCTATTTACAAGATATTGAAAATTTGTATTTATCGAATAACGATGAACGATCTACAAGAAATTATAAAATCTTCCCAACAAAATATATAAGAACTTCCTAAAGGATTTTTAATTTTTAGTTTTTTCACTTTAAGTATTTCTACAAAATAGTATCTATTCATGTTATATTAAAACTTAAAATTTGTAACTATAAAATATTGTTTAAGAACTCACCTAAGTTGGTTCCTTTTTGCTTCACCAAACGGATTTTTATGAGATTTTCAAGTTTTCTACAGCACTTTCATATGCGGGCACAGAGCACTATCATTATCGATGCGAAGGGATTGTGAATATTTCAGGAATTTCTCAACTTTCAGTTTAAGGATGGCCGATTTCAGCGGTATCTGTTCCGAGTGCTGTTCTGAACGCGCGGCGGTCTGCAGAACACACAGCCCGGGAATGGTAGGATTGGAAATCGAGATGCAAAGGTGGGGTTGGACCGTGGTCGGATTAGATCGGTGGCCGTTACTGGGACTAAAGCCGGAGCTATATATCCAGAATCGGGGCACAGAACACTCGCGATCGCGAACGGAACGGAAAGAAAGACGAGCAGCGATTAAGCTGGAGGCGGTCAGTGAGCAAAGATTAAATACGGCGTGAAATTTGCTTGGCAGTGAATTTTTTTCTTCTCATTCGCTTATAAATTTTTTTTTCTTTATTTTTGCTTTTTAATTATTTTTTTTGTAAACGAAATTTATTTTTTCACTCAATTTCGTTTCATTGCGAGCGCATTGCTTTTATTATTACTTACTTCCCCGCCTTCTGGGTGGGGAGGGGGCTAAGAACACAAAAAAACATAAACAATGAAGAGCGCGGCGACAGCGACGTCGACGTCGACGGCAGCGGTACGAATAATACTGGGTGAGTGCGAGCGGGAGGCCAGATGGCAGATTCACTTTTTGTTAATAACTCTTTTTACTTTTTTTTGCTTTTTGCACGATGCGATTACGAAAACGGGGTAAAACGGGGCGAGAGATTGCAAATTGAGCTTTGTTTTTTTGTTGGGGAATTGCACTTTTGAGCTGCTCTGACGTCACGATCTTGTCACTGCACTCAGATAGAATATATTGCATATATTATTGTGTGGCAGCTGTAACAGTCACTTTTGGGGATTTTTCGAAAATTTATTTTGAGCGATCTGCATAACCGTTTCTCGAAATTGAAATTGAAATCCAAAAGGTTGGCTCGTGGCTATGTCTTTGACGGTTTTTTGTGGCCGTCTACGGAAACAGGTCGGCGCACACTAAAGTTAACGCTCGCTGGGGCCGCTCCACGGAGTCCAAAACTGATCCAAAGCTGGCGGTGCGAGCGGGACGGCACCATCGGCGGTCCGAGAGCGGAGCTTTGGGCCAAACTGCTAGACGACGATCTGATCTGCTGGGTCTGCTGGGTGTAAGCCAAAAGCCAAAAGCCTTGAAAGCTCGCCAACGAAAGCGAAAACATAAAACACTTGCGTTTTTCGTTCCATAGTTCGAGCCGAGCTTCGCTTTGAGCCAGCTTTTGAGTGAGTTTTGTTTCGGCCAATACAATGCTGTGTGTTTCGAACTCCGTTGAATGACTCTTTGAGCGAAGTCCGCCTGATTAATGCTGTAAAGCCTCGCTTTAATTAATCTTTAAGCGGGAATCTTCGCATTGAAGATGTTACGAGTAATTCGAAACATTTGACATTGTTTAATTGGCGAAACGAATGCTAAATTAATTAAGAAGGTGTCATTTGGGCATTGACATCGCTGACACTTAGAACAGGAAACTGAACAAAACAATCGTGATCCCTGTCTAACGGTTGAGATATAGCAGTGGTAGATTCATCTAAAAACTCATTAGCTTCATAGTCTATTTTTTTATAGTTTATGAATCCATTGACAAAAAAACTAAATATATTTCAAAATCGATTAAAAAAACGACAGTCCTAAAACCATATCCTTTCTACATTTAATGAAACTGAAAGTTTAATTTTAAAACTGTGCTTTGACAATAAACAGACAGTTTTAAAGTGAAAGTATTAATTCAATACATAATAATATAACTATAATATACTTTTTAATTTAATTTCTATACTGGAGAGTATATACTATAGCTTTACTTTTAAACCATATAAGTTTTATTTTGATCATTTGTGGTATTAATTTAATGCCCATCTTATTGAGAAATATTTTAAAATTCCTGTAAAAATAGTTTAGATTCTATGACAATTTTTTTTTTAGGTGTAGCTTTTTCTTAACCCTTAGACCATTATTATGACCCAGTGCAGTTTGAAGGCTTAATCTGAAAATTCTATACCAAAATCTCCTAATAGTGATTAACCCACTTCAACAATCCAATCCAATCCAAAATTCCATTCATGTCACTTCCCCCATTTACAATCGAGACAAAGCAAACAAAAGCGATTTTTCAAAAGTGTTAGAAAAAATCGTTTCATTCACACCAAGTTCAATGGCAGTGCGGCTGCGAAATTGTTTATGTTCGCATTGATAAAAACTCATTTAACTCCCACGTGAATAAATATATAAAATATTAAGATCAAACGTTCCATTCAAAGTGGCCCAATTAAAAAGGTAATTGTCACACATTGAGAGATCGATGTGAAGATCTCAATGGGCCGAGTTCCGAATAAAATCGGGGCACAGTGAACCGCCTACGTAAGTGCAGCAGCTGTGGCAGCAGGATCATCAAATGCTTTTTGGGTGAAACGGCAACGAACCGATCCGATCGCGGGGATGACTCAACGGAGCCGCACGAGATGTGGGATCAGAGATCTCGAGACCCAACCTCCCACTTCGCGATATATGCGACCTCATTTGCATGCCGCGAACAACCCATGCAGATCGCATATCTGCAGCATTTCAGGCGACATTTAACTCGACGTTAGAGATACCCATCTATTAATGAGCTGTGAGCTGTGAGTTCCACCCCCATTGGCACCCCTCCACCTTCTAATCGCCGATCTTTAAGCGCTGCCGAACAGGTTTCGTTTTGGCAATTGAACTCATTACTTTTATGCGGAATTCGTGTTAATTACTTTGCATTTGTTTACATTGCCTTTAAATTGCGCTGTTTATTGGCCAAGTCTTGACTTTCTCACAGTGCATCGCATTTGAGCATTTGACTTCGCAGGCATTAAATATTATTTGACACAATTTCCTTTGGTTTTTGGACAATTGTTCTCACTTTTTGTCTCGTTCGAAATTGTTGAACCCTAAACAAGTTTTTTTTTCCTGGAAAGAGCTGAAGTATATCGACGTGTGGCATACGAATTTTTCATTCTAATAAATGGGTTCCCAGGCTTTTTGAGAAAATATATCTGCTCGGTTAAAATCTGGCTGGATTGAACATATATTGTGCATAAAAATTTAAAACGATTTCTATTGCTGCCTGTTTTATTTAACGTTTTTCTGAAAATCATAAAATAATATTACTGAGTAAATGAAGTGTTTAGGGTTTTATGTCATTTATTTAAAAAAATCTTCCAAAAATTTGGTATGAATTTCATTACTTTAAAGAATATTTTAACCAATAAATTGATTTATCTGAAAGCTTTTGTTGTATTTATTAATCTAGTCAAAAATAAACATAAAAAAATAAAAGACAGAAGGTCATTGGTGAAAATGTAGTACCACCAGGTGTTCGATAAATCAAATTGTAAGTTTTTCACGTCCCATCCCCACAGTTATATAAATCCATTTCAAGTCAAAGGGTCAATGTCAATCTGCCCGCATCGATAGCCCAAAAATTCAAAGCCAAAAGAGGTGGAGAAAGATGGCGCGTTGGGCAACCGCAGCTGAGGTACGAATCGCCGATAAAAAGGTTAACAGATCATCGCATCCAGCTTCAATCTCCCACTCACACATATGGCCAGTGTTAACGAGGCGTCAGCATACACAAATGATACATAAAACATATAAAAGCAAAAACATAAAAAAACCAAAAAACAAAACCCATTTAAAAATACATCCCAGCTGGATTCAATATTTATGTGTCTCCTCCTCCGAAAATTTTTACAAAAATAAACAAAGAAAAGCCATAAACAATTTGCATAATTTTCAACATTTCACGCTACTTTGGCTCTGGTTTTGGGAGTTCGTTTGGAAATCTTAAAATCCGCCAACGAAATGTTTACGAAATTGTCAAACAAAACGTTTGGCTTATTTAAATGATGTAATAAGCCGAACGAACAACTAAACAAACTAATCTGGTTTAAGTTTGGATCAGGGGAATATCAAAAGTAATATCGAACAGGTGAAGCGAATAAACGGAGTCCCGATTTCAACTGAAGAAATGTTCATAAATTTAAGGGGCAGACAGGTCGAACAAGTTGAGCAAAATTGCAGCGAATCGATTATATTATTATTTCCATTATGTCAGGTCGAACCAACTGCTCGCGACTACCGAATGCCCAATGGACCAGGCAGCGTTTTGGCCAAAAAGGCGCCGCCATTAATACAATCTGGCCCATAAACTGGGTCTCTTTCTCTCCCCTCTTCTGGTTTATTTTGGTTTGTTAGTCGGCCAAACAAATCTATAAATATGCATAAAGCTGGCTTAAAGACAGGCGCGCACACACGCGGATACCCATGGTTTTTTGGCTCCTGGTCTTGCGAAAGCCGCAGGCAATGCCCCAAGGCACTTAGCCCGTTTCAAACCGTCGCCATTTCGCGTTGCCACTGATGGCCAAGTGCTGGCCACAGATTTTTTGATTGCTCTTAGAGCCGACTCGAGGAAGTGACAAGGAATTATTGATTGTCTTTTGGTTTCATGGAATGTGAGCGCAATCATTATAAACCATTTTCAGTGGGAAACCAATAGAAGACATGGTGTCTGCTTATTATATTTCATGGCGGAAAATTAAGGAACCAATTAAAGGCAAAAAACACTCAGAATACTAAATTCCTTGGTGTTAGGAAAAATTTCCTTAACATTAGGATTAATGGCCTCAAAGTTGAGCATTCAACAAATAATTTAGGAAGTCATTATTTAAAACTCCCAAGAAATTTATTGCCTTTAATTTCGTTCCTAAATTTTGTATGGAAGTCTCAAATTTAAGGCAATTTTTCCTAATTTTAAGGCAATTTTGTCCTATAATTAAGGCAATTTAGTTTTCTGAGTGTAGGCACATTGTTCAACCAAATCTTTTTCAGAAAATAACTATTCTACGAATATAATGTCTCCCCAGCTTATTCATATCACATATTTCAAGCTCAGCAAACGTACTTTTATCAAATACAAATATAAGTTTTTATTTTGTAAATTTATTTTGTTTATTCTGTACAATTTTAAGAAGTTCTTCTGTAAAATTGGGACATTCGAGAATGCTGCGTCTAATATATATATATTATGGAACTCTGTGTCCCGGCTGGACCACTTTAAGAGCCTTAGGCCAGGTCCAAAGGCATTTCATCGTTCTCTGGCTAAAATATTGGGTAATCTATGCCTTGTTGCAGGGCTTTGGAGTCCTCACAGATTTCCTCATTGGCTGGCTGCCATATTACGCTGCTCTCAAGCTGATCCTGTCCATATGCCTGTGGTTCAGTGCCCCGTACAGCACCAATCATCTGTTTAACTTTATTGGGAAATACGTTATGGATGCAACTCGAGCCAATTATTGATCGAGGTTTTCGCTGGCATGGAGTCCTCGTTAGGAAGCATTTTCACAAGTTTATGCAACTACCACTGGTACTTACGGTTATCCCCAGGGATTTGGACGAACAGAGAAAAGAACCTCGAATCAACGACGATATTTTGAAGCAAGAACTAACTTATCTTATGGCCGAGATCGAAAAGGATGAGGCCGACAAACGTCGAAGGCACGAAAGGTGTATGAATATCTGTTCAGAGAATCTGGCGAAATCTGGAAAGTGCCCAAATCAAACTATTCCGCTGGACGGGTTGGACCGCGAGTCCAAGCACGACATCATCGACTATCTGACCCAAAGATTGAAGGATCAACAGCCGGGGGACAATAAGCCATCCATACCTTTGCGACGCAGCAAGAGAATTAAGCCAGGTCATGCCAAGTAGACTAGTGAACTACAGTGTTACTTGTTTTCTTGCCCTTGCAAACGTCACCGATTAAATGCGGAATCTGATCTGATCGGTTCGGATTGGTGGTGATTCAGTTTTGGGGAGTTTACAGAAGCAGCTGCCAGTCTGGCGCGTCTTTCCATTAATCTTCAATTAGAAAAGTTCAATGCCAGAGGACGGGGCATGTTAATTGATTCATGGATCGGCGCCAGGAATCGATGATCCGACGATCAGTAGCAATTTGTTGGCCAATGGCCCACCATGTAATTACAAATTGGCGAACAAAATTGTGTCCGATAAATTGTTGAAAGCGAAGCATAACACTTGTGCCGATTTTGTGGGGATGCAGCTGATTAATTGCAAACGGCGGACGGCAGGCGCAAACAAAAGACTGAAGCAACGAACTTGCGACTTTCGGGGGAATGCTGCTGGCAACAATCTTAATGCAATTAGCACACTATTAATCTTGATCAAAATCCAAAATTCAACAAATTCGCAATAACAACCGCAATGTAAATGACGCATTCGTCATCCATTGTAAAGCAATTTGTTTCAATTTTGTTTATCGATGATCTTTCGGGGATCCAATTCGGTTTATTACGGCTTTAAAAACATCTCGATGGGGGTCAAAAGAAATTCTAGAACCAATAAAGGAGTATACCATTTAAAAACAATTTATTACTTTATTAATTTCCTGTATTTAATTTAATTATACTAATCAATAAATAACAACAAGCGTTAATTTTGTTTAACAGGAAGAAAATTTGTTCAGCGCATTAAAAATAATTAATAAGTACCAGAAATGCAAGGTTTATTATTATCATATAAAAAACATTGCTTATTTTATTAGGAAAAACTGCACTTTTGCATAGTGTTTAATTTAGTTACTTCAGATATTTTTAAAAATATCGTAATTACCTTTAATTTTTCAATTAAACAGAGTTTTGGGAAAATAATCGACATTCTAATTTCTTTAAAATTCGTGTTTTTTATGCACAATGAGTTCCCCAGTGCAATGCTTAATCATTTACATTTCATGATAATTTCATCAGCTGCCTGCACCCACATCGAGGTGTCATTAGCTTCTTACCAAAGTTCCTTAGCCTTTGGCCGCACTTTTCTCACTTCTCAGATGAAAGGCTTGGGGTAAGCTCCATTTAAATTTGGGTTAATCAGCGATAGCGATAAAGCGCGCATTGCCATTGACAGCATCGAACAGCACAACCCGCAAAACAGAGTGCCAAATAAATATTTACATTTACATATTTTGTAAAAAAAAAAAAAATGACAATAATAATAATAATGTGCAATTAATAAATCGGCTTTGTCTCGCATCGCTAATTGTTTGTCATTAATTTGCATAACAAAATTAATTGGCGGCATTTATGCAAATCCCAAAATGCCACAAAAAGTTACTTCCTAGGCGATGTGCCAAAAGATGACACCCCAGTGGAGCTCAGAGCCAAAGCCACTTGAATTGAAGTTCAAGTTTTTGCAATTGACCCACAAATTAATTATGCATGCATGCTGGTAATTGTGATTTTTGCCTTTTTGCCTTTTACAATCGAACACGTAACGTTCGTTCATTGCCCACCATTATTTTCTGCGTTATTTCCGTCAACATTTCATTTATTAGACACAATTACAATTGATTTGGAGTTTGGGTTTCGATTGCCGAAATGTCTGCGAATGGTATGGGAACCTTTTCTTGATGGCTTTTTGAATGCCTACCCGAAATGTCATGAGCGTTCAGCTGTGGGCAGGGTCATAAAGTCGGGTCTAGTCGAATCCAAATGGGTCTGTGTGTGAAAGAAATTTCGGTTGAAAGGCGATCTGAATCAGAATGCCAATGATCCTGACCTTGGCACAGCCAGAAATTAATAATAATAAAATCAATAAATTCAATTTCCACGTGTCCGTACCATCTATACATATTAAACTCAAATAAAATGCACTCATTAATAATTTTAATTAAAATCCGTTTATTATGATAACAAAGGGATAATCAAATCCGAAAGCTCTTTAACGGCCAGTTAACATTTTATTGCAAATTTATTAATTGGTTTATTGCACCGCAACTGATGTTTATTACAAATATTCGGCCCATGTGCATCGCTTTATTAGCGATATTCGGTTAGTGTGAAATAAACCTTAACCTGGGCTCTTTCCTTTTGGCCGAAACTGAAGGTGGTGAATAGGCCGTAGTCCCCAGATGGGAGGGGCATCATGTCCAATACCTTCACCGGAAAACGAAAGTGCTCCAATATAATTTCAGGCTGAAAAAAAATTGTAAAAAAGAAAATGTATAAATAGAATTTTAGGCTTAAATTCAACTTACTGGTATTGGGCACTTGTTGATGTTGGTTCTATTGACGAAACTGTTGAGAATGATATTGATAAAGGGATGATTTCGTTTCTCCAAGTACTCGCACACATCCGACTGGCAGATGTTATACAGAAAAGGTTTGTAGCCACTGGCTTTCTTTAATAGTTGCATGCGCATCTGCAGAAATATTATAAAATATTATATATATTTTATTGACTTTAAGTTAAGTGAGTTTTACGTTTTATATATTTTACGTCGTTCAAAAGTTGTTTTATTTAGATTTATATTTTTGATTTTTATTATAAAATCATTAAATAACTGTTATTCCGGATTCGTCAAGATTTTTTATATGAATTTTAACAAATTATAATCGATTCTTATTTTAGAAATCAAATGTGAAATAGTGGTTACGCTCTGAATTTAATTAAACGAATCAAATTCACATTTGATTTCTAAAAAGAAAATCGAGAACAATTGTGTTAAAATTGTTATACAAAAAATCATTATATAATTCTTATGCATTATTAAAAATCCAACTATAAAAGTTATTTTACCACCAATCCGAAGTGAACTCTTAAATCGTGATTTATGGTCCCTGAATTATCGATCAATAAGTATGTTATAGGGTTTTAAGTTAGGCAGGCTTTGCTTTTCACTTATAATCTATCACTAGATTTTTTGAAACAGTTTAAGCGAAAGGTTTTCTGTGCACACAACGCTCGTGAACTGCCAAATTTTGTTTCATCACATGCATAAAATTCCGAATTGTCGTCGAAAGAACAGACATTAGTCTAACCATTTATTCTAGATTAATACTTTGGCCATAAGGATAAGCAAAGAGCTAAATGCACATCGAAATGTGTTTGCTCAGCTGTCTCTCGCGTTTGTTGTTCTTCGTGTATGGCACTTTGGGACCAGCATGGCACACCTACAAGACCCTCAACAACGGCGATGCGATGTTCCTGGCCTGGGCCAAGTACTGGGTAGTGTACGCATTCCTGGTCACCTTCGAGGTGCTGGCCGACACCTTCTTGTCGTGGCTGCCGCTCTACATGCCCACCAAATTCTTTCTGATCCTGTGGATCGTCCTGACCGCTCCCGCGGCCAATGTCTGGATCTTCGATGCCGTCCTTAGTCCAGTGCTGGCCAGGCGCCAGGAGCAGATCGATCACTTTCTGCACCGCGGCCAGGACAAGCTCCTCGACGATGTCTACGTTTGGATGACGCAGCTCTTGTCCCGCAATCAGACCAATGCGCTGCCCTTTGTGTCCCACCTCTGGTCCAGATCGAGCACAGATAAGTCAGGGGACTTGGTGGAGGCCACTGGAGTTGCGGCATCGGAGGATCCAGACTCGGCTCCCTCTTCGGTCCGTACATCAGCCCAGAATCTGTCCAGCTACTCCAGTCCCGTTGGCAGCCTATTGGGCGTCAACGGTGATGATTTCGAAGGGACTCAGGTGGGCGTTTCAAGGGCCACCACCGAACTGCACTCAGCTCAATCCCTGAATGATCTGGTCGAGAAGAACATCAAGTTGCTCGAGTCATCGGTCATCCTTAATCACCGTGTGAAACGTAAATCAAAGATTTCCAAGACGTCTAACGAGGAGCTTCCCACAAAAACCAACCGGAACGCTCAGAAGGAGGAGCTATATGACGATGTTGAGGATCTGCTGGCCAAGTCGAGGATCGGGACTACCGACAAGGAAGTCGGTCAACAACGTCAACCTATCAACCACCTTTTATATCAAAAAAACTCTAAATAATAGTTTTGTTGCTGAGTTATTGCTTAATATAAATAAATAGATTTTTCAGTCTTAAGAACTGCTTATAAATTATAAAAGAAGCTATCTTAAAACAAGAAAGGCAGCAAACTTCGGTAAGCCGAAGTTCATATACCCTTGAAACTATTCCAAAAACTAAATGTTTTTATATGGCTTTATGTTTAATATGATTTTCAGTTCAACTATTCGATCGTTCCTATGGCAGCTATATGATAACGTTTTCCGATTTGAATTATATTAAAATCGTAGATCTAAACTATTATTTCCAAAAAAAAAAAATTTAATAAAAATTATAGAAGTTACATTTTTAAAAGTATATTTTTTGTAATATTAAGATTGTTTCCTTGAGAGCTATATGATATAGTCGTCTGATTGGAATGATTTTTAAACCATAATTGTAAAATGTTTATGAAATTAGCTGAAATTAGAATACCCTCTGCAAGGGTATAATTAAAGTTACAACATTTATGAACCAAAAACCAGTGAACCAAAAACCCTTGAATTCTGTAGGAAAAAAAAAACATGCTTACCGATATTGGTGCTTTTGGCCAGTGTAAAATATGGGCCCTCAGGCTCATTTCCACCACATCCCTTTTGACGGCATACAAACGGCACTGGGAAACGGTGGCAAAGCTTTCATCCACACTCAAGCACTCAATGTTTGTGAACTTGGCAACTCCTTGGACCTGGTGTGTGAGCTAAAAATTGATTTATAATCGAAGCCAGATAAATAGAGGACGTGCCTGCGAAATGTACCACATCACGATCCAAAGGAAGAGATCTCTCAACGTGGCCATAACTGCCGATTCTAAAATACGATTAGTGACTGATGACTGGCGTCATTTCGGTGGCAGCGAAAACAAGTCAACCGAGAGTTTAGCCGATAAATAGCAATCATTATGGGCAATTATCAATTCTTTTTAATTTGTTGCTGAGTTTTGATTGGAAAATAAACTCTTTTGGGTCTGTATCCAACAGGCAGCAGTTAACTAAAACTAGGCGTATGTAAACTAGATTTGGGGTATGGGTGTGTGAGGCGTGTGTTTATGGAATTACGTTGTGTTGCGTTGTGTTTTTTGGCCTAATCACTGGCCTCCACTTCCTCATCCTCCTCATCATCATCATTCTCATCGCTAGCATTGCTGGCCTCCTCGCTCTCCTCCGCTTCGCTTTCACTCTTGGCCTTCTTCTTTTTGTCCTCGCCATCGGATGCTGGTTTAGTTTTCTTGCCGGCGGGCTCTTTGCCCTTGGACTTGCCCTTCTCGTCGTCGGAGCTGGTGGAATCGTCGTCGGAAATGTACTCCTTGCTCTTGAATCCGCTGCCGGAGGTGTTTGCCTTCTTGGTGGGCGAAGGCTCCGATTTGCGTTTCTTGGCCGTCTTGGCAGCCTTCTCGTTGTCGCTGCCATCGCCGACCCCCGGCTTGTAGTTGCGCATCTCGTCTTGGTAGCGCTGCTTGTCCTTGGCCGCCGCCTCCTCCCACTTGGACTTGTCCTTCAGCTCCTTCCACATCTCGCCGCCCTTCTTGGCGATCTCGGTGACCTTAATGCCCGGATTATCCTTCTTGATGCTCTCGCGCGTGTCGTTCAGCCAGAGCATGAAGGCAGTGGTGGCCCGCTTGGGTTTGCCGGTGTCTTTGTTCTTCTTGCTGGCTTTTTTCTAGTGAAATACAAGAGACGTTAGTATATGCTGCAATTGATAATCGATAATCAATTTTCCTTACTATTCGCTCCTTCTCCTTGTGCTTTCTCTCCTTTTTCTCCTTCTTCTCGGCCTTCTTCTCCTTCTTCTTTTTGGCCCCATCGCTGTCGCCATCTCCGCCTCCACTGGCATCGCTGTCGTCGTCCGAATCACTCTCCACATTGCTGTCGTACTCCTCGGCCACATCGGACTCGTTCTCGTTGGGCTTGAAGTCCTCATCGGTGGACTCCTCGTCCGAATCGTCGCCATCGTCGTCGTCCTCCTCCTTTTCGCGGGCCTCTGCCTTGAGGCGGGCCAGATAGGCATCCGGCTCGTTCTCGTTGTCCGAGTCGCCGAAGTCAACGTCCTTGTAGCCGCTCTTGTCCTTGCCCATGTTGCTGACATGCAACTTCTTCTGTGTGATGAAGTCGAAGAGCTTGGCGTACTCCTCCTTCTCGATAGAGGAGAAAATGTGGACGGTGCCGTTCTTGAGCGTCACCTCAAAGTCGAACGAGCGCGTGGAGCCGCCACTGCGGGCAAAGTTCACCGAACTGATCTCCTCAAAGCGGATATGTAGTGGTGGCTTGTGGATATAGATAAATCCCCGCTCCAGGGGATACAGGTATCCGGCGGCGGCCTTGAAGGAGCAGCCCACGGCCGCCGTGCCGGAGTGCCCGATGAAGTTGCCGGGTCCGGTGATCTTCCGCCCGATGAGCACCTTCATCACCTTGCCCATGACCTCGTACACGGGCCCCGAGATCTCCTTCTCCAGCTTGCCCTCGTACTTGTCGCGCAGCTCGGCCTCCGAGAAGGGCAGCTCGATGGTGGTCTCCTCGTCGGGGGCGAACAGCAGGACCAGGTAGTGGTAGCGCGTCTGGCCCTGCTTGATGGGCGGATCCAGGGACAGCACGAAGAACATCTGCCGGCTGTCCTTGTGCGGCAGCATGAAGAGCCGCAGCACCGAGTCCATGGGTATCTTGTAGTCGAACGTCTTGCCGTGCAGCTGAAAGAAGGTGGAGAAGATCTTGATGTCGTAGCGACCGCGAGGCGTGAGGATCTGGATCTCCCTGAATATGGCAATGGATTCGCCCGAGGCCGAGATGACCGAGGCCTTGCTCATCACGTTCTGATGGAACTTGTCCACCGGATCTTCCTCGGCCGACTCCACGGCCGGAATGTGAAAGCGCATCTCGAGCAGGCCGACGGGCGCGTCGTCGTTCTGGTGGAACTCCAGGGTGACCTCGTTCTTGCCGGTGACGCACTGCGAAACGTGCGACAGCGGCACCTCGAAGATGGTCTTCGACTCCTTGTCGAAGCTCAGCACGGAGCCCATGAAGCGGGCGGTGCCCCAGTTCCAGCCCTTCACGCACATCTCCTTCTCGACCATGTCCTGCGAGTAGGCCTCCTTGATGAACTTGCCCAGCTTCTCGTTCTCGCTGTCGCGGAATCCCGAGAAGCGGTGCAGCAGCCCGCTTTTGGTGAACACCCTCAGTCCCCAGGTGCCCACAAACTTCTGCGAGTTGATCAGGTCTATGTCGTCCGCCGAGATCTGCTCCACCTTGCCGGTCTTGGTGTTCTTGAAGATGATGTTCTGGTCGGTCAGCTTCAAGCGTCCGGAAGACTTTTGCGTGGGAAAAGGGAAAATCAGCCAAAATGTGCCAAAACCACAGGCGAAATTTGCGACTCACCAAGACACCGCGCACTTCGGCGTTTATGTCATTGTACTCCAGCGATTCCGTCATTCTGCGGTTCTACTGCACAAATAACTTAACAAATCAACAATATATTACGCCGCCTTGCGAAATTGTCTACAATTTGCAATAAATTCGGCCGACAAAAAACAACACTGCGCGCCTAATTTTAGGTTAGACGCCGCTGAGAACCACACCAGAGTGACCGTAGTATTTTCCATATATACTGTTTTTTCTTTAAATACCAAAGCAGAGTTTATATATTAAAAACGGCCACACCATACTTTTGTTTACCAAAATAGCCGCATTTGTTCAGAGGGAAACTTTAGAGAAATTGACTTATATTAATTAAGAGCACAGTGTAAAAGCCATAAGCCATGCAACGTGGTAAAATATCCTTTGGAAAAATCCAGTTGAATGTTAATAAACCGCCAGCCGAGACAAAATCCAACGAAACCACAAAGAAAGATGAGGAGGAATCATCTGAAGCTAGTGGGAGTGGTGGCGGATTTAAGAAAATGGACAAAGTGCAGATGATTCGACAAATCGAGGATGTGGCCGAGGATCTGGAGAGCCAGCACCTGAAGGAGGTGATGGGCATCAGTGGATTCGGGCGCAAGGCGGCCAAGGTGTTCGACATCAAAGAGCAGATCGAAAAGGCCAGGATTACGCGTCCAGGATTGGACCGAAAGAAGGAGGAGGCGAAGGAGGATATGAGAGCTGAGGAGGAAGAGGACGTTATAGGACCTCTACCCCCGTCTGCTGCGGAGGAACATGACAAATCCACCAAGGAGCCTGCCAAAGCCGAAGATTCAGATGATGATTCCTCCGATGAGGATTCCGACAATGACGACGAGCAGAGCCTGGCCAAGAGGATACCCTACACGCACGAAGTGCAGATGCAGCACGGATCGCGCGCTGTCCTGGCACTGGCCGGCGATCCCTCGGGCGCCCGTTTGGTCTCCGGCTCCATTGACTACGACATGTGCTTCTGGGACTTTGCCGGCATGGACTCCGGCATGCGCAGCTTCCGGCAGCTGCAGCCGTGCGAGAACCATCCCATACGCTCGCTCCAGTACTCCGTGACCGGCGACATGATCCTGGTCATCTCCGGCAACGCCCAGGCCAAGGTGCTCGATCGCGATGGCTTCGAGAAGCTGGAGTGCTGCAAGGGCGACCAGTACATCTCGGACATGTCGCGAACCAAGGGACATGTGGCGCAGCTTACCTCGGGCTGTTGGCATCCCTTCAACCGGGAGCAGTTCCTAACGGCTGCCCTGGATGGCACCCTGCGCATCTGGCAGGGACTGAGGGCCAAGGAGCAGGTGCAGGTGATCAAGACGCGGGCGCAGGGAGGACTGCGCACCAACGCCGCTTCGTGCAACTTCAACAGGGACGCCACTCTCATAGCAGCGGGATGTGTGGACGGATCCATACAGACGTGGGATACGCGCAAGATGTATGTGAACACAACGCACTGCGTGCGAGAGGCTCACCAGAAGGGCTCCGAGATCACATCCATTGTGTTCTCCTACATGGGCCAGCAGCTGGCCACCCGGAGCAACGATGAGACCATGAAGCTGTGGGATCTGCGGCAGTTCAAGCAGCCGCTTCACACCTGGACGAACCTGTTTTCCCGCTACGACATGACAGACTGCTGCTTCAGTCCGGACGATCGAATGCTGGTCACCGGCGAATCGCTGCCCAAAGGCCAGACCGAAGCGAACTTGTATTTCTATAGCACCAAGAGCTACGAGGAAGTGCAGCGCATCCCTGTGTCCGGCTCGCACGTGGTGAAGACCCTGTGGCACCCAAAACTCAACCAACTGTTCGTGAGCTGCGGCAATGGAACTATCAAGTGCTATTATGACGAACAGCGAAGCATCCGCGGAGCCAAGTTGTGCGTGGTGAAGACGCATCGCAAGAGGCAGCCCATGGAAATGGTGGGAGTTTCCCAGATCATCACTCCGCATGCCCTGCCTCTGTTCCGGCAGGAGAAGTCGCGCACTTCGCGCAAGCGCATGGAGAAGGCGCGCATGGATCCGGTCAAGTCAAAGCGGCCGGACTTGCCCATCACCAGCGGACAGGGCGGTCGCGTGGCCAGCTCCGGTGGCACGCTCTCCTCCTACGTCATCCGCAACCTTGGCCTGAGCAAGCGTGTGGACGACGACCAGGATCCCAGGGAGGCCATCTTAAAGTTTGCCAAGGATGCGGCCGAGAATCCCTACTGGATAGCCCCTGCCTACAAGCAGACGCAACCGAAGGCCATCTTCTCCGAGAAACTGCCCGCCGATGAGCCGGCCAGCAAGAAACCCAAGACAGAGGCGGACAAATAGGTAGTCAGTCTATTCATAAGTGCTTAGAAATGTAAATAAACTCGTTACGGTTACAGAACGTAACTACGTAGCTTAACTTTAATGCTTATGTATAACAAATGAGTGCGAGTGCTTGGCTAAAGCATCACCTCTTGCAAGCGGTAGCAGTCGGAGGCAATCTTCCACTTGTCGTTCTCGGCGGTCACGATGAAGGTCTGCTGGAAGTTACGGATCGACTGGTGGGCAAACTTGACGGTGCCGCTGGCCAGGATGAGGTAGGTCAGTTGGTTGGCCACAGCCGGATCGAGAATGGGCTGCGCATCCAGGGTGTTCATCTGGTGGCTGGAAGTGGGCAGCTCCAGGAAATAGCGCTCGATCAGCTCGCGACCAGTGGCCCCGTTTCCGTTCCAGCTAAAGGTGGCATTATCCAGGTATAAGCGACCAATTTGCTGCAGGTGAAATCATTTGTTTTATTTCGTTTTCTGTTGAAAATGCCGGTTTTCTGGGGAATTTCAACTTACATGTCGCCGGTTGTCCACGGAGGCGTAGTACAGACGCGTAAAGGTGTCCGCAGTTCGGGCGCAACTCTCAATCTTGCTCTTCAGTTCCTGCAGGCATTTATAATTCGTTTATGTTTCTAAAATATGTAAAATATTTCAACTCACGCTATTCATCTTGTTGATTTGCCGCAGGTTCTTCAATTAGAGTGACCGTTGTACGTGCAACAAAACATACCAAGTATTTGGCTTTAAACGTTTTTAGTATTTGTTCTTCAAATAACCGTTACTTATTTAACTATGAATACCCTTCATTTTATTCAAATAACTTCTTTATAGTTTAGCTAATGGCCTTAGGCCACATTTAAAAAAGTGCCTGTGAAAATAAAGTGGTCAGCATTCGGCAGACTTGTTTAAAAATTGCAAGAATGTCATAGATGCCTGTTAATTCCTTTATTTATAGTTATCAACAAACTGTTCCCAGTTTAGAGCTGCTGTTTGTGAAAATGGAATTGTCAACTTAGGCAGATATATTCAAAAATTGCAACGATTTTACAAATAACTGTAAATTCCTTTTATAATAGCTATCTAGTAAATGTTCCCAGTTTTAAGCTGCATCCAGGATTTGAGTGAGAATTGGAAAAGTTAAAAAATATATATTTAAGAAAGTTGCTTATAAGATGAAAATAAAAAAAAACTTTTAAATACCACGCATAATTTAATCAGATTTTTATTAATAATCATAATTTTAGTTAACAATTAGACACAATTTAAAGCATAGCGATCACAATTTGAACTAACAAACTTAACATTTGAAGATTTCCTGTCGTAGTGGCCAAGCTGAGGGACACACTGGAATATCGGGGGAGCCTAACGACTACGAGGCACTGCGGCTAGAGCTACGAGTATTTCTAAATCTAGCTAAGCTAAGACCTGATTTAAAGCTAGCAACCCCCCTCGGATTATGCGTCCGTCCCCCGAATGGCCTTGAGCGGTTGCAGTGTCTGCAGGTTGACCGTCTTATAGCCACGATCCCGCCGGAACCACAGCCAGTTGTTCCCGTTGAAGTAGTCCTCGATGTGCTCCAAACTACGGCCCTTCGTCTCCGGCTGGAACATGCACATGAAGGCAGTCAGCAGGAAACTGGACACTCCGAACACCAGGAACACTCCACGCATTCTAAGGAAAGCCTGCAAGGCGGGGAAAAACTTTGCGAAGATGAAGAGCGCCACGTTCATCGAAGCAAACACTCCACCTGCCGTCCTACCCCGGATTCTGGCCGGGAATAGCTCTCCGATCATGATGCCCGGCATGACCATCAGGGCCGTATTGAAGATGATGTAGCCCAAGAGGCAACCGCCGCCTACCATCACGTCGTAGGACATTTTCGGCTGACCGTGTCTGGCATACTGATAAACACTCAAGGCCAAGCAGAACATCCCAGAACCGATGCCCGACACGATCATAATCCTGCGACGGCGCACAAAGATCAGGATCACGCAGAAGACCATGCAGCATACCACACGGACGGCAGCTGTTCCTATCGCCGCCTGTTTGGGATTGAGTTCCGCCCCGAAGTCCTTGATCATGTCGATGGCGTAGAAGATCACGATGAAGGTGCCGGAGAACATCTGCAGCAGGGAGAACACGATCACAATTACGAGCGGCTTAATGGCCACCCTCTGGCAGCACAGCTGGAAGATGTTCTCATTGGTCCGGGTGGTGACCCGCTCCTTGGCCAGTCGCTGCGTCATGTCGTTCAGCTCCTTCTGGGCACTGATCTCACTGCCCCGCAGGAAGGTGAGTGCCTGCATGGCTCGCTTCTCGTAGCCATTGCGGAGCAGCCAGGCCGGCGTCTCCGGGATGCACGAGATGGACACCATGGCCAGCAGGGGCAGGATGTTGGCGCACCATGCCACACTCCGCCAGTACATCATGGACCCCAGGGAGTAGACCAGCAGGATTCCGCAGGAGTAGGCCACGTACGGAGCACCGATCAGCAGACTTCTTAAATTCGGTTCCGCCGTCTCCGCAATGTAGACCTTGAAAAAGGCCAAGAATAATTTATTATTAATATTTATAAGAAATATTTAAACGAAAAGAGCACAAGAACTAAAATAAAATTACTTTTACCTTTATAAACGTTAAGAATAATTTATTTATTAACTTTTATAAAAAACATTAAAAGGAGAAGAATACAAGAACTTAAATAAAATTACTTAAAGAATTTATATTTAACATTGATTTAATTTTGGGTTTTACTTCCTAACAAAAATCACACAAGACAAACCTTTTCAAACAAACAATTTCATGAAATACAGGGCCACAAGAGCATAAACATCTCAATTATGAAGACTGTGCTACAATTTAAACACAGATACTATCGTTATCAAAATCAACCTCATAAACCAAATTTACTTTTCAATTCATATAAAGAAACTTAGGAATAAGTATCAAATAATAAATATACGTTTATGCTGAAAAGCCTTTACAATAACTCATGGCCTAAAGGCCTTCCAAATAAGTTAATTAAATTCCTGAGTCTCCAGAGCTCATAAAGCCAAATGTAATGTTAAACGAAACTATTTCCTTAAATGTCTTGCCCCTGAACTTAGCTAGAACTTTCGCCAGCAAAACAAGTTGATCTATTTGAGGGTCACAAAAGCATCAACATCTTAATCTCTGGGAACTCTTGGATGGTAATCATAAAATCGTAAATCACGTCAGTCAGCGAACCATTAATGAAAACGAAACTCGCCGGGGAACACGCGCAACAAGTCGACGACGCCCACCAGTTCAGCCAACCACCCATCCAGCCAACCACCCATCCATTCATCCATTCAACCATTCAACCATTCAACCAGCCACCCGTATAGAGCCCACCCACCCCGAAAAACACCCATAAGCTGCATCAACGTTATTATAGACTAAGGTCAAGAATCCGGAACTACTACTTGGCGTGTGTGCGGAAAGCTTTTGCTTAGCTATGTTCATCATGCAAATGATGCGCTGGCCATTTAAAGTCCGGGAGCGATGACGACGATGACTATCGTTATCACTTTGGCCGCAAGATAAGTCACGGACATATCCATAAGATACTCGTAAATAAACAGCCGGCGCATTATTAGCGTAGACACAATGGAAGCGACCGGAGAAGCCGGGACAATAGACTACGGCGTCGTCAAGTGGCCAATTGACGACCTGTCCACCTGTCACCACTGCTCTTTTTTTGCCACGTTCCCCATTTGTGGGATTGCCATTTGCGGGGAGTTCAAGGCTCCGTCGATTACGGTTAATGGGTCAGTCGGCAAATCACGTATACGTTGTGGTTCCGGGTATTGCGAGTGCCCCATGTGAACGAACCCCTTGGACCAATGCCAATGAATTCGGCAGTCACTCACCTGTCCAGGTCCACCTAGAATTCCGGTGGCGAATCCGCACAGGAATCGGGCAAAGATCACCACCTTGATGCTCTTGGCAATCGCCAGGGTGCTCCAGCCCAACAAAAGGGGAATTACTGATATGATCAAGGTCCGGCGGCGACCCAAATAATCCGCCAAAGGTCCTGACATCAGCGATCCAAAGGGGGTGGCCAAGCTATGGACACTGGCTGTAAAATATTCAATAGTTAAAAAGTTTTCGAAATCCAAAAATGGTTTTGGTTACACATACCTATCCAAGAGCCCGTTTCCACATCTATGGGGATCTCCGTGCTATTAGTATCCGTCAATTGGGGCAGCAAAATGGCTGAAAATCCAATGGGCATGCCACAGCCAGCTGAAAGTAAAAGAACTGCACAAGTGGCCAAAATCTGAAAGAAAAATACAAAATAAGATATATTTGATATGAGATCAATAGATCAACAGATTAATATTTAAGTTCAAAGCGTGCACAATTCTCCAACCAGAGAAAAATCATGGTAAATCCAAATATTTTCACTTTAATTAAATGTTTTACTGATGAAACTGTTAAACTTTCATTTTTATTTTGTGTATGGAAAAATTAAGTTTTAAATAAAAAAAAATTGGTTTAGATGTTGAAATATTTTAAGTTTATTTTAAGTAAGTTTATGTTTTGAAAAACAATGTTACATTCAAATATTTTAATGTTTTATTTTAACTATGGGGTTTTTCTCTGGCTGTCTAATAATCAGAAGAGTTAATATTTTAAGCATATTTTTTATTTTATATTTAATTTTTTTTTGTATTTCCCGATCGACATTTAAGAATGATATTTCTATAGAGCTGCATAAATTTAATCAAATCTACCGATCATGTCGTCAATGTTGCCGTGCCCGCCAAACAATTGACATCAATTGAAGTTGCAATTGCATCACGGACAACTTTATTTTGATTTGCGCTGATAGTGACAAACGATCTGTGACCGCTGCCCATTGATCACTATATGTATATAGTGTTAGCTCAGTTCAATTTGTGACGCCTGCAAACTGCACACACACTGGACCGCCTGAAATTGAACGACATTTCGGGCCATTTGCTGCCATTCATTCGATTCGACTCAATTCCAGAGGCTCCGTCACATGTCCGCCACATGTAGCCCCCAACAGAAGCGTTTTCTAATCATTCCGCGAAGAAAGTTCAATTGCGTATCTTATCATTTTGTCCTTCACGGAATATTTAGTATCTGTCAGCCATGTCTTGGCGAAACCCCAGAGATGTCCGATGTTCGACAAGCGGTTGACAAGATTATAGTTGTACGTTTTTTGTGCTAAATAATAAGGGCCCTAAATAATTTAAATGTGAAGTTTTGTTTGAGGTCATTTTAATACTTTATATATAATATTTGTCTAATTGGCATTGAAGGTGTTCGATTCTTTGTAAAGTTTGCCTCTGAATTAGTCGAAAACCAAAACTTTGATAGAAGTATTCATTAAGGCTTATAAAAATCTTCGTTTGTTTCCCCAATAACTCACCTGATGCGTCATTCCTCTTCTATTGGCCACGTCGTCATCCTGCTCATCAATTGTTGAAAGTTTTCTGGAATTGTGATTACCCAGTTTGCATTGAAACTCTGCTCCTGGAACCACATGATAGGACATTGAGTGGGGCACAAACTTGAGATATTCCTCATCTCTATAATTGTGATTAGACGAAAAAAAGAAATCAATCAATAATAAAGAACATAACAAGATTTAGAAATCATTTATAACGTGTCATGGCTAAAAAAGCTGTTAAATATTTATAGTTTGTTTCTTTAATGAGTTGTAAAAAATAATAACGAACCGATTTCACACTTAGTTAAGATTTGCCTAACCCTACATTTACGCCCTTTTAAGCTGTGAACTTAAAATATTGTGTTAAGTTTTTTTAAGATAAAGTATACAAATATTTGGTAACACAAAATATTCCGCAATAAGGTGCATTTATTGTCAAGGTACTCCGACACTTTAGCCCCTTAATGGGCTTAACGAGTTGCAATTATTGGCAATTCATGGGCACTTGGGAGCACTTCGGATCGGTAGTGCGGGCAACCCTTTCACACGCCACTCAAATCAATCCAGTTGCATTCCCATTCCCATTGCCCCATTGTTACTTTTACCGTGTTTTGTTGCACTTTAATCCGGTCAATTTATAGTTGACTCATTTCTCAAAAAAATAAAAAAACAGTTGATAAGAAAGCGACGGAGAGCGGAAAATACGTCACTTTTGGGAACCAGCTGTGGTTTTCAGTTTGTTTTGGCGCTGCGATAAGAAAAACATAAGAAAAAAAAAAAAAAAACGCTCTGCGATTTGAGGTTGGATTTTGTCAGCGTTTTGCTCTCTCGCTCTTTCGCTTGGAAGCTTTTGTTTTGCTTGTGTTTCACTTGCTTAAATAATGTTAATGTATTTGGTTTTATCGCTTTGCAAGGTCAATATGGAGTCACGTTTAATGAACCGAATCAAACATTCTTATTTATATTGAATAAGTAGCAATATATTTTGGGAATCAGCAGTTTGCCAAATTGTTTTGCAATAAAATAAAACAAAGTGGCAGTTATAGGCCTATAATATTTGCCATTTCCCATTTGTATTGTCTTTGATCTACAAAACTGCAAACCTTGGACATCTATAACTTACTCATAACATTGGTCAGTCCATACCTTAATTCGAAAATCGTGATATGCATGTTAAAAAAATTAAATAAAGTAAACAGATTTTGAACGAAAAATTTCAAAAACAAAAGAAATTTATACATGGAGGAAATTAATTAATGGTTCAATATACCAAAACAAACTTCAAGCTTAACAACAAACAAAATATAATGCCCTCATAATTCCTAGATATCTTCCATTTAAATACGATAATAGGTTAATAATCCACAAATTCACAGCGTAAGCTTTCCAATCACAATCAATCGGCGTGACTGAAGTCCAAGTCTACTTTGTTTGCCCATCAATATGCTGATGTGTGAATTGAAAAAGTTGCCTCCACGACTGTATGGATTCTATAAATTGAGATGCTCACCCACTGTTGACACCACAAATTAGATAATTTATGGCACATCGGGACACACTCGAATAAAACAATCATCTGCGAGCATGTGGCTGCCAATCGAATGGCCAGCAAACAAATGATTTGGCTTAATTGGGGCAATCGGTGTGGAAAAGCGGGCAGAGGCAGTCAGCTGATGGCGCCATCTCCAGCACTCAATCAAGGATTAGTTTCATCATTTGTTGCCATGGTAGTTCCGGTCTACCCGGCGTATACGTAATAACTAAACGGAATTTAATAGCTCAGCCAGATGCCAAAAAAAGCAAGATAAGATAAGGCCCGAAAACCATGAAATCTCGGTAACTGGTTAAGGGTAATTTAAAACGAAAGCACTAGGCTTATCACCAATTAATGGTGAGGTTAACCAATCCAATTAGGGAATTTCCGAAGTAGGGGCAAGAAGCAAACAGAAGAGCAATTTCACAATTTGCGACCATACTCCAGATGAGTAATAACAAATCAATCAATATTTATCTTTAATGCATGTAGACTGAAAGACTTAAATTCCCTAAGAAGGCAAAATAATTTTCATTCAATTAAGGCATGTAAATTGTTCATTGATTGATGTGGTAATCAGCTTGGAATATTTCAACTCATCGTGAGATTTGATAAGGTAAAAATAACGTCTGTACACGTTTATTATTATTATTATATTATAAGTATATAAATTTATCTGAGCGCGAAAAAATAAGTATATAAATTTATCTGAGCGCGAAAAAAAGTACTTTTGTTTTTACTCAACACGTGTTTTGTCTGGTAAATAACCCGTATCTAATCTCTTTTTTTTGGAAATAATATACAGTAAAGTGTATTATTTATTATCATTTCGTGAGGTAATTGAACGGAAATCTTTCGCTTGGCACCACTTCATTGATCACTGAATACTTTGTACCGAAGATTTTTAGACAGATCTGCTTAGCAGTTAGTAATGTACAGATAAGACCTATTTTTTAGGGGGAAATCGACTATTAGGTGGCATTGAAACGCCCTTATCGACGGGTGCCCAACAAACTGACCCTAATCTCACACTAGGAGTACTTCAGAACCTTCTGCCTGGACCCTAGCAACATAAATGCACAAAACTGAACGCAGAAACTTGGAAACTTGTTTATGGTTGCTGGGGTTAAAGTCAAAGGGTGTATTTTTAGCTGGCCAGACAGAAAATTCGCAAAAAATGCTGATGAGTGGACACAGTGTTTAACACAAATGCTCGAACAATCACATTTTTTGTTGTATTTTGTTTTGATTTGTTTTTTTTTTACCTTTCGACACTCATTTTGGCCAGCTTTAATGTAGGCAAATTAGTTCAAGCAGTTTCGAAATTAATTTATGGAATTCTTCCGCTTTTTCCGCCCTTTATATAACTAGTCGCGACTTAATGGGCTGCCTTTAGATGCATTTGTTAAACAAGTCACTCGATCGCGTGGTTGATGTATCTGGGATTTGGGAAAAACGAAGCACTGAAAGAAAAGCGAGCGACTGCGGAGGAGCGACAATAACATTTCATGCCAAAACGCACACTGGCTGGCAAAGTGGTTCGGATGCGGCTTTTATTTATGAGCAGCGATCGACGCTGCGATCGCAACACGCACACAAACAACACACCCAAAGCAATTATTAAGCGTTCTCTCTTTTTGTTGTTTGCTTGCCGCTTCAAACTGCCCGCTCGTGCTGTCTCCTTCGCACGCTTCTGCTGCGGAAGCATGCTTGCGAAAAAGGTTCTTGCTTTGCTTGACCAAGATCACAGCTGATCGCGCTATAAGGTACTATAACAGTTATTCGAGCTCTCTTTATTTACGCTTCCTCTCTTCTGAGCGACAAAAAGTTAAAAAAAAGCTTTTTGTACTATCAGATACTGGAACCAGAATGTAGATCACTTGTGTATGTTTATGGAATCTGGGATGGCAAAAATATATACGTACAGTAAGACCAGTAACTATTTAGAAAATAGTTATGGTATTGTCCCTACTAAAAACATCAACATTTAAAATATACTGCCTACCTTTTTTCGATAGTTCTAGATTTTTAATCTTAATATTTTGCGTAGCAATTTATAATTTGAAACAACAAAGTTGCGTGTTTAGATTAAAAGTCTTTACCTTTTTAGCTGATAAAACGTTTTAAGATGCTATTGGTTTAAAAACCTGCTCTGAACAGGCTCAGTTTATTAGCAGTATAAGTATTATACATTAGTTATGAATTATATTTTACATTTCAAATTAAACTTATGATTCTAAGAATTCAGCATACCAAACTATCAACGTCCCCCAAATTTAATTTGTCACCTGCTTTCGCCTTTCACTTTTTTGTGTCCCCATCTTTTGAGTAGATAAGAGCCAGTGAAAAGAGCACTAAGGACCCGAGCAATGAAAGCACTCGTGAAAATTACCCGAGGGTCCGAGCAGAGCTGAATTAAAAAAGCTTTTCATTCATAACCTTTCACAACAACAACGACAGTGGAGATTGACATCAACAACTGAGACGGCAATGCAGCGAAATAGCAGTTTTCGAAAAAGAGAAGCGAAACAGGGAAATGGTACAAAAATTCCTATAAACAAAGGAGAGTACGGTACTGCTTCAGGGGCATGAAAACTAGTGAAAAACTGTGTGGAAACTATCTAGTAAGGAAACTTATTAATACTTTGTTATACCCTTTTTCGAGAGCTTTCGTAAGCGGCTTACGTTGCTCGACATTCATGCGCCCCGTTACCCGGCACTATCCCCGCCCACTCCCCACTTTCACGTCCACTTTCACACCCACTTCCGTTTCCTTTCGCTAAGCTCAAACACTTGCACAAATAAATGTATCACCCGGAGCGTCGGAAAATCGCTCTCTTGCTGACTTTTCTCTCTTTTTTTTTTGTGCTTCAGTGTTTCAGTGTCTAGGTCGAGGCAGCTTTTTCTCCTGAAGGTCGCCTCCTGACTAACTGTTCGATGTGTCTGTATTGGATTTGTCCTCCTTTTGTGGGAATAATGCAAGTCGAGTGGGAGGAAAACTATCGACCGAATGCGGGGGATGTTCAGAAGGTTAATGGGCGGCGGGTATAAGCCAAAGGATAAACAGTTAACCCTTTTACCCCCCAAAAAAGTCCAACTTTTCCGGTTTTCAATTAAAACTGCCTAGTTCAATGTTTTAGTAATCGCATAATGATTTTGTCAACAACCAATTGCATTTAGATTCGCATTATAATTGGCAATTCGCACATTGTTCCCATGACACCCATATGCAAATACCTATTTAAGTAAGTTATTCTTCAAGGACAAATTCACTGTTCACTTACTGGCTCCGAAACCACCCGCAAAAAGTATGAAAAGCTTGAAGTTGCACTAAAAGCCAATCACTGGAAAGAAATTATAGGTACAATGAGACCAAATTCAATACATTATATTTGCATTGAAATTTTTAAGCAATATAAAACATCTGGAAAACCAAATCAATAAAAGAACGTAAATTATTTACCTGAATATGAATTTACTCTTTACCGATAACAAGTTTTATTTTGAAAACATTCTTTTGTAGACACCGTAAAATTTAAGTGTCTTAAAAATTTTCTAAGACACAAAAAAAATTGTCATAGAAACTAAACTATTGTTACATGAACTTTAAGCTGTTGGTTATGAAAAATTTCTTAACAAGATGAGTATTAAATTAATACCACAAAACTATTAAAATAAAACGTATGAGGTTTAAAAACCAGGCCTTAAACTACAGTATTATACTTTTCTTTATAGTAATAAAAATACTTATTTTTTAATAATGTCTGTAGTTTATTTTCAAGACACACTTATTAAAAGCATACTTTTGGTTTTGTTTTTCGTTGTAAAATAAGTAAATAGCGAGCATTTTAATTAATGTTTGTCAAGTCTGCTAATTAAAATAAACTTCTTTAGGTTTTTGAGCGTTAAGTTTTACGCTTAGCCTTATTCTGAAAATAACTGATTAAAATTAAAGTTAATTTATTTTCAGTGCCCCAAATGGCACTACCACTTCCACTTCCTTTTTTTTGCCAGCAACCCAATATCCCAGTCCATTCCATTTGGCCGTAAATCACATTGCAAATCAAAGGCAGCGCCCGGCAGCTGCCATAAACTTTTATGGCAAGCGAGCGTGGGAAGAGCTTATGCTTTCGGGAGCTTTTCACGCTCCCCGAAAAAAGAAAAGCGTTCGCTTTTCTCTCTCTCTCTCGCATTTCGGTTTTCACTTTTCACTATTCGCAATTCGCACCCACACTGGCAGCGGAACTCTCCTGCTGCTGCTGGCTGCTTCAGTTTCTGCTTCCGTTTCACTTTCAGTCGCTTTCGAATTGTCCGCCAAATTGGACGCTCCAAGTGCCCGTTGTTTTCGATCCACCCACGGGAGCAGACTCAAAAACAACAAAAGTTGGGACAAACAACAAGCAGCGCAAAACAACAACTTTCGTCTGGAAATTATACGCTGTGACATTCGCTTAAGCTCACCACACCGAAAAGATCCTCGCAAAAAGTGCAGAAAAGTGAAGAAAAGTCGAGAGGAAAAACCAAAGCAAATTCTTAATTGTGTAAGTCCCGCGTAATGTACGCATGTGAGTGTGTGTGTGTGTGTGTGCCGTGTGCGTGTGTGTATTGGTGGGAGTGTCCTTCGAGTCCTGGCAGTAAATATTTAAAACAATTAAAGTCTGACGAGAGTGAGTAGAAAGCCAAAGCCTAAACCAAGGTCCCTGCCTAATAAGGCGGCATTTCATGGCACATCCTGCCAGCAGGATAACTGCATTGTCTGGTTAATTCGCCGTTAATGCAGGCTGATTACAGCCCACGTCCTGACACCTTGACACCCTGACATCCTGACCAGCCTCAACCCGAGCTGCCTGCTCACTGGAAATGGCCATGAAAATTCACAGCAACTGCTACATTTTCAAAGCATACTTTTTCGGGGAAGTGAAGCCTTCTGTTGAGGCGAAAGTTTTCCCGGACTTAACAACCAGACTTAGCTTAAAATCCATCCAACTTAAGACAACACTTAAGAAAACTTTCAAGTAATTAAATGTTAAAAGATTGCAAGTACTTCCAATTTTAAGGATACAAAATGTAATTTAATTTAACGAAAATAATCCTAAAATAGGTAGATTAATTGCAAACTTACTGAAAACCATTTCGATTCAAGCTATTTGCCTTTGGAACTCCATTTTAACCTTGGCAACTTAATCTTTTAATTCCTGATTCATTTTTTGTTCTTGGAAATTTTAGTGACTGAAATACACTTATTAGCTTAAGGAGGCTTTAAAACTCCTATAAAACCATTTTTAACAAGAACTTCTACATCTTTTGAGACTGCTTGCAAGAGTTTCAACTGAAATTAAACGACTGGCAGCTTGAGTTCAGACACAAATTAAGCTTAGATGGAGCTAAAATTGAAACCTGATTGAAACCGTAATTTTCACTATTTTAGTGACTTGTTCAATAAATTTGCATGTATATCTCGCAAGCCCCCTTGCCCACAATCCGTCGCCTACGAAGTGCAATCGCTTGGCTGGGCATCAGGTGCATCCAATTCCGGGCCGAATGGATACTTCGGGCTGGGCAAATATTTGCCACAAGTTGGCCAAGAGTCCCTTCTTCCTGGCCCTCCGCTCAAGCCAAGCGTGGATGAACGCAAAATTAATTCCAGCTTCCACCCGCTGAGTATCCGTTCGTCCCCTCCCCTCCCCTATCCGCCCCTCCGCACTCCTTGCGGCATCTTCAGGCCGAGTCCCGATAACTTTTTACTACTTTTGCTATACTTTTGCTCATTCTGCCTAAGTTTTTCCTGCCTCTTTCACTCCTGCGGATTTTTTTCTTCGCTTTCTGGCATCATTGTTATTGGAATGTTTATGCTTAGTTTTTTTATTGTTATACAGTCGAGCTTCTTTAAGTGAAATATTATATAGACATCTAATTAAAGGTTTATTGGTCAATTAAAATCCAAAATTTCCTTATAACTGTCTTGAAAAACAAATAAAAATATTCATCAAAACTTGTGTTCTTTTTTGTGGTTCGATTCATATAAATTGTTATTATTTTTTATGCTTCGATAGATCTACTTCAAATAGTTTACATTTAATTTCTCAAGTATAACAATGTTTTAAAGATTTTTGCGGTTTCAATTATTTTGGTCTAAAATGTCTAACTGGCGAGGTTTGTAAAGGTTTTTTTAGCCACAAATTATTTAATTGCATTTTAAAAACTAAATTTAAAATTAAAAGTAAAATTAATTTTTATAGAATGGTAAATAAAATAGCGAACAGAGAATGATAAAATATTTCTGATCAAATATTATTATAATTTAAGATCCAATTTTCTTAGTCTGGAAATCAGCTCGAATGCAAAAATATATTTTCTAAACCTGGACTGCCAATCGAATATGGTTTTATAGATAACATTTTTTCAAATATTGATTTCTTCATTTAGCAAATCTTCGATAATGTTTTTAAATTTCTTCTGCAGTTTCGGTGGCTTTTGTTATAGTTATTGCTGTGACTGCTTGCGTTTTACTCGCTAACTTAGCATCCTTGCCCTTGCCGCGCACTTTTCCTCTTCTTCTAGGGTCCTTCCTCTTTTTCCCCTCCTCCCCTTACCCCCCTTTCTATCCTTGTGTCGCTTTTTGTACCTCTTCCTGTGTGCCTTGTGCCTTCCTTCCTGTTCGGCATGAACGTGCGTTGTTTCCTTCGCGTACGGGCTTTTGGCATTGGCCTGTCCGTGTTTTGTGCGTGTTTGCCAGGGCTCAGACTCAGTTTTTTCTGCATTTTTTGGCTTTTTTTTCCTATTTTCCTTTCTATTTGTTATTTTTTACGGTTGGCTCCGAGCGCTTTTCTTTTGTGTGGAAATTTAAATCGCAATCAAATAGCAATAAAAACTTCAGCGAGCTGACTAAAAATGTGATCAGTGACATCGTAGCATCCAGTGCATTAGACTTAAGACCATATTCTGATGGATGGCTAGATTTGGCTGTGTATTGTGTACACACATCAACCATGTCGTATACGCAATGTGGATGATGTGTTGACTTATCGTCCGGATAACTTGTTGAGGGTTTAGGTGGTAAATTGCAAACTTTCTGAGTTTCGGTAAACCTTATTGGGTGAACAAAGTTAAATGCTAAAAAAGTGTTTTACTAAATATTAGAAAAAATCAAGTGAACAAAAAAATTAAGTTTCTTAAAGAGTTTTTTTTTCTTGAATTATGTATGAACTAAGTACATGACACTAATGCAAATATTACGATTTAAAATAATTATAAAAAGTAAAGTGTTTCATTATTGTTAACCTTTTGCTATTATGCTACTATTTGTTGACATTTATTAAAACTTTTGTTATTGCTAGTAAGCTACTTTTGTTTTGTGGCATTGGGAACCTCAAATGAAAATTATGAAAATCGGTTTAAAATATATTTTACAAAATCGTTATATATTTTTAACAGTTTAGAGATATTTGAATTGCTAAATTGATTATTAGATTGAAACCTGTACTCAAACTTCCATTGCTCTGTTATATGTTATTATGAAATCATACGTTTTCATTTATATTTTATTTTATTTAAATTAAAATGAAAATAATTATAAATGCAGACATGGCATGAAAAGTTTCATATGAAAAATAGTTCGGTGATAAATAAAAATTTATACAAATGGTTATTTTATAGAAAGGGCCTATCCACAATTTGTTTGATGTAACTCCAATAAAAAAAGGGACAATTGCAAAAGAGAGTGTGCTGGTTATTATAGAGACAAAACATAAATACTTGTGATAACCTAGTCAAAAAATGTACATAATACCATTAAAATCGGTATAAAATTCAACGCTGCACTCTTTACAATAACTAACAAAATCAATTTTCTGAAATAACTTCTGTAAGACTGTATTTTTTTTAAGTCAACCATTATAGAGGTTGGGTATACAATATTTCTCTACCTGTCTTTAAATGAATACAGCAAAAGTTGATTAGGATTTCGATTGTCTGGCAGGAAAATGGATTACTTGTTTTTATTAATGCAAACGTGCGGTATTAACTAAAGAAGCAACGACGACCAATCCTGTGTACTTTGACCTTTGCAATGAGCGAACTTAGGGAGCTTGGGGTCAGGAAAAGCTAGCCACGACTACAGCAATAAGCTGTTTAACTGCTTGTGCATGTCAGCACAAGCTTTCCCCTGGATTTCCCGACATTTCCCGCTCCATTCACTCACTATCTCTCCGTCGCAGATGTTGTTGCATTTCCCTGACAACGCAACTGCCAATATCGCTGGATGGTGATGGGGATGCGAATGGGGATGGAGATGGGGATGTGGATGTGAAAGGACGATTGTGTTAGTTGTCTGCGGCTAAAATTGCATTTGTGTCCATTTAAGCGTGAGACGCCTTCAAGGGAAGCGCGCACTTATGCAACATATGAAAGTCAAATCATGTTGCGTAAACACAATTGTCAAACGACGAATATGATACTGGAATTTTAAAACAATTTTAAACAAATTATATTTGACATACAAAAATATCAATTGTTATTTAACACCTGAACATACCACTCGCATCAAAGCTAATTGATGAAAAAAATTAAAATATATAAAATATAATATAAAATTTTTATTTTAGATTTTATAACAAAATGTCTAACTTAAATGAACTTTATTTATTCCTTATTTAAAGAAAGGAATCTAATCTATATTAAGTTTTGTAATCTGCTTTAAAAAATTGTTATGGTTTATTTATGAATAGGAATTTTTATCATGAATATCACCAATTTAACAATATTTTTGTATACTGTAGTTCATCCACGTGCACACAAATTACGGATATCTGCTCCCTTTTATCAGCATCAATGTCATTCGATAGTTGCATTCAGCTGCCAAATTCATGCATGGGATTTGTTCTCATATATTTTTGCAAATAAATTCTTCCCAAAAGGGCATTCTGGGTCAGCATTCGGCCAGTTCTTGCAGTTGCTGCATGATTAAACTCTGCAGCATTTCCCTGGCCAAAATGCATCCTTTGCACGGGCAATCGCGGTCATTGGGAATGTGCGGGGACTGCAGGCTAGTCATTTGCAGACGTCGATGTGCCTCTAACCTCGTTCGCCTTTTCCAGGTCCTCACGTTGCAGAACACACAGCAGTAGACAGTTATGCCTATAAATTAAAAGTATTTAATCTCGATTTAAATCAGTTAAGATCCAAATACAAAAAGCTATTTAAGAGTTCTTTGAACTCAAAACCCTTGTCAACTTACCAACTCCCACAACGGCAATGTGTAAAAGCAAAACCATGAAGACAAAACGGGCATAGTGCCGATGTTGTCGCAACTCTTCAAATGGAAATTCAATTTTGGCATTGTTGCCACTTTTGTCAGCCTTTTGTCCAATGCTAGAGTTTTCCAGCACCTCTGTCGTTTCCATATCGGATTCCGCGTAATTCTCAGTAGTGTAATTTTCGCTTTGGTTGTCGTACTCAAACATTTCGAACAGCTGCGTTTCATTTTGCCAGTCATTGTCTTTCCGGGAATACAAAAAAAAAAAAAAAACAATAATCAAACGGACTACGGGGGCATTCAAAAGTGCAATTACCTGTGAAGTTGTCATCGGCTTGGAGGACCAGGTGAGCATGGCAAATCGAGGTGACCATCAGAAAGATCCACCTGGCTGTGTTTCTTTGGGCGAACAGAATCATGGTGTTCCGACGATTGTTCCAATGCAACTGAACAAACTAAAATCACTCGGGCCCAGGCGAAACTTATCCACAAAACAGCTGTTTGTGGGCCTAGATAAACATCTTAAAAACGATTCGTTTTAGTGCGGAAAAATGTTGTCTTAAGGAAATTTATTGTACAGCGGAATTTTTTTCGAATAAATAAATATGGGATAAATGTTTTACATAAACAATTTAAAATCTTTCAATAAATCTCATTCCTTAAGTTCTGTTAAATTTAAATAACAAACACATTCCAAAGGCAATGATTCTAGGAACAAAGGTCATTAAAAATGCAAAAGTTGGATTGAACTCAAAATACAAGTATAAATAAAACTGTTTTAACTCAAAGTATAACTTCAATACAAAAAAAAAAACTAAATATTTATTTTTAGTAAGTGTGTATTGAAAGTAAATACTATTATTTATTTATCCTTTAAGTAAATAATATAACTCCTAAACATTTTAGTTTCATTTTTATACCGAAGAGTGTAAAACTGTAGTCTATGGCCTTAGGATAAAACAAATAAAATTTGAAAAATTTAATACAATATTTTTAAAAGATCCCTTGGAATGTACTGATTTTATATTATTTCCTAGAAGAAAGGCAGTAATTTGTAGGCTCCTTAAATCTATTTGAATGACATCCAAGACCCATGTCGAATGTCTCAAAATGTAGACACTTCTAAGCACACTGCGTGATGACCCCACAGCTTTCGATGCACAGTGAGTTCCTGGCGATGCGACAATCGGAGCATAGGCAGCCGACCTTGGTGGTGTGAATGAAGGTCATCTCCAGGATGTGGGCCGTCTCCTGGGGCAAAGTGGGCCATACGATGCTTTGGGTTCGCGGGGCGTAGACATCGAGGCCATCGGATGTCGGTGGCATTTCCTCCGGAATCCGGAAGAAACAACAGATACATCCTGACCGGAGGAAATCGGAAATCTCCGCTCCGTGAGCGTTGGTCAACGGAATGGTAATCATTCAAACTCACCCAATAAGCCCAAAAGAATCAGAAGGCCAAGACCCAAGAGAGTCAGTAAAAGGATTTTTATTTGAGCCTCAGCCAGCAGGGAATCCTGACTTTTATTCACAAACTCAGAGCAATAATATTGGTCCAACAAATTGAAAAGTGCAAGTATGAAAAAAATGCGTCGAGTGCTCGGCGTCAAAGACATTTTGTTAATAGTTTTCCTCCGCTGCTCAACGAACAATAAACATCTTGAAAGTGGGAAAACAAACGAAAAGAAAACAGCTGCAAACAGATGGCGACATCGCCGTGGAATACTTACAATTGGCTTGCAAAACTTGTGCGAAAATTAAAATGTTGCAACTGCTAATCGGCGTAAAGCCTTTTTTCTCTTTATTCAAATGCTAAATGCACACACTCCCCCTTTTTTCCGGTAAAGAAAACTTTGGGTTTTAAGAACTTTACCTAAGCTTACTTACTTTAATTACCTTTGAGCTACTTAGAAGAAGCTAAACTTTTAGAATCAAATTTTAATGAATTAAAGGTTAATATCTTACAAAAATGTTTAAGCAAAGCCACTTTATTTGTAAAATACTGAACAATTTGTTCAAACTTTTAATGTTGGCTTGTTTGGTTTTGATATATGATATGTTTTGATATGCATAAATATTTATATATAGATTGCCAATGTACCTACAGGGCCCTTTTCCAATGAACCAGTACACGACCTTCATCGTTGCCCACCCACTTCATCTTGCCACCACGATTCCTCCCACTTGTCCGAAAGCATTAAATCTGTGCGTTTCGCCTGGGTGTGCATTTGTCATAAGCCAAATAAAAAGTAACCTATTTGCCCTGAGAAATTACATTTAAATTGCAAATTTAAAGTAAAAACAAAACACAGTGCACACACACACACAACACACAACAGACTCGACAGTCAGCTGCACTCAAAACCATGAAAGTGTATGCAAAGGTGACAACCCAAAAGGAAAAGAGTAAAATCCTGCGAAAACTGGATAACAAGAAAAAATCATTTGCAGACATAATTCACTTAACCACCAGCTGTCTCTTCTCGTCCTTGTATATTCATTTCTCACACACTTCACTCACATGCACTCTCATTTTTCTACTGAACCATTATTTTAAATTCAAAAATAATAAACTTAAGGCGAACAACACACACAAGTGCTTTTAGTTGGCTTATTTTTTAATCGATATGGTGGCAATTCATTCAAAAATAGGCTAATGGAGAATGTGTGCACCTTTAATTATTAAGGTCGTAGCATTGCGCAATGAAAAGTAATAGGTATTATAGATTATATTTCAAACTCGTAAGCTGTAAATCACTTAAAATATTTTAAAATTCAGTTCGATTAGTGTCTTGAAAAAAATTGTATTCCTATTTGTAGAACGCACGTATGTTGTTTTTCTTAAACACTAAAAACCATATTTGTGCCAAAGAAAGTAAGGCCACAAGCAATACAAATTTAGTCGAACATTTTCAACAATTTAATCAACGAAATGATTTGCAATTTGAAATTCATAAAAAATAGGAGGAGAATCACTTGAAATGCCACTTTACGCGCATTTTGATTGTGATTTAGCGCTGAATTTGCGATTACCAGGACGATGACAGCGAAGGACGACAGACGACAGACGATGACGAAGTAGATGAATATTTAATGCGGCGAACAGGAGCCCCAGGGACGAAGAACCCTGAAGTTTGAAGAGCAGCGACGGAGATGCAATAGAACGTGAAAATCTGTTTTCCACAACCATTTTCCGAGGGATCTGGGATCTGGGCCTGGGAAGCATTGGAACGGAGGCAACTTTGTTGCATCGAGACAAATTTGTATGCGTGTGGTTTGGCCTCTGGCGATGGTCGTGTTGCTGCTCCCGCAAAACTGAATAATCGATACTGCCTGTCGAACACTTGAAATAGCACCAATGGCACAGTGAACAGCACCAACTACGGAAAAAGAGGCCATCTGCCTTTTTTTTTAGTGCCATCCTGATGGTTGCATTTGCATCCACTTTTCGAAGAGGCAACACTTAGTACTGCATAATTATTCAAGGCTTTGATGTTCATCACTAAATCATTCGACAACCAATTTTAGTTGTATAAATGCCTCAAATAGTTCTGCAAGAATTAAACAGTTTTAAAAATACCATTTTTTAAAAGTTTTATTAATAAAGATTGATTAAACTAGATTGACGAATACTTTTTTACACAAGGCAATTTAAAATGGACAAAGGTGACTATATCCGTTTTATTAGAATGGTTTTATATATAATGTTCCAACTTTACAAAGAATTGTGCTCGTAATCCAACCTGTGTAATTTCTTTTTCATTTTGACTTAACAAAAAATTAAAATAATTAAAAAGAAAAATTATATGTATCTGTATAAACATAAAAAATCGTATATATTAACTTTAAAACCATAGGAATTGTGGAATTTTTACCTACAAAATTACTGTTTTAATTGACTGAATATTGCAGATAAAAGAATATTTTTTTTCCGTGCTTTACATATCCTGGGCCTACCCCTTTCAGCTAAGCCCAGGCCACCTACTAGCACCACGGGGCGAAGGTCACCCCACTCGCATTGTTAGCCGCTTGTGGGCAGCCTTCGTGGGTTCAAGTTCAAGTGCTCAGAGTTTGCCCCCTCATAATTGCCGTGACTTGTGCAACAACAGAAAATACAAAAAAAAAACACAAAAAAAATACAGATGGTGATGATCATGGTAATGATGATGATGACGCTGACGAAGGTCCCTTGTCTCGCCTTGGGGTCCCGGCCCAGGGAAATTTAACTTTCGCATAAAAATGTCAAAAAAGGGAAAATTATGAAATGCCAAAAGGCGGAAAACGCTGTCGGTGGATTGCTGGCAAAAAAAATAGAAAGAGAGAACAGGAAAACTAGAATGCAGCTCATGTAAGCGGTGCCCCACCGCCGACCCCTCATCGCTGCACTGCACATTCCCAAGGTCGTTAAGTGCAACTCACCCACCGCCGCCCCTTCGTTTTCATCAAGCGTAAACAAGCGAGCGACGGCAGAAGCTCGAAAACATTTTCACACTCGAATTGACCAAACACAAACAAGGCAAAGACTGAGGGGAGGGGGTAGAGATTTGGGTGGAAAATATGGGGGGGGGGGAGTTCAACTCTCACCTTTTCTTCTAAGATCCATTTTTTTTGCTCTTAAACGTGTCCGAGTAAATTAAATTATTTATTGGATGCTTTATCAAAAAGGGTTTTCACTAAGCTTTGTGTGTGCCTTAAAGGCTGACATGGCAACCCTGCCACAGACTAACATAATTATAAATAGCAAACAAAATCATTGACGACTTCTTTTGGTTGTTTGAAAAACTTATTCAACTTAATGTAGTTAAAGTAAATAAACTAAATGCTTAATTTAGCAACTTAATAAAAGTGACACAAAGTAAATTTCCCTGCATTTGCTCTGCCATTAATATGCAAACCTAATAACTGGACTTAAAATATATTATTGTATATATGAATATTTTCATAAATATTATTAATTCAAAATTGCCTTGGTCTCCATGTCTTTGATTTGGGATAAGGACAAGTAATTAAATTTTAACAAAGCTCGGCGAAACAATGCAACTTAATCCGTTTAAATATACATCGAAGCCTTTTAAGATAATTAGTCTAAACTAAGCTGCACATACTCTCACATATCATTATTCGATGTTGATGGAGATAAATAACGTAATACAATCGACTTTATGATTCTTCTTCTTATCCTTCGTCTAATGTTTCCTCTTAATTACATCAACAGTGACTTTAAACCTCAACACACATCATTAAACAAACTTTTGATTTACAATTTTGTAAATATCCCCCAAGCGAGTGTGTTATTTCAATCAAGTCTCATACATAAGTTTGAACAGTAAGTTGGTCAAAGTTTGCTTTTCAGTTGGCCAAGCCACACTACCCAAACCCATTTATTTGCTATACCTATGCCGAAATGCCAACTGTTTGTGCAGACTCTTTACTGACGTGCCTAGAATAATCGGATTGCCTGGATTTGCCATAGATTTTCTCTGGGCGCTAAAACCGTTTCGTTTTCACCTGATGACACGATGGAAAACTTTTCTATCACTTTTCACGCTTTTTCAAATGGAAACTTTAACGCTTTTGCCTGCCACCTCTCGATTTTCATTGTCAGACTGTTGTGTTTCAGCTATTTTCCCGAAAAGTTCGCACAAAGCTAAATGTTTATTTGTACTGCAGTTTGTTTGCTGCCTGTTTGTTCGTTTGTTTCTCTGATATTGTTATCCGTTTTGTTTTTTTTTTTTTTTGTTTGTCGCCGCTGAATCGCATTCTTGGGCCTGGAATCATTAGGAACTATTTGCTTAGCAAATGCCACTGGCATTGCGAATGGGTCGAAATAGTTTCAGGCGGAATGCTGGACCGCAGAAAGGGGGGAAGTGGGGAGAAAATGGAAAAAACCAGGCCAGGAGCAGAGCAACCTTGCTCGAAAATGGCAATGGGAATTGGGTTTTGCGGTTTTTCCTTTATGCCCTGCGGCATTTTCCACTCGGAGCTGAAATTCCCTGGCTTTTCCCACGATTCAAGCCAACTTCACAGGTTCGCTGATATCATCATTGGCACATTAACACCCTCACTTGCTTAAACACACATTTGACTGGCTAATTACGAGGCTGTCAACAAATTGCCATAAAAAAAACAAAGTCATTTCAGTTAAGAAAATGGCACAAAAAACGTGACCAGGCAAACACACTTAAGGAGGGCAGAAAAGCCGGAAAATCCGCTCACATCTCATCACATATCCCATCACACGATGTTATGGCCACTGCCACTACAGAAAGTGTGACAGTTGGACTATATAGTATATGTGTAGTATATATACGAATATGAATAGGGATGCCGTGAGTGTGTGGGTGAGTGTGAGTAAGTGTGAGTAAGTGTGAGTGCCACCCAGCATCAAGTGCCATTGACAGCGCGTCATTTTCTTGAGAACTCATTTATCCTCGGCGCACAAAGTTGGCACCATTCAAAAAAAAAAAAAATAAAAAACAGGAGTGTCTGTGTATTTAATTAACGAAACGGAAATTGCAAAATGTGCTGGCAGATACTAGATACATTGAACTTGGATTAAGTTTAAATTAGGTGCCCTAAATCAATAAGAAAGTATTTTTAGATGGGCAAAGTTAAGCCCTAAGTAAACTTAATTTGTAATTGAGACTTGAAGATGAATTGCTGTTTAAATGTTGTTTCTTTAATGTAATCATTTTTAGATGCAATTCATTTATTCCACTATTTTGCTATATAAATAAAGAAAATTACTTATGCTTTGTCCTTAATAAATTGGTTAAAATTCAAAAAGAGGAAAACTCAAAAAATGATTCCTTAGTTATTTTTTATTGTATCTACATACAAAAACAACCACTTCAAAATGGTATTCATGCCATAAAAAGGGTTAAAACTAAAAACTATTTTAATATTTTGCCAATAAACACTCAATTATGAAACACTCATTCATGAAAAAACACAGTTGCTGTTATACTATAACTTCCGCCATCGATAATTAGGTAAATGTCTTCACACTCAAAAGTTAATTGAGTAATTTTTTCTTTTTAGATTATTTTCAGAACTTTTTAAACTTGTTGTTTGCTTTGCTAAAAAGCTTTTATAGATTGAAAAACACTGTATTATTTACTTGACACGACTATTAGGAAGAGAAAACTGTTGTTGTTGAAGAAGTTAAACAAGGCGAACAAAAAACTAAAAATAACAAAAGGGGCTGCAGGAACATTTATTATTTTATTATTTTATAATTGGAGCACAATACAAAGAATCTTTACAAAACGGAGTTAGCCGCCCACAGGCAACCCAAAAGCAAATCAAAACCAGAAAATGGTTAGAAGCTCTCAACTAATTAGCTCGTTAGTGGGATATTTATATATAAGCCTTTCAATTTAAATTGAATTAATTTATGAATTGCAACAATGCTTATTTATTTTAGACTAAAGCCAATTTAGAATTTCCTATCACATGACCTTTGTTTATTGTTTCCATTAGGCGTGGTTCGAGGTCAAAATAATCCATCAATGTGAGTTTTTTTTTTTATGGTTTTTATGAAGAGCTCTTGGCCAGCTGTGAAAATTGGCAGTAGGCCAGTTGGTTGTCACCTGCAAAAACTATCTAATGAATTTAAATATTTGCATATTTTGCAGCGGGAGGAAGATTGCAACTGCCACCTAAATGGGGCAGAGCAGCAAATCAGGAGCTGGCGGAGGCGGAGGAGGAGGCGTGGTCTGTCCTTCGACGGCGATCAGTGGCTGTGCCTCCGGAACGGCCCTAATTCAACTGGATGCATCTGGCCAAGGTGCCGGTGGCACCGGAGGGGAATTGGAACATGAACGTGGCACTTGGACGGGTCGCTTTGACTTTCTGCTCTCGCTGCTGGGATATTCAGTGGGCCTGGGAAATGTGTGGCGCTTTCCCTACCTGTGCTACAATAACGGAGGAGGTAAAGTGAACAAAATATAAGATAATTAATGTTTAGAACACTCAATATCCAAGTGCCATATGCACAACACTTTTAAGATAATTCTTCTGTTCTAAATAATTATATTAATTTCAAATATATACACTGCAGCAAAAAATATAAATCATACGATATCCAAATGACATAATAGAAGTTTAATCTTACTTCAAAACCACAATGATCTTCCAGCTCAGCAACAGTTATCAAAGCCCCTTAGTCTTGCGTCATTCATCTTGACTGTAATATAGCTTTTTAATTTAAGATTATTACACTTATTGTTAGTCTCCCTAGAGAGAAGATTAAAAAAAAAATTAAATATTTGTTTTAAATAAATATAGTTTGTCATAATAAATATCTGGTTACCCAAATTTATTTAAGATTTGAATTTTGGGATACCATTTTGTTTTTTTGTTTTTGGTATTTTTTTTCCTATAACCTACTGTTACCATGAATAGCATCTTAATCCTAAATAAACAGTACATCTACATCATTACATACTTATTTTTCAACTAAGATGAACAAATGATCCACAATAAGATGTCTGATTTATAGTAAATTGTAGGTTTTACCATCAAATATAAAATTAAACATAAGCTAACATAAATGTAAAATATTTTCAGGTGCCTTTCTCATCCCCTTCACCATAATGCTGGTGATTGCCGGACTCCCGCTGATGTTTATGGAACTATCCTTCGGCCAATATGCCGCCCTGGGTCCGGTGGCCGTTTATCGCAGGTTCTGCCCACTCTTCCGGGGATTGGGCACTGGCATGATCCTGGTGTCCGCCATAGTTATGCTCTACTACAACCTCATCATCGCCTGGACCATCTTTTACATGTTCGCCTCCTTCGCTCCGGTGCTTCCGTGGCAGAATTGCGAACCCGCTTGGAGCACTAAGTGTGAGTTTTTCCCCTGGGGACATAATATGATGGCTCCAATTAATTAATAGGCCGAAACACTCTAGGCACACAAAAAGGAAAAAAAAACAACACATTGGGGGACAGGAGATGCCAGATTCCTATCTTTTGTTACGTTTTTCGGGTAATAAATTAAGCAAATTGCAGGCTGTCAAAAGTGAAATTTTATTTTTTTTTTCCTCATCTACGGCTTTGTTTTTGTTTGTGTCCGTTGGCGGCACGTGGCTCGGTTGGGAAAACACATGGCTAGGCGAAAGGAAAATGGTTGTGTAACCAGCAGAGCCCGGAGACAATTGATTCAGGACAACGAAGATGACAAAGATAAACACAGACAATCCCGGGAAAACTTCCAAGGAAACTTGCAAATCATTGCAAAAAAAAATAAAATTAAAAAACAAAAAAGCATGATAAGTTCTTCTTGAAACAGTCGAATAGTTAAAGTTAGTATAATTCCACCGGGGATCAAAAGTATATCATTCATTTGGCCCCCACAAATGTTCCGTCCTTCACACACACGCACACGCACACGCACAAGCAAGAAAACAAAACAAAATATGAACAAACTTTCGCTGAGAATTATAATAATAAACAAGATGGAGGAGCGGAACAATAACGCATGCGGGAATCCTAGGCGCCTTGAAGTAGGCAATTGTTTTTGTGCCTCGTTTGAAAGGTGAGTGTTTCACCAGTGTGTGTGTGTGCTAGGACTCGCCTGTGAGTGTGTGTGTCCGGGAAGGCGTTTTCTAACGAATGCCTAAGTCTGCTTGTGATTTCCATTCCCGGAAACAAACTCACGGACACTTTAAAACACATAAATCCTTAACGACCATTGAGCGCCTACTCTCCCGGGATTCTGGAATATCAAATGGGTGGACTTTTCATGCTTGGCCGGAAAAGCGTGAAAAAGTTTCCTATGTAGGTCAGAAATGATGACAGCCAGTCCACATTCATTTGAACTTTGAAAATTTTCTGTAAAAGACATTCAGCATGAATTAAGTTTGTTCAATGTCATAAACAGTTGATAAGAATTGGGGCTAATATTGAAGGAAAAGCATACAAGAAACTTAAGGAGGTTTATAATAATTTTCAGAATGGCAAGCTATAAGCTAATAACATTCGAAAATACAAGAAATCAAATGTTAACATTTATTTTTTTTATAATTTTATATTTGTTATTCACATTAAAATAATTTGCATAATACCGATTTTTTATTTACCATTTTACAGACTTGAACTCACAAAAAATTTCGTTTTGTGTGCGACTATTTTCCATCTACTAAATTTTAAAGATATATCAGTTTAGGATAGTGTCTTCGATAAATTAAGATTCGTTTTTTTGTATATATAAAATAAAAATCAATAATTTGTTTTAGTTTGTTTTCTGCTTTACTTTGTTAGATGTTTATTTATTTAATAAAGCTTAGCTTATTTAATGGCTTGCTCTTTAGTAAGGCAATCCTAAATTCGCTGAGTCAAGAACAGCGGCAAAAACAAAAACTATCTTTAAATGCCATTGAAAGTTTTGCATGAGACAAGAAAGCGAAACCACCCACAGCATCCTCTTTGAGTGGCAGTTCTAAGGGGCTTCAAAAGCTTGAGGAACTCATAATAGTACTAAAACTATTAAAATAGTATATGTTACTTTGATATGGAATACAGTACAACCATTGAAATAATTTTTCTTACCTAAGCACCCATTAATTTACTATGGTCCTTTTTAGTTCAAAACTTTTTTAATTATGGTAGGAAAAGTAGTTAAAGTTTTCTTGGAAATATTAACAGGGCAATTATCTATTAAATTCCATAGAAACTCGGTTTAAAACCCACTGAAAATGTTACCGCAGCCACCAATGCCATTTCCCTTACTCAAGATATATAGTCAGGGATTGGGAAATGAAATCAGACTTCTACTTCTGAGGAAGCTCAGAAATCGATAATGGCTGCTATTGAGAGTCCCCCGTCGCGTCTTTTTCTCATATTTCACCTTCTGGGGTTTCGAACACGGCAGCTTGAAATTGTTAAAATGACAAACAATTATGTCTTAACTGTTTTTGACACTCAATCGCTGGCAGTGGAAGCTACAACCTTGTGCCAGGCTTTTCCCTAAGCTCTTAAGATACAAAGCTGAGTACGGTAGAGGAAAATATTATGTACATATATATCTATATATCTGTATAGAGAGAGAGAGAGAAAACGAGAAGGCAAGTGCCTCGGCAGACAAGCAATTTCTTAAGGATTTTATTTATTGACACTTTTCGATTCGCCTTCGGATGCTGGCAGCATCTCTGACCTCGTCGCTGGCCGCCTTTGTCCTCGTCTGCTCGGTGCTGTTTTAGATGACAAATGTTTACTTTTAGTGTCACGATTAAAATGTGTTTAACTTTGTTTGTCTATGGATTGAATGTCGCACTTTGTTTGGCTTTACACTTACTTATATGTATGTTTATATATTTTTTTCAGTAAATATTTGGATGGTCTTTTTATGTGGCCAATAAAGGAAATGAGCTCACACGGAATTACAATTTATTTATTGGACACGTATGCCTTTCTTTTCTTTGCCGAAAACGTCCTCATCAAAGTTGCCATCAAACTTAAAGGTCACAAAATTTAAGGCCAATTTCCTGCGCCAGGCGTAGCACTCAAATTGAATAGAAAGTCGAGGCATGTGTATCCCTTTGCAACCAGGATATACACACACACACACACGAACTCCCCCACTCGCAAGGATTTATTTAAATGTGTAGACCGCCTGAATTTGTTAGGCAGTCCTCGTTTCTTTTTCAAATAAAATTTATTTCATATGATTCGCATCTAGGGGCTGAATGTGTGTGTGTTTGTGTAATCAAATTAATTGCAATACAAACAGATGCAGACAGGCAAATTAAACGGCGTGTAAACACTTTGAAGTTTTCCACCAACCGCCAGCCACACGGAATTGTTCTCAAATTTATTTTCCCGTCGAAAAATGAAGCTGATGAATTGCTCTGATGAATGTGTGTGTGTGTGTGTGTGTATGTGTGTGGGTGTGGGGTTGCTCAACCTTAATTTTGGCTCAGAGTTTCGTCTATAATTGCCAGGGTTATTCGGGTTGGCCAAGCGGCGTATGAGTAATTTTTATTGACAAGCGCTGATTAAACGTACAAATATCATACAGGTTTTTTTAAAAAAATTTAAATGGCATAAGACGTGTATTTTGTTTACAAAATATTGCATTTCCCCAATCAAATTTATTACGTTAATTAGGTAGTGCAAACAGAAGTGTCCTGGGGCTTGGCAACCATGTTCGTCGCCCCACATCCACATGCTAGTTCAACTCAACCGTCAGTTAGTCATTTTGTGGTTCTTTGGGGGAAAAACTTTGGCGGTGACACATTTCCCATGCCAACCACTCTTTCAACACTCAGCACTCACAAGTCAAATGCCATAGACAGAACTGGAAATTTGAGTTTTGTACAACAGGAATTTAACTGATGACAATTTTAGGTGAGCATGAACCAGAATGTTTTAGCAGGAATCACTGGTTTTCCGGAAAATATGAATTTTTAGTATGAGTCTTATTAGACAAACTGTCGAAAGGGCCCTATAGCTGTTGCTATTTAACCTCCTCGACTCGGCCAAAGTTAAAAGTTGTGAGAACCTTTTGTCCAACCCTTTTGCGCTAAAACGGACTTTGACATTCCCAGACCCTTTTTTTTTTGTTTGCCGCCGTCTCTCATTGTTGTTGGGCTGCCCCTTTTGTGCTTTTCTCCTTTCACTTGCCATTTTGTCCTTTTAATTATGTAGCCGGACACACAGAAAATAAACTTCCACAACCCACCGACAAATAGTTCATAAATATTAAAATGTTGTTTGGCCCTTTTTGCATAATTGAGAGGGATTCCAACTTGCTGACAGCCTAAGTCTCTTGCAGATTGCTTCTCGTATGCCCAGGCGGATCAGTGCGAGGCCACCAATGGCACCTACTACCTGCGCACCTGCCACAATGCCACCTCCGCGGCGGAGAACAACATCACCGCCCTGGCCCTCGTCGCTCTCAAGCGCCCGCCCGCCGAGGAGTACTTCAAGTGGGTATCGAATAGTAATCATAGTATTGAAAAAAAATGAGAGATTTGACTCTTAAATGATCATGTTTTTCAAAAATTCCGCTACTCACATGACTTATTCGCAATTTCCAATATATCCAATTATATTTGATACATTTATTTATTTATAAAAAACCTTTTTATGAAACAAATAGATTTAAAATTATTTTTAACGATTTGCTAAGTGTAGCAAATCAAGTTTTAGCAAATCATTTCTTCAAATTAAAAAAAAAAAATTAACTTTATTACTAGACATTTCTAATAGTTTGAAATCACTTTTTTTTGTTAAATTATAAACATCCACAGTTTTGGTAAAATCCCCGCATCTTTTAAGTTATAACAAAAATATTAACAATTACTTTCGCCAGAAGAGAAAAGATTGGCCTAAGTATAGCAAGTCAATCATTTTAAGTTTTCAATTCACTTAATTCAATTGGCTTAATTTATTTCAATTCACTATTTGCTCCAGTGGAGCAAATAAAAATGTTATTATTTTCATTTATCCACATCATCCATTTTCAATTACTTTCTTGCATAAAGCTGGTAAAATATTTATAATGTACTTTACACACATTTTTAAACTGATTCAAAATCACAACAAATTTTTCTAGCACTGTCTATTTTATTGTATTTTTCTTGTAACTTGAATAGTGAAATTAAAACGTGGTAAATGCTGATAAAAGTATTAAGACTAAAGTTATTTGAAAAGCTCCGTAAATAAAATGTAAATTGGATATTTAGACCTTGTATTATTATGTACTATAGGTATAACCCCGACCTCTAAGTAAACCACATTTGAACTCTCTGCCTTTACAGCAACTTTGTGCTGGGCCTGTCCAAGGGCATCGAGGAGACGGGCAGCATTAAGCTGTCACTGGCCGCCTGCCTCTTCCTGGCCTGGGCGATTGTGTTCCTCTGCCTGTGCAAGGGGGTCCAGTCCTCCGGCAAGGTGGTCTACTTCACGGCCCTGTTCCCCTACGTCGTCCTGGTGATACTCTTCGTCCGGGGTGTCACCCTGCCCGGTGCCAGCACGGGCATTATCTTCTATCTGACGCCCGACTGGAAGCAGCTGGCCAATGCCCAGGTGGGTGGTGGTGTTGCACTTGGTGCACTTGGCAGACAAACTTCTTCACTGGCATGGCCTTCATTTTGCAATCCGTCTTCCAGGTTTGGGGCGATGCTGCGGTCCAGATATTCTTCGCACTGAGCCCGGCCTGGGGTGGTTTAATCACGCTCTCGTCCTACAACAAGTTCTCCAACAATTGCTACAAGTAAGTTCGTTATTATTTAGATGCTTCTTGGAATCAGAGGTTTAAGCAGGGGTTTAACATCCATGGTGCACTGCTTGAGTAATAAATATACAGCTTTAGCCCGTTGCACAATAAATGAAGCCAGTCAGTTGACCTTGTCACAGCCTTCCCTACAGTTAAACAAATAAATTAAATTTAACCAAGGTAGATGCAATCAAATAAATGATTCTTAGAAAAGTAAACCGCTTCAACTGCTTGGAGAATTAATTTATTTGATTTAAAAGTAACTGTCTTATGATCTTTAACCGACAAACAGCACTTAACCAAATAATTTATACGAAATCGATGCGAAATAATTCTTAGAAAAAAACTGCTTCAACTGCTTTCACAATTAATGCACTTAATTGATTTTAAAATAAAAAATAAGATATTTAAGTGTCACACTGATTTAACACAGTGAACCAAATATTAATTATATTAAACAAAAGGTATAAATAAAATTTAATCTTTATTAAGGGACTCACTGATCGTGGCCTTCTGCAACATAGCCACCTCGTTCTTTGCCGGCCTGGTGATCTTCTCCATCATTGGCTTCCTGGCCCACGAACTGAACGTGGATGTGGAGAAGGTGGTGGATCAGGGTGCAGGACTGGCCTTCATCGTCTACCCGGAGGTTGTGACCCGCCTGCCCGTTTCGCCCGTGTGGGCCGTTCTGTTCTTCGTGATGCTCTTGACCTTGGGACTGGACTCTCAGTTTGCTCTGATGGAGACCGTCACCACGGCGATTCTGGATAGGTTTCCCAACCTGAGGCAATACAAGATCTGGGTGGTCCTCTCGGTGGCCATTTTTGGCTACATTGGCGGCCTGGGATTCACCACAAATGTGGGTATTTGTTTGTAGATATATGTGCTCTAGGAACTAAGTTTTTTTGTTGATCTTTAGAGCGGCATGTACTGGCTGCAACTGATGGACAAGTATGCCGCCAACTGGTCGGTTCTGCTGATTGCCATTTCGGAGTGCATTCTGATTGCCTGGATCTACGGCTCTCAGCGGTTCCTCAATGACATCCAAGGCATGATTGGCAAGCGTTCCTGGTTCTGGAACTTTTTCTGGGGCATCATGTGGCGTTATATCACCCCAGCCACTCTTCTAGTGAGCATTTCTTGGGATAAAAAATGATTTAAATATTTAAATAATTTTTTAAATCCATTTTAGTTCATTTTGTTCTTCAACTGGGTGGAATACAAGCCGGCCAAGTATGGACACTATGTGTACCCCATGTGGGCGGATGCCGTGGGCTGGATCGTTGGCCTGCTGCCCGTCCTGGTCATCTTCCTGGTGGCCTTTCAGGAGATCTGGCGGGCGCCCAAGAACCTCAACTTCGCGGAGCGCATCAAGCACCTGCTGCAGCCCACCGCCGAGTGGGGACCAGCGGGCAGACCCTGTGTCAATCTGCACGCCGAGCGCTACCAGAGCCAGAACTACGACGGAGTAACCAACACACAGATCCTCATCGATGACGATCCCTCGCCCAAACAGAAGTCGAACAAGAAGGAGAACCAATTGTCGCTCGATGTGGAAGTGGATGTCGAGTGCCTGCCACTTGCCACCGTTGGCAAGCGGCCAGGACCCGGCAAAACAATGGGCAAACAGAGCAGCAGCAGCAGCAGCAATCTACAGACAACTGCCAAGAATGGCACTCACAAGTCGCCAACCGAAGTCAGTCCCAGCAAGCAGCCACTTATTCCGGCTGAAAAGGAAAGTAAATCGGCCACCACAAAAGTCCTGGCTGCTGGAACGCTGAGCAGTGGACGCGAGTGCACCACAATGTCCACTTTTGCGGGTGGCGGGGAAAAGAATCCCACGAAAGTCAATTCGACGGCAGTAGCACCCACTGCTGCAGCTACAATGGCAACCAGCAACACAACGACATCTGCGGCTGCCACTAAAACAACGCCGCCAGTTAGTATTGCTCCTACAACAGCAACAGTTGCTGTGGGCAAAGCGAATGTTGCCGCTCCAGTGAAATTGGATAAAATGGCTCCAGCCAAAACGACAATATCAGCAAATGTTGCTGCTGCGGTGGGTGCCAGTGCCATCAAAACATCAACGCCAGCAAGTGTTGCAACTACAACTTTGGTCAGTATCTCGACAGGAGCAGCAAATGCTGCTGGTGCCAATGGCAAATCAACAGTTGCTGCTGGCAAAACGACGTCAGCTGCACTTAATGCTAATTTTGCAGCTTCAGTTCAAGTAATGCAATCGGATAAAATGGCAGCTAGTGTTCCAACTACAACTTTGGTGGCGACAGGAGCAACAGTTGCTGCTGGGGCCAATGGAAAAGCAGCAATTGCTGCGGGAACGACAAATCTTGCTAATGCTGCAGAGCCAGTTAAAGTATTGCAATTGGATAAAACGGCTCCACTTAAAACGACAATATCATCAGCTGTTGGCGTTACAGCTGCAGCCAAAGACACGATAGTCGGCAATGTTGCCGCTGTAAACACAACGCAAGCAGTAAAACTCACGCCAGCAGCAACTGTTGCTGCTGCGATGCCGGCCAAGTCCACAGCATCGGTGTCGAGAGCAAATATTGACTCTGGCAGCAAGCCAACGGCTCCTCTATCCACTTTTAAGTCGGAAGGCAAGCCGGCAACATCAGCAAAAGTTAATACAAGTGTGACAAACGGCAAAGTCAACCCAAGTGCCGGAGACTCGGCAACGGCTATAAATATCACAGCAATTGCACAGCCAGCTGTTAACCAAAAGCAGACAACGGCAGCAACATCAAAGCCGCAAGCAACGCCTTCGAAAACTGCCACGAATACAAAGCCGATGGCGACTTCAGCTGGAAGTGGAAAGGTGGTCGCATCGGACGACATGTCCAGCAACAGGACAGCAAGTAATCCAACGGCAGTTAAGGGCCCGGCGAGCAGCAATATGTCGGCAAAGTCGGCGAAAGCTGGCAAAACAAAACAGAACGAAACTAGCCCTACAAAGTCAACAGTGAATCCCATAAAATCCGGCTCAACCAGCCCCACAAAAGCTGCAACATCTGCAGCTGGTGCACTGAAATCAGGAGCAACTGCAGCCAAGACAGCAGCAACATCCGCTGCAGACAGCGGCAAGAAGCCGGCTGCATCGACAGCAGCCACATCTGGCAGCCAGGCCAAAACGAAAGGCAATTCATCAGCAGCAACTAAGAAGAAATAAGAGCTAAACCCTCGAGCATCACAGGTAGGATCTATTTGGGTCAAGGCAAAACGGTTGAACGCATAGTTCCCAATATCGAAAACTATTTTTATAAGTATATATATATATAAATATAAATGTGTATGTGTGTATCTAACGAGCTAAGCAACCCACTTAAACCGTAAATGTAAAGAGTTTAATTAGGCAATTATGTAAACGGACACAAAGTAAAATCAAATATTTTATAGACATTTAATTTGGATTGGCCGGAAGTGAGAGAGAGAGAGAGAGAGGCAGAACGAACCTTCATGTTTCCTATGCGAAAGTACCTATTTATCAGTCATCACTGTGGGATAGCTGTTCCTTAGTACCTAATTTCCGATTGATGATGACTGCAGGACGGTGGCGATGGCGGAAAGACTCGATTGTAATAACCGAACAAGTTAACGTAGGATTTAGGTCAGGATTGTTGTTGTATGTTTCGTTTCGTGTGTGTATATCCCCTTGGATGCCCAGCCGTTGGGCGCCAAGTAATTCGAGAGCAATGTTAAAAGTGCAATGGAAACCGTTGAGTTTTAAAAATATATAAATTTATATACAAATATACAAAGGTTACAACTAATCAATTTATACAAATGAGAAATCATTTGATTGGTTTTTTTTACTGCAAATATTCTTAAGACTACTTTGGAGGGACAGAAAATAATGGAAGGCGGAGGTGTTATTCCGTTTATAAGTGCGAACATTTGTTTATAGATCTGTATACATCACCCGGAAAAAAAGAAAACCTTAATCTGTAATTGTAAAGTGTATGTGCTCACTGTACTATATGTTTTCTGTGCTAACGAGAGACTCATGTACCTAAATGTTAATCAAGTTGCATCAAATCCCTATTTGTGTGCATTTGTATAGTTAAGACAAAATATTTAGAAATGTTTTATGTGTATGGAGTAGATGGAAACTAAGCCAAATAAGTTAAAAATGCTCACGAGAAAACAAGAAAAAAAAAAAACAAAAATTACAAGTACATTTCTAGAATTTATATAACCATTGTTGTGTATTCATGTTGAGAATAAATTATATAAATATATTGAAATATACAAAAATAGAAAAAATATAATATTCGTAGATATTTATATGTGTTTGTACCTGTAGTTAGTTGGAAGAATTAATATACCACTCATTCAGAAATGATTTTGCTTTTCACTTAATTTTGATATTACATTATGGCAAATTGGAAACCACAACTTTTAATTCAACCCCTGAAAATGTGTGATAAATAATTTGCTCCGGCTTAAAGTAATTTTCAATTTGTGTCAAACATACTTTAGGCGTAAGAGGAAAATTGAAAACAGGAATATATATTAATATGCGAATTGAAATTGTTGTAATTTGAGTTTGTTGTTGTTGATTGTTTAGCGCAGTAGCTGTGACACAAGCCTACATACATACATATGTACCTAGAACCTAGAACCTTAAATCAGACATATAACGATATCTATGTATATGGAATAATGAATGAAATAGGCCATCGATGTTGCATGTTTGTTAGTTGAACTGGATGTGTACCTGTAAAATGAAAATTGCAACGTAATCTAGGCGGAATTATCAAATAAATTAAGATAAGGAAATATGTAATGGCTGTTCGGAAAGATAAAAATAATAACGTAAGCATTTCCACATAAATGTTAATGTAATGCCGCAATTTGCTCAAAGCTAACTTAAGTCAAAACTTAAGCTGTCAATTCCGACAAAATATAACATGTTACTCAATTGGCGTATAAAATAGTGAAGTAAGAAGAGTTTACTTTAAACATTGAACAGAGGAGCTTCAAATTTTATATGAAATTTTGGGACGCCAACGGAACAGATCAAAAGGTTTAAATCAAACTCGAAAACTCTAGGCAAAGTTATTAAATAATTGCAATTCATATCCCAGTAAACCGACAACCAAAATATTCTTGAATTAAAACCCATCAACCGGAAAACCCACCAGCTCAATGTAAACATTTATAATATGCATGATCAACAATAAGAAAAGATAAGATATATAAAACAAGTCAAATGTATTTAAGCAGAAAATCTATTCGATGTATGCATTTTAAGAGAATAAACATTTAAGAGTAGATAACTGAACTAACAACTAAATAAAAGCAAAGAGCACGTTTAGTAAATTTCTAATCCGTTACCACAAATCCTTCGTTAAATTTCTGTTACTTCATTTCAATAAATCAAAAGTTATTTGCAGGGTTATGTAATCAAAAAAGTTACTTTTAGACGGAATTGAACGGCTACACAGCAATTTATTGGAGAAATGCAAAATCAAAAAATCTCAGCTCCTTTCCTTTAAAGAAAACCAAATTGAAAAGCTCAAACCGGGGGCTAACTATAAAAATATCTTACTTAAATAGTTGTGTAACATTTTTGCTGTTCTGGTAATCAAAGGTATATGTTATATCAAATTAAATGTGTAAGCAAATATTACACATATTCCACAGATGCCAATAACTAAACGATTAATCATAAATAATTATGTTAAAAATGTAACATTAAGCGAAGAAAAACAATATTCATGAATAAATATTTATGGGTTTTAACAAAAAAAAAAAACAAGTTATTGTTGATTGTTTTTCCAAAAAAGAAATGTGGAGGGAAACAAGGATGATAGTTATCTCGCGGATTTAAAACCGATTCGAGCACCGAAGGCGTAATCCCCACCATTCCTTACTCTACCTTCTCCTCTTGCATTAACGAAATTAACTACAGATCATCAATTCCGGCCAAAGATTAGAGGGGCATTATTTTCTACATATAAGAGTTTTTCAACTCTCACTCGTACAAGAGACGCGAATCTCAACGCAGTACGCCACGGACGTACTCGTTGGGGTCTCGTCTACACTACAGCTCAAGCAACCACATAATAAAAGCGCTCGACCCGATTTAAGTTGAGTTATATTTAGCGGCGACCGGCTGGTTTCATGGTTTAGGGCGTAAGACGTGAGTCTACAGAGCATTGCTATGCGGGTTCGAATCCCACGTGTAGTTATTAGTTTTTCATAAATTTGTTTTTTGTTTTTTTTGTGGAAGTCTTTTATCTACTATTAAAAAATGTGCTACATTTAGAATGCAAGAAAAGATAATAAAATACTGTATACAAATTCAAGCAAGTTATCTTTATCTTTTTTTTTTAAATGGTTTTTATGTTGTACGCCTTCATCTTTCTGCTTTTTTTAAAAAGGGTTTTGCCCTGTATATTAATTTAGTTCTCCTTATTTTAAACTTGTATTTTAAGTTTGCTGAGTTTTTATTTTACCCTTTTATACATTTTTAAAAGCAGAGACTGTGAAATTGATTTAAAGTATGGAAACGCTTTAAATTAATTTGACATGGGGTACTAAACACATTTATATAATTTAAAGCAAACCAAAAACTTAATTTAAACTCTTTAACTATCACTTCGAAAATGCTACTCAAAAATTGTATTATTTGGGTTTTACTGGCCTATCTTGTTGATAAATCTACTGCAAAACAATCCCATGATTACAAATGGTGCACGGTGGCTAAAGATGGATACTGTATAAATTGAAGTCTTTAACTCTAATAAAACTGAATTACAAAAAAAAATTGTATTGTTGGTTTATTTGATAATGAATAAATGATTGTTACATGTTTGTAAAAACACATTTACCTCCACTTATAAGTTTGGGACACACAACTGTTCCTTTATCAACAGCGAACTAAACAAAATAAAGCTTTGAATAAGACATTGGCTTTAGGCACTCAACTCAGTTTCCCAACTGAAAACGTTTGAAGAGCACTTAAAATGCCAGTTCAACCAGGTTTATTTTTGGTTCTAGTTAGAATTTTCTTTCTCAGAGGGACTGTAATTGCTCAACACAACTCGGAAACTTATATGCAAAATTTCCTGGGCCTCTTGGCAGGAAACACAAGCATCAGCGATGGTCAGCTTTCCATGGTCAGCAATTATTTCTGTCCGCTCCTAATGCTCTTCATTTGGATACTCTCCTTATGTAAGAATTACGTTGCTTTAAAACAAACTTCCTAATTCTATATTACCCTAAGGCTTTTTAGTTTGTACCTGCGTGTATTGCAAGTTCGTAAAATCGGAAACATTCACCACCTACGACTCAAACAGCATTGAGATGCAGGATGTGCATATCCTGGAGCCCACATTCAACCATGTTAAGGGTTGTGCATGTTTGGAGTGCCTGCATCGTCAGTTGACCAAGGAATTCGAAAAGAAAAATGGAATGTGAACGGAATAATAACTATGTATTATGTTAGGTGGCGTACAAGATTTACGTTTATTTGTAGGTAATAACAAAAGGTATAGTCCTGGAAGAACGTATTATCCATGAAAAATGTATATTAAGTACTTTGGTATTTATATTAAAATATAAGTTTGAGATTCGGGTTTTCCTCAAATAGCTGCAGATTCCCAAGTTGGTATCTTTCTACATAGTTAAATGTAATAGCACAAGTAAAAGTTCTTCTAGAACTTATTTTAAACTACTTACATAGTTGGTAACATTTTGATTTTTTTAAATGAGTGAGTAAACGAAATTTTTAGAATGGATACTAATTAGTCAGACTTTACCTCCAACTTGGACAAAGTCAAGACGTCCTCGTGAATGGGAGACAATGTAAGTTTCATATTGTGATCCTTGACCAAATCGCAAATGATTCCAAACTGTGCGTCCGAAAACATTTTACGGGAGAATCCCATCGACTTGTCACCAGAGTTCTCGAACTCCTCGATTATATCTTTGATTTCGTCTTTGAAACTCTGCTCCTTGGCTTCTTTCTCCAAATCAGCTGCAGTTTTTGGGCCAGCTGATTTCGAATTCTTAACCGAAAAGGCCCGAGACCATAGATCTCGGCTGGCCTCCTCGTACTTGCTGATTCGCTTGTTCATGCTTATGATCTCATCGCTTATCTGCGTGTTTTCCGGCTGCTTGCTCTGCGCCTGGAGAAAAACTTTGCGGGCCCGGTCATATTCACCCAAAGCGGCCAGGGCGCGACCCTCCTGGAAGAGAGCCTTGCAGGAGGGATTGTTCTCGGTCAGCCGGCGCAGGGACTTCATCATGATGCAGACGCGCTGCGGCTTGTTAAGCTTGTTGTAGACGATCATCAGGTTTTGCTGAAAGAAAATAGCCAATCTATCTTGCTCTAGATTGCCATGATGGAACGGATACTTACAGTCAAGGTAATCAGCAGTTCGGTTTGCCGGCGCTCCTGCTCGTCATTGGCCATTCGGCAGTAGTTCAAGGAGTTGATGGCCCTTTCGAAGGCAGTCGCCGCATTGCGATAGCTCCCGCGCTTCACACAATCCTTGCCATAAAGATGCATGTCCTGCGCCTTGGGATAGACCACGCAGAACTTGTCGCGATCCTCCTTCGGGATGGCATCGATGGCCTCCGCATCGCCTATGAGCGAGAAGTCGATGACCTCCACCTTGAAGAGCGCGTCCGCCATGGGCTTGATGCGTGGCGGACAGCCCAGTTCCCGGAAGAGAAGCTTGTAGGAGATGATGAACTCGGCCTGTTCGTATGGGCGCATGGTGCGCACAGCGGCCTCCAGTCCCTCGATCACCATTTTCTGGCCAGTCTCGAACTCGAACTTGGTGCCCCGCAGCATGGAGGAGTCGAAGGGGTGGCCTTCGCCCTCCCAGTAGCCACTGTACCTGATCGAAACCCTGGCCTTCTCCGGCACCAGATCCCGGTCCACGTGGCCCTCGCGGGTGATCCGCTTGTAGATGTGCTCATCGATCATGTGCATCAGGGCACGCAACTCGCCGAAGGACTGCGTCCACGGGGAAAGCAGCGCCTCGTTGTCCACACCCTCGGCATCCTCGTAGTCGCTGTCGCTGTCGTCACCCAGAAATTCCTTGCAGGCATTTACCTGCTCTGACATGTCCACCTCGAATTCAGCCCCATTTTCCACGAGATCGCTGCAGTACGTACAAAGTCAGGGTTAAAGCCACGTGCTCACTGCACCACGGAATTTTCGGGACTTACGCATAGGATAGGGGCTCTTTGAGCAGCTGAGGGCTGCAGGGAAAATAGTTATCCTCCATAATTAACAAAAAACTTTTATTTCTTCTGCCGAAAAATTTTCTGCTGAAATTGCGCTTTGGTTTGTATTGCTGGAAAGAGATGGAGCTTTCTAGAGATGGCTTGATTTTGATTTCGATTGACTGATTCAATAGCGATAACAAAATTGTATTTATAAGCTATCGAGTTTATATTATAAGGGCAATCAAAGGTAGACTATCTAAATTTTTTGTTGTTTCTTTTCACGCCGTGAATATTTGTTAAGATGACTTATTATTAGAAACTACCTTTCAGTTTAAATTTTTAATCAGGTTCATTAGCCATCTTTACTGAATAAATATCATACGATTAGTATTTACTACAAGTGTTTAAACAAAATAAAAAGTATTTGTTGAATACAAATATTTTTTAAAAAAAATCTGTTTTAGTTAGTGTTTTTTATAATTAATTTTTTTTGTGCAATACAGATTTCATTTAAATCTGAAAGATATTATACTGAGGTCAATTCAAGATGTCTATTAAATTAATTATCATTTTTTATCATTTATTATATTTGACATCCCTATACATTATAAAAAATAGACAAACAATGCCATGAGTCAATATTTCTTTCCAAAATGTTCTAGTAATGCTACATCAGCAGTAAACATAACAAAGAAGTTGTGTATGTATCCGTTATTAGAAAAAAGATTGCCCCTGCCAAGGGACTTCTCTTCCGTTTTATATGAATGTTTATTCAAAATTGAACACTTATCGCTCTCCAACTACAAGCACTCCAACGAAAGAATCTTTTTGGTGTGTGTAACAATAAAAACTAAGAAACAAAATGAGGAATGCAATCGTAATGGCTTGTGTGGTGCTCATCATGCGAATTGGTATGACTAAGATTTGTATAATAGAGGTGGCTATTCTAAGGATGCGGTAAACAATATAATGGTACTCGACGAATCCCCGTTCACTTCTTCAGCAGCTTGCTCATGTCCTTGTTCTGCTTGTGGATCTTTAAGTCGACATCCTCGATTTTGTAGTTCATGTTATCCAGCAGTTCGTTCTGCGACTCAATTTCGCCACCGAGATCAGTGGCCAGCATCTTAAGCACCGACAAATTGCTGCACATTTCCTCCAGATTGGCGTCGATCTGGGCCTGGAAGGGATTTCCCGCCTGCCGCTGGGGATGATAGGTGCTGCTAGGGTCGTCGCGCAGCTGGCTAACTGGATGATTGTCGTAGCGTTCGACTGGTGAAAGCGGAGCAGATGGGCTGGCTCCGCCACAGGCACCCATATCAATGTTGCTATTGGCTTCCTGGGACGACTGGCTGGCCGTGGGCGAGCCAGCAGCGGTGGAGGGCTGATCCCGGTTGCCGGAGAGGTAGTTCTTCAGACCGCCAAATACACTCTTCAGGCCAGTCAGGTGCCGCTGGCTGAAGCGCAGCGTGGAGTTGATCTCGTCCAGCTGGTGCGAGGTCTTCTCCAGCTGCTCCCGCTGCTTGGCCAGCTCCGCGGCCGTGGCCTTACCCACCTCATGGGTTTCGTAGAGCAAGCCTAGGGGTAACGAAAGGTACATCTATGAGTAACGCCCCTTAATTGGCTGGCAATTGACCCCCTTGGTTACCCAAGCTCTTATTGGTGGAGTCCAGAGTTCTTTGCTCGATGGCTCTTCGCTTTTCCGCGTAGGCCAATCGCTGGGCGGCCACAGAGGGCGAAGAAGTTATCTCGTCATCGTCATCATCCTCCATTTCGAAGGGATTGGTGCTCCTCTGCTGCGGGATCTTGGGTGCTCCAGTGCGCTTGTTCTGCAGAAAAAGGTCATCGTCCACGTCCTCGAACCTGTCCACGTCATCAAAGTGGTTGTGCACCGGCTGTAGGTAGTTATGGGCCATCTTGGGGACAAGATAAATTTCCAACTTGACTAATTTTGTTGTGTTTTCATGAACTTTTATTTTCTTTGTTGTTGTCCGTCTATTGCGTGATATCGATTGCACTAAGGATGGTAGCAAAGAAGACGCTAGAAATAGCTAGATCTGGCAAAGAAATGGAAAGTAGCTAAAACCGTTATATAAAAAAATTTCATTTTATTATTGTTTTACAACAAAAAAGCATCGTCAGCCAAGGCTGAAATACCTTCACAAATTTTAAGACACTTTGTAATAGGGTGAAAAAAAAACGATTAAATAATGCTTAAAACTGCTGAGGATTTTGTATACCCATGCTTTTGCATAGCATATAAATGATTTATATATATTTTTTTTTGTGAAGTTATATTATTTTCTTTTATATAAAGGGTTTTTATCAATGAGTTTCAATCAGAGCCCCCCTGTTGTCGATTTGGCGGGAAAAAAGTGACTTGCCATCACTGACGGATATCGAACCAGCGTTTCTATCAATTTTCCAGCAGGCGTCACAGTTTTTTGTAACTTTTTGGAACTGAATAGGACGGAGACTTTAGTTTAATTTAGCAAATAGCAGCAGCCGAACGTCACAAGACACAGAAAACTCGTGGGCGATCGGGAACAGCTTCAAATGCATTGCAAATCGCACTTTGTGGCCGCGTCATGTGCGGCGCTGCTTCTGCTGGCGGCGGCAGCGCAGTCGGCGGATGCGGCGACGGCGCAGTCAGGACTGCAGCCAGGTGGCAAGTTAATCGAATTGGACGAGGACAATTGGCACCTGATGCTCCAGGGCGAGTGGATGATTGAGTTGTGAGTGCAAAAGGCTATACTTGTGTGTCCCCCCATCCACATGGCACCCCCGCAGCCCCTGACGTAATGCGAAAGGGGCGTGGTGCGCCGGCTTTCTTCAACCGGCAAGCTAGTTTTTTTTTTCTTTTTCTGGAATGCCAGACATTCCTTTCTTTGTGGCACGATGACTCATTGCCTGCCAGCTGGTTTTAAAACCTGTGTTTTCCTTCCTATTTATAGCTTTGCTCCGTGGTGCCCAGCTTGCAAGAATCTGGCTCCCACCTGGGAGCGTTTTGCCCGCGTGGCCAAGGATGTTAAGGTGCAAGTGGCCAAGATCGATGTGACCACCTCGCCGTCACTCAGCGGACGCTTCTTTGTCACCGCCCTGCCCACCATCTACCAGTGAGATATACAACCCTTATAGCCGGGATATATAGAATAACTATTTGCAATCCCCTCCAGCGTGAAGGATGGCGAGTTCCGGCAGTATCGAGGCGCCCGGGATGGCGATGCCCTCCTCTACTTTGTGAAGAAGCAGCAGTGGCAGAGCATCGAACCGCTGTCCGCCTGGAAAAAGCCCGATACCATCCACATGTCCGTGCTGTCCTACTTCTTCAAGCTGTCCCACACTCTGAAGGTACGTTCACCTAACCTAGTGATAACTCGCCTCAGTTCATTTGCATGAGACATAAGCGGAAGCTTATCAGCGGCGGAGTGATCCCCGCTGACCCAAAGATTGCCGCCCATTACTCATTACTCTGATCTTTGCTCTCTGCTGTTGTCTTGTATGTTGGGTTCATGTACTAATAGCACACCCAAAAACTCTTTAAGGACTTTAACGGGCGGCTGCAGGAGGAGTACGGCCTGCCCACGTGGGGCTCCTACGCCCTCTTCGCCATCGCCACCATCTTCGTGGGCGCCGCCCTGGGGCTGCTGCTCGTGTGCCTTGTGGACTTTGTGTATCCACCCAAGAAATCGCAGCGCCAGAGCTTCTCCGAGTCGCAGGACAACCTGGCCGAGGGCGTAGAGGATTTGGCCACCGAGGATATCGAGGACGATGGTGAGGCCGAGGAGAACGAGGATGAGCAGCGCGAGAGCGACGAGGAGGAGCCACAGGACGATGACGACGACGAGGAGGAGGAGGAGGACAGCGAGGAGCAGGCGGGCGATCTCGCTTCGCAGGAGAAGGAGGCCGACAGCGAGCCGGAAAAGGCCGAGAAGCTGGAGCCCAAGCAGGCCGGAGATTCTGCGCCCGAGAAGACGGAACAGGTGCGCAAGCGCAAGCCACGCAAGGGCGATTAGGTGCTGGTGCAGCCGGGTCCTTTAGGATCAGCCTTAGCGATCAGAAGCGGCAACAAAAAGACTAACACACAGAATCGAGAGAAACGCAACCTCTTACCAAGCATCATTCAAGCAGATACCCTGCTTTGCCTTTGCGCACAAAACTGATTGTTTTCCCCCCCAACTTAATCCTAGCCGGAGAACGGCACCTCATGTATTTCTTAATTATGTAAACAAAATTATAATCCATTAAGCGAAAACAAGCGTAACAATAACTACATTTAAATTTAGTCTTGTACTTTCTTTCCCCAAGCATTGTATTTTGTGTTCACATTGATTTCTACACAATTATCTTCTCTAAGGCATTTCATTTGTAATTGAATTTCAATCAAATTGCAAATTGTATTAAATTTTCGTATTACAAAATAAACTAAAAATCAATTAAATTGTCGTTATTCATTTGTGGGGTTTCAATATAATATAAAATAAAATTTTGTACTGTTTAAAAGCTTTTACATGTCCATTAGAGACTGCTTTTTACGCACAATTCAAGAAATTGACTTAGCATTTCATGTTTTTGCAAAATACATAATCCCAATTGCTTTTGTTTATTAGCTGCTTATAATTGTTACCCAAAATATTCCAATACAATCCCATTATAACATCCAGCTTATTTGTTATCAAATTCAACTTTAATAAATAAGAGTCAGAGTATTAGAAATGGTTTTACAAATTTATTATCAGTTTATTGTAGGAGAATATGAAGTAAGACAAAAATCCCTGCAATTTCGTTTATGTGTAAAACTACAAATAATTGATATAAGATGTGTGTGGGTGGTGTGGCCGAAAAGATTTTAATTTTCAAATACATATTGTTATCCAAAGTCAAAAAAAACGGTAACTATTGCTTAATAATAGTTCGCTGGTTGCGGCATACAAATATTCATGTCTTTCTTATAAAAAGAGTACAAAATGAATATACAAATATCTCTATAAAAACGTGATTTATCTTCATCGTTGGTTTGCCTGATCTGTTGGCACTTGTGATTTAAATCGGAATTAACTGGATTAATTACAACATTTTGATTGTTAAACAAATTATGATTCTTTCAACAAATTGCTATGGCTATTGTAAGGTTGATTCTGGGGGTTCCGGGGATAAGGTACTTGTGGTGTGTGTGTATATTTTAATTTCTATATATATAAAATATATATTTGATATATATTGTTTGGTTGTAAAAGTTGTACTATTGCAGCGTATGGAGGAAGTTTGTTGGGTGGTTTTGGGATTGAGGATTTGGATCAGGAAAAGGACATGGATGCGGATATATGGTTCGTTTCGGACTGTGGTGTGTTTTCAAATACTTTAAGTAATTGTCTGTATGTGAGTTTGGAAATTTTGCTGTTGTGAATTTCGCTTTCAGGCTGGCTTCAGTTAATTCGTATTCGTACAAAATGGTGAGATGTCAACAAAAACAATTGTTAATTACTTTGAAATATTCAAAAAGCAATCGTCGTGCGTGGTCAGCTGCAGCTGAAAGCAGATTATCCAACCGAAGGGGGTTGGAATTGCTTTCAGCCCCAGATATTTGTTGTAAAATTAACGTGGGGGCCAACTTTATAACAAAGGCGCACTTCAGGCTTAAACTACTAAATAACTAATTGATGAGGTATGAGTGTGATGAGGCTGTCCTCTTGCAGAGCTTGCTTGAAGAGTGGAAATTTGGATGGGGCCAAAAGCTGGCTGAATTTTGTAAACCGGTCTATTGCATAAAATTGCAGGTCTTCGTCCGTCGCCCATTGGGCACGGACAAGTAAAAAAGCGTAGCAAACTAGTTGGGCAAAGGAAAAGTATGTGGAGATGGCTGTGCCTGTGGTCAATAGCCAAGGACTGCTAGGCCACGAAATCGAGCGGCCGGTTGAAGCCACCCTTGCGATTCATGTACTGGCGGTACTTTCGCTTCAGGATTACATGCACTTCTCCGACATCGTTGCCCTCGACCTTCCTGTTCTTGGTGGTGTCGAACGTGCAGAATCCCATTGTCTTGAGCATCTCGACCTCTTCCGGCGATTTACCCTCCAGGTCTGCCTCGTTGAGCTTGGGCCGGTCGGCAGCTGTGGCCGCCGCATTGTTCCTCGTCGTCCTTCGCGACGTCGATGGTCCGGAGCTGCTGTTGCCGCCGCTGCTTCCGCCGCCGCCTCCTCCTCCTCCTCCGGCGCCCCTCGACCGCGATCTGCAAACCATGAATTGTGCATCGTGAGCTGTGAGTTTCAATACTGTTCAGTTGGTGAGTGAGTGACAGGACCAGTTGATTGCATTCGAATTGCAACGAGGAGCCTGGGAATTAACTGGGGCGACCTTGAGCATTGTGCACCCAATTGTGCAATTTGAAGTTTTAATTAAGCGAAATGCGACACTTTGCAACCGGTCGGATTGCTTCAATAAGACTACGTTTTTTTGGCAAATAATTTGAGTTGATTCATAATAGTTTGAGGGCCCAATCCCGGTAGATAATCGCAAATGCATCGGAAAACCGGCTAGGGCGGATGTCAAAAAAAACTAATAATATGGAACCTTATTAAATAACCGGTTATTCATTAAAAATTGAAAGTATACCATGTTTTTAAGAAGAAAATCCAGGCTACTAGTGAGAAATACTTCTAAACCATTACCCAAACTTATGAAACTGTTTCCCCGACAACTGCAATTTTCAAATAACTATATAAACAACATATCCTATATAGGTAAAAACTATATATTATAGATATCTGAAGTTATAGACAGCCTAAACTAAACCCATGGCTTCCTAACAGTTCCAACAATTCGAAGTAGCTTTAAGATGTCTGCAGCTCCAGTCTTTTTTCAATTTTGTTTTTTGTATTTCGTTCTTATATGACATTCGTGTAGAAGATAACAGATAATCCTTAGACCAAGTATAAAAGGTGATAAATGGTGACGCTTAGGACATGTCCTCGATGAGAGCCGCTCGCAGCTTGGTCGTCACCGTGGCTGGCTGTGCCTGGTTCAACTTGAAGACGCTCTCGATCACCGAAATCTCTGTGGCCGTGGTGTTCATGCCGACGAAGGAGAGCCAGTCGTTGACCACCATGCCGGCGGCGAGGACCTCACTGCCCCGGTTGACAGTGCCCGCCACGAGGGGCACCTGCAGCAGGGACGACAGCTCGTCCTGGTCCTGTATGCTGGTCTTGGGATGCACCATGCCGCCCTGGTTGCTCAGCACGGTGTACGAGCCCACCAGTGTGTTGTCGGCAATGGTTTGCCGGAAGACCTCCACCTTCAGCACGTCCCCGATAATCTCCTCGGTCTCTTTATCCAAATCCGGGTGAACCAGGGCCACATAATCGTTGCAGGCAATCACGTTGCCCAGCGCGGACAGGCGCTCCTCCACGCGCTGAATCTTCACGGCATCGGGCAGGCTGTTGCGCAGGTGCTGCAGCTCCTCGTCTGTGGTAGAGTTGGGCACCAGCAGCCCGTTCCTATTGCCCACGGTGAGGCGGCCGATGATCCGGCAGCCGCCCACATTGGCGTGCACCACCGGGATCGTCTCGGCCAGCTCCGCCTCGAAGGCGCTGTAGAAGGTCTCGGATCCGCCGATGGCCACCAGGCAGTATGTGTTGGTCAGCTTGGTGAAGACGCCGATGTCGTCGTTGTTCTCAAATTGCACGCGCAGCGCCATTTTCTCTGTATATGCCGGTTTGCTCTTCACTCGTTGGTTACTCTCTTAGCGGATTTTCTGACCTGACTGAGCCCGAATCTTAGAAGTCTCTGGATTTGGTTTATATGGCCGGAAAACTGTTTAAAAGCTGTGATGAAATTCGCACAATTTCGCTTCACGTGGTAATTTTTTTTTTGTTGAGCCGCCAGAGCTGCATAGCCTTCGATAACCTGCCTATCGAACTGGTGGGACCTATCGATACTTGCGGGTAAATAAACAAGTTCTGGGCGGTGGGTTACAGGGGGCTCGGGGGGTTAGCTACCCCTTTAACTGATTTTTTAAGTCATTTTCATTAGCCTAGCTGCTTAACCACTTTAACTTAGGTTATACCTATAAAGTTCTAGTGAGGTTAACCCCTAAAATCTTTAGAACTGTAAAATCCCTTAACAAATGCCAATATTTGACCCCTTGGTTTTACTTTCATTACGCCCCTGGACTGGCTTCTTATTTTTAGGTTCAAATGTCTAGTTTTATACTTATCGTTTTGGCTTTTGGTACACTACACTTTGTTATTCACCTAGATCGCCGGCCCCGCGCACGATCGCGATCCCGCTCTCGTTCACGGCTGCGACTCCGGTCGCGCTCTCGCTCCCGGTCACGGCGACTGGGGCCACCTCCTCCTCCGCCTGATCCTCCGGCTGGGGCCACTCCGATGGCCTCTCTCTCCCGGGAACGGCGCTCCCTGCGCTTCTTCCTCTCGGATCGCTCCTTCTCGCGTCTCCTGTGTGCCGGCGAGGCGGGACTCCGGCTGCGGCCCATTATTCCGTTTCCGTTTCTGCTTGTGTGGCGGTTAATGTACTAGTTGGTTTGCCTGCTCATAGAAGGGTTAAGTTAAGTGGTGGCCGTACTATCCCATGCCCACCGAATCCAGCTCACCGTTGCTCTAGGCTGTGTCTAGCATTATTTGGGCGACACCGGCGGTGGGGAAAAACGCGCTAACTTAAAACTAAAACGAAATAAACAAGTTATCTTGCCGCGACGCCGAAACGGAATGAAGACGGGGGATGCGATGGCAAAAACATATCAAAATATCTTTATATCGAACATATCGGAATTAACGATAATGTATCGCATGAAAACGTAGCCTGTTCACACTGGCACCGCAACAGCGAACGAATTCCGCAACAGCTCTTTTTTCTTCTATAAGTAGTACATCGCTACAACTCGCTGTTGCGATTATTGTGTTGCATTTGCTTATGTCAAAATTATATACAGATTTGCGATTTAAATTATTTTATTGGCGGGGCGATTTCTTTTCACGTTCCTCAATTTTTTTTTACCGGAGCAGGGCTTGTGTGAATGCCTTAAAACTATTTTTCGAAAACCAATTTTTTAACCGGCTGTGGGAAATCCGTGTAGAACACATGCATCGATATTGTCCCACATTTCGTTACGGTTGATTTATTATTATATATTAATGGTCGAATGTCTAGTTTCCAATAGTTAAACTTTTATCAATATTAAGCAATAAATATATATATATATTTATATATTTAAAATCCTAATCATGAAAAACACTACCATATCTGTGTGTTTATTTCAATATTTATTAATTTCGTAGAAAAATGTTTTCGTATAAGGTTTTTAATTATATAATTTAGCATTGATCAACAGACTTATTACTTACAATTAAGAATATATGATCGAATAAGCTATAATAAAAGTAGCATTAAAATAGTAAAGTACAATACACACACTACTGTTTGACCTCTAAAACATGTAATTTTATGCTTGCTTATAAAATATTTAAAGATCACAGTTCAAATGAACTACTACAATGGCGGTTCTTCTGGTTCGATCTATGATGTCGAAGACGCGGTGCTGCCAACCTCCTTGGAATGCGCAGAAAATGCATCTTGAAGATTAAGATACACACAACAATCCGTAAGTGCGTCAGAATTTTCAGAACCTGCGGTTCGCTGGAACTCCCGAAATAGGCAATTAAATGTTTGTGTATACCTGAATGCGATCGCCTGGAAGATAGTCCCTGAACATAGCGCCACATAGTGATCGATCGTGATCGCAACCGATCCGTCCAGTATTCAGTATCAGTATGTTGTCGGGTCTGCGGAACACCTCGGAGGCTGTTGCGGTTGTGGCTTCTCTGGGTCTCGGACTGGTGGTGCTCATATTTGTGGCTACCACGCCGACGTCGGTGGAGGCCACCCAGTCGGGGATCTACATAGACAATGGCCGGGACCAGACGGTCATGCACCGGGTGCTCAGCGACGACGACAAGTTGGACGTCTCCTACGAGATCCTCGAGTTCTTGGGCATCCCCGAGCGTCCCGCCCACCTGAGCGGCCAGAAGTTGTCGCTGCGCAAGTCCGCCCCCAAGTTCCTGCTGGACGTGTATCATCGCATCACGGCGGAGGAGGGCCTGAGCCACGAGCACCATGATCACGATGACCACGAGGAAGATGATGCCGATGAGCATGGCCATCGGGCCAGGAGAAGCGCCGATCTGGAGGAGGAAGACGAGGAGGAGGAGGGCGAGCAGAAGAACTTCATCACCGATCTGGACAAGCGGGCCATCGACGAGAGCGATATCATCATGACCTTCCTGAACAAGCGCCACCACAATGTGGACGAACTGCGTCACGAGCACGGCCGGCGCCTGTGGTTCGACGTCTCCAAGGTGCCCAACGACAACTACCTGGTGATGGCCGAGCTGCGCATCTACCAGAACTCCAACGAGGGCAAGTGGCTGACGGCCAGCAGGGAGTTCACCATCACGGTCTATGCCATCGGAGCCGGGCCGATGGGCCAGCAGCACACCATGGAGCCGCTCTCCTCGGTGAACACCACTGGCGACTATGTGGGCTGGCTGGAACTCAATGTGACGGAGGGCCTGCACGAGTGGCTGGTCAAGTCGAAGGACAACCACGGCATCTACATTGGGGCACATGCCGTGAATCGACCCGATCGCGAGGTTAAGCTGGACGACATTGGGCTGATCCATCGCAAGGTGGACGACGAGTTCCAGCCCTTCATGATCGGCTTCTTTCGGGGACCGGAGCTGATCAAGGCCACGGCCCACAGCAGTCACCACCGGAGCAAGCGCAGTGCCAGCCATCCGCGCAAACGCAAGAAGTCGGTGTCTCCGAACAATGTGCCGCTCCTGGAACCGTTGGAGAATACACGCAGCTGCCAGATGCAGACCCTGTACATAGACTTCAAGGATTTGGGCTGGCACGACTGGATCATCGCCCCCGAGGGCTATGGCGCCTTCTATTGCAGCGGCGAGTGCAATTTCCCGCTCAACGCGCACATGAACGCCACCAACCATGCGATCGTCCAGACTCTGGTCCACCTGCTGGAGCCCAAGAAGGTGCCCAAGCCCTGCTGTGCCCCCACCAGGCTGGGCGCCCTCCCCGTTCTGTACCACCTGAACGACGAGAATGTCAACCTGAAAAAGTATAGAAACATGATTGTGAAATCCTGCGGGTGCCATTGAATTCAATTTACCACTTAGGCTAAGCAATATAAAGCATTTCTGTGTAGATGTCCATCTCTGTACTAATCTCGAATATATTTTATAGAAATATACAGCGCTGTACCTAACTGAAATGGGTGTGGAATTTATTAATGGAATTAACTATAACAAGAACTCTTGGATTAATTTCAGTAAGCATGGCATTTTTATTGTCTTGCTATTTAGTTAAACTAAAAAGGTTCATACATTCAAAAACTTATATAAACACATGTTTAGTGACACACACTTAATTTGGTAATCTGATAGTTTTCACTTCAACTTAAAATGTTCATATACATAACATTCAAAATAAACATCCAGATAAACACAATATTACTGCAACGTCGTGCTTTTACAATGCTTAGGTAGAATACATGCCGTTTTTTTACTACACATAAAAATATTCAAAATCTTTCGTAAAATAAACCCTATAAACAATAGAAAATATTATTTACTGACAAGCAAAATCATTCAGCAGTAATGCTTATACACACAAATACATACTAATTTTGGTTCTGGCTGTGAGCGCACAATAAAAAACTAACCAAAAACCCAGGTTTATCGCTTGTGAATCCAATGATGTCGGAAGGCAAACAGATCCATGATTAAGTTTCCCACACGTTTGTCAATCAGACATGACATTAGGCGACCATCGAATATTGGCACGTTAAAATTTAACGATATACAAGCCTCTCTAAAAAGAAATCACATTTGATTTGAATAGTCTTTCGAAGTGTGTTTCATACTCACAAAATCTCATGCACTGGAATGGAGTTCCGGAAGTATTCCTTCAGCGTAAATTCACCATTAATAGTTTTGGCTCGACTAACGCTGAGCATTACCGATGGATCCTTTCTGTAGAGAACCACAAAGATATGTCTGTTGGGTGACTCAATGGGCCTGGCAAATTTCCCCAGCACACTTTCAATATAGGCTGCTGTGCTTTTCGTGTAGAACTCCTCGCATTCGCCATCCGAGAAGAGCAGGAAAAATTGCCTCTCTACGAAATGTGAATTGAATTGTTTGGCCTTTTGGAACAACGCCCGATTCTCGTCCATTTCGCGGAGCCAACTGAACTGCCCATTCACTTTCAGAAGATACAAGGCCGGTATCTTGCTATGTGCCATATAGTTTGTGGGCGGCGGCTTGGGAAAGCCGACGAAAGATTCCTCGTTCTCGAAAATCTGCGCTAGAGTTTCAGTCATTTCGGCGTTATGTGAACCCGTCAAGGTGCTGGTGCGCCACAAGTCCTGGTCACTACAGTTCTTCAGCAATTCGTGATACATTTTGAAGAAGTACTGACGCGTTCGCATGATCATCTCCGCCGAAGTGTTGGACATAACCATCCAGATCCACTCATCTATGAAGAGATTAACGATGCCATCGGCGGAAGTAGCTTGGGTGTTGCATATTTGGGAAACCCGAAGGCGGGGAGGTCCTTAATAAATAATTAAAACATGTTAGGCTTTGCATAAATGTATTTCGCATCAGCTTACCGGCAAACAAAGCCACCGCCAAGGGAACAACCATGGTGGCGTATATGATATGGTTCTTCTGCTTGGTGCACACAATCCAAGGTGTGCGAAAGTTCAGAGCCGAAGTGTTAAATGGCTCCAAAAAGTCACGGAGCACAGTGTTGGGATGCAGGTAAACATTTCCGGAAAATGCCGATTTCAAGCAGTTTTTACCGGTGTCCACGGCACAGATATTGGGATACATGCCGCCCGTCAAGGCCGCCTTTACAACGTGCCAATTACCGGACATCTGGTTGAGATTATGCAAGTTCAGCTTCCCACGACTGTGGACCAAATTGGCGGCCCGCAGGGAGCTCACAATGTTGGAGCGCGTGTAGCTGAGCTGTTCCATCAACCCGTTTAGCACAAAGTCATATTCATCCGTGAGATATAGCCGAGCTATCTTGTCGTGCAGTCGATTTTGCCATTCCTGGAACAAGCGCACGAAGATGAAGTGATCGGAGAACTGATTGTCCGCCAGGCGTGCCCGCTCGTTCTTGATGCGTTTCTGGATGTAAATGGTGAATCTGTCCCACAAGTGATCGATGTCCTCGTTGAACGGAATGGCCAGCGGATCCGCCGTGGTCAGCGAGCTTACGATGGTGAGTATTGGATCGAGGCACCGCAGCAGGATGCCAAAGATCAGCATGCGGCCGAGTTGGCAAGGCACAGGGATGTCCTGCAGTCGGCAGCCCAGCCATGTCACATCCTCAGTCTCGTCCAGCGCGTCTATTTTCTTGAGCAACTGCACGGCCTGGTGCACGTTGATCAGCGGCGGCGGTGAGATGGTGAGGCCCAGATATTCACTTATAATCATGTTGGGCGAGAGCAACTTAACCGTCAAGCAGATCTTGTCCAGCTGCATGGTTTGCAGGCGCGGCTGACTCTTCTCCCCCAGCTCTTCGAAAGCCTCTTTCGATATCAAACGGAAGCATTGCGCATCGGCAGCTGCAACAGAAGAAAACAATTTACAGGGTTATACACAGCTAGAATTAAAAAAAATTGATTATTTTATTTCTTTAACGTACATTTATTTAAGAATATACACTGAAAAATTCATATTGTTTCAGTAAATATTTTAAAATTTTTCAAAAATCAATTTTTTTGTTTGTGTAACTGCCATTTTGTCAAAAAAAAAACTTTACTTTGCTTGTTTCTTCGATTAATTACTAGAATAATTAGTTTTTTTTTTTTGTTTTTTTAACTGTATTAGCTAGTTACTTCTGTCTAGATATAAAGAGTACTAACCTTCGAGATCGAGAATCGACTCCCTGCGCAGAAGGCAATCCTTGGACACCCATTCGTATCGATCGTCCCCGGTGTAGGTGCTGCTATCGTAGATCTGGTTGAGCATGCAGGCCGTGTCTATTTCGTACTTGAAGGACACCTTAAGACAGAGCGATTCGATAATATCCGTGGTTAGGACCACCTTCACGGTGTCCTCGCGAGCATTGACCAACGCATCGATGTACTCCCTCCTCATGTTCTCGTGCAGCGTGAAAATGGAGAGCTCCGGCAGGTTGCCAGTCAGACAGTGACTCAGTAGCATGTAGTTCAGCTTAACAATATGGTAGTAGGTGGGCAAAATAATGAGGATGTTGCCTGAAAAACAGAGAAATCGAATACAGTAGATAATAGTAGAACAAAAAGAAGAAAGGAAGCAAACTTTGGCAAGCCGAAGTTTATATACTTATGCAGCTATTGCAAAAATAAAATATTCTCTTGAACACTTGACTTTCAGCTCAATTATTCGATCGTTCATATGGCAGCTTATATGTTACAATGAAATAAAAAATAAAGAATTTAGATTTTTTTTTATTTTTTGTTTTAATATTTTTATTATTTCTATGGGAGCTATATGATATGGTCTCCCGATTTTGATAAAACTTAAAGCGTAGTTCTGAAATATTAAACAATCACTATATGTCAAAAATCTAAACAAAAAAAAAATTAAAAAACACAAAATTATAATTTTTTTCATCCGTTTTTCCAATTTTTCCTATGGGAGGGTTTCATGCAGATAGCTTTAAAACTGGGAGACTAGTTTGCGTAGGAACGGATGGACAGACGGACATGGCTAGATCTACTCTCCTAGTGGTGCTGATCAAGAATATATATATACTTTATAGGGTCGGAAGTGTCTCCATCACTGCGTTGCAAACTTCTGACTGAAATTTTAATACCCTCTGCAAGGGTATAATAAGAAGTAATATCATTCGACTCTTTTTAATGTTGTTCGCTTCAAATGGGTTTAATTTATTAAATCTGATTTACAAAGTTACCTATACATAAATAAACGCGGCACTCCTCCATTCGTATAAACTAGGTTTTAAGACAGACACACATTAATAAAATAGATCGATATTACTAAATGGCTTTGACATCTTCGGCTAAAACTAATATAACTATTTAACAGACATAGGCATGTACTCGTATGTGTTTTATTTTCGTGAGGCGGCGCGACTTCTGGTCGGTGATTTGTTCACAGGGTGAGGATATAGCAGTATCTGAGTGGACTGGCCTGCCACTTAGGGCTATGAGCGCGGCTCGCCCTCCAAGGCCTTGATTTGCCGCAGGATCTCCGACTTCTTTTTCACCTTGTCCAGCTGATCCTTGTCCAGTTTCTTCTGCTCGCCGGCCTGAATCCGGCTCTCGATCTGTTCGATTTCGCGGACTTTCTTGCGCAGCTTTTTCAACAGCTTGGCGGGATCGACCTCCTGAGCTTGTCCGTCCAGCTGGAGTGTGTCCTCCATGGCCCTGGACAACGAGTTGATCTCTCGGCTGCCAGATGGCTGCTGCTGCTGCTGCTGCTGCTGCTGCTGCTGCTGATTGGCTTTTAGAGGCGGACACGTGCTGGACGGCGGCGGCTGAATAACCAGGACACCGGGCGTCGGCGCCTTTGGCTGCCTGGCCGCATCCTTGTCCTGCCGCTTGGCCTTGGTGCGCTCCTGCTTCTCGCGCTCCTTCTTGGACTCGGCGGCCACCAGGGGACACATGCCAGGCGGCACTCCGGCCTGGCTGCGCTGGGCCACGAACTGCTTGCCCTTGCTCTCGTACAGCGGCACCTCCTCCTGCGGCACGTAGCCATCCTTGACGCGACGCGCCTTGCGCCAGGTGCCATCCGGCCGCTTGGTGGCCGGGATGAACTTGCCCTCGCTGCTCTGTAGGTAGGTGCTCATCTTGCTGCTTCTATAAAAAACAATGCCCAATTGACAGGCGATACTAATCGATAGCCGTCGTTGCGGATGGAACTTTTTGCGCGGCGATTGGGGCATCACTTTCACCGATTAATCGCTTTCAAGCTTGGTGAACGGGTCACTTCGGGACCGTTACGAACCATTTTTGATCTATCATTGACCATTTTGGCTAAGCCTTCCTTGAAAATGCTATTTCAAGGCATCCAAATAAGTATTTGCTTACTAATATTCAACGTTTAGTGCAAATATGGTCCTTAATCTGAGCATTTAACTATGTATTGCCTCTAAGCTAGATTAAATCTTAGCTCAGACCTGAAAGTCTTAATATTTTGAACACTTAAACTTAATTTCTAGTTTAAATTTTAACTTTTACCTGCAACTCCTTATAATTATGCTAAATATAGCCTTTAAACTTGATCATATCTTAGTTTAGACCTTCTATTAAGGCACCAAGAACAGCCTTTTCCACCAAATACTTTATATCTAGTTTAAATATTAACTTTATCCCGAAACTCCTTATAATTATGCTTAATTTTGCCTTTAAATTAGTTTATATCCTAGCTCAGTCCTATAATTTCCACCCATAAAGAACTCACCTGGTGAATACTCCGGTTTGGTGCGCAACAGATACATGATGTCTATTATACGATCGTAGTCCACGAAATCCGGCTTGGCGCTCTTCAACACATAGCCATGCAGACTATAGTGGTTGAGGATATCGATGCACATGTGATTGCCATTCATGGCCGCCAGCGAGATGGCGCTCTGGTGATTCATGTCCAGGATATAGGGATCGGCGCCCATGAAGAGCAGCAGGCGGAGATGGCTGTCGTTGTTCAGCTCGGCGGCAATGTGCACGGCCGTCCTGCCGTTCATGGAGTGCCTGTAGTTGACCGGCACCAGGTCATAGTTGACTGCATACAGAAACGGACGTATGGCCGCATCCGTGCCCATCTCTGCGTAGGCCTGCAGGCACTTGTCGATCTGCTCGTTGCGCTGGCCCTGGGTGCGGAATGCATCCGGGAGCTCCTTGTAGACGTCTGGCCCCTTGTGGATCCCGGCCAGAGCAATGCAGCTGTGCAGTTCGTTCAGGTAGGAGATACGTGGCCTCGCCTCCGGCTGCTGGTGCTCCTGGGGCATCACATTCAACTCCGAGCCCTCGCCAAAGAAGTCGATGAACTTCTTGGTGTCGGCCATCTGCGACAGCAGCACCACCCTCAGGTTTGGACTGCTGTTCAAGGCGTCGCGAATCTCGCTGAGCAGGATATCGGTATGGGGATCATGCAGATGCACATCGTTCACCACGAGGTGACTTACGTTGCTCAACTTCTGGCTGGCCAGGGAGCGCAGAAAGTTCTCGGCCGTCGAAAAGACGATGAAGGTGGTGGAGCCGATGTTGCCGAAGTGCGGCAGCTGGAGGCCCACAGTATCTCCCAGTTGCTCGCCAAAGAAGTTGGCCATACGCTGGCTGTTGTAGAGGGCCACAATGGCTTGCCGCTCGATGCAGATGATCTTGGCATTGGACTTCTTGGTCTTGCAGTCGTCCAGGATGAGCAGGGGCAGGAACACGGACTTGTCCCAGGAGAGGTCCGCATTGAAGACGATCACCCGGTGGGCGTAGAGGGGTTGCATGATCTCGTCGCGCATCTGGTGACCCGGAAAGCTGGCGAGGAATTGGCGCTGCGTCTCCGTCCAGCTGCCCAGATTCGGCGGACGGATGGGGGACAGGGGTAGCTGCAGTGATGGCATGTCCAAGGCACTGGGTTTTCTCGTGTTCATTTCGCCGCTGAGCTCCAACTCCTCTCTGGACATTAAGGACTTCTTGCCCAGCAGGCTGAACATGCTCAGCGTGGCGCCCGACGACATGGTCAGCATTTTGGGCTCCTCCAGGTAGTGGCGACATGCCTGCTTGTAGATCTTCACGCACCCGTTGCCATTGACCTGCACAATCTGCGATCGGAGGCCCAAGGAGCGCGCGCAATTCACGAACGCTTTGTGCTCGCTGGTCCGGAATGTGCACGGAAATTGCTGGCAGCAGCGCCGGCCGGCAATAAAGTACAACAATTGCTGCGGAATAAACTTGTCCTGGATTATCTTGTTCATTTCGGGAGGCAGCGGGTTCGCATCTGTGTGCTTCGAAATTCAGCAAACTTCATGTGTCAAAATTCACGCGTCGCCGAACGAAATTCCGTTATTGCGGGCTTCTTATGAATAATGGAATATCGGAATGAAACACACAGGGTTGTATTTTGGTTGACATAAAGCTCGCTTGTTGGGGGTATTCTTCTATCTTAACTCAAACAAAACTCAAATTTTAATAGCAATCAAGAAAAATTGAACTTTGCTAAAATGCTTTTACCAAGTTCGCATTCATCAACCGTGTTTTGAATTTAAAATTCAGAATATATGGCCGCTTTAGTTATCTGTTCGGTAAAACTTAAATGCCCTTAATAAAATCGTATTGAGCAGCCAGAAAAAAAAATTGTATGGTGTTTTTTTTACAGCTTAATTACTAAAGTAAATTTGTGAGTGCTATGCTGATAGTTTTTCAACTGATCGATTTAATACATAGTTAGCCTATGTATATAAAATTTAAAAAAAATATATATTTTAGAAATTTTATGTCTGCAGAATACCAAAAGTGTGGATATTCTAATTAAATGCAAACCATATTGCTTTAACATTAAAACTTAAGAATCGAAGCACTTTATAGATATATCTTTTACGTTCCCAAAATTCATTTTTAAAACTTAACATACATTGCCAAAATACCAAAGAAATAAAATAATTAATACAGTGCTTTAAATTGAGCTTTGGTGCAGAATTTATTTCGCAAAGGGTTCCATAAATTGTATTATTCTCCATCGAGTGTCATTTACTTACAATTATCAAAATATCTAGCACATATTAAATACAATTCTTAATTTCTGTAAATGTAGAATACATATATATTTAAGTAAGCTACAGAGGTTCTGGTTAAATCAGCGTCATTATTAACCACATTAGTTGGTACCGGTACCGAATCGTGCTGTTGGTACCGCCTTAAAGAAAGTTTGACTTTTCCACGGAGTTTTGAGAGCCGCTGCTCTGGTTCGACCATCCGGTGTTTCCATTCTGCAAAGATTTGTAAAACATTAGTGACGCGTCCTTTAAGGGGTCTTTAGTGCAAAGTACCTGTGGGTCATTACAGCCGGAATTGTCCGCCTTGTTCATCCCGTTGGCGCCCGGGTTGTTCGGGTTATTCGATCCCTTCCGTCCGCCAAAGTTGTTGGCATTGTTGTGGCCACCGTTCTGGGCCATCCATGATAAAAAATTTCCTCCCTGCGAAGTAACTGAAAGAGTTTTTTGTTTGAAACATTGAGAGAGATGTGGAGGCTTGCCTGCTGGTCCTGGTTTTGATTCTGCAGCTGGTTGCCCACCAGGCTCCACTGGTTCAAGGCGGCAGCGACCAGGGCGGGATTGAGCGGCAACGAGTTCAGATTGAGCATCGACTGGTTGCTCATGTTCTGGCCCTGGTTGGAGGAGCTCGATCCCTGCGAATTGATGCCCAGCGCCTGCAGATTGGGCATGTCCAGGTGGCCCCGATTCATCCAACCGTTGCTGCCGCCCACGTTGCCGTTGTGGGGCTGGTTCATTCCGTGAAAGTTGGCCTGCCTACTGTTATACTGGGTGCCGCCGTCCTGGCGATTTGCGTTCCCGCCACTAGAGTGATTACTGCTATTGTTGTGATAGCCCCCGCCCGAATTCCCGCCGTAATTATTGCCGCCCATGCCGTAGCCGGTGGTGCCAATGTTGCTGTGATTATTGGCGATGATTGAGCTCTCACCGCCGTGAGCGCTGTGTTGGTTATTACCTCTGTGGTGTCCGTTGCGGCCGGGATTCATGTGGTTGCCCTGCGGGTGGTACGAGTGCATGCCGAAGCTGTTGGCCGAGTTATAATTGTAGCTCTGAACCTGCTGGTTCCTGTTCTGCTCGGCTTTCGGGGCGGCATTCGACACATGCACCGAAACTCCTAGGGAAAGCACCTTAGTTATTAAAGTTTCCCATTGTAAATTTAACTAACTCACCCTTGATTATGTGATCCTCGCCACACAGCGACTGGGCCACATCAGGATCGAGGAAAGTGACAAAACTAAAGGCCCTAAAGGGACGGGGAATGAACACGTCTGTAACCTCGCCGAACTTGGAGAAGTACTCCCGCAAGTCGTCCGAGTTTATGTCCTCTGTGCAGCGGCCCACGAAGACCTTGCAAGGCACCTGATGGCCCATGCCCTGCAAGATAAAGATGATTACTTGCTGTCCAGTTTTGGGGCCTGAAAAGAGGTTTCACCTTGGAGTTGGGCACCTTAACCTCGCACCAACGACCGTCGATGAGGTGGCGGTTGGAGAGAACACGCATCTGGGCGTCGTATGAGCCAAACCGCACGAATCCAAAGCCCTTGGACTGCCCGGACTTGGTGTCCTTCTTGATCTGGGCCATCAGCACTTCGCCGTAAGTCTCAAAGTACTCCCGCAGACTCTCCTCAGTGGTCTTCCAGGGCAGGCCTAGTACAATAAGATCAGTGCATCGCAGCCGGGTCTCAATACGTTTGGTCTTGGCCGTTGAGTTTTCCAAGTTATCGTCGCTCTTGCGCTTGTTTTCTGCGAAGCACAAATGTTGATCAAGTTAAGTGCCTCCCACTTGTGTGGCAAATACCAAGTCTCACCCTTGGGAAACACACAAAAGTACAGGTATTCCCCCCAGCCGGAGTCCACGCTGGGCGGAAACAGTCTGCCCTCGTTGGAGCGAACTCCTCGAACCGCCTTCGTGTCCAGGTTGCGATACTTAAGGCCGCAGGATCCGGGAAACTGTGCCTGCAGGGTGGACAGCAGCAGAGTGCCATCCTCCTCGGCCGGCAGCTCAATGGGCTCGTCACCCTCCTCCTCCGAAACTTGAACGAAATCCATTACCAAGGACACGGACACGGACACGGACCCTCCTCCTTCGAGTGCTGCTAGAAACGACACAGAGTTAGGAAAATCGATCGCCGCACGGGGCTCACACTTCGCTCTAGAAATGATCCACCATATCATTCAATCAACTGAAGCATCCCACATATTCTGCCCTGCATTCATGAAATGCACTCACTCAGTTCATCCGTTCTTTCCAGATGCATTTTCAAAATACCACTTTTTACACACAATATTCGTAAAAGACCAGTCAACACAAGAGGTTCTCAGTACAATATAAAATTCAAGTATTCTTTAACAAAGGTTCTGCTGTCTACTTATAATATCGATTAAATGGAGAACCAAAATCTATCATATGCAGTGTTTGGAAAGGTAGTTTTTTAGATCGGGGCACGGTACAAGTTATTTGAGAAAATAAGTACCTAGGTAAGGTAAAGGTACACGATTTGTCAAATATAGAGGTGGGTAAACAGTACAAAAATGGTACAAAAAAAACACATTTTTTAATTTAATTTTTTTTTAATTTTGAGCTAAATTTGTTCTTTACAAAATTGTAGATGAATTATTATATTGTGTATAGGCTGTGGCAATTAAGTGTGGTTGTAGTTACATGTATATCTTGCATATGCTGTGTAATTGATATAGTTGCAGTGAAATTATGCAACTTAATAAAATTCAATTTAGTGGTATCAAGCTAATTTAAAAAAAAAAAATAACTACAAATATTTCAGTACCTAAATACCTAACATAGCACATTTTTAAGGTAACTAAAACCTTTACGTAGGTAAGGTCAAAGGTAGTCCCACATATTATTACCTAGTAACAAGTATCTAGCATGTTTATTTTTTTCCATAATTTAAATAAATATTTATAAATACATGAATATGAAAATTCTAAGCTAAGTGAGACTTTTTTCAGTGCACCCCAAAATAGGAAGTGAAAATCAGAACAAATTGCACATGTTTTGGTAAAATTGCTCGTACACATAAGAAGGTGAGCCGTCGCAAATGCATATATAATATAGACCTAGACCTAACGTAAATGTTATATTGGTACATTCATTAAACTATATTCAGTTTGTATAACCTTTAAAAACACGATTAATAAGATGACGTTTGTAAGGAATCATCAATGGTTTTGAATGAATAAGAGCCGCAAGAAAGTACTTCTTGGCAGGATTAGCGGTAAGTAAACCCAAAGTGGTTACACAACAATTCTTACACTATTGAGAGGGTTATCTGATTCGATTTCTGGCAGCGCTCCCACACGATATTCTTGATATTATTAGTTATATGTCAAGTAAATGCAGACTTAAGCTCGCACTCTCTCACACGAATTCGATTCACACTCAGGCAGAATTCAGGTATTCACGTTACGTTCCACGCTCGTTTTTCGATCACAACACACGCTATTTTATGCACATCCACTTTCAATCCGTGCGTAATAATAAACAGGTAATATTTACAATTGATATTTCAACATTATATCTTTAGAAAAGTGAACCATGTTTTCCTGGCTTTCCGATTTTTTCCTGTATGTATCGCTTGACGTTTGCACAAGTGTGACCAACGCTGGTGCGGCTTACAATCCCAACCTGCACTGGAAGAATACTAAAAATGTGTCATTATTAAAAATAAACGTTTCGCCCATTTATGGTCTTATGGCACTGCATTGACGATTTCGTTCACTAATGGATTTACTGAAGCTAAAAAATAGATCATATGAGGATTGTTTAAGATTTGTTACAAAGTCCACTGACCGTGGCTTGCATTGTTTACCTTGAAATTATTACATTACGTTTTCGGGCTTTAAGCTTATCAGTGTTTTGATTTTCAATCCATTTTTGAATTGGGGCTTTACCGAGCAGTACACCTTTTTATCCTTTTCGGCAACCATGTTTGTTAAAAACAGATTTAAAAAAAACATTAAACATTATGAAATTTGTATATTTTTATTACTGACTGAATTATATACATATATGAAAAAACGACCTCGAGCAATGCTGCCAACGACGCCAAAAAAATTTAAGTGGCAGCCCATCCTTAAAATAAAATTTCAAATTTAAAATTTTTTAGTAACATTGTTGATATTAATTTTTTTTGTACGTGAACCCACGTATGTATTTACCCACCACAGTTTTATGATCATAAAAACACCAAGATTTTATTAATCAATAACATTTATTATTTACAGCTGAAGGAGTTTCTGTTGCTCTTGCAGACCGCGATCGAATGACAAAATGCATTAGTTGGTTTCGAAATATTAGTGATTGGCGGTGCCGACTTTAACGTGAGCAGTCTAACAATTATGATACATTTATTATACACATTAAAAAAAGGCATCGTTGATTTGCACTACACAAATATTATTGTATTTACTCTCGTAATATTAATAAAATCACAGTGAAATATTACTGCACGCCGTAGAGTTGAAGATGTAGTTCTGGGCCTCCAGAATGTGCATTTCAGTTAAACAGATGGCAACTAGCAGGATAATGTAGCCGCTGTACCGGATCGCGCGCAGAAAGTCCCACAGTTTGTCGCAGAAGATGCTCAGCAGGACGCAGTGGAGCAGGGCGTGGACATTGACGATGCGCCACATCCAGGCCACGCAAAAGAACCACGTGGACTTGAAGACGTAGTCCTGGCAATGCGACTGACTGCTGCTCACATCCTCCCGCTCCAACATGTTCTGGTAGACGGCTATGTAGCGATTCCACGCCGTAGAGCTCAACAGCAGCTGGCCCGTGAAGCTGATCACGTTCTTGGCCACCTTCCTCGTGGTGGCCTTCATCTTCGGTATCATCATCGTGGGCTCCGGCACCTTGGAGTCGCTCATGGGTATGATCGAGTAGCCCCTCCTCGGCGGGTTGTTCTTCAGGTAGAAGAATATGCCCAGCAGCAGGGCAATGCAGCCCAGTCCGTCGCACAGTCCGTCCACATAGTAGCCGGATGTGCCGATCTCCGAGCGCTCGCCGCGTATGTGCTTCCGCACGCGCGCCACATGCCCGTCCAGGTCGTCCAGGAAGGTGCGGATCTGGAATAGCAGCACGCCCAGACGCCGGTAACCGAGGCTATCGGAGGCCACCAGTTTGCCCGCCAGACAGGCCACGCCCACGTGGAAAAACGATATCATGTTGGGCGTGATGAAGGCGGAGCGCGAGAATCCGATCACGTTGTCGAACATGGTGGCCAGCGGGGCGAATAGATAGTGGTTTGTGTGGTCCAACAGGATGGCCTTGACGGTGACATGGCAGAGCGGGTTTATATCACAGGATATCCAGGTGTGGTCCTCGTAGGCGGGCTGCCTGTCGGCGGCGCCGGCGGTGGGGAGTTTCGTACTGCTGCCGCCATATCCGGACTCCGAGGTGGACTGTCCGCCGGCGGAAACGGGCAGGGAGACATTCGTGTGGTAGTTTCGCTCGATGGCATAGTTGTGGATGCGCAGGTAGAGCTCCACGTCCATGAAAACGTAGAAGATGATCAGCAGGAACAGCAGGGTGAGCAGGATCTTGCTGATCTGCGAACTGGGCCCGATCATGGTGACACTTTGAGGTAGTGTTTAACTCTAATTCTTATCGAGGTGATTTCAGGGAGCGACTGGAAAGGCGAAAGAGGCAGAAAATGCAATATAGTTTATTGGATGACTATATCTTTACATTCTAAGGAATAAAAAGCAAGATACAACGGGGAATTTATTGTCCTATCCTATTTTGGTATACACTTCGCACACGCTATAAAGTAGGTAATCTTTCCTTAAATATTTTCCTAACAATCTTGAAAATGGCCTAATTTATAAATCAGACCGATCATGGTGACTCTCTAAGGTAGCGATTAGAAGTAAAATCTTATCAAGCTGAATTTTGGGAGCGATAATGATATGACGAAAGAGGGAAAACATATCAATATGGTAGGTTCCATTGGATGACTAAATCGTCCCACTTGTGGGCATACATACACAGCAAGAAATCACCCCACCCGCATACTATCTACAGGCAGTGCTATCTGCAGGTATTTGCGGAAGCTTTTAGCATGGCACTTAGAATTAAACTTGCTATTAGCAACCTTTTAACTGTCAATGACGATTAACGGGGCTTCTAATTTGGTTGCAAGTGTGTGCGTGCACGCATCAATCAATCATACATACATACACACATACATACAGCTGCCTATGCGGCCGAAAGATAGGTGGGCATATGGTATTTCCACCCATTTTTAAGACCCGAATTGCCGATCGAACCCCTATTAATAAGGGCAATTGCAGTTTATTGGCTCTACTCACCGCCTTGCTGAATCATTTCACACGAATATACACTGTATCAAAACATTCTAGTGTTTATCACTCTCATTTGTAGAATTTCATGCAACTTGTTGGAGTTTCCACCTTTGGACACTGTGGCACTTAGACGTAATCAACAATAACACATAAATATAAAGTTTTTATTAAAACACACAGATAAATGTAAAAGTTTATGTTAATTGTTCGTAAATTTCGTAAATTAATAACCGACCAGAGTGACCAAAGCGGATCGAACTATCGTTGCCACAGATATGTGTGGCTAACTATCGATAACTACTTGGGCTAACCAATTTCCACGCGTCCGGTCACTCTGATCTGATAAACTTTTCAATTTCAGTCTATTTTGTTTTAAATTGTTGTAATATCTATTAATTACTTTTATAACACAAGACCATGATTGCGAGGACCCTGAGGGCCGTGGGTCGGCAAAGTCGCGGGCTCCTGCTGCCAAGGAGCACTATGTGTCGCCCGTTTCACGCGATTCCGGCAAACTTTAGCAAAGCCTACGACCACGATGGGAAAACAAAAGTCACTATTTTCAACACCGAAACGGATCTGGGACTCATGGTCACCGGCTACAGCCAGTACGGATTCAGGCTGAACAACGACATGGTCCTGATAGGACCTATTTCAGTTTTTCCCAGGTTTGTGGCGGTCGCTTTATTAAGTGGCATAATTATGTAAACAACTGCATGTGGTTTATGCTCTGGCATTTTGCGATCTTGTAGCTTTCGAATTCAATAACTGCACTTTCGATTGTTTTAAGCTTAACTCAGAAATTTAAGATAAATTATATAAATAGTATTTGAAATTATGGCAATAGCAAAGCATACAGGGTAATAGGAAAAATTTAAATAATAACTGTACTCTTACAATGATCAATAATAAATCTAAATTACGAACATAGGACAAAATGTTCATAATTTATCATGAGAAACGGTTTACATTTCGAAATGAGACTACCGTTCAAAAAATGGTTTAAGCTTTAAAGCTCTATATCAAAGTAATCCTGATCCTTAATAAAAAATTAAAAATATAAAAAAATTAATTCAAATCTGTATGCCTTTTTAAAAATAGTATAAAAATAATGACTTTCTAAAAATACACATAGTTTCTCACTTAAAAGCTCAATACTTTCAGATCCGTTTTGTCCTGGAACGTGAACAGCTTTGAGGACATCAACGAGGAAAGTCTCAGTCTCTTTCCCACATTAGAACCAAAAATTGACGTCCTAATTATCGGCATTGGCGACCAAGCTCCGCCGCCAGCCCTTTCCAAAAGGATCATAGAATTCATGAAGAAGTATAAGATCAATGTTGAGGTTCTTCGCACAGAGCAGGTAAGTACGACTGTTTTCTCGGAAGATCCATATTAATATTCATTTGTTCCAGGCCTGCGCCACATTTAACTTCCTGAATGCCGAAAACCGAATGGTGGCCTGCGCTCTGATCCCCCCACTGCACCTCACCTACAACGAGAACGACATCCTGCAGGCGAAGCTGCGGAAGAAGGAGCTCTACGAGACCGAATAGGATTACTTAGCTACATAATGATGCTAGCTTGAAAGGCTGGTGCTTTGTTAGAAATTAAACTGTTTTGTAAAATTCAGATTTCATTATTCATATAGACATAGTTGTAAAGTTTATAAAAGCTAGGCAATCTCGCAGTCACACTGCACTCCCTTCCTGGTCGATTTCAATGCGATTTCAGTCGGCTGTGGCGCCCGGATAGCGCTCTATGAGCATAGCCACGCCCTGCCCTCCGGCAGCACAGGCGGCCACCACTCCCAGTTTGCCGTCCTCTCGGACCAGGCGGTTGGCCGTGTGCATGCAGAGGCGGACGCCGGTGGCGGCAAACGGATGGCCAATGGACAGGGAGCCGCCCCAATTGTTCCACTTGGACAGGTCGGGGCTGCCGACCTTCTCGCTCAGGCCCAAGTAGGTCTTGCAGAACCAGTCGGAGTCCAGGGCCTTCAGATTGGCCACGATCTGTCCGGCGAAGGCCTCGTGAATCTCCCAGGAGTCAATGTCCTTCAGGGTGAGACCAGACTTCTTGAGCAGCTTGGGAATTCCATAGGCAGGTCCCAGCAGCAGCTGGTTGACGGGATCCTGCGAGACGTACAGGAAGTCGCGAAGATAAGCCTTGGGCTTCAGGCCCAGCTGCTTGGCCTTCTCCTCGGTCATGACCAAGCAGGCGGAGGCGCCATCGGTGAGGAAAGAGGCGTTGGCCGCCGTCACAGTGCCGTAGGGCTTCACAAAGGCGGGCCTCAGCTTGGCCAGGCTCTCGGGGCTGGACACGCGGATGCCGTTGTCCTTGTCCACTATCTGGTCCACGCCAGACACCTTGAAGGGCACCAGATCGGTGAAGTAGCCTTTCTCCTGGGCCTCCTTGGCCAGCGTGTGGGAGCGCAGGGCGTACTCATCCTGTTCGCTGCGGGAAACGTTAAAAGCGGAGGCCAGGCGGTCGGCCGAGTGGCCCATGGTCTCGCCGGAAGAGAACTCAGCCACGGCGGGCAGTTCGGGGGCCAAAAAGTCTGGCCTGAAGGTCGAGAGCAGGGACAATCGTTGACCCAGAGTCTTGGCCTTGTTTGCCCTTAAGAGCAGAGAGCGCATCTTGCGGGAGTGGCGGATGGGCACATCGGACATGAACTCCACGCCGCCGGCCACTATCACATCGTAGGTATTGGTGGCAATCAGACCCATGCCCGTGGTGATGGCCTGCAAAATTTGGGCTAAAGAATCATGTTATCGGGAACACATTTGGATGTTATTACCGCATTGGAACTGATGCAGGCCATGGTCACAGTGTGGGCGGGAGTCTTGTTGCTGAAACCAGCTGCCAGAGCAGCCTCCCTGGCAATATTCGAGGTCTTGACCTCCTGGATAACGCTGCCATACACAATATAGTCGATAAGCTCCTTGTCCAGACGATTCTTTTGCAAAAGCGACCTGTTGATTGGCGTAGGGTTAAAAAACTATTAAATTTCAAGGGGCTGACAATGTAAAAACTTACAAAAGCGAGTGCCTGGCCAGTTCGTGGGGCATCAGCTTGGAATATGAGGTTCCGGAGGTCAGGAAAGGTGTGCGAACTCCATCAACCAAAACTATGTTCTGGGTGTTTTTCTGCTTGGGCTGTGGACTTGCCACAGCGGCCGACAAAGCGCGACATTGAACTGTAATAAAAATGGGTTACAGTAAGGGTTGTTCCATATCACTTTTAAATTTCCTATTATTTTTAATCATGATGTACTGTCTCATTATCTTTCACCCACAAGACGTCACTGCCAGTTTTGAGTTTGGACTTTGGCCCTTTCGGATTCAATCGGCGGCTGCTGCCACAAAACGTTATGAATTATCAGAGGCAAAGTCCAACCGCCTTAGTAATGATCAGATTTATGTTAATATAAAGTTGGAAATCACCTTTTCTGGAGACGTTCAACAGGTTGAAGGCATTGCCCTTGCGGCAGACATTTTGCAGGCTCATTTTGCGAAAGTTTTTCGGATTTCTTTTCTCGTTTCTCGATGTTGCGACTGCAGCTGTTTGGGTGATAGTGATGGACGCCGGATCGCGCTTTCTTATCGATATTCACAAAGTGCGGCTATCGAAAGTTTAGTACATAAAAGCTAACGAGGTTTGAATACCCTTCCTTTAATGAATTTAAATTGTTTCATAATTTCATACTTTTATGCCTATAATTTTTTAAAAATAAAAACAGGTTTATAGTTTAATTTTCTTACACTTTAGTTTCTAGCCTTTTTGGTTGGGTCATTCTTCATATCAATGGAAATTAAAAAATGCTTTGCTCTAAATCTTTCAGTTATTTTACATACAAAAATAACATTTCAACCTCCATTGAAATATATGCTAAAGTCTGGAAAGACCAATAAAAGAATAGATTTCTCCAATAACCTTGACCCTCGCTGCGTCTCGATTATCCTATTAAATGTGATGTTTACGATGTCCAACTGTCCGCCCATTCGTCACCTACGAATTGTGCGCACACCCTTTCCCGTAATAGAAAACCATTAGCCGTGTCCTTGAAATACTATGCAAATGATAACTGTAACAGGGAAAGGATCTGTATGCAAATGGGCAAAAAAGGATTACGTCAAAATTTCTATTTTTTTGATTGTATACACAGTACTGTAGGAATAAAGTTGATATATGTTTAACCCTTCAACTAAAACAAAATGTCTTTTTCGGATATTTAAAACTTGTTCCTTATTAACGATTTGCATACAAATTCCTTTCAGTTGGTGCCTTCATTGCCAACGGAAGAAATTACGCTCAAGGACGAATTTCATTGTTCTCTATAATGGGACAGTAAAGGGTAGATGCAAATGTAGGCGTAGGCGGCGTGTGCATTTCAAATGAGCGATCGTTAAGGACTAACAAAGAAAAGAAATAATGAACGAGTCGCAACTTTTTGGGGATCAAGGTGAAATCTTCCGAAATAGCAAAGCCATGTGGCCCTGTTTTATTGGAATTTTTTTTATACTTTCTAAAACCAAAATGTATTTGATTATACATTTACTAATTTATCTCAGAAATATATCCTTTTTATTTAACTGCTGATAATTAAACAAAATTACTATTTTGATCTAGAATATTTATTTTTCATATCAATTTTTTTGTTTAAGCTTTTTTAGTTAGTTTTTTTTAGCTCTTAGTTTGAATAATTTGGAATTACTATCTTAATTTGTTGGTTTGGTTGAAATTATTGACTCGCATTGAACTCAAATTAAGAAATTTGCGTTCAGCAGAGTAAATAGCCGCGATCATCAAAACTATTATCACTGATCTTACGATAGTTGGCGATGTTTCACAAATTATCCCATCATGATCAGTAAAAAAGGAGGGTTATAATCGTGAGCTACTTTGTTTATTACATGAAGAAGAAATTAAAAAGGAATACCAATTTGAGGTTCAATTATTTGGCTATAAATACGACGCTACTGACAGCTTCCAAGCCGATTTCTTTTAAGATGGTTAACTATTTTCGACAACTATTTACTGTTACTTAATATTTGGTACAATATTAACTTAGGGCTATTAAGAAAACATCACTTATCAGTGATCATTTAGTTCTTGTAAACGAATAAATTCTCTAGTTTTATCATTAAATATAAATCGAGATTAAAAATATCCAGAGAATTTTCGTTTCCACTCGTTTTAAAGTTAGTTTTTGGTGAAAGCTTATATCTTGGCGGGAAAAGTCCGACGCGGCAGAACTGATCGCGCTCTCTCTCTTTTCCACCACTCGCAGTTTGCAGTTCGCTCAAAGAGACAGTTCGCAGTTGTTTTTGTTGGCGGGCGGCAGAGGCGAGCAGCGAGCAGCGACGAAAAGACCGCAGTCGACTCACAGTGGGCACCGCACCGCACAGAGAAAAAAAACCGTCCGAGTGAACGGACGTGCGCGCGCGCAATCTGAAAGTGGAAAAGCAAAAGCAAAGGCACAGGCAGAAGCTGAAATCGAAAATCGAAAGAGAGGCAACACAAGAGATCGGATCTCCCACTCACACTCGCAGTCGCGCTCGCGCCAGAAAAAGTTTTACCAATCAAGTTTTTTATTTCGCAATAAAACAAAAAGAAAAAAACAAAACTTCAACCTAGTTAAAGTTAATGTTGCTGTTGTAGTTGTGCTGTTGTAGTGAACTTTTGTGAGTGTGTCCGTGTGCATTGCTATTGTGTTGTGTGGATTTCGGTGTCTCAGTGTTGGTGGATATTTCTTGCGTTGCGTTGCAGAAGAAGAAGCAGCAGCAGCAGGAAAAGCCAAAGAGAAATTATTAAAATCAGCTCCTGCGAAAATTGGCACAAACACACATAGAAACAACAGGATATACCCAAACAAAACATGATCAATGAAATCGAAAGTTGTCTGTGAGCAGTAGGCACATAGCCGATCGCAGGGAATAAGCGATCAGAACAGAACGTGAGAAAGTGAATGACAAAATTCGTCCTGGGAGTAACTAACTGCTGAAAAACCAACTTAATGAAAGAGGTAAGTGAGCTTTTCCCTTTCCCGTTCCATTTTCATTCCATTACCACTTCCGAGATTTCCCAGCTCGACGAGATTTGGGATTGCAACATCGCATAGACACGAAAACATGCAGATAAAAAGTTGGGGTTTTGGGTCTTTTTGTTGAACGTGTATGGGGCTCTTTGTGCACCTAAGCACACAAAGCAGCCAAGGTCAGAAACTAACTTAATAGTGGTAGAGAAAACAGAAAACAGAAAACTGAAAACATTCCAAGCTCGGTTTGGATCGTATCGTATCGTATCCAAAACTTGCGGCGAAGCTTCGGTTCGTGGCGATCCAATCTTCGTCGTCATGAACATCATTAGCAGTACAACTAAAACAACAACTGGAGACAAGAAAGGCTTAGTGACCTTCATCGCGTGCTTTTGTCTGCGTAATACTCTTGTCCGTGTGTGTGTATGCATGTCATGAAATTTGAAGACACACATTAGCGCACGCATACACGCACGTAACCGACTAACTTAACTGCTTTCCAATAAGAGTGAAGGTGAAAAAAGCACACCGCAACATACAAACGCACAGACACATACACAGTTACAGGGGGATCGCGCAGATGTTACAAAATATGCTGTTAGCAGGGGCAATGGCGTAGGTCTTCCATTAAGAGGGGTTTCTGTAACAAGAGGGTTTTAATTGGAGTCAGTTATTCGAATTTATTTAACAACATTTTAGTTATCTGCGGTAAAGGGTAGGGACACCCCCCTTCAACCCCCTTGTCCAACTTCCCTGTCCATAAGCAGCACTAATATGTATATCTGCCTGTGTATGTGAAAGGCTACGTGAAAGCTTAGATTTTCCTGAGTTGGGGATATTCTAAAACTTTAATCTAAGATGGAAACACATTATAAGCCCCAACCGGACCTTTTTTCTATCTTTCTCCGTATCGCCCAGCTTATGGAGTTATGTAATTCAAATTTGGGTCACTTTTACGAGTGTAGCATTTACAACAAGTACGACGGCGGCTCTTTGCGACTCTTTGCCATTTTCCCTCGCTTCTTTGGCAAGAGAGCTTTCGTGAAAGGGGAAAGAGCGGGCGAGAAAGAGAGAGGTAGAGAGTGCGGGAGAGCGACAGAGAGGGAGGAAAACAAGTTTGGCGTTGCCCGCTCCCTTTTTAACTTTTTACCTTTTACGAGCTTATAATACTTTCAAAACCCCCGTAGCTTTCTCTTTTGAGGCCTTCGATCGGATCGGATCGGACCCGTCCAGTTTCAGTTCCATTTCCAGTTCCCGTTCCCGTTCTCTTCCACTTGGAAATAGACACATGTGCTTTATATTCGTAAACACTCACGCAATCTGCACACATGCAAACCCACAGATATATGCAAAGGGGAAAGAGTAATTGTAAAACTACATTTACATTTACATTACATGGGAACGATGACGACGACAAAAATCGGAAAGTGTGGAAACAGAAACATACAAACGATTGCGTTCTCTGTCTGTATGTCAGTATGTCTGATTTGTTTAGCTTTATACCCCGATCTTTTCTTTAGACATACAGACATTCAGTAACACAAGCATAGAGAGAAAAGCTTTTTGTGAAAGGTGATTTTATGCGCACATTGTGAGTTAGCGCGTTTTGTTTTGTCTCACTTCTCTCGATCGTCTTCGTCTGCTTTGTCCCTTTCATTCTCATTTCCAGTTTACGTGTGTGTGTGTTGTGTCTCGCGAAGAGAGGAGAAATGTTGAGAAATATATCCCTTCTTCATGGACTCGGACTCAATTTAAGGAATTATTACCATGAACTTTCACCTTTTGATTGTCTTCAATGTCGTAATGATCTTTAGTCATGCTTTGTTCGCAACCGATTGCGAAATCCCCGTGAAATACTTGTAGAAAGTGAATGGCCCTGATTCGTGGAAGCATAAATTAACCATACATCCATATAATACATATACAATCGTTCTGTCAATACCGTTTTGGAATTTATCCAGCGTTAGAATGAGCACACCAGTTCCCCCCTCTCACGCCCCTTTTCGCTCACTTCAGCGCAAAAAAAAACGATCCATGTTCAGCTTTCGCTTCCCATTCCCATGAAAAATACAACATTCCCATTTCCATTCTCTTGCTCTCCGCCAAGCCAGTCATTCAAGTTTTATTGAAAGTGAACGTTTCGTTTCGTCTCCATGCAAAAAGGAGTGGTGGAGCAAATGGGGGGAGATGGGGGACGCAGCAGAGCGTAACAAAAAGCAAGACTATCTTTCTGAAGTTTTTTTTTTTCCGTTTGAGATCTGCTGCTGCTGCTGAACTTTAGCTTCGCTTTTTGGTTTATTATTTTTTGTGAGGCCATGCAGACACTCACGCACACAGGCGAATCAAAAAAGAGCTTACAAGCCATGCTCTTGCACAATACAATAATGGTGGCCCCCCAATAAACCCACACTTGCAAAAGCCCCACTGCACTACACTCACACGGACTCGCGAACAGACCTTACACCGATACAATCGGATACACAGAAAGAAAAAGCTAATAATGTTATTAAAACGTTTTGTCGCTTTCTTCACATTTCATACTTAGGGTTCTCCTCTATGGAGGTATGTACTAATTAGGCGAAGTAATGTTTTGGCAATGGCTTTAGCCGTCAAAAGTCAAAATATGTTTTCTATTTGAAAAGAGCACCAAACAAAAAACTGGTACTAAACTGAAACACTATATACTTTATTGTATACATAAAGTCATGGCCATCATAGATAATTTTCCCGGCCACATCTAAGATTTGAAATAAATTTATTCAAGATACTATCAACTTCTATACAAGATTCCATAATAAACTGAAGAATAAAACGTTTGCCGAAAAACCGATTTGGATCGAATAGCAAGACCAACAAACAAAAGTAAATATTTACATTTTAGATGAAATATTTTTGTTTTTAAAATCTAATAGACCTTGGAATGATTTTAAGTTGTTTGAAATTGCGTTTTTAACGTATCAAGTTAATAATATAAAATAACCAGTAACGACATTAAAATTGTAATATATTCTAATTTTTTCTTGTTGTGTATACATACACTAGTGCAGATCTTACACCGATACAATTGCACAGGCCAGCGAATTTCAGTGTAACAATTTCATCGCATAAAAGTAACAACAAAATACATCACCGCGGGAAAGCTTTTTTGGAGGCAACACCAGCAACCACAACAACAACAACAACAACAACAACAACATAGGGGAGCTCTATGAAGTGAAGCTTTCATCTTTTCCAACAAAGCACACACACACTCGCACACACATGACGATTGTGGGTTGCAGTATTACAAAAACACCAAGTACAGAAAAACCTAAAAACCTGATTAGTAAACATTTACTATTGCTTTATGGGAAGTTTGTTAATGCCAGCACATATACCCACTTGCACATTCGCATGCTGAAATTCCAGTAATGTGTCGCACTAAACCTTTATGGAAAGTACTTTCGAATCTTTCCACGATCCTTTTTCTAACAAAAAGCGTTTTGCGGTTGTGTGCGGGTATGACACAATCTCTGAAATGATTGAGTGAAAGAGAGGGCGACACTTTCGGTGAAAGGCGGATTGTGTAATACCAAAGCAAAAGTAAAAGACTCAGATGCAGACACTTCCCATTCCAAAACTTTCTATTTCACTGGCATTACTTTTACCACATGCTCCACATACATTCGTAAATGTCCATATAAGAGTTATACAGTTCAACTTCTATAATCTGAACTTCCGTAAGTCGGATTTTATAACGCCCATTATGTGTTAGCGCCTGCGCAACTTTTACAAAACTTTATTTTAAAGATACTTTTTTCGTAACCACACAAAAGCAGATTTTAACTCGAAACGGAAATGTTAATAACATTTAAGTTAGTTTTGCTTAAACATAGTTTAATATGTTTCAAATCTTAAATATTCCATTTTAATGACTTAATTTCTATGAAACTTAGAATATGTAAATTTAAAATTGTTCTACTTAAAAAAAAAAACTTTCTGGCAAATAAAGTAATTTCAAAGTACCGCAGTCTTTTTTTGTGGTTTTATAAATCCGATGAAAATAATGACCTATAATCATTATTATGTGTGATTTGAGAACCCGCCATAAAATAATTCAGAGAAAGATTTTAATATTCCTTAATTCTTATTAAATTTCTTGCCTCTTGAGGCTTTTTATGATAACCATCACAACTTTTATAAGTTTCTGAAACTCTTTTTTTTTTTTAAGTATATTGGTTACGATTAGATTGATAGAAAAATAAATAAAATTAATGTTTAACTCTTGACTGTTGGTGGATGTTCAGATCAGCATATATCAAGCAACTTATTCTTTACTTTATAAAATAGTGAATTGGGGAATTTGTACTGTGGCTTTTATGGGACTACCGATAACTTGACACCCATGATCTCGGCCAAAGATATAGCAGAAATCTAAAGTTCCCCGGCATATTTGATCTTCCATTTGCAGTTTCAAAGAATGTTGATGTTGCAATACAGCAAGCATGGCGAGTGCATACTCAAAGAAATCGGAGCAGCCTTCCGAGGGGAGCACCCGGCGGACCTGACCATCGTCTGCGAGAACAAAGTGAAGCTGCACGCCCACAAGCTGGTCCTGGCGGCCGCCAGTCCGCTGATAAGGTAAGCCCATCGCATCGAAGCCTTTGAATTCGGTTAGATTAATGCTTTGTGTATTCCGTAGAAACCTCCTGGAGGACACCCACTTGAGCGACTGCTCCACAACCGTATACTTTCCCGACGTGAATGCCACCTACTTCAAGTTCCTGCTGGACTTCCTGTACTCCGGGCAGACGTGCATCACGTCGCGGGACGTGAACTACCTGCACGACCTGCTGCTGTTGCTGCAGATCAAGTCGGACAGCTGGAAGACCACCGACTCCGCCTATCTGAGCAGCAAGTGCGGCAGCCATCGGGATCGAGCGGACCGGCGGAAGCAGCAGTACACCAGCCCGCAGAATCTGGAGCCGGATCAGACGCTCAAGTACGAGGTGGACAGCGTGGATGAGTCGCGCAATGCGGCCGATTTCTCGTCCGCTTTTAATTCCGGCGATAATTGCGAGAGTGCGCCCGAATGCGAGCGCAGTGGCGGCGGCCACAGCAAGGAGGAGGACGAGGACGACTGCACCCACAAGGACAACAAGAGCGACAAAGACACGGACGAAATCGTAAATCTCTCAAACGCGCCGCCCAGCGGTACCAGCGGCAGCAACAGCAACATCAGCAGTAGCAGCAACAACCACCAGCAACACCACCACCACCACCAACACCACCACAACAACAATAACAACAACAACAACAGCAGTTCAGCTATTAATCCCGTCAACCTCTCACTCGATCTTCGGACGAAGAGCGAGAACTCGGCGAGCAGAACCCTGGGATCCGGATCAGACCACAGCGGCATCGACCTGGCGGTGACGGCGAGCGAGAGTACGAAACGCAAGGGCCTGTTCTTTGACTCGCACAAGGACGTGATGAAGCCGTTGTCAGATGGTTCCGATATCAACAGCTCGCCGGAGAACTATGTGGTCACACCGCACAGGAAGCGGCGACCCGGATTTCACAACACACAGAGCGACAATCAGCCGTTCACCTCGTATCCACACAGTCTGCTGGAGGAACTGCGCCTGGCCAAGTCCACGACGTCGCCGATATCGGGCTTTGGATCGGAGAAGAATATGCTGGCGCACCTGGAGGACGGAGCCCTCAACGGGGACACCCTGACGCCGGACAGGAAGCACCTGCTTGAGGCACAGCGCAATCGTGCCCAGAGTCCCGAGATGCCGATGCACCTGGGGCCCCAGTTCGTGTACCAGTGGCAGTCCAACCAGAACGCAGCCATGTCAGCCATGCCCAATCTGCAGTCGCGACTCTCTAGTCTGTCGCACATCAGCCTGAATCTGGACCATCCGGAGGGGCGGAGTGGGTCTGCCTCGGGATCCGGATCGAATCTGGCCGGCAGCAACACGCACGCCTCCTCGGTGCGGGAGTATCGATGCGAGTACTGCGGCAAGCAGTTCGGCATGTCCTGGAACCTCAAGACCCATCTGCGCGTCCACACCGGCGAGAAGCCGTTCGCCTGTCGCCTCTGCGTGGCCATGTTCAAGCAGAAGGCCCACCTGTTGAAGCACCTGTGCTCCGTCCACCGGAACGTCATAACCACCACCAACGGGGCGGACACGGAGAACCGATACAGCTGCTGCTTCTGCTCCATGTGCTTCGAGTCGGTCCAGGAGCTTGTCCGCCACCTGTCCGGCCATCACAACAACCTGCTGCTGACCAAGAATCTGCGCGAATAGTGTCTGGCGGCATCTGGCATCGATAAACCGAGTATCCCATCTGTCCGATCGATCCGCCGGACGGACAACTGCAAAGAGACCTGAATTTTAAATATATGAAATACAATTGTACGGTAACAGTAGCAGATTTAATTGCCTATTGTATAAATATGTAAAATGTTCATTTAAATCGTAAGTTTACCAACGCAACACATTCACGCGACTCTGTTCGATCATATTTCACACAACGCCTGGAACCCAGAGGCCACATTCGAATCCGCATGATCCTCGATCAACGATCCTTTCGAATGCGCACACCCCGGAGGCCTCTCACGTTGTTTTCTCATTTAAGTTTTATTCGACATCCAATCCCAAACCCAAGCCCTGCAAATGCACCCAACTACCACTCCCACTACGACCCCCAATTCTTTTTTAAGCGGCTGGTCCATTCACAGTGGAGCACTTATTTTGTAAGCATATTTTTATACGCAAGGTATTTTAATTTCTATTGTATTTCCAACCCGTCTTACATGAACTTCATTACCTAAACCTAAACCTAGAAATTTTTATAGTTTTGATACACTCTTTCATGTTAAGATTTTACATATTCCCTCCTAAAATCGCCAATAAAAGTGTGTAAAGTGTACAGTATAATTTCGCAAGCTCGTAATAAAATCAGAAAAGCATTTCCGTTTTGTTTATACTTTTTCAATTTTAGAAATATATCTTATGTTAAACCGATGCTGTGTTTTGTGTAAAATTAATAAGGGAAGATGGATATTCTAATGAATGGTATGTTTGGTTTATCTGTCATTAAATACAAATATTTGTCGGTTATTAAATTTCAAATGAAGTAATTGAAAAATGGTATTAAGACTTTAACAAGAATCCCTCTTCGACAAAATTTAAATTTAAAAAGTTTATTTTAAGTTTTGGCGACATGAAAACTCTAATCCGTTAGTAGTATTTTTTCTTTAGCTTTGGTATTTTTTTTATAAATTGAGTTGGCAGCCCCACATGCATAGTTGTATGTAAATATTAAAGTGTGTATCATAATTGCTTACATATATTACTATTTAACAAAATCTTAATTGGAAAAATATTACCATTTAAAATATGTATAGATTAACATATGCTATAAATATAAATTTCATTTTTGGAAAACTTATATGAACTTTTGAAGTTTTTTTTTTTTTAAATGATAAAAAAAGGTTTCTTAAAATTATGCTTTGTAATTTTAAACTTATATTTAAGTTATATTTTAAACAATATTTTAGTGAGTTCGCTTACCAGAACCATCCTACAAGCTTTTTAAACCCCGCTTTTGAAAAGTAACGAAGTTTGGCGCCCAAGTGGCGCTGTCATCGAAACATGATTGCAACCGAGGCGACGGTTATAGATAATATTCGCACTGCTGGTTGCTGAAGTATAACAAAACAAGGAGCCAATTGGTCAGACCGTCGAATGCGTATTTTCGACTGCGGACGATTTCGAGTCGCTCGGAGTTAACGTTAACTGTTATTTTTAGTTAAAAATTGCATCCGATAAGTCGGGAACCGCGAGTTAGGCCGCGACATGTGGTGCATTGGGACGAGCATCCAAAAGCGAGCGATTTAGTGAAGAAAACTGATAAATCGGGCGAAGAACTCCCAGATTGAAAATCAACATAACACGCATACAACTGCAACATATATGCACACAGTCACAAGAGATTCAGTTTACTAACGGTAGTTCAACTGTGAGTGGGAAAGGGATAGCCAGCGAGGATAAAGGATAACGTTAAAGGATGGCTCTGCCAAAGAAAATTAAATGTTTTAAATATTTGGTTTACAGTTATGTGGTTCTCCTAGCGGTAAGTTGCATTGGTATTTCGTCCAAACGAGGGCATAATTGTCTGTCAAATTATCAAATTACATAAGGTAAATGTAAAAGCTCACGCATGTGTGTGTTGGGGTATTAAATTAACATGAATATTGCATATAAAGTCGGTAGAAAATTAAGTTTTTGCAACAGTTTGAAGAAGAAACAACAATCAAGTTCCGTTCACTTTGATTTTCCCTAGCATTCTTTAATTTATTCATTCACGAAACTATGTCAAATCCATACGTCAAGTGATGTACATTTACCCATGTAGACAACATTATTGATACATATTCCCAAGTGCACTTCTACACCAGGACATCCCTACATCCTTTCACGTACATACCCCATACATCGCTCACAGGATAAGTCTCACGTTTTTTTACGTCCCGACTTGAAGTGACCTTGAGCTACTTTAAAGCTGCGCCTAAGTATGTATGTATATGTATGCCCACTCACACACACATGCGTGCACATAGAGCTCCTTCGCATGTGACGTCAAAAGGGAGTAGACCCCATATATAATATAAGCAGTATATATTTGTATGGTACATCCCGAATACACACAGTGCAGCTTAAGCCCCGCGTCCAAGGACACTTTGGATGCGGGGCCTTGAGATGAAAACCAGCCACTGTGATAACAGCAACCTTCCGAATTTTGATTTCCTTCTCAGCTAACCGGAGCTGCGCAGATATTTTTGGGCACATCCCTGCTCTGGGGACACTCGGTCTACTATGGAATTGTGCAGAACAAGCTGTGGGCCCCGGCCGCGATCCTGCTTTGCCTGGGACCCGTCACCTTCATCCTCTGCTGGATGGGCTGCCAGGCCACCAACCAACGGAAACGCTGCCTCCTGGGAATGGTAATCGAAATAGCAGGGATTTCATTTTTGGGCCACCATAACGTTTTTCCCTGGATTAACCCCCAGTTTGCTGCCCTTTTGGTCGCCTGCATCTGTGTTCAGTTCATCATCTGCGGCTGGTCGCTGGCCATGCGGGAGAATCTGCCCACCTCCGTAGAGATCTTCATCGACGACTCCTTTGTCGAGTTCCTGGACAAGTTTTCGCGCACCAAGGTGGACAACCTACATTTGTGGAATCGGATGCAATCGCAGGTGAGCTAATGTTGCTTAAAAGTAATGGCTCCGCTTTGATGCTCATTAAAAAGCTGTAAACAATAATAGTTTCTAAATATTTTGAGAAGTAAGCATACAGAATCATTAAAAAGTATTTTAAAAAATTTTTGATGCTCACAAAAAAGTTTAACAAAATCATTACTGCTTAGCAAATACTAAAAGCATTTTATAAAATTATTCCAAAATACTCCAAGTTGAATTTGTAAAAATTTCCTTTTTAAGGTCAAAGTATTAAGCGAAGTAAAAAATTAATAAAATATTTTTTAAAATAGTTGAACAGATCCTAAAAACTTCGTGAAGTTAAGGTTCACAAAATAAACAAGTTAAGTTGACAACATAAAGTAAAAACCATACTTAAAGGAACCCTTAATTACAAGCTAGTATATTTATGTCTATTAATATTAAATTTGAGCGGTCTATTATACTTGATTAATCCTTGTGCTCTCACTTTGATGGCTTAATAAAATACCCTTTGGCCTCAACTTAGTTACAATGCTGTGGTGTGGACGGACCTCTTGATTACCGCCGACTTTCGCTGCCCTGGTCCTGCTGCTCGCGTCCGGAGCACGCCTACGAGTCAGCATGTGATACCCACTACAAGCGCGGATGCCTGGCCGTGGTCTCGGAGCAGATCAGGAACCGCTTGCTGATCACCGCCTTCGGAGCTGCCATTATAGCCATTTTCCAGGTGAGCGGACCTTCGGACTTCGGTCTGATTGAAAGGATACTAACGAAGCACCAATCTGTCACAGAGCCTGGGAATCTTCTGTGCTGTCCACCTGACCATTCTGTTCGGCAAGAACGACAACACCCATCCCATGAACATGAATCGGAAAAAGAAGCAGCAGCAGTTCTTGCCACTAACCATACAGGACAAGCGGCACGACATGCCCTCGCCCATCAATCTATCCCCTTCAGCACCCGGGCAGCGGGTTTTAAAAACTGCTCTGCCCTCGGCCATGCACAAATGACAGACGATTAGCTTTTAAGATTGCAAAATTTATGGAAACTCCAAAGAAAAAGTATAAAAAAAATGTTGTAAACTGAGATGGAATGAATATAACTGTGACCCTCAATGTTACGTTATGGTAATTTTAAACAATTTAACGTTCGAGAAAAGAAACAACATTTGAATTTGGATTAACTCTCCAGTAGTTTAATTAAAGCTTAAAAACAATTGGATCTAACTTGTTTGTGGCCACTGGGGGGTCAAGGGTCAACGGTTAAAGGTTAAGGCTTAAGAATTAAGCATTGTGCGTAATGTTTGGTGGCACATAGAAGGTGTCCGCTGCCTTGGGCTTCTTCTTCTTGCCGAACCAGCGCTTTGGATAGTAGACCTTCTTCTTGTAGATCTGAATGTCGATGTCGTCCCTGTTCTCGAAGAACCACAGATTCTGGCGCTTGGCCTCCAGTTCGGTGAGCGTCTTCTGAATGCTGGACTTACGCTGCTCCAGGCTCTGAGCCTCCAGATGGCACTGAATCGCGCTCTCGAACTTCTTGGCCCACTCTTGATATGACTCACCGTATTCGGCCAACAACTTTGGCTCAAACTTATGAGCCGTGTCCCTAACACTTTTCTCCAGTAGCCCCTGGATGGCATTCGATTTGGTACTCTTCTCAAGGGTTTCTTGCAGTAACTTCATTAACTCCTCTGATCCCTCCAACTTCAGACTTTCAGCTATAGCTTGGGCGGCGCTTAAAGTTTCCTTGTGAAGAGCAGCTTGGTTTTTGGTCAGAAAACTGGAGGCCTCAGCTACTTGTCCGCTTAGGACATAGCCAAGTAGGCCAATGTTCTGCTTTAGCTCCTTCAAGGACCCTTCGCCGGAACCCAATCGAATCATGGCGCGACCCAGTTTCTTTTCCTCGGTATTTTCGCTGGCATCTTCGGGATAATTGCGCAGGAACTTGACACGAACTTTTACCTATAAAACAAAGGTAGTATTAGTTGAATGAAAGGATTTAGTTGGCTCTTAAACAGGTTCTTAAACATATAACAAAATATGAAATTTAACAAATTAAATTACATCTAAAAACTCATGCAGTGATACATAAATACATTTTCAACAGAATACCAAAAACTTTTTTCGCAGATTATAGAATTCGATTAATTTATTTAAATATTAATTAGATTCCTAAAGCTTTTATTTAAAGTTTATTTTAAAAACAGGATGTATACTAACAAACTAATAAATTTTACTTAAATTATTGTGAATAGAATGATTTATAATGGGTATAAGTTAGTAAGTTAACTTGAAACAAATAGCTTAATTTCTCCATAAGAGTTTCGAATTGGATGATTTAATATGGGTATAGCTTAACCAACTTATACTGTTCGAAAAAACTTAAGAAAAGCTAAACTCTTATAAAAAAATCAGTTAATTGTTTCAAGTTTTAAATAATTGCCTGAAAATTCCAGCTAAACACCATAGTTAATTTAATTTTGGACCTTTAAAAGTTCTGTTTTGATAGGTTCATCTTACCACTTCAGCGTTTTTGGCAGGAGGCTCAATTGTAGAGGACTCAAAGGGCTTGAAGTCCTGGGCAAAGGACCAAAACGCCTGGAGTGCCAGCGATTCGACCAGTTCGTTGTTGCATAAGCTCCTGTCCACGAGAATAGTGGCCATCTGAGCTGATTCCACCGCGTGGCCATTGTGCAGGAGGAAATCCAGCAGGAAGCAGCCGGAAAACTGGTCTACAAACAGGCCGTACTGGGTGGGATTACGTAGAACCGATATGGCCTCCTGCGGATTTGTGGAGTCCAGCAATTGCTTGACCAAAACACTTGGGAGCAGGGGCACCATGCTGGCCTCCTTTTGTTTCCTGCAAAAGTTCCTCATTAGTTGTGATTAAAGTTGTGATATATCCATACCCACCTGAGCTTTAGCAGCCGGTCCACCACATCCATGGGCCGATTTTCCGGATTGACAAACAGATCCAAATCTATATTGGTTACAGCATGACTGCTACTGGAGGCGAATTTCGCCGGTCCCTCGTTTACCAACTTGTTGAATTCGGCCGAAAAGTAGGACACCAATCTCCGTGGTTGAAGTGCGCAGGAAATCCTCGATCGCAACATGGCTAAATATTTATTTTAATTCATATAGTGTTATAACCAGCCCGATTAACAAATAACATGCAGCTGGCAAGAGGTATAACAAAATCCCTAACGCGTTCCCAAATTAATACTGCATATACTGGTATTTTTATTTTTGGGAGCATTAGGGGTATGTCGTTAAATCTACTTTGGTGAAAACGATGGGAATGGAACAGGAATAGTCTTAGCAAAATAAACAAATATGAATTATATATTTTGGATACTTATTTAAAGCAGTGAAAGTACTGTTACGCATAAAAAATAATTAGCAATTAATATTGTTTAGTATTTTTTTTTCATATAAAAAATGTATTTTTGTTTTCATACTATTCGAAAGAAGAGTACCTGATACTTATTTGACTGAACGGATATTTTTTTATTGACTGTTTTTAAAAATTTCACAAGTTTTATAAATCAAATGTTTCTACCTAAATAAATCGTAATTTTAAAAATTATGTACATGGTCTAATGCATAAGGAGCACCGGGAACACTTAGATAGATACATGTATTTTTAAAATCAGAAATGCTGTGCAACTAATGCTTGTTTAAAAAACAAAACGACATAATCTTCACGAATAACGGCATCACCAAAAGGTCTTTTTTACTCATATATAAGTTTCGTATAGATCATAGGAAAACCTCATAGACCAACTCGCAATACTGGCCTGACCAAAAATTTGCTATTATTGCATGCAAGCTAAGGAGACAAGAGCAAATAGAGTTTTATCTGATATTTTAATAAGTAAAAATCCCAAATAATGATAATTTAAGACTTGCCAAAATTAAAATTTCTAATAACGATTACCTGTGATTTGTCAAAACAAAAATCTCAAATATCTAAAGAAAAAGCTGAAATAAAAACAATTTTTGAAAATAATCAAATACAAATCTCAAAATAAATTTTATTTGCGAGTTTCGTTCATTAAAGTTTTAATCGTTAAGGTGCCTGATAAGAACATATCTTATATAATTTAAGAGACATTGTATCAATACATAAGTATGGTGAACTAAATTAATAAAAAAAATTTTTCATACTTGCAGCTACGATTTATTTCTCTGTAATTAACTAATTTGTAATTTCATAAATCGTCTTTATGTTTAGGAAACCGGTCTACACTATACACCACTTTAATATCAATTTAATCAATTTTGCACGCGGTAATTGGATAGCAATTTTCTCTTGAGGGGTGACGTTTTCGGTACTTATAAAGATTAACCTTTCAACCCCCATAAGCCTCTTGTTTTTCGTTCCCACAGGCTCAGACCAGCTGAGCCTTCAAGAGGGTGTTGAACCAGATGATAAGATTTCGGATTACCAGTAAAAGAGCAACAATGTTACACAGATCTTATTTATTTAACGCAAATTCGCTCCAAAATAGTAAGTAAAATTAATATCAAAATAATTGTTTTCCTCAAAATGTATACTAATATTTACATCGATATTAGCACTTTCTATATTTGATCATATAAGCATTTCATTTGACGGGCATTTTGCGATCCCTTAAGAGATGGACTTAGATATTTTGAGCCAGCTGCAGGATTCTTTCGCCCATCCATTTTAATGGACTTGTCTTTCATTATGTAAATGGCATGTCTCTCCTGTTTGCGAAATTTAGCTCTTCTGTTTTGGAACCATACCTGAAATGCATACAAAATATAAAAATGCACAAGTTTATATAATGGTTGCCTGAAACAGAGTAAGGATAAATTGTGTGCTGCATGACAATAAATTTATTAAATTCCATTTAACGAATGTAGTTTCTATAGTTATAAGAAGAAAGACTTCATTTCTAAGTGAGAGTCTATAGAAATTTAAAATATTTTAGATTTATGAGCCAAAGGAAGGGCTCTCTAGTATAAAAAATACATTATTATTATACATTTTAAGGATCTCGTAGAATGAATAAATTAATAAATAAAACATTTGGAATTAACGTATCAGGGGTTGTTATAGAATCTAAGTTGACTCTCACACATGAAAGTGGTTTAAATTTATTATGAGAAAATAGTTAATTTACTGATTGGAATAACTTTATAACCTATAGATTTTTTTTAGCTTTGTTCTTACCTGAACTCTGGCTTCGGTTAAATGTAGTTTTGATGCGATCTCTTCTCTGGTATAAATATCTGGATAATGGGTCTCCAAAAAGATCTTTTCCAGCTCGTTTAGTTGGTTAGATGTAAAAGTAGTCCGAATCCTTCTCTGTTTCGATTTATCTGTCAAGCTCAAACCGTCATCTCCATAAGATTTAAGATGGAAGTCTTTTCGAAGGTGAAAATTGGGCATATGGATAATATGGGATTGAAATCAAGAAGTGTTAGCCAAAAAATATTGGTAGATAATGTATTCAAATCAATAGAGAGAAAGTAACTCTACTTACCAGAGTTATAAGAAGCAATGTTATGAGTTGCAGGATAAAATTCCGAAACTGTGGTGATTTTGGAAAATAGTAAGCTCGATTCCTGGTTTAGAGAACTCCTTATTGCAGTCTCATTCGCACATAGCTTATAGCTGGAGTCAATCATTAGATTATAGTGATTCATGTGGTTAGCGACGGACAGTCCCCCATTGGCACTATTGTTATAAAACTCAGAATTCGCATTGTATAAACAATCCTTGTCGAAGTTCGCCTTGTTGATGAATGAAAATTCCATCGCATCAGTAGCTAATACACATATACAGCACTTAATGAATTTTACAGCCCGTTAATGAGTTGTTCGCCGATAAAACACATAGTTATAGATATTCTCGCGGAAAACACAATTGTTAACTGCCCTTGAATAAATAAGCTACGATTACGATTGTATCAACTACAGGATGCTGGACGAAAAAGGATGCTGCACTTGTCTCGGGAGAAAGGGACGGAAAATTTCATTCGTTTGCGCGTTTGGAGGCGGTGCTAACGAGCTCCACTCGAAACAAGGGTGGAAATCGGACTTTCCGGCGCGTGTCATGCACTGCGGCAAAAACATCCACCCTACCCCCATTCACTTGTTGGTATTTTAACAAACTATCGTTATTTGCATACATTTTATTGCTCATATCCCTGTATATGGGCACCTTTCCTTCTTTCGCTAAAGATTCTAATTTGTACCCCTTACTTTCCCATAAACTTAAAACTTTTCAATCAGCATTTTAGTAGGTTTTTTTTTAAGTGCACCAATTTTCGCAGGCCTCAAAAAGCAACACTCAGAAGATTAAATTGGCTTATCCACTAACAACGAACCTGAAATATTCTTTCCTCTAAAAGTAAGTTAAATAAATTCCTAAAATAAATAGGAGAGTACATAAAATTAAAGGAGATAATCAAGAAAAATAACAATGAAATTAGCTACTCACAAAAAATTAAGATATATATAAATATTCCCTATTTACATCCTTATTAATAACCAAAAAAAGAAAGGGCATCTGCAATGTACTTCCGAGACGAAACCGGAGAAACAATTTTGTAAAACAAATGGTGTTGTACCTAACACAATGGATAAGAGACACCTTACTATTTTTTCTTGTTCATAATATTAGGCTGATAGAAACATTGGTTATTAGCGCTTGGAGAAAGTAACCCTCTTTTTCGGAAGCAACTATTTGCTTTGCAGATTATTTCGATTAGTTAATTTCTGTAACCCAAGATAAGCTTAATTTGTATTTACTCTATGCTGAAGTTTATTATTGGACACCCTAATTTTGGATGCGACTGTATGTAAATATTGTTTGTCTTGTTAATCATGTTTATTTGAATTTTTTTGGAAATATTTAAAATTTTTCTCGAATAAAGAGGTATGGAAAACAGCAATAATATCGGTTAAAAATTAAAAAAATTTCTGAGTAGATTAGTGCAGGCCAAAAATTAAACAGAGAATAAAAGTATTTTTATTGTACTACACATTTGCAAGGTTGAGTAAAGTTCATTTTCTTTTCTTAACTAACGAGATGGAACGAGATTTAAAAAAAAAGACTTTCTTGATATATAAAATCGTGGGAAGGTTGAAGTTTGTATTTTTGTAAGAAAAATAAAATTGTCAACATTTTTAAAAACAAGATCAAATTTTAGGTTTAAAAATAATAAATTGCTATTTTTGCTACCATTAACGTGTTGCTTTAAATGCATTACATTTATTTAAAAAAGAAATGTTAAGTTACATTTTTTAATAAAAATTTACAAATAGATAATGCCAGTATAATCTTTGCTTAAATCTATGTGCTCTCAATCCAAAAACATTCAGTTGGAATAGCTAGATTAAGCAGATCTTACGGTTAAACTAGACTCGCATTAAATCGACTAAATATTTAAAAAATAAATAGGATCGCTATGGTTTCAAACTTTATTTTTATTCGAGCAATAGTGTGGTTACAGGAAGGTATACATTTAAATCTGAACAAATATCAAATTCCTTTGAATTGCGTTTTAATAAGTTTACTCATATATACCTAACATAAAATGTTCCTTTTCTGCTTAGATTTGCTATGCTATGCCACAAAAGACGTTAGGCTTGCATACATATATCGAAATAAGGCGAAGATGGTTCCAACGATTTTGGGCTGTGATTATGAGATTGAGGAAGTCACATCGATGATTACTGTAAAGTGTGGGTTCGAAGAAGTTCTCCCGCTGTGACCGTGAGTTGAAATAAGCCACAAGTTCTAATAATTTTAAAATATTTTAAATTTACTCTTATGGCAGCCCTATTTTAGGAACCAGATTAACACTTCATATGTGGCTTCTTCGGATCCGAACAAGCGGTATAACTTCCCCAATGGAACCCAGGTGCAGTGTATCCTGACCGAAATGTATCCCAGACCCAGTCTTAAAATCATGTAAAATAATAACTTTCATTTGGGTTTGCATTATATATATATTAATTTTTATTACTAACCCACAGATCCCAAACTGGGAAAGTTATGAAAGAGGAGTCTAGTGCCCAGGAATACGAGGATGGCTATTTCAATGCCACTGCGGCTGCGGACGTAAATGAGACCAGAGCTAAGTCCTATGGATGCCAGGTTTTCTTCGAGAATGGAATCCAGCTCAATTAATATATATTTGTTTATTCTCTAACGTTTTTATCTGCAATGGTCTTTCAAATGTGGGTATCTTTTTACAAGTTGAAGAAAAGGGTTTAGCACCATACGTGTATTGTATTTACACATTCGCATGGAAGAGTGAAGGCTTTTTCTTTTGTTAATCAACGAGTTGGAACGACTGTCTAAGTCTTAACAAAAAAAATCCACTACATACGAACACTTATTAACGTTTTACAAAGCAAAAGTAAATCTTAGCCTAGATGAAACTATATAAATGATACCCTTACTTTTTGCAGCTAGTACATTATATTTCATTTTTTTTTAATTAAATCATTATCAAATCTTTCATTGACTGTTATATTTATTTTTATTTCTTTTTATTAATTATAGAAACTGATTTAAATTGTGCCTAAAAAATAGCGATAAGAATTTGATTGCGTTGTTTTTTCAGAATATCTAATGTTTGACATTAAATATTTTAAAAAATAAAAGAAAAAGTTGTTGCTGTTCCTAAGTTCCTAGGACTGCAGGAATTTCCACGATCGTTATTGCTATGGAGACTGAATATTTTGAATGTTAAACGTTACAATAACCCCTCCACTTTTTCTGAGACACAGAAAAGGTGGAGAGGTCCTTAAGAATAGGGTGTCGCCACCCGTCAGCAGTGGCATGTCCTGAAACGGTCAAAGAACTGGACTATCCCTAGTTGTATAGTCGTAGGAGTGGGCCGAAACGAACCGCCAACTGGTTTTCAAATAGTCAACGGCAGCTAAGAGCAGCGGAGAGTATCGAAGCGGAAAGGTTTTCCAACCCCCACACATGCAGGGCTATTGCTATTAAACTGAGGCAGCTGCAGAGCGATCTCCCCGAAAGACCCAAACCCGAACCCACCAGCTCTGGCCCAGACACATGTCCGCCTCTGATGATTATTCTCCGCCAGAGTCATGCACAAGTGGCACGGGCTACAGCCGCGATAGGTTCAACAAGCCTTCGGGGTTCGGATCGTGTGCCAGAGAGGAAGTGCCGGCGTTATCTCGGCACAGTACGAATATGCTTTCTCGCTGCTCGTTTCTCCCGTGGCAAAAAAAAAAGCATTCAGTTGCTGTAGTTATACCATGCAGAGCGGACGGTTGAGTTAGGATCGCTTCCGAAAGTCTGATCTACCGCGAGGGTATATATGAGGAAGTGTAAATAGACCGTTATGGATCCTCTACTTATTATCGTTCTTGCAATTGGATTATTCCAGAGAGGTACATGCGCATATATGTGCCGGTGTAACAAATATTCAGCACTCGGGAACTGATTTTAAATTAAGAAATGAAATCATTTCAAAAAGCGTATATGAACATATACGAATACAGCAAGTGTACATCGGACAAACCTTGAGAAAAATAATGACAAATCGGATATCTATAAATACGAACGTATAGCTAAAAACAGTTTTGAATTAACATGTGCATTTAAACGGAATATAAACAACTGGCTACTATGATATTCGCATGTCCTTTAACTTTTGAGACACAAAGGATCATAAGCTTAAATATTACAAATTTTAAGTGATTTAAAAAAAAATTCTAAACGATTTTAAACTCTAAAAAATTTTAAATTTAAATTTGAAAAGCTAAAAAATAAAACTAAAATGTACCCAATGAAAAGTTTAAAAGTTTACCATTCCAGTGAAATTAACTTAATAAAATGAACATTCGACGCATTTTTCCACGCATTTTGGCACACATGACAAACTACCAAATGAAAAATGTTAAAATTTTGTTGCTTTTTGTTTGTTATTGTTTTCTATTTTTAAACAAAACAGGCATCTGTTCGAGTTTTTGCTTTTCGTAAAGATAAGCTCTTTCGCCAATATGTATATAGATTTGCTGATTGTATACATACGGTGGTGATAAATGTGTTTTGGATTTACTTATATAATGTTCCAAATAACGCTGGCTGTTCTGTAATTTTTGCAATCTTGTTTTTTAAAAAAAAGAAAGCTTTCTAAACGAGAATTTCTTTCATTTGCAGATGCACTATGCTATCCCACAAAAGATGAGTCCGAAGACAAGATTGTGGTCCTTCAAAACGAAGAGATGGACCCAACGATTTTGGACTGTGATTATGAAATCGAGGAGAGCCCATCGTTTCTTACTTTAAAATGGTACAGAGATGAGAAATCCATATATCAGTGGATCCTGGGAAATCTTCCATATGCGATCGTAAGTAAATTCGATTAGTTACAAATTTGTATCTGTAATTATAATTGTTTTCCTATAATAGCCTGAGTTTAAGAACGAGATAGACATTTCGTATGAGAGCTCTATGGAACCCAATAAGCAGTACAGCTCGTTGGCGCTTATTAATCCCACAATCAGAACTACTGGCGACTACAAGTGCGTAGTTCAGACTCCTCTAAAGACCTTCACTAGTCACCAAAGGGTGCAGGTCATCGATGTGAGGAACTACACCTTGGAGCTGAGCCACAATAAGATCCATAACGAAACCCAGCTGAAGTGCACCGTGACGAATGTTTATCCCCGACCATCTATCTCGATTGTGTAAGGACTGATTCTATGCTAAGATCTAAGTAATTGTTACTCAACTATATACTTTACACTGCAGTTCAAACGATCAGGACGTTGTAAAGAGGGAGCCCACCAGCTTGGAGGAGGACGAGGAAGGCTACTACAATGGGACGGCGGTGGTGGCCGTCTTTGACACCGATGATGATCCCGATGCCTACCAGTGCATCGTCTCCTTCGATGGCTACTCCGAGAACCTCACCACAGTCGCCACATCCGCAACGGCGGGTGTTAGCCACGTCGACTTTAATCTGTGGCTGTTCTGTTTTCTGTACTACTTGCTCTCTCAGTTGGGCATCTTAAATTAAATAAAAACGTTGTTATTTATTGTTACTAAAATTATGTTTATTGAATTCTGTTTGCCATTCAACTATCTTTTCTATGCCCTTGCGGCTTAGTTAGCCATTTTGTAAATAAACACGAATACGAATACTTCACAAAACTAACTAAGTTAGTTTGGGTTCTTGTATCTCTGTTTGCATTTCGCCTACACTTGCTCTGGGAATTGGTGCTGCTAGATTTTAAATCTACAATTGGCTTGTCTACTTGTGGCTATTACATATTGTAATTGAAATGGTTTTGAACTTTAACTGCAATGCAAACAAATGAAAAGATGGGCAGAATTTCGGAAATGTTGGTTTTTTCTGTTTATTGATTGTATGTGGGACTGGAGTCCAGCAGAAGATTGGAACAGCCGTTCAGATAGGCTTTGTGCAGCTTGTTGGCGAACTCCTTGTCGTTCTGGATCAAGTAGGTGAAGGCCTGGACGAACTGCGTCGAGTTGAGTGGCTGCTGGGGCTCCTGGGGCTCCGGGTTGCCATTGTTGGGCGCATCGAACATGGTGGGCGGCATGAGGGCCGGACCGGGCTTGTCGCCGGCTAGCAGTCTCCGCAAACACTTGCCGGCATCGTCGTTGACCATCAGGGCCGACGAGGTCGGAGCACTGGTTGGCGACGATGCGGCCGGGGCATAGTTCTTCCCGATCTTCAGCTCACTCAGCAGCTGGGTGTTCAACTGTTGGCTGCTCAACTTCTGGAACGGCGACAGCCGGCTCTCGTGGCTGTCCCGGCCAGCTGTCCCCGGCAGCAGATCCTCGCCAGGAGTGCCCGCCCGCTGCTGCTTCTCCAGCTGGTCCACGGACAGCGGCTGGACGCGATGGAACAGCGACTCCGCAGTGGCCTGCTTGGCCGACTCGAAGAACTTGAGCACATTGCCAGCCGTCACGTTCTCCGCCGTCGACGGCGTCTTCGGCTGCCCGCTCACCTGGGCATTGTAGTCCTTCTGCGCCTTGCTCAGCATATTGAATATGCTGGCTTTGTCCTGCTTGGGCTGCTGCTGCTGCTGCTGGAGCTGCTGGGGCGTGGCGGCCATCCGCTGGGCCTGCCCGTTCGTGCCCGTGCCCTGGTCCTTGGACTTCAGCAGGCCGTTGACCAGGCCGCTGATGCGGTCGCACTCCTCGCTGTTGTAGAACCAGAAGCCCCGAATGCGCGACCGCTCGTTGCGGTAGAGCAGGAAAGGCGGCTGCGACTGCAGCTCCAGGCTGCCGGTGATCGGCTCCACGAACGACGTGGTGTTCAGTCGGTTGTTGATGAAGATGCTGTGGAAGGGCTCCGCGTTGCGGTGGTATATGAAGAACGCTCCCTCGACGTCCGTCTTCTCCCACTGCTGCTCCGCGTTGAACGTGTAGAAGGCGACGTGCGAGGACGAGTCCACGATCTCCTTGGCGTACGGATCGATCTTCTTGATGGCCGCGAGGTTCATTCGCGTGATGCTTTCGTCGGCCATAATGTATCGCTTTATCGCTTTATCAATTTGTCGCTTTGCAAATTTCCCAAGCTATGCTATTGCAATTATTTGTGAATTCAACAATCCCTTACGTATATTTGTAGTGTGACCAGAGCACCGAAAGCGTACAATATACCAGAGGGCATTTAAAAGTAATTGTTTTACATGTATCATAAATATTTTATTTTTCTTAATTTTATATTAAACATTTTTATTGTGTTCAAAATATATTGTAATTAGACTATAAATAAAATTTATATATGTTTTGGTCTTAAGTTGAAAATTTTAATAAAACGGGTTTGTAATTAAATATGAAATTTGTCACATGTGAAACTAACAACTTTTTAAAAAACAATAAATACGTATACAGCCACAAATATTTTCGTTTACTTTTCGTAATTTGATATTAAACATAGTTCTTGTGTTCAAAATATATTGTAATTTGTTTTGTACTAATTAGACTAAAAATAAAATTTTAATATTTTTGATCTTAAACTGAAAATTTAAATAAAGAAGAAAAAGTAAAATGTTAATTAACAATTGGGCTAATGATATATTAGTTTTTATATTTCTGATCCTGGTTAAATTAATTCAAAAGGTTTAGTTACGTATTTGAAAGTTTTAACAATTTTCAGATTCATAACTTTGACCTTTTATCCCTAATCGATTTTGGTCACACCAAAACCAAACTGGCGGGAACCAATTTCTGAATAGCATTGCAATTTATATTTGTTTAAAAGTAGTGCCATCATCAAAATGCAAAAGTCTATAACGTAAATTTACAACCTTAAAGTTTATTATTATTTATTGTTACTTAAAATTCCTTATTTCAGCTCATTTTTCAAGAAGAAATCCGATGCCGCCGACAGCCCTTCGCCACCAAAAAAAGTTCCCAAGTAACTGAGCCAATTTTGTGCCAATTTCATGTTAATAATGTCTTAATTCACCTAAGGATCGAGGCCAAGGCGGAACTGCCGGATGAACCCATCATAAAGAGCGAGGATGGCTCCCCGGAAATAAAGCCAAAGGTTGAACGGATGTCTATGGACTCAGGGGAAAAGTCAAGTCCCGTGAAGGAGGTTAAAAGGGAGCAGGATTCCGACGACAAAACGACTGATCGAAAGGTCACAACCATAGGACTGAACTCCACTACCGCCAGCAAGGAGGATATGGAAAACTATGATCCCTCCGCCGAATCCTATAATCCACTCAAAAACGCCTACTGGAAGGACAAGAAAGTGTAAGTAAAGTGGATCTGTTAACAATAGATGTGATCTTAACCAAGGAAATCATGTCCAGCACTCCCTACTTGGCATTGGCTCGCACATTCCAAGTCATCGAGGAGACCAAGGGACGCCTCAAGATGATCGACACGCTGAGCAACTTCTTCAGCTCGGTGATGCTGGTCAGTCCGGAGGACCTGGTGCCCAGTGTGTATCTTAGCATCAACCAACTGGCCCCCGCCTACGAGGGATTGGAGCTGGGCGTTGCCGAAACCACCCTGATGAAGGCCATCTGCAAGGCCACGGGTCGCAATTTGGCGCACATTAAGTCGCAGACGCACCTGATCGGAGATCTGGGCATTGTGGCCGAGCAATCGCGCGTTTCCCAGCGCATGATGTTCCAGCCAGCTCCCTTGAACGTAAGGGATGTGTTCAGGAAGCTGCGGGAAATAGCCAAGATATCCGGTCAGTCGAAGATGGATCTGGTGTACAACATGTTCGTGGCCTGCCGATCGTCGGAGGCTCGCTTCTTCATCCGCTCTCTGATTGGCAAGCTGCGCATTGGCATTGCCGAGCAGAGTCTGCTCACCGCCTTGGCCATTGGCCTGGTCAAAAAGAACCATATCGACGACTGCAAAGCCAGCAGGGTGACAGAGGTGTATAAGGATGAAATAGCAGAGACCACTTTGCTGCTAAAGACTGCCTACAGGTGGGGTTTAGTCTTAGCCATTCGGTATCATATATTAACGGAGCTCTTTCAGCCAATGTCCCAACTACGACATCATTATTCCGGCCATCCTGAAGTATGGCATTAAGGAGCTGCAGGAACGCTGCCCCATGCATCCCGGCATGCCGCTGCGGCCCATGCTGGCCCAGCCTACCAAGGGCGTCCACGAGGTCTTCGAAAGATTCGGCGGCATGCAAATCACCTGCGAGTGGAAGTACGATGGGGAGCGGGCACAAATTCACCTCAACGAAAAGGGCGAGATCAGCATATTCTCACGCAACTCGGAGAACAACACGGCCAAATATCCGGATTTGATTGCCAGGAGCAGTGGACTGCTCAAGGGCGAAGTAAAGTCCTATATTATTGACAGCGAAATTGTGGCTTGGGATGTCGAGCGTAAGCAGATTTTGCCCTTCCAAGTGCTTAGCACGCGAAAGCGTAAGAACGTAGACATCGAAGAAATCAAGGTCCAAGTCTGTGTCTACATATTCGATCTACTTTATATCAACGGCACGGCATTGGTGACTAAAAACTTGTCAGAGCGTCGCAAACTGCTGCTGGAGCATTTCCAGGAAGTCGAGGGAGAGTGGAAATTTGCCACTGCCTTGGACACGAATGATATAGATGAAGTGCAACAGTTTCTAGAGGAGTCCATCAAAGGTTTGCTCTACCTATCGACTTTTATATATTAACTATTTATACATAACTATATATACTAGGGAACTGCGAGGGTCTTATGGTGAAGACTCTTGATGAGGAGGCCACCTATGAGATTGCCAAGAGATCCAGAAATTGGCTAAAACTAAAGAAGGATTACATATCCAATGTGGGCGACTCACTGGACTTGGTTGTGATCGGCGGCTACAAGGGAAAGGGCCGGCGAACTGGAACCTATGGTGGATTTTTGCTTGCCTGCTATGACACCGAAAATGAGGAATACCAGAGCATATGCAAAATTGGAACAGGTACTACTGCATAACCGATTCAAAGACATCCAACGCAATCTTCTGTTTTTTAGGCTTCACCGATGAGGACTTGCAGACGCATTCCGAGTTCTTGGGCAAGCATGTGACGCCCAGTGCCAAGTCCTACTACAGATACGATGCCAGCCTGGAGCCGGATCACTGGTTTGAGCCGGTCCAGGTGTGGGAAGTCAAGTGCGCCGATCTGTCCCTGAGCCCCATCCACCGAGCAGCCATAGGAATTGTGGACGGCGAGCGCGGCATCTCGCTGAGATTCCCCCGGTTCATTCGCATCCGCGATGACAAGAACAGCGAGAACGCAACGGACGCCAATCAGGTGGCCCACATGTACCAGTCACAGGACCAGGTGAAGAATAATCAAAAATCGTGTACACAGATGGAAATGGAGGACGAGTTCTATTGACCCATGACTGCCCCATCCAAATGTGCAACGTTTATTTAACAATAAAGTCCTTACGTTAACGCTATTTGACGGCTTTGGTGGAGTTGGCACTGTTGCTGCTCTCCGAGGATTTGGAAACGCGTCGAGCTTCATCCTGATTCTCTTCCTTGACTTCCTGGGGCTTCGATTTGTTGCGCCGGTTGGAGCGTTTGTTCTTCTTGGCCGACTTTTCCTCCACCACGGAAGCCTCTCCATCCGAACAGTCTTTACCCGTGCCTTGTGGCAAATCATCCGATCCTATGCGATTGCGCGCCTTGGGTTGGTAAATGGCAATCGAGGGACGATCCTATAATACATAAATGTTATAAGTAGAGTGGTGAGTGGCAAGTGGAATGGTGAGTAGCCAACCTTGTTGCGAATGCGTCGCTCCTCTGAGTCTCGGAATCGTGCTGCCTTGATGGCCTCCTCGGCAGCTGTATCCTGTGCTTTTGCGCTAGTTCCTTTATCCTTTGCACCTCCGCCGGCAGCTTGGATGAATTTCTTGACAGCTTCTGTTACCTCGCTGTTTTCAGTCGTCGTTTTTCCCTGGCAATCTTCTGCTGCCCTTGAAGTGGTTGGCAATTGCGCACTATCCTTTGCCTCTGGTGGTTTGTTTTCCTTCTTGAGAATGACGATGTCCTTGTCCGCCTTAGACTTTGTGTTTTTTTGGTTTTGCTTGCCGCCGGAAGGTTTGTCTTGTTCGGGTTTGCCCTGGCTCTGACCCTCTGGCTTCTTCTTATCCCGCTGGGCCAGTTTGCGCTTCTCGTGCTCCTCCCGTCGCCGCTGATCCCGCTCCGTACGCCGCTTGGAGCGCGAGGTCTTGGCCGCGTCGTTGCCTTGAGCGGCGGATGCCGGGGTTTCCTTGCCATCCTTCTTGGCATTGGCATTGTTGCCGGCGGGCTTCTTGGTGTCCCCGCCAGCACCAGCCGACTCCTTGGACTTGGTTGCGTCCGATTGCTCCGCCAGACGCACCTGCTTCTGCTCCTCGCGCTGCTTGCGCTTCTCCTCGTTCCGCTTGCGGGCCTCCTCGCGGCGTTTCTCCTTCTTGTTGGCCAGGTACTGCAGCAGGGGCGTGGATTTGACCTTCTCGTCCGCCCGGCGGTCGAAGCAAAAGTCGATCTTGACGTCGCCCATCCGACTGGCCTCCTCCCGCTCGTCGGCCAGCCGCTGGATGAACTCCTGGTAGTGGGGCTCGCTCTCGATGGTGTTCACTTTGCTGTCGTCGTTCCGGGCCTTGTTCTTGAGGAAGCACTGGAAGGGGGCGTACTCCACAATGGCCACGTACTCGACGCCCTTGGTGTCCACGAAGACATAGCCGTCGAATCGGTCCCGGAACTGCAGCACGTCGGCGATGTCCTTCATCGACATGTCGATGTAGGCGCGGCAGGTGGCCTCCTGGCCCAGGGACCAGTCCGCCGGGCAGTAGTAGTAGGTGTCGTTCTCCGGCAAAGGACCCACCTGGTCCAGGAAGTCGGCTTCCGTCATGGTGGGCGGCAAATGCCGCATCACAATCTGCGTTTTTTGTGAGATAAATTTGGGCATTAGGAAACAGTGTATCCTGGGATGACCATGCGTTCAAGACATTACCTTGATGACCTGATTGGTCTTGTCCTTTTTGTCCTTGCGCCGGTTTCCCCTAGACTTATCTTTAGGCTTTTCTTCCGCCATGGTCTCTGACATTTTGGATTTTTTTATTAAATACAAATCAAAACAAACCCAAAATGCGAGCAAATGCAAACTTGATGTGGAACCGATAGAGATGACACTTTCGGTTCGGAACTGGAAGGGCTTTAAGATTGTCTTTTGAATCTTTTGGAATCTGTGAACTAGTTCATTAGTTCCACTAGATCATTTCAGTGGAACTTCTTTTTAACCAGTTCAAAACTTACCTGCTCAACTTTCAAAAGTGTTCGGCTGTAAAGGCATTTTAAATGCCCAAATACTATACAATAAAAGCCCGCTGATTTAAGGAATTGGTAAAGTTTTTCACAAGTATTATTATAGAGCTTAACACATGTATTCCATACATATCTTGCAGAAAATACTCTACTGAAAGATGACGACTTTAAATCCGCCATCGTCCCTTAGGTGTTTTGTTTGTGTTAATGATGTAGCACTGACTTGGAAAGACTTAACACTAGCTAAAGATTCGAATCCGCTGGAAAAAAGCCTCGTGAAACATCTTCAGAAAGCACATATGAAGCCAAAAGTAATTTGCAGAGGATGCAAAATGCAGCGATACTGCAGCGTGGCCCATCTCGTTGCGGATCGTCCAGAACATAAGCCCCTTTGCCAGGTGCTGAGGAGCCTTCAGAAGTTCAGGCAGATCGACCATCCGTTACTGCTTCACGGAAGGATCTCCGATCGAGCGATGCTGCAGTTCGTCATGTCCCAGCTTAAGCTGATTCTGTGGATCAAGTTGGCCAGACCACTCACTCCGCGGGAAAGCCAGCTCATAGGGAACCCAGTCGTCTGTGATGTGTGCTTCAGTACCGAAGCACTGGAAGCTTGCAATGGATGTGCCGGAGTGGCCTACTGCACGGAGCACCTACATGCAGTCAAGGATTATCACTTGCCAAAAGATTGCCGAACTCTGGCCCTCATCTCCACTCCCTTGCGCCAATTGGACTGTCTCAAGAACATCACTAAATTCTACCAAAGCAGTTCCCTAACAGAGACTCATATTGTGGATGCTTTTTTTAAAGCCACTTCCTTGAGTATCAGCGGCAATTCATTTACCAATTTGGAGGAATACCAGCTATTCGCAACCTGTTCATCCTTCAGCGGCATCGCCAGCCTTTGCCTGGCCCTGACGCACATTTCCTGGGTCTCTAATCCGGACAAAGCTGTCATCGTTTACGTGGTGGGCGCCACCAAGGAGCACCTGCGATACTTCGACCTCATGCACCTGAAATTCCTGTTCCTGCAGTACCCCAACATTCGTCACCTGGAGTTGGTGTTCATTGGGAAATCACTTAAACAGAACGAAGACATAAAGGGAGGCTTCAGTGTTAAGAATCATAGTCGAACCGTGATAAAACGCTTTTATCCCTTAACATTTGCACAGTACTCAAGCTGTTACAATGTGGATCCCACTTTGATTTTCATGCTGCAACCCGATTTCATCGGCACTGGAAAAATAACCCAGGACTTGGTCAGGGTATTACAAGTTCAAAACGAAGGTTATGAGGTTTCTGACTGGCAGCATTGTCTGTCAAGTATGGTTCGATCTTTTGGTGTTCCCATTTGTTATACGTCGATCTCAAAGGTCCAGGCAATGTCTGATTACACGGCCATCAATATGGTGGCCAAGCAAAATTACATTGCCGTCAAGCGCGCCTACAACATAACCTACAATCCCTATCGTGAATTATTACCATTTCACAACCCTTCTCCAGAAGACTGCGAAAGGATTGTTTATGCAAATAACTACCTGGAGGTTGTTTTCACAAGTTCCAAAAACCATTATTAACAGACCACCGAAAAGACTATTTAAGCTAGTTAAGATAAGTTGACAGTATCTAGACAAATTCACAAATTACCTACGACTATATGAATTATCAATTGAAAGACAAGTTCTCGCCATATAATTTTAACTACCTCGTTACTTTTACAAGTATCCAACACAAGTTTACGCTCTAACGAACAGTATTTCGTTTTGAACGCGGCTTAGAATTCTCGCCCTTTAATTTAAACATGTTTATCCATTTACATTTTTGGTAATTGTTTAAGAATAAATTGTTTACCTAATTTATAGCCTACATTTTTAATAAGTATAAATGCTCAGTTTATCCATGCAGCCACTTAACTCTAGGAGCAAAACGGTTACAATTGTTCAGAGTGGAAGCGTTGATCTAGAATGTTTTCTTCGAAATGACAACGATAAGGTCGATTAGCCAATAGAACGACTGGTGAAGATCTCCCTCGCACAAGTACGGCGCTTTGGTCCAAGACTCCACGCGGAATCCGCAACTCTCGAGCAGCTCCATGAAGCGTGCGGCCTCCTCCTCGAACGAGGCCTGCCGCCCGTTGTTCTCCAGGAGCGGACGCAGTGGCAAGTGCGAGGTGTTCGTCTCCACATAGTGCATATAGGGAAGTACTAAGGCCACCACAGCTCGACCGTTGGGGGCGAGTGCCAGGTTAATGTCCTCCAGCAGCTTGAAGGAATCGAAGCACCGGTCCAGTACGTTGAGGCACAAAATCAACTCCAAGTTCTGCAGGCCGCCTATCTCGGTGATAACGTTGAAGTTCAGCTTCTTAAGGCGGTCGCGCATAGTCCAACTGGCTTCCGTGGCGAAAACCCGCAGCCCGGCACTGCCACTCAGCTCGGAGACGGTGTTGGCCACTCGCAGCGAGATCTCGCCATCGCCGGCACCGATGTCCAGTAACGTTACCTGTAATAAGGTGATAAGTAAAGGCAAACTGCAGAGGATGTTCCTCATACCGGTTCGTCTCCAGAGGCAGGTTGAAACCCGCCCGCGACCAGTAACTTGCGGAATTGGTCCTCGGACAGGATGAACATGGATCCGCGCTTCAAAAATCCATTGATGTCCGTCTGGGTCATGAAGAACTGGAGGATGGACCTGGCCAGCGCGTGCCACAAGTGGGTCCAGATGTTCGCCGACAGGGCTTTGGTGCGCTCCAGCCAGCTCACCGTGGTGGCATCCGGCTCCAGGGGCACGAACTTGGCCTGGAATCTCGGGGGCAGTTCGTGGTTCAAGCAATACCACTGAAAGGCAACCATACACCATATGCACATTAATCTGCAAGAGATCACGAGATGGACTCTCACCTTTCGGGTGTCTATGTCTTCTAGGGAGTTGTCGTTGTGAAACTTGGCGTGGATGACTCTGGCCAAGGTGCCTCGGGGACGATAAACAGCCATCTTTTTTTTGTAATAAAATTATAATTATTCTTCTATTTACATCTCTTAAGTCCTAAACAAATTCAGCATCTCGTTTTCAATGGCAATTGGCTAATAGGGATGGGTGAGTAAGATGTCTATCGATAACAATGGCGAGCAAGAGGTCTATCGATAACAAGGCGTGACAACCAGTTATGGCGGGCAAAAATTAATAAATAATCACTAGTTAATAAAATTTTTTTAATTTTGTTTAATAGATTTCATTGATAAAAAATAAATACATTTGCTAATTATATTATTATATTTACATATATTAAACAAAATAAACAGTTTTTTCAATTCCAAAGCTATTAAATGTTTTTTGTTATCGACTATCGATTTTGACAACTTTGTCGGGTGTTCGATAATTTTGGGGCGCGTTACACGTGCACATTTTATTTAGCAGTCGAGTAATGTATACAAAATAAGCGGCGGCTATTTTTTGTTATTTTAATGAAACACAGTGGATTGCGATGAGCACGAACGTAGTTTTGAGCATGGAGGAGAAGGCGCTGGCCGACGACCTGCCCTACTTTCCGGAGAAGTATCCGGGCAAGATGTGCTGTTTATGCAACCTGGGGGAGAAGAGTGCCTTGGGCCAGGGTGAGATTCTGCAGCTGAAGGCGCCCTCCGCCGCCGAAATAAAGGATAAATATCCAACGGATCGGCTGACGGAGGACGGTAGCAGGCTGTTCTACGGCCAGAAGCAGGTCTCCTTGCCCGCGGGCGACTGCCACTACGAGCTGGACAAGATCGGACAGCCGGAGGTGGTGCATCCCGCCGAGTTCCTCGAGGACGGATTTCTCTACGTGCACCGCATGTGCATCATGTGGTCGCTGCGCAAGAGCCAGTTGAGTGAGGCGGATGCGACGTACTTTGCCAGCCATTTTGCGGAGTTCCTGGAGCAGAAGTGCAACTTTTGCGGCCGCCACGGGGCCTCCATCAACTGCAAGATGAACTGCCGCCAGGTGCACCACTGGCCATGTGCGGCTGCCGCCGGCTGCCTCCTCATCCTGGAGAGCTTCACTGTCTTCTGCACGGAGCACTTGAGCCAAGTGCCTGTGATATGTAAGTGGTTGTTGTTGCTTCGAAGCCTGTAAACTTCATTGAAAACTAATCAACTAATCGATCGACTTGCAGGCAGCGACAATAACGTGGAGTGTCTGACCTGCTCCTCGCTGGGGGACCTGTCCAAACTGATCATGTGTAGTACCTGTGGAGACCACTTCCATTCCACCTGCATTGGGCTGGCCAATCTGCCAGGTGAGGCAAACTATTAACTCCACTTCTGGGCTAGTATAATATACATATATACCTTCTGTAGACACCCGTTCTGGCTGGAACTGCGCCCGCTGCACCAAGTGCCAGATTTGTCGTCAGCAGGACTCGAACGACACCAAGTACGTCAAGTGTGAGCAGTGCCAGAAGATCTACCATGCCTCTTGCCTGCGACCTGTTATCTCAGCGATCCCAAAATACGGCTGGAAGTGCAATGTATGCATACATATATAATGTTTGAAAAACCATGAGCAATTAATAAAATCACACTCATTCCAGCGCTGTCGCGTCTGCACGGACTGTGGATCGAGAACTCCTGGCGGCGGCAGTTCCTCCCGCTGGCACAGCCACTACACAATTTGCGATTCGTGTTATCAGCAGCGGAACAAGGGTTTTTCCTGCCCAATTTGCCAGAAGGCTTACCGAGCAGCCTCCCACAAGGAAATGGTCAAGTGTAGCTGGTGCCACAAGTACGTTTCGCTCGCCTCTGGCTAATTGGTCTCGCCCTGCTGATGATTCTCCATGGATTTCTTTCAGATTTGTGCACAGCACGTGTGACGAAGAGGCGGATTTAACGGCCTATCACAAGAAAAAGGAGCAGAACCCCGACTACGATTACGTGTGCCCCAACTGCAAGAGTAATTCGTCGGGTCCGGGGCAATCGCAACAGGCAATCGACTCGATCGTCTTGTCCACCATGGATTCGTCGTCAGAGCAACTGAGTCTCAAAGAAATTGAGCTCGACCCGCTGGAGGGCAAACCCACAATGGATCCGTTCGGCGATGAACTGCAGAAGCTGCCCACGGGCAAGAAAAAAGTGTGCCTTTCGAATGTGCGCGGCAAGAGCGGCAAGTTTGTCCTGCATCGCATGGGCGTTATGTCGCAGATGAACAAGAAGCGCGGCACGCGTGGCAAGGGACGCCAACTGGTGCTGCCCAGCATCTCCAGCGATCGCTGCCTGAATCGTAGCATGGACAACGACTTGACCAGCGACAAGAAGATGTTGCTCTGCTCGGCGCGGGACAAGTTTATTCAGGCCCAGGATATCTGCGTCATGTGCGGTTCCCTGGGCATCGAGAGCGATTCGGTGATGATCACGTGCGCCCAGTGCGGGCAATGCTATCATCCGTACTGCGCCGGCGTAAAGCCCTCGCGGGGCATCCTGCAGAAGGGCTGGCGCTGTCTGGACTGCACGGTGTGCGAGGGATGTGGCAAGAAGAACGACGAGGCGCGCCTTCTACTCTGCGACGAGTGCGATATTTCGTATCATATCTACTGTGTGAATCCACCGCTGGAAACTGTGCCCACGGGCAACTGGAAGTGCTCGTTCTGCACCCTGTGCCAGAAGTGCGGCCGAAATCCCACCGAGAAGAATGAGTTCGGGGACTCCAACATGCTCGAGTGTCCGCCCTGCACCAGCCAATCGTCGTGTCCCGTGTGCAAGAACACGTACAGCAACGGCGAGATGATCATCCAATGCGAGCACTGTGAGCTCTGGTCGCACTTCCTCTGCGACACCATCAACGCGCAGCTGACCATCGATTACTACGACAATAATGTGTACAAGTGCTCGAAGTGCCGCTGCTCGACGAGAAGCACTTTGTCCCTAATGGATGCCAAGTTTGGCAATGAGGATACGCTGGCCGTCGGGCCGCAGTCGAGCAAGGCATTCGTGCATATCACAGCCACATCCGGACCGGGCTTCGATGCCAAGAGTGGGGGCCACCTTTCGCTGGCCAACGATGTGCCCGAGCCGGCCCCCGAGGCCATCCATTGGATTGACGGGGTGTGCCTGAGCGAAAGCGGTCTGGGCATGATCAAGTCCCTGTCCACGGAGATCAAGCGGAAGCGCAAGATGCGGCAGGCCATCGGGAATGGCAAGGACGGAGCGGCGGAGGGCGGCGCTGAGGAGGCGCTCGAGAAGTACAAAGACGGCATGGTGTGGGATGGTACGGAGAACGCCATTCCCGAGGGTTTCACCATCACCACCAACGACGAGGGAGTGCATATCTTGCGTAAAAAGCGTCAGCGGAATCTGCAGAAGCTGGGCATCGGTGGCTTCTCCGTTCGCAATCGAGGCTTGAAAAAGGACAACGAGGAGACGACGGCCGCTGACCAGTTGAACTCACTCATGACCATGGACAAGAAGAAAAAGATCATACGCAAGAAGCAAAAGAACAAGCTAATCGAAGCCTATCCTGTGTACCTGCAGGAGGCATTCTTCGGCAAACCGCTGCTGGAAGCCGGCGAGTTTGTCATGGCCGAGTCGGATTCCTCTGACGAAATTGATGCCTCCATGAAGGTGTACTTCACGCGCCCTGAGGGCAAGAGTCCCGCCCAACAGGAGACACCCTTGGTAAACAAGAGTCCTGCCAAGTCCCTGAAGAAAGTCAAGGCTGAGATTAAAACTGAGAACAAGACGGTTTTCATCGAACAAATGCCCATGGGAATACAGCAAAAAAGCGCAATTGCTCCCGTTTCTAACGTTTTCGGTAATTGCTTAACATATTATTGCATTTATTACAGACTATTTATTAATGACCAAGAAATTCCCTTGCAGACCCCTTACATACAGAGATTTCGAATACTGTGTTTGCCAACAGGCATCCTTTGGACACTTTGGCTTCACCAAATATTCCGGAACTAGACACGGTTAACTCGGTGAATGCAGTGCCCTCAGCTGAAATTATTGAAAAGCCAATGCGGTAAGCCTAATGTCTATATTTCAATCCGATCTAATTGCTAAAAATTGGTATAAACTAATTTGTTTTGTAGGGAATCACCTGTGGTCTTGGTCGATAATTATATGGTGCCTAATCAGTTGCCACCGGATCAAAAGTTCCACAACCAACTATACTTGCCTGGAAACATTGCGGTCAACCCCGCTCAACAGATCCATTTCCGACAGCAGCCCGATCATTTGAAGGCACAAAATGCCAATAAACAGAATATGCAGACTATAATGGGCCAAGTAGTTCTACAAACCGAAAAGAGACCTGATGAGGAACACAAGGCCGTGGAACCCGTGGCGGAAAACCTTAACGCTGGCACCCAAAAGACGGCTGAGAAAATGCGAAAGGACGAGGGTAAAAATAGTGATTTAATTTCTACAATTTCCCCAGTACTCAGCATATTTCTTCTTGCAGACCTTGGTCTAATGGCCACCATTTCCGCTGTGTTATATGCTAATACGGAGCATCCGAACCTTAAGGAGTTGTTCCCCAACTGGAACGATCGCTGCAAACAGATTCTGAAGCGGTGGCGATCGCTGTGCAATGAGAAAAAGGCTCCGTTTCTGCAAAAAGCTAAGGACAATCGCTCTGCCTTGCGACAGAGGCGTGAGCAAAACAAAATCCCCATGCCACCGAAACCACAAAAGCAAGAGGACATGGGTAGGGTGTGGAAACAGCAGCCCAAATTGAAGGAAGACCAGCCGAATATGTTTGTCACGTACAGTAAGTACTGCAGCCCAAGTACTGCAGTTCACTTTATTTAATTCAAATTCGTTTCAGATGGAAATGCCTATGACATGGCCAGCTATGTTGGTGGCCAGGTGCAGCCAACGCCCAATAACGCCAACCCGCATCATGTGATGCCAAACATAAACGACAATTTGGTGATTAAGGCCACGATGCAAAGGACTCAAGTGCAAGCGACCACAGCTTCTACACTGAAAATGACGCCCGTGGACAGTCGGCTGGAGTTAAACACGGTGTATGGCAGCGAACCCATCGGAGATAAAAAACTAAGGAACCTGCTGCAAAAGAACAGCACGGAGCCAATGCTCATGGGAGCCAATTCGGACCTATTCCTACCAAACGATGTCATGCGGCTGGGCATGATGCAGAATACCCCCATTACACAGAACAATCCAATGTTGAGCATTAGCGGAAAATCTCAGCCATCCGATGGCAGGGCCTTGGAGCAGGACGTAAAGATGACCGAGCCGCAGGAGGCCACTCCTTCTGCCGTGGAGTTGGAGAACGTTGGCTTTAGTGACCTACTGGGCGGACTGGGCGAGGGCGACGACGATGATCTACTCAAATCGCTCACCTCCGAAATGGGAGATGACTTCAACATTCTGGAGTACGCGGACCCGGAACTGGATGTCAATGTTCTCAACTCGCTGGATTTTGATGACAATGAGAAGTGTTCTACATAGAAAAGAATCACATAAATGGAAATAAAGATAATTGCAATATTTAATAATATATTCAAATTCTTTTCTTGTTAATTTGTGTAAACGAAATTTAAATTGCTTCTTTTGGCGCCAAAATCATTTCTTCATCGATTACTTTTATCCCACTGAAAGTATCGATCTGTTAACTTTCTTTAAAAACTATTTCCCATTAGGATTTATATTAAATTTGTACTAATATTACCTTTTTCTCTTTCTGTAAATTTCAAAGTAACTATGCAATTGTGCAGTATTTTTCACTCAATCTTGATCATTTTTATATTACAACTTTTATTTAATAAGACCTACTCCAAACTGAATCTTAAGTATGCGATTTTAAGGCAAAAACAGGCATCCAAATTACAAAATGACACATTCGGTATGTATTTATGAGATACTTTGTAGGTTCGACTTAATGTATAAGTTTGTTGAAAAGCCCATAAACAGAGAATCAAATATGATGCTCAGAAAACAATGCGAGTTATTTTCTATAAAAACAATACCAAAACATTGGAAACATCTGCCTATGACGACACCTATGATCTTAATGGGTCAGGTTGTTCAACTTCTGAAAAGTTTGCCATAGTTTTGCATGGCTGGATTCAAAGTTGTTCGGATGAATGGGCCATCTCACTAATTGAACGTAAGTATTAAAGGAAATTTCTATGTTCGAAATTATTTATTTTAAATTTATAAATATTTCAGGGCTCAGTTATTACCGAGGCGGTTGCGTGATATGCATTGACTATAGTGTGGTAGCCAGTTCCTCGTACATGCGGTAAGCTTATATCTAAAAATTAAATCGAAAGTACGAATTCTAATTCCCAAACTTGCAAAGGCTATATACAAACTTTGACACCTTAACTGGAGCTATAGCATCCATTATTTTGACGCTCATCAAGCAGGGATTTGATCCAAAACGAGGCTATATGTTTGGCTTTAGCTTCGGCGGACAACTGGCTTCAGCAGTGGGAAGAAATTTATACCCCCATCATGTCATCCAAAGCATAGACAGTCAGTATTTGAATGGTTTTGCAAACTTACCTTAATTGTATTTTGTGTTTAAGCGTGCGACATGGCTGGACCCGGATTCGATCCCATTGCGGTGGACCACTCGAAGGCCGGCAGACATGTGCAGTGTTTCCACTCGAGTCGGGACAAAGGAACCTTTGTGTACTCCTGCCACCGCAACATAATGCTGGGCAGCTGTGGATTGAAGCAGCCCTCGGTGGCCAGTCAACTTCACCTGGGAAGTCATGGTCTCTGCGTCGACATATACATAAACACCTTCGACTATCCCTTCTACGCACTGAACTCAACTCCGCCGGAGTGCTATACCTGGCAAAAGGCTGCCAAGATACCAGATGGCTATACAGTGGGTTACGAGGAGAACTTTGACAGTCAGGTCACGGGACAAATCTTTGTTCCAACTAGTTTGCATTATCCCTACAACTTATCGAAAAAGCAGCTCATGTTGCTTGCAAAAAACAATGGTTAGACCATCACAAATCAATGTAGACAGTTTACTTTCATCTAGTTATATTTTAGTACAATTGTATCACTACCTCAGCAGATTTAAGTTTAAAGCAAAGGGAGTTAGGTAAAATATCCTGTTCGATTTATTAGAATTCAGCTCATATTCGTTTGTAGTTAACTTTTAATTCACCAAAAATATATTTCAAATCAAATTTGAATTATGTATATACATTATATCGGTAAACCAGCCATATCAATGTGCCTACTGATTCGGGCAGTCATTGGGGGACTGTTTCTTGTTACCGGTAGGTTTGTTGTGGCCCTTTGCTGGAGGGGCATCATCGTCATCGTACTCGTCCTCTTCGTTCTCGTCAAACTCCTCCTCGTCCTCGTCGTCCTCATCATCGACAATGTCGCCAGTGTAGTAAAGCACCGCTTTTGGAATAATTCTGGCGCGCAAAAAGTGACCAATTTCGAAATCGGTGGCCAATATCTGCAATAACGTTTGAAAATTAGCAAAGATCCTGGGACATGGCTGCTGCGAGGCCAAGCTAACCTGCTGAGATTCGTCATCGATTTCTTCCTTGTCGGTTGGAACCTCTGGTGGGTTGAAGAAGTTGAAGAAGGAATCCGTTGGAACCTGCTTGACAATGGTGCGCACAGCGCCACGCTCCTTGTGCTTCTGCTTCTTCCGGATGGTCTTGACGGTCAGGTTCATTTTCTTTTCCCAGTTGATGGTGCAGCCCTTTAATTGGATTTATTTAAATTAAACACCGATGGCGGGGCTAGGAATCGATGGCGTTAGCATACCGTGCACTTGTAAATCTCTGGTCCTTCGAATGCGAACGGATCGTCGGGATCCACAGTGGACTTCAGCACGTACTGTTTTGTTAGGACAGAGTTGGTAAAGTACTCGTTCTTGTCGAAATGGAACTCCAGGGTGTACGAATGCTGTCAAATAGTTATGGTTAGCATGCAGTAGGACTAGAAGAGAGCCTACAACTCACCCCATCATCGTACTTAATGGATATATCGATCAGCTTCTGCATGGCTGGCTCGTCGTGGGGTTGCACCATCTCGGAGAGAATGGCCGTGTTGCGGAAAACCGTCAACCAGAAGCCGGGAATGCCCTTGGCGTCCTGGGGAATACTTTTCAAACTCTTCAGCGCCTCGCGGAAGTGCTCGCCATCGGCCTCGTTTTCCGTATCCGGCTCCGGCTCCTTCCAGTTGGGCTTCTCCTCGGCGGGATCCACTTTGCCCTCCACGATCTCCTTGCGCTTGTCGAACAGCGGCTGGTATTGGATCTGGTACTTCTGCTCCAGCTTGTAGACCTCTTCGAAGAACTCGGCCTCGATTTTCAGGTGCTCCAATTGCAGGTTTTTCAAGCACACAATTCGATTTTGCACCGGAGCGGGCAGCGTCTTGACCATTTCCTGCAAGTACTGCCGCCTCAGGACCGAGTTCATGTAGGCCGGCCTGCGATTGGAGTTAGATTAAGTTTAAGTAAATGACCCAAATTCAGTGCCAAAAATTAATAGCTACTCACATCGACTGGCAGTCGGAGCCAGACTTCTCGTCCTCGATTTCGTTGCAGGACTCGGTGTCAACGTTTCCCTCTGGTGGAGCGTCCATTCTTCAATAAATGCTAATTTCACTGAAAGATTAAGGACTCGCTTAGTTCTTTGTTTTTTTTTTTTTGTGACTCGCCTTTGCAAATGATGTACAGACTGATGTACCCATGTACATATACATATGTACCTACATAAATTCAGGTTCATAGACATACAGAAAATTGCAACTGTGAAGGAATCCCCAGACTGAATGCACATGCAAAACATGAACTACATATTTATTAGTGCAGCTAAATATTATAGAAGTTAACATTCGCACACATCGAAGGGCGTTTTAAAAACTAATACGCCATTTGAAATTTATGTGTGTGTGCATGTGCGATTCAATCAAATTACCACACATTGCTTTCTTTGAAAACACGTGGTGAAGCAAATGGGGCTCGGTTCAATTGGAATTTCTCGGTTTCTGATCATTTTGATCGTGATCACCTAAGACCATAACAAAGGCTAACTTACTGACCCTTAATTAGCCACCAGTCATACATTAATTAAGCCAAACTTACCTTTAGTTGAACAGACACACGAAAAGCACCGAAACGACGCCGAATTGAAAAAGAAATGGCACAAGTTTCGCGGACAGCACAGGGTGATTCGGGCACTAACAGCAAACAGCAAATCCGATCTAGTGTTATCGATTAATTCAAACTAGGCATTTATATAAATTTTATCCAACTAACCAAAAACTATCTATTAATTATTGTAGTAAGCAGTACTAAATTAACAAGTTAAGCGAGTAAAACGCTTAATAAGAGCACATTTTGTGTTCTTAAATGCCTATCGATATTATCGAAAGAACAGCAATAAAACAGCTGTGGCTTAATATTAAAATGTTAATTAACCTTATTTTAAAGAATTAATTATTTCATAGCGAATAAATAGAAATTTAAGTTATATTTTTAAATAGTTACAAGTTAAAAAAACAGTTTTGAAATGTTTCTTAGAACTATCGGTTGGTCCCCACAGCTCTATGTAAATAAATAAAGTCTCTACATAGCGCATTTTAAAGTGTTTAGCATATTAAAAACAATGTCTTTTTTTTAATCCACCATAATTTTTTTATAGAATTATTAAATACCAGCACAAAAACATCAAAATATGCAGAAAAAAGTATAAGTATATAACGGTGCAATATGGCAAATTTAATCCGAAATGCACAATTTTGTATTTCAATATATGAATTTCAATTTATGTGCACAAGACAAAAAATCCATCCAATATAAACACCCCCATCGAATGCATCAATAGCCACAAGGGGCTTTTTAACTGCCTTATAAACTTTGCCCAGAATCAGTAATTTTCTGCGTTCACAAATGGCGAGAAAGATATTATTGATAAGATGGTATCATGGGCTTTTAGGGTGATAATTGCAATAAATATATCACTGGCGGACTTTTTTATCCAAAATACAATCGAATTCATGCGTCCCCTATGCGTTACATTTGATTTCAATTAGACTTTTCATTAATACAACAGTTTCCCCCAACTCGCGATTCCAAAGTATATACAGTGGAAAATCATTTTGTATTACTCATGCGCCTTTAATATGATAGTTTTATTTTATTCGTACAATTGAAAAGTTCACTAAATAATAAGCAGGAGAGGAGGCGGAACAATAAACAAAATAAAAACCGAGAAAGGACGTTAGTTAGCATAAGTGGATCGTCGGTGAAATAGCGAGTTCAAAAGGCGCTTGCTCAAATAAATGGAATAAAATTTCGCTGCGCGTAAACATTACATTTCAGTTTTCCCCCGCACCACAAGCATTCCCGATGTATTCGTATTCACAATCCAATCCAAACCAATCCAATCCGTATGTATGGCTGATTGTTCTGTGCTGGACGAAGTGATTTGGCTATATCCGCGGATCGAACCCTTTTGGTTCTCTAGATGTTAGATAATACGCGCTTTTCCAGCCAGTTTCTGGTTCTGGTACTTATGCACATACATACATATGTATATACATATATGGAAATATGAATGTATCTGCATGCACTTCTTTGTGTACCAGTATTTACGTTAATCTATACATATCTGTGGAACGATTTCGTGTGTATGCAGGGTGCAGAGTGACCCCCAATCGATGGGAACAGATTTATGCACTTATCAATGAACTAGACCCCCTTCTTGGCCACCTGATTCGCTCGCTTTCGGGCCGAAATCGGGATGAGATCTGATCTTGATAGACTAGAGAGCTTTAATGTATGTATGTATTTTGTATATTGGACTGATAGTAGGAACATTTTTCGATTTACTCCCCAATTTCGCTGCTAGTGCATGACTATTTGTTGTTTGTTTTTCCTTTATCAGTCCACGCTAAAAATACAGTGCCTCCAAATATTTTACGCACCGTCAAAACATCGCCAACGCATTATTTAGATATTTAAAATCTTACCACTTGAAACGAGTTTTTATATAACTTTCAACACTTGAAATTATCAAATCCAGTCTTGGGTGGAAACCAAGTCATATCTTATATAACGAAACCCGTGACATAACACTTCAGAACCGTACTAAATGGCCGTTATCTTATGTTCACAACAAGTGTGTAAACCGATTAGCACGAACAGATCGAAAACAACTTTTTATCTGACCTGAAAAGTGGAGCATAAATCGGAGGTGCCATTTTTTTCTGTTTAGTCATGTACTAATTTCAAAAGTCATGTGATAGCAAACTAATTTTATGCAAATAATGTGATGTGGCCTTCCGCAGCTTAAGACACCTTCGATCACGCGTTGTTATAATTAATTTAAGGTGCGGCAGAAATAAAAAAAAATAGATAACCTGTCCTTAAAGTTTATTGGCTTTCGGGCTTAGATGAATTCGGAACCAACTAAAATAAAACATTATCGGCGCAAAGAAAATTTCCTGGCCTTAAAAGTTTATCAGTAACTGGGCTTATGTGAATCCGGAACCAACCTAGTGGAATTATGATCGTCGGGAATGCTTTTGATTTGTGATTTTTTGTTTAGTTCCTGATAAGGTTTTGATAATATAACTTAAATGATTTCTTTGGTTTTAGAGTGCCTTAATCCAGAATAATGCCAGATAGATTTCAAGTCACAAAAGCAGACGAAGACACCGCATTGGACTATAACCAGGATGAATCTGCCAGTGGAAAACTACTAGGAGACATCCACGATGAAACCCTAGGTGAGAACTATGGGTCCTATACGGGTAAGAATATTTATGATTTATTTATGCGATTATATAATAGGTAATTTCTAAGAGCTACTCCTTTTTTTTTTTAATTTTTAAATTATTGGAAAACCATTTATGAATATAATAGTTATACGTTAGAGATACCTTTAACCTTTTTTTTATTTTTAAAACCAGTCGAATTGTGTTTGAGAGCCATAAAGATATGATTTGACTATAATAATAGCACAATAGTTAATTTCGAAGAGTTATGTTTTCTTTTTACCCACAAACATCTGGAGTTGTATGTGTTCCTTGCCTTCGAATGCCTACTGTATCCCCAGATAGAGCTTACGGGCCTGCAATCCTATCCTGCGCTGCCCCAATTGCCCGAGTCCAGGATGTCCTGCTGACACATTTCGTCGCAGCTGTAAGCCAAAGCTCCTTGTACCGTTGTACCTGTGGAAAGCTCTAAGGCACAGAGAGAGAGAGCCGCCCAGGCGGTGCAGCTTTTCCTTTTCCCTTGGATTTCCCTTCCAGCGGATGCTGGGCGAGAGAGGATGGGTGGATTGGATGGTCTGGATGGTTAGATGGGTGGATAGCTGGATGGGTGGATAGCTGGTCCTGGCCAAGTGGGCTGTAGGCCAAGGAATGTACACCTGCAACGGCGCTCTCCGCTCTTTGCAGCATCGCTCGCGCTCTCGAAGAAGAGTGTGTGTATTAAAAATGTGTGTAGACAAAAGCTTTCGATTTCATCTCAATTGAACGCTCAGGGTCCTGGGCAACATAATTTTTATTCGGCCGAATACCAACAGTTTTCTTAGTTTTTCTATTAATCCGAACGAAAAGTAGCATACATCTGAGCGTTTTCGCTCGCCTAAAATAATTTTAGAAAGAATCTTCTTTCAAATAATACAAACAACAAATAAAAACAAAAAACAAATAACAAATAAAAGAAACATGAAAAACCAGTTCTTTTTGAGCACCTTTAACAAATAACATACTTTTAACAATCGACGAAATTCTAACAATAATCAAATACGTGAATAAAAGTGCGTTCAATTACAAAGTGTGTGCCATTTCAGAGACTACAAAGTCCTGGGACTTGAACATCGAGCTCGACAATTTCCGTTTCCCCTGCATTCCCATATAAAAGCGCCAAGCTATCCATTTCGTAACAATTTTCAGCAGCATTCGTTTTCTATGCACTTTTTGTCAGCTCGAGAGCCGCATTACAGTGGAAAAGGAAGACTTTACGGCATTTATTTACCGCCCCACAATGACGGCCTGAAAATCCTTGACCTAAATTAATCGGTTACATATTTTTTGTCTGAGCTGGCACAATTTTGCGTAGCTGCGACTGCACAGCACAGCACAGCACAGCATCCCTCGTTTCCCCATTGAATTTTAAAAACCGTCCTCACCTCCGAAGGCCCCTGGGGCATTTCCCGATTAGGAACTCCTTTCCGAAATCCCAAATCTCGAGTATATAGGCGCACGTCCTAAGCCATGTGAACACACATACTATATACTATATACACCGAATATCGGCCACGCCTTTCGGTTATATAATGCTGATGCTGATGCTGATGCCGATACCGATGCCGATGCCGATGCGTGGGGCTCCCCTTAAGCTATGTCCCTTAAATTCTCGTCCGCATTCTAGTGTTACCTAATTTTAAGTGAAAAAAGTGCAATCTAGAGCAAGGGTTTGAGGCCAAACATAACGTTAACATGCAAAGTAACAGTGCAAAAGATGATTCGGATGAAATGGAAATAATACCATCCGAACACAATGGTACAGTGCACGACACAAAAAATGAAGGTATGTGTGGGATCAGTTAGTAAAATATTATACCTAGTTTAAGTACCTCTCACATAACTATGATAAATAAGTTAGCTAGCCTTACTATCCCTAACTCTTTTGGTTTTCTTTTAGACTCAGGTGATATCCACAGGGCTGAAGAAAACCAGAAGTCCAATATCGACCCAAATCTATATCTATACGATGATGATTTGGAGACCAGGCCCCATATATCAACATTCATTTCATCAATTGCCAATTATGAAAACACGATACCAGCGGCCACCGATCCCGATGCAAAGCCGGCAGCTCCATCGGCTCGAATGGGTATGTTCGCCACGAATTAATTAACTTACTTGTTCTCATATTGAAAGGCATCGGCGCGATTCAGACAATGGAACATCCATTGCAATGTTGGTTGCCAGACCGACAAAGCTGTGAAGGAATGACTACTTTAATCCCCCATAAAGTGTTTTAACCTTGGCTTTGCGGCACAAGTTGGATTTGTTGGGGAAACCATTTTCATCTATTAACTCACCTATGTATAACTAACAATTGTCCTTCAACGTTTTAACTTTAAGGTACCCTAATTGGAGTGTTCTTGCCATGCATTCAAAACATCTTTGGTGTCATATTGTTCATTCGATTAACATGGGTTGTTGGAACGGCTGGCGCCGTGTGTGGATTCTTAATTGTGTTGACCTGCTGCTGTGTGGTAAGGAGTATCCCATAGTTATGTCCTCCATTCGGGCCACATTCGAATCCTCATCCTCTTTCCAGACAATGCTTACTGCGATCTCGATGTCGGCCATTGCAACGAATGGAGTGGTTCCGGCGGGTGGGAGTTACTTCATGATATCACGGTAATTACAAGGAATTATGAGAAAGTAATAATAGCAGTAAAAGTAATGACAATCAACCGCAGATCCTTGGGCCCTGAATTTGGTGGAGCGGTGGGAATGTTGTTCTATACGGGAACCACTTTAGCAGCGGCGATGTACATCGTTGGTGCGGTGGAAATCGTATTGGTGAGTTAAGAGCCCCCACTTAAACTTAAAAGTGCCATTACTTAATTATTCATTCATCGCCTGCAGACATACATGGCGCCATGGGCATCAATATTTGGGGATTTTACCAAGGATGTTGACGCGATGTATAACAATTTCCGGGTCTATGGCACACTGCTGCTCATTTTTATGGGTGAGTTAAACTTGGGGATAGTGCCAGTAGTAAGGAGTAAACTTTAATGTCGTGGCTATAAATCAAGGTCTCATTGTGTTCCTGGGCGTGAAATTCGTCAATAAGTTCGCAACGGTGGCCCTGGCCTGTGTCATACTGTCGATAATAGCGGTGTATGTGGGAATATTTGACAATATCCATGGCAACGAAAAGCTATAGTAAGTGCCCGCCGAGTGTTACATTTGAATGGCCACTTAAGCTCCGCTTAATTGCAGCATGTGTGTTCTGGGAAAACGGCTCTTGAAGGATATCCCCCTTGACAACTGCACAAAGGAAGACCCGTTTATGCGCGACATATACTGCCCGGATGGTAAATGCGAGGAATACTTCCTAGGTGAGCGTTTTCGGAAGATTTCCTAGTACATCAAAGCGATACATAATGAATCTCTAATGAATCTTAGCCAACAACGTGACCAAGGTGAAGGGCATCAAGGGTCTGGCCAGCGGAGTTTTCTACGACAACATCTTCCCTTCGTTTTTGGACAAGGGACAGTTCATAGCCTACGGAAAGAATGCAATTGACATTGAGAACACCGATGGCCAGTCATACAATCAAATCATGGCCGATATAACCACATCGTTCACCCTCCTTATCGGCATCTTCTTCCCATCGGTCACAGGTGGGTTCTAACTTTCACTTCTTCTTACTCAGATGGCATATAATATGTAACCCGTTTTTGTGCAGGCATCATGGCTGGATCCAATCGATCTGGTGACCTGGCTGACGCCCAGAAAAGCATACCCATCGGAACGATATGTGCCATTCTGACGACCAGCACCGTCTACTTGTCCAGCGTGATGTTCTTCGCCGGCACAGTGGACAATCTCCTGCTGAGAGACAAGTGAGTTCTAGTACTATCCACCTACCAAAAAGTATATAACTAAGATGTCCAATAATTTCAGATTCGGTCAGTCCATCGGTGGCAAATTGGTGGTGGCCAACATCGCCTGGCCAAACCAGTGGGTCATCCTGATTGGCTCCTTCCTGTCCACCTTGGGCGCTGGTCTGCAGAGTTTGACTGGAGCTCCCCGCCTGCTGCAGGCGATTGCGAGGGACGAGATAATCCCCTTCCTGGCTCCGTTTGCCAAGTCCTCGAAACGTGGCGAACCCACCCGTGCCCTGCTCCTCACCATCGTCATTTGCCAGTGCGGCATCCTCTTGGGTAAGATTTACGTACGCCTTTTTCGAATGAGTCTATACTATTGTGATCCACAGGCAATGTGGACTTGCTGGCGCCACTGCTGTCCATGTTCTTCCTCATGTGCTACGGCTTTGTGAACCTGGCCTGTGCCGTGCAAACCCTGCTGAGGACTCCCAACTGGAGACCCCGCTTCAAGTTCTACCACTGGAGCTTGTCGCTGATCGGCCTGACGCTGTGCATATCAGTCATGATCATGACTTCCTGGTACTTCGCACTGATTGCTATGGGCATGGCCATCATCATCTACAAATACATTGAGTACCGAGGGTGAGTTAGCCTCATGTTTCTAAGGGTCTAAGGAGAACCTAATTAACTATCCCTATCCCAATGGCAGTGCTGAGAAGGAGTGGGGTGATGGCATTCGTGGAATGGCCCTCACCGCCGCCAGGTACTCGCTCCTCCGCCTGGAGGAAGGCCCACCGCATACGAAAAATTGGCGTCCCCAAATTTTGGTGCTTTCGAAGCTCAACGATAACCTCTTGCCAAAGTATAGAAAGATATTCTCCTTTGCCACCCAGCTGAAAGCTGGCAAGGGGCTGACGATTTGTGTGTCTGTGATAAAGGGCGACCACACCAAGATAACCAACAAGGCCGTGGATGCGAAGTCCACGCTGCGCAAGTACATGACCGACGAGAAGGTTAAGGGATTCTGCGATGTCCTGGTATCCCAACAGATCGGCGAGGGTCTCAGTTCAGTGTAGGTTTTCTTTGGAAGTTGCTGATAACTGAGCAGACTTTTAATTGAATTTAATGTATTCGCAACAACAGCATTCAAACAATTGGACTGGGCGGCATGAAGCCCAACACTGTCATCATCGGATGGCCATACAGCTGGCGGCAGGAGGGCAGGAACAGCTGGAAGACCTTCATCCAGACGGTCCGCACTGTGTCCGCCTGCCACATGGCGCTCATGGTGCCCAAGGGCATCAACTTCTACCCAGAATCAAACCACAAAGTAGTATTTACCTTACCGCAATCGTCCTCTTCGTTGTATACCATCCCCCCCACTCTCAATTTCAGATCGGTGGCAACATTGATATCTGGTGGATCGTCCACGACGGTGGTCTGCTCATGCTGCTGCCCTTCCTGCTGAAGCAGCACCGCACCTGGCGCAATTGCAAGCTACGGATCTTCACAGTTGCTCAAATCGAGGACAACTCGATTCAAATGAAAAAGGATCTAAAGACATTCCTGTACCATCTCCGTATCGAAGCCGATGTCGAAGTTGTTGAGATGGTAAGCTATATCTAGGAAATGAATTTACATAACCCATTAAAACTTTCTATTGTAAACTACAGAACAACAGCGATATCTCTGCTTACACCTACGAGCGGACCCTGATGATGGAACAGCGTAATCAGATGCTGAGAGCATTAGGTTTAAATAAGAAAGAAAACTCCAAAGTGGTAAGTGGTCAACATTTGGGCAGCAGGCAATCATCCACGACATCTGTTCTGCATCTGTGACCCTTCGAAGTGAAGTGGCTCATTCGAGACGTTCCAACTCATTCCTGTTTTGTTTATACGGCCACGATGCACATTTAGTCTTTCGTTTACTTTAATCTTTATTAGCATAGTTTTTATATTCGTTCGTTTTGAAGGTTGCGTATTTTGATTTGGGTATTTGTTGGGAGGAAACCATTTTGCCCTTTGTTTCTCATGTACTTCCAATTTCCATATCATGCAACTATCTGAGATCCAAATTAAAATTTTACACTTTATATATTTAAAAATCAAAAGGTTCAGACTATAATGGACTTTAAGGAAACACCCAGTGATAATAAATTGTCTTTGGTAAAGAGTATAAACAGAATGACTATATTGATCATGTATATCAAGATACAAACTATTCATTACCCGAACTATGTATTAGAACCTGATTGTGTGTAACTCATCAGTGCATTTTTCGGCAGGAGCACTTGTGCTCCTTTCATCCTTCATACATCTATGTGTTGTTGTGTCAATGTGATGTTGCTAATGCTCACCCCCTCCTATCTATTGTAACTCTATCGAATTGTAAATTACTCTCAACACCCACTATTAAACTTGCTTTATAAGTAGCCGTTATCAGCAGAGTGCCAGGATCTTCTAAACTGGCAGAGCCAAAACAATCTATTTGAAATATGATGTCCTTTCTATTAAAATTATGAAAACAAAAATGTAACTTTTTTATTTTCTTAAAGAGTTTCTGGTTTTGTGCTATATATATCTTTTTCTATATAACTCTTCGGTACCCTTTCATTTAAAAATCTTTTTAACGAGTTAAGACTACTTGCTTAAAGAACTGTGAAGCTTTGTTTTAAGATAAATATACATCCGAATATAAAGTTAAAGGAAAAAACGAGTCTAAAATTAAAGTAACCTGCTTTGCGGTAATGCATCCCGAAAATAGTTAATCCCTCTCTGATATTGGCCTCTCTACTCTTCTGCAACCTATTTTCTCATACTCCTCATGGTAACATTTTCAGGTTCAAACAATTGTAGACCACCATTATGACGCCACCAAAACGGCGTCTAAAGTTCGCTTCGCCGATCCAACTATAGAAGAAATACAGCATCACGTATGTACTGCTTTTAGATTTTTATTTACCATTGTGTCTAATCTCTCGATAATACACATAAGAACATGTATACTATATAATAGTGTTAAGTGAGATCAACGAACTCATCAAATGTAAGCCTGAAACATTTTTTGATTTCCAACCCATACAAACAAAATCCATAGTAGACCATGAAATTCGTTTTTAAGTTGACTTGAGTTCTTATTTTAGTGATATTTTGGCTTTTTACCATTGTTGATTTGACATAAACTTTTAAGTTTTGGTTTTAATCGACGGCACTTGTCATTCGGAGTCAATAATAATAATTGTCTAACATAACATAACATAACATATCATTTTTGAACGAAATTCTGTAGGATTCTCAGAACGACGAGAAACGTAACTCAATTGATTTGGATGGTCCCGAAAACGCGGACGCACCCGAAACGACTTCTAGCAAGGATGAATCGACAGAGAAAGCCGACGGAGACTTTAAGTCCAGTGTGAAACCGTAAGAAGGACCCATTTTGTACCTACTCTATGGCATACTAAACTAAACTCCATTTCCACAGGGATGAGTTCAATGTTCGTCGCATGCACACAGCAATAAAACTAAACGAAGTTATTGTAGAAAAGTCACAGGATGCCCAGTTGGTCATAATGAATTTACCTGGACCACCTAGGGAAGTGAGAGCGGAGCGTGAAAGCAATTGTAAGACTAGGAAAATGTGAATTATTTAGCATTAACTAACACTAACTATTTTCGCACCCTTTCAGATATGGAATTTCTGGAGGTATTAACAGAGGGCCTCGAGAAAGTGTTAATGGTTCGTGGAGGAGGACGAGAAGTTATAACAATTTACTCTTAAGAGCATTAATCGCTCAGTTTTATAAGAGTTCGCAACACTAGACAAGTTTAAGAATCAATCAAATTTTTAAAAGAAAGGTTATTAATTTGTTATATTCAATCATATGTCCAAATATTTTATTTTTACGTAAATAAAATATCAAAAAATTGTAACAATAAGAATCAAGTGGATTTTTGAATTGGGCGGAAACGAAGTAAACAGTGGAGTTCTTAAATTATTTACCATTTACCCAACTTTTTACATAGGTAAAATCAACGTTTGTAGAATCAGATGCATCTGGTGGATTGCCCAACACTGCGATTCGGTGGTTTCTCCCAACTTTTGTTATTTCAACCGTAGCGAGTTGTACGTTTTATTACCTTCGATGGCTGAGAAATTTCTTGGGCCAAATAGACTCGTTCGAAATTCCTGAAAATACTCAAAATACATTTCAAATACTCTGAGGATACTCCTTAAATACTCCATTAATGAATTCGGAATCGAAAGACCTGGACTTAAGAAAGGTTCGTATGGTGTTGTCTTGCTGAAGATTGCTCTGTTTATTTTGAACACGCAAGCAACTTTTTGGGGGTATCCAGCGGTAAAAGCCAAACAAAAGAGCCCATTAACATATGCATTTGGGTTGATCTAAATTTCGACCATATCTATTGACCATTTTCTCTGCCACAGGGCGATGTAGAAAGACCGCACTTCGAGGCAGTTACCACATTGTCGGACTCGCAGGCGATTCGGAGCGTTGACTTTCATCCGAATGGAAAGTTGTACGCGGTGGGCTCCAACTCGAAGACCTTTCGCATCTGCCAGTACCCCCAGCTGTCCAAGCTAAGGTAATTGCCGTCTAGGGTTTACCATTTCGAATGGTTAATCATCTTAAATCCCATGCAGACATGGCCAGCAGACGACGGTGTATCCCCCATCGGTGCTTTGCAAGCGAACGAAACACCACCGGGGCTCCATATACTGCACCTGCTGGTCGCGGGATGGCGAACTCATTGCCACAGGTTCGAACGACAAGACCATCAAGTACATGAGGTTCAACAACGACACCAACCAGTTGGTCGGCCACGAGATGGAGCTCAACATGCACGACGGCACGGTCCGGGACATGTGCTTCCTGGACGACGCGTCCACCAAGTCCAGACTTCTGGCGAGTGGCGGGGCGGGGGACTGCAAGATCTACATCACAGACTGCGGATCTGGGACCCCCTTTCAGGCTTACAGTGGCCATACGGGGCACATTCTGTCGCTCTACAGCTGGAACAATGCGATGTTTGTGTCCGGATCTCAGGTGGGTCTTCGTCTTCTCGATTAAGCCCCATAAGTTGTGTAATTCAATGGTCTCCCCATGCAGGATCAAACGATACGTTTCTGGGATCTGCGGGTGAACGTCTCGGTCAACACCTTGGACAGCGAGCGGAAAGACGGTGGCATGGACAACTCGGCGGTCACTGCCGTTTGTGTGGATCCCACGGGCAGACTTCTAATTTCCGGACATGCTGACAGCTCTTGCGTTCTGTACGACATCCGTGGCAATCGACCCATTCAGCGTTTCTATCCCCACAGCGCTGAAATAAGGTAGTTTTCAAACCATTTGTATACCTATGAAGGGGGTATAAAGTTTACAACTTGTAAAGTGGGTCTAGTCATGTCCGTCTGTCCGTTTGCTTGTCCGTCTGTCCGATTGCTTTTAAACCTATCTGTATGAAACTTTCCCAAGTCATTTTTATTTTCTAACATATATGAATTCACAATGAGATATGAAGATGGTTTCCTATTTCAGAAATACATTGTAAATTTTATAAAATTCGGACAACGATATCGTATAGCTGGCATAGGAACCATTGGAGAATTCATGGACAAATCGATATAACTATATTGTTTTAAGTTTTTTTAATAGAATAGTTTAGGGCATATAAACTATAACCCATGTCCTTCCAGGTGCGTCCGCTTTTCCCCATCCGCCTACTACATGCTGACTTGCAGCTACGACAACTCGATCCGGCTAACAGACCTCCAGGGCGACCTGGCCCACGAGCTCTCCTCGGTGGTGGTGGCGGAGCACAAGGACAAGGCCATCACCATCCGGTGGCATCCGACCGAGTTCTCGTTCATCTCCACGTCCGCGGACAAGACGGCCACATTGTGGGCCCTGCCGCCCTCGTAACGGCCTAAATCGTTGTTCTTGAAACGGCTTTAATTTCGTTGTCAATATTGTATTTCTGCAGAATAGTTCAGACTGATCTAATTTATTAAATAAAACGCATTCCATAAAAGCATATATGTATTTCCTTAAATTTTCGATGAAGGCGGCCCCCAAAAATGAAAAGACATCATTCTAATTTATATATTTATATTTGGTATATATTTATTTAAATCCGTTCTTACTAACCCACAGTTCCATTAATGTTTTACTTTCTAAAGCAAATAAATTGATTTATGTTGGATTTAATGTTGCAGTTGCAAGTAACAGGGCTGGCTTAGCGATTAATACACGAATGATAAAGGCAGAAAAATTTGTCCTCCTTCACATTCACTTTCACTTTCACATTCGTATCGGTTCTGGTGGTCCAAACCTTTACATCCTGTCGACGACGACGTCAGGAACTAGATATTATATGTAACGGTGGCGATTATTACCAGGTATTCTTGATTCTTGGGGGGATTAGCCAACGCAAGAGCAAACCAAATTGGGACAGGATTTGGGTATCTTGGGTCCAAAACTTAGGACCAGCTAAGCGATCTGCGGCTTCCGAAATTCTGGAATTTGGCAGTTTCGGTGGGTTCATACTTACTACATACTAAAAGGATTTTCAAGAGGGGGGGAATGTACATATATGTTTTTTCTACTAAAGGGTAAAGGGTAAAGGTCATAGGTCAAAGGGTAAAGGGCAGAGGCAGGGAAAAGTACACAGGCCAGTTTCGGATTTCTTGTTTTATTATTTCGTTTTTACGTTTAGATATCTTACATGCTGAATTTCAAATCTGTGATTTCTCGGTTATGCCGTCGAGTGCGATAATGTAATAGACCATAATGTACAGCAATTGTTCTTTTCTACATTCACATCAAATTTGGCGCACTCGGACATAATATAATAACTGCACGTACTTTTCTAAAGCAGGGATGGATTCAATTTGTGTTATGGTAACTAATCGGGGGTCCAGTTAATGAAATCTGGGATTGACTGTATAAAATAAAACGAATAGTTCATTGAGAGATGTATTAGGTAGGTTGGTAAAGGTAGGTAGGTAGTAGATAGGTGGGCATATCAATATCAAGACGTCGGATGGCAACGGCATCTGCCAGAGGGATTCTATTGCTCCGACAAGTCACGTGCACGTGCAAGCAAACGGAATTTTAAAAAAGGGAATTAACTTGCAGCAGCGAGCATAAGCTTGTTTTTTGGGGCAGTTCTGGGTCCCATTTTCTTCGGGGGTTCGTAGAGCCAGCGCACGTTTTAGTTCTGCATAATTTATTTCTTTAATGTTAGGTGTAGGTAATTTTTGTTTAATCAATTCACAGCGTCTCTAATTGTATAACAGAGTAAATTATGTATAATGTTAATTTAATAAGGTATTCTCTAGAAATGCTAGAAGGATTACACTTAATTCCTTACAACTGAGGCTGACATAAATTACACAATTTGCTTTCAATAAATCCCTCAAACATTTTCAATACGATTGCTGCACCGCGCAAACTGTTTTCGGTTTCGGATGCCATTGGTTTAGATATGCCATTATGGCATTATAAACGATCGCCAGAGACCCTGATCCTAATCATTTGCTCATATATGTACATACAATACAATACAAATGGAAACGATAACGTAGATTGTGTGGGAGTTAATGTGTAAAGTGTGCCGCGTCGAGTCGTATCTACTTAATATCTTGTGCTCAAAATAATTCTTACAATTATGGAATGAATGAACCAATATTTGCATTTCACGGGTATATAAATAAGGGGAATTGAATTCAATTACGTTAAGCAAACCAAGTTAAAAGTACTCCTCTAGAAAACATTAGGACGCTTGGCTGGAATCTTTTAGAACATCAACGTACAATTAGATTCGATTAGGAAAGGTTTTTGGTTCTACTTAAACAGATTAAACAAAAATTGTTCATGAACGTTCCATCGGTTACAATGTTTTGTTCTTTTGCATGATTAAGCCTACACTTTAGTATTTCAGTTACTAAACACAGAGACGAAAGTGTGAAGATAAATAAGTTTGGTGTCTCATTTCCAGAGATTTGATTTTTCCTACAATTTTCGTTTTTGGTAGCCCAGTGAAAATTATGGGACGAAAACTAACTAAAGTAATTGAATATACCGGTCGGTGTGGAACTCTCTTATGTATATATAGCATTGTATGTACAAAAAGCAATCCTGCTAAATTTAATAATATACAAACACAAATATATATATATATATATGTAGGGTATACGCGTGTTAGATAAATCGTTAGCTCATAGAAAATGTTGATCATTTAACGCTGTTTGTTCAAAGCCAAAAGCCAGGGAGTGAGTCAGTCGGCCCATCTTGTGGTGCCACCAGTCAATTCTGTGACACCGGGGTGGAAATCAGTAGTATTTGGGAACAAACTTCATGTGGGTTAAAGTCGTTACGTTAGATTTAGATGTATATAATTGTGGGTTTCATGTTTCGGATTCTGTTTCGGTTTCTGGTTTTGTTTTGTTTCTGTTTATATTTAGTAACATTTTATACTAGAAATTAGAATAATGAAGTTGGGCTTATGGATTATAATTATATTCTTAAAGCATCATAGCGTACAGCAGGCCAAAGAAGACAGCCCACATTAACACAATCCCATGCATCTTATATATAGGACTCTCACCATCTGCGATTTTTCTAGCAACAAACTTCAATGTCTCATCTAATAAAACTACAGGAATTGAGAATTTCATCACAGTTATCCATTCCTCAGCAGACAACGGTGTCACTTGGAAGACGGTCTATAAAATATAACAAGGTAAGCATTATATACATTAATATATCTATATATATATATACAACTGATACTTACGGAGAGGACATCGACGTAAAGAATAACAAAGTGAAGAGTGAAGGATAGTGCCATTGATCCAATCAGCCACAGGTTGCACCATGGGGGCATGGTAATCAGCGACTGATTCTCAGACAAGCTAATCAAATTGAAACAAAGGGGTTTTTCTTGTCTATCATTGCGTCTTATCATGTGACTAACCTGTTCATTGCGTTCAACATTTCGATTGTCACCAGCACGGACAGGGCCATGGTCATGGCATGGGGGTCGCTGAAGATCTTGCAGTCGACGCCCTTGAACTCGTCACCACCGCCCAGGCAGGCCAGATGGTGGGTCAGCTGCCAGTAGGTCAGTTTGGGTCCCTCGTCGGAGAACACGAACCACCAGGCGGCGGCACCGACGGTAGCAGCGCCGACATAGAAGCCAATAGCCATGTAACTAAATTAAAGTAGGGCAAATCGTTCTTACTTTTATGTTTATGTTAAAGAGCTTAAGCTATGTTGTGCTTACCGGAAGAACAACCAGCCGGAAATGAGACCCTCATCGGCCTTCCTGGGGGGCTTCTCCATGATGTCCAGATCGGGGGGGTTGAAGCCCAGAGCTGTGGCTGGGAGACCATCAGTAACCTGTGCAGAAAGGTCAATTAGTAAGCACTTACAATAGCTAATTCATCATAAGAACTTACCAAGTTAACCCAGAGCAGCTGGACGGGAATCAGAGCCTCGGGCAGGCCAAGGGCAGCAGTAAGGAAGATGGAGACGACCTCACCGATGTTCGAGGAGATGAGGTAGCGAATGAACTGCTTCATGTTGTTGTAAATAGCGCGACCTTCTTCAACGGCGGACACAATGGAGGAGAAGTTGTCGTCGGCCAGCACCATTTCGGCGGCAGACTTGGCCACAGCGGTACCAGAGCCCATGGCAATACCGATCTCGGCCTTCTTCAGGGCGGGGGCGTCGTTGACACCGTCACCGGTCATGGCGGAGATTTCGTTCATGCCCTGCAGGAACTCAACGATCTTGGACTTGTGCTGGGGCTCCACGCGGGAGAAGAGGCGGGAACGGGCGACGGCAGCCTTCTGTTCGGTGGGGGAGAGGTCGTCGAACTCGCGACCGGAGTAGGACTTGCCAGTGGTGTCCTCGTCCTCGGAGAACACACCGATCCTGCGGCAGATAGCCTCGGCAGTGGCCTTGTTGTCGCCGGTGATCACAATAACGCGAATACCGGCGGCACGGCAGCGCACAATGGAATCGAAGACCTCCTTGCGGGGGGGATCCAGCATGCCGACGACGCCGACGAAGGTCAGGTTGACCTCGTACTGGTAGAACTTGGAGGAGTCGCCCAGATCCATCTCGTCGGGCTTCATGGGGCTGTCGGCCACGGCCAAAGCCAGGCAGCGCAGAGTGTCGCGTCCAGTGCCGTACTGGCCGGTCAGGGTCAGGATCTTGGCCTTCAGGGCCGAGGTCAGAGGCACCTTGCTGGTGCCGACGCGGGCGTGTGTGCAGCGCTCCAGGACACCCTCGGGGGCGCCCTTGACGAACAGCTTGGGGCCGGTGCCCAGGCGGGAGGCCTTCAGGGGGGTGCAGTACGAGGACATGGACTTGCGATCGCGTGAGAACTCCAGGGTGAACTCCTTCTTCCACTTGGTCTCGATCTCGCCGCGGCAGGCGATGGCGGCGGAGCGGCGGTCCAGGCCGGACTTGTTCACGCTGAAGCTGTTCAGCTTCTCGGCCAGCACAATCAGGGCGGTCTCGGTGGCCTCGCCGACCTTCTCGAAGGCCTGCTTGAACTCATTGTAATCGATGGCCGAGTCGTTGCACATGATGCAGATGGTGGACAGCTCCTGCAGGGCATCGTGGTCGGCCGCCTTGACGCGCTGGCCGCCCAGGAACACCTCGCCGATGGGCTCGTAGGTGGAGCCGGTCATCTCGAACTCCAGGAAGCTGCTGTCGTTGCCCTCGACCTTGTCGAAAATGAACATGCGCGAGACGGACATCTGGTTGGTGGTGAGTGTGCCGGTCTTGTCGGAGCAGATGACGGAGGTGCAGCCCAGGGTCTCCACGGAGGGCAGGGAGCGGACAATGGCGTTCTTCTTGGCCATGCGGCGGGTGCCCAGGGCCAGGCAGGTGGTGATGACGGCGGGCAGACCCTCGGGGATGGCGGCCACAGCCAGGGCGACGGCGATCTTGAAGTAGTAGATGGCGCCCTTGATCCAGGAGCCACCGTGGGCGGGGTCGTTGAAGTGGCCGATGTTGATGGCCCACACGGCCACGCAAATGACGGAGATCACCTTGGACAGCTGCTCGCCGAACTCGTCCAGCTTCTGCTGCAGCGGCGTCTTGATTTCCTCCGTCTCGGACATCTCGGTACGGATCTTGCCGATGGCGGTGCTCAGGCCGGTGCCGATGACGACGCCGCGGGCCTTGCCGGCGGCCACATTGGTGCCGGAGAAGAGGATGTTCTTCTTGTCCTGGTTGACGGCACGGGGATCGGGGATGGCGTCGGTGTGCTTGATGACGGACACCGACTCGCCGGTGAGGATGGACTGATCGATCCTGAGCGTGGTCGAGTAGATGTGGGTAATGCGGATATCGGCGGGGATCTTGTCGCCGACGGACACCTCCACCAGATCACCGGGCACGATTTCTTTCGCGCGCACCTTCTGGATGCCGGACTTGTCCTGGCGCACCACCTTGCCCATCTCGGGCTCGTACTCTTTGAGGGCCTCGATGGCCGACTCGGCGTTGCGCTCCTGCCATACTCCCACCACGGCGTTGGCTATTAGGATAAGTAAAATAACTAGGGGCTCTACAAATGCAGTGAACGTTTCCTCGTGTTCCTCAAACAGGGCGAGAACCTGGGGGTTGGAATACATAGGGAGGAAATAGGTGTGTTTAAATGAGCGTCATACAATCCAGGGGTGTTTTTCTTGTTGGCTTAAGAACGTGACTTACAAATGAGATGATGGCTGCCAACAGCAGAATCTTCACCAGCAGATCGTCGAACTGCTCCAAGACCAGCTGCCAGATGCTCTTTCCTGTGGAATACAATGGTTAGTATGGGTAAACAATCGAGTGTATGGGGAGATCTGTTCGGATCGGGTTGACTTCGCACCTTCCTCGGTCGGCAACTCTGTAACGATAAGAAAACAAACACGTCAGTCGATTCGATTCGATTCGATACGATTCGAAAGGGGTAATGGAGGTGGGAAAGGGAATTGGAATGGGGATTACTACTACAACTACTACTACTACTACCAACCGTTGGGTCCATATTTCTTCTGGTTCGTCTTGATCTGGTCGAGGGTTAAGCCGCGCTCTGCGTCCGTTCCGAAGAAGTTGAGGGACTGTTCGACGGTTTTCGAGTGACCGTCTTCCATCTTGATTCGTTATCCTCTTCGTTCAGTAGCCTGTGTTTGGGTTTTCAAAGTAGACACGCATTTTAGTTCTCTGATGGGCTATTTTCTTAATTCTACGATTGATTCTGACTGGAATAGCAATGGCAAATGTGTATGCACGTATATATGTACTTGGCATGGTCGTTTGCAGTTAAAACTACCTCATTAGGTTCTGAATAAGTGTTTGTTCGTTCGTACATGTGCATGTGCACAGGGAATTGGAAATAGTAATAGAAATAGAAATAGAGGTGCACATACACAGGTGCTATATGCTAATTTTCAGATACTTCGGGCCACTATTAAATCGCGCAGTTATCGCGCCAACTTTGGATTCGATTGGATCGGATCGGTTCGGATTAGAGAATATGCTGGAATAATTGCATTAGCATTACCCTGGCCAAATCACTCTCCGCTTATGAGATTCACACACGTGTCACTTCGCACAACAGACGCAGTTTCAGATTTTGCGAATTTATTGCTGGGGAACCTTAGACCGATATGTCGGGTAATCCTACGTTAGCCTCGGAAAACAACGCACTGCGTGTGTTAAGTACTTTTTTCCACTGATTCTCTATACATTATAACCCATGGCGCTTTTTTCTAAATATGTGTGCTGATAACTATTGCACTAAGTCTCGGGCCGCGCATTACTGCCTATCGGCGTTTCTCACTTTGACTATGACACGACATTATTCGGAGCAGGGCTGAGTGAAAACGTGTATCGCTAATCGTACGACTCCTACCTATTTGTTCATCCAAATAGTTATAATTACGTGGCTTGAAAAACTCAATTTATTTCACCTTTTGAAGTAGCCCCTACTCGAGCGTTGATTTTCTGCTACTGAAATCTAATTGCCGGTGTTATCGATTATTCAGAATGCCAGTTCGATAGTTAACTGGTGAGTTTCCAGATGCCTACGAACTAATTATTGTGGTGAAAAGCGAGTTTAAATCGTTGTCACAATTGTTATATCTTAAAAAGAATTAAAAACTGTTATAACAAATATAAGAAACTTATTTGTGTAAATTCACAATACTGTGGTGGAAAACAAATTCAACTCTTAATCACGTTTTTATATGTGAATTGTTATGAGGAAGGATGTTAACATAAAAAATACAATACAATTATTTCTCACTTCAAAACTACCTTTACTTTTTGGTTTAAATGAATTCAAAACTCTTTTCTTATCTATATATTTTCATAAGCACCGATTACTGTGAAATCGCTATCAAAATTCGCTATAAGGAACGATTTTTTAACACTAAAAATTCTATGAAAAACAGTAATGAATTCAAAACTCTTATCACAATTATTAGAAATTTATTCATATATTTTCATATTCCATCCAGCGAGCAAGTGAGACAACCGTACTGTCAACCGCATAACAAGCAACACTATTCTTCGCACATTTTGTGCTCAAATTAATGAGATCAAGAGCCCGCGCAATAAATAGATCTGGGTGCCAGGTATTCGCCAGCAGCGACATTTTTAAATTTTAATTTTAATCTTTTTCGCGACCAGACACTAAAATCAGGCCATACGGGGAATTTTGAACGGCAGCCAACTCGCATAATACTTGAATATTACGCTGGGGGGAAGCACAATTACATACGTAACTCTTTTCAAGAGTTTCCCGCCTCTAAAAAGACGTTATTTTTCGAAAGATTGTCAGGAAATGTGCTCGATAACGACTTATATTTGAACACACAGACGTATTTCGAAAACATCTATATGCCATATAGTCTATATGTTTCTAATATACTCATGTATAGGTCTATACGTGTGCATTATGGAGCAAAAAAATCGCCTCTGTCCGAGATGGGCTAAAAATAGAGTCCTAGCACCCGAAAAATACAAGCTCAATTTTGAACATTCGTACATATAAAGAGATATGTACTAGGAACACGTAAATAAGTATGAATGTACATATACAGAGAGACGATCGTAGGGAGAAATATTTATTGGGCTATATGTGTGATTTAACGGCTTATGATATTTCGAGCAGAGATATCTGCATTCTAATGGATGTCGACATTTGTGCGCTACGTTTTCAATAATTCCGATTGACAAAGTCCACTGATGATGTTGTGTAATTATTGAGGGAGTTTGGGGGTAATGGTAAGGGTAACCCTAGGGTAAAAATGTGTCTAGGGCACGTTTCGGCCCAGATCCTGGGATCAATGTATTTATACTTTTTTCGCTGCTCCACAACTTGCTTTTCAGGGTACTTTTTTTCTCGAAGGAAAGTCAGTTACAGGCACTTGCTGACATAACACGAAATCAAAAAATACAGGCAAGGACTAGCAATGATCGTGTGTGGTGATAACATTGGGAAAAAGACATGCATTCGATTCGGATACGGATATTTCCCACCGGTTGCATAATCAGATTTTCAATCACAAATACATAGACCTCGGGCACTGGGGGAAAACTTTACATCTGTGTCGGATCTATTTGTGGTGTGCTCTCGTATTGGTGACATTCAAAATTTTCAATTCGACTTCGGAGGTCGAGGTCGCTCACTGTTTGGTCCCCCTTACGGATATTTCGAACCGTACGAGATGTACGAGCTTTGGACTCTGGGAGGAGGGTGTATAACTAAACTGGGAAGACACTTTGGAACACGGTTTTTCGAGTGTAAGCATGTTCGTATGTAGATGTAGTAGGTACTTCGGATAACTTTTTTGATATTCCAGGTTTAACTTTGAAGGCGCGCGTTTGAATATTTTGTACATTTTGGGATAGATTTGCTTGTGCTCAATGGAATTTTGGAGTAAATCACTGGCGTATTCGCTTTGGAATTGTTGCAAAAAATCAACAAAACTTACAATTATTATTCCTAGTAAAAATTCCGTTATTATATAATAAATTTATTTAAGTCGGAAGACCAAGAGCTAACACAAAGATCGCGCTATTATAACGATCAACGGCAACTGAACGCAAGGAGAACGCTGCTCGATGAGAGTGTCTATTTGAATTACAAAATTCATATATTTTGGCAAAATTCCCAAAACTACATACACTCTCTATTTTGGCCCGGGAAAATACTTTTAGCACGCACAAACTTTTGAGCACTTACCACCTATCCTCCTATGCGATCCGAATTGTTGGCCGTTCTGTTCTGCTGTTCTGCTCGTGTTTTTCAAATCTCGCCAAAGCGAAATATACTGCGCGGTCCCCAGCCTCAAAAATACATATATATCCACATAGGTGGGAATACCACCGCAAGCACAAGCACTAGCACACGGATATACGTATATATATATCTATTTAGGATCGGTGGGAGCACAGATACGTAAAAGTGTAGAGTCTAGAGCAATGTGGGGAGATCACTTGTGCCTGTGAGTGTAGGCTGATTTCGAAAAATGCACGTGTGTTTGTCCAATATTTAGAAATCGTTATTTTTAAACCAATCTGGGGAAATTATGGTAGATTGCATAGAAGGGTTTGTCACTTAAAGGTGTTTATGCCTTAAATATAAAACTATTTCAAAACTTTTAGAAACCTATTGGAAAGTATAAAACTGACTTAAGTAAAATATACTTTTTCAATATTTAATATTTCTTAAAAAAGTCCTATAATCTTTTAAAAGTTGTTGATGCTTAATTTATAACTTACCTATTTCTTCTTCCGAAATAAACTAAATTTGTTGGAAAGTGTATGCAGCAGTGGGCTTCTGATTTAAAAATTATTCCTATGGCTTTTCTGCTTTTTCCCCAATTTCAGCAGAGACTGGCAGCCGTCGTTTAGCCGCATAAAAATAGTCTTGTAATGTCTCTCAAAATTTGGCAAGAGCTCTCTCCGCACACGTTTTTCCCGTATGATATCCGCCTTGTGCAGCAACTATTACGACTTTTCATAGAGACCCCCATAAATATGCATTTGGCTACTATTTTACCTCCATATGTCTAGGCCAGAACTTTTATAAGCTACCTACATATATGTTTAAAAATATTGATAAATGACAATACAGCCAAGAATTTTGCTTTATTTTGGGACTGGCAAATCTGGGTTTAATGCTGTTGTCAACCGCTGGATAAAGGCACTAAAACCTTTTTAAATGTTTTATAATATTTGCTAGTTAAACTTAAAAAATTGACAGTGACGTTCTGTGTAATGCAATTATTCACAGCGTTTCTAGTTTCTCTCAAAAATTATTGTTATTTAAAAGCAACGAAATAGAGGGCTTTTGAATAAGCAAACAATTAAATTTCTATTATTCAAGTTCATAACATAGTTTATGCAACTGTGTTCTCCTGTAATTGGCACACTTTGTTACACAACTATTTGCTAATTATTCATTTTTTCATAATTTCGTATTGCGTAATAACAAAGAGAAGAGATAAACTAGATACAAGCAGTTTGTTACCCTTAACATCAGATCAATCACCTAACCAGTTCCTCTTGAAATATTTACGTCACAAAACATTACAAAAAAAAAAGAAATAGAAATCACCTTGTTAAAAAAAGAAAATATTTTAATTCAAAATTAAATATACACACATTTCTTAGTCTGCTCTTAATGACATTTATGTTTTGGTGGAAAATAAGTAAGAATCTTTCTTCCCAGAAGTCAATTTCACAGCGTTTTCGCTTCCAACAATGTTACTTAAACTTAGCAGGTCGTATTTTGTGTACAAAATATTGACGGACATTTCTTCCCCGAAACCATCCCGCGGGTTTTGATTGGACTCGAGCATCAAATTGATCATTTCGGAATAAAAATGCGGAAAATTGGGCGGTTGGTACATAATCAAATTCCGGATGCCCTTAATTCGGGTGCGCCGGAAGAAGTGTGCTCTTTCCGAGTACAGTAGAACAGATGCTCCGCTGTGGAAGAATATATCTCTCGCCCGGGAAATCTTTTCTTTCTTTGTATACTCATTTATCTGCACAAAACTGACCATTTCGGTTTTGAAATGATTTCGTATCCGTACGTAGTCAAAATAGCTGGGCACGTACAGCATGCAATGGGAGAACCCGGGCTTGCTGAATTGGGGCATAATATGCTTGACGAAGTACTGAAAGCGATCGTCGAAGGTCGACTCCACGTTGGAGCAACTGATGCGGCGGAAAACCTGTTGAATTGGTGTCAGCACATTGCGAATGTCGCCGTGCTCGATCAGATTCGAGATCCGTGCCTTTCCCTGGTAATTGTTGCATTTACTGTTGAGCACTGCTCGGAATTCTGGGAGCTCCTGGGATGAGAAAAACAGGGTTTGGCGGTAGAAACTCGATGCTCCACTGAGACACCAAGTTCGAACCCGCTGGCAATTCGTATCTGGCAGCTTCTGTGGCTGCAAATGTAGATGGTCCAGCGAGTGCAGAAGATTCTCCCAGTTCTGCGCTAGAAAAAGTTCGGCTTGGTCAACAATTAGCAGTTCAATTGAGTTTAAAAAGTCAAAATCATTATCCTTGTCGGTGACGAGCATTCTTAGACCCAAAGGAGATGCGATCAATATGTCCGATGCGTTCATGTCGGAGAAAAGAGCCATGGTCTTCTTGGTGAAGCGAATTCCCAGTTTAAAGTTGTCATCCGTGTTGCCACTGAAGGTTTGCTCATAGTCCACTGGCTTGGGGTTGGTTTTTGGGAAGTATATCGTATTGCCAGAGTAATCTCCCAGAAAGCGTTCATAGTTGGCAATTGAGGTCTTTCTTGCATTTTCTGTAAAGTATAATAGATTTGTTTGATTCTTCATATGTTTTAATGGGTAACCTACCTTCTTGGCTGCCAAACAGTAGGTCTCCAATAATATTTACAATCTTAAGTGCCGATTCTCTGAAAGGCACTATGAAAACAACCTTCATACGCTTCAGTCCTTGGTCTCTGAAGCTTTCTGGTATGGAGATTTCATTAGGTGACAATTTCTGGGTTTTGGCCAGTGCCGAAACCTTTTCATTGTTACGCAATATCAGGGACCTGACTTTAAGCATGTGGTTAAGGGCGTGCAGGCAGTATACATATCGAATATCCTCGGCATTGGCATGACTTCGGTGGGGGTAATAAATATCCTGATAGTTATTGGCAACGTAGAATAGTTGGGATTGCAGGGCCGTGAGTGGAAGCTTGGCGTTTCCACAGATGGACAGCTTTACTTCCAACTTTTGAAGGTCTGAGGAACTGACAATGTCTTTGGGTTCACTGCAATCGGGCTCCTTGAAGTCCTCAGACAGTCGTGGAATCTCAAACTTGACATTTCCCAAGGCAGACCAATTATCCTTGATGCTCTTCACATCTTTTCCCGCAATCAAATCGTTGATATTGTCTGTGGACAGCTCAAAATCGAAGCGTTTTGTAAACGAATTGTATATTTCCAAGTCCGCATTTATCTTCTCAGAGCGCTTTTCCTTTTTGGGTTTTATCTTTTTGGGCACCGGAACACTTGGGTCCTCCGTGGTAGAGCTAAGAATCTGACCTAAAAAGTGATTTACTGTTAAGGAAGCCTTTCGATTTTGAATATAATTATAAAAGTACTTGTGGGAATGTGATTGTATCCAGTCACTAGCTGTTCATAGAATCCTGCCTCATCCACATCGTCCGGAATCTCCGGCAGGAGTTCGGCCACGGGCTCAAATTCCTGTTTTGGGACTGTGGGAATCCTTTCTCTGCGATGGGACTCCTCCATTTGCTTGCTCCTCTGAATATAACTATAGTTTTTCGAAAATCTTTCATTTCGACGGTCGGGCGTTGTTTTTTTATAGGGTTTAGCCCTGTTTTTAGAGTGTTTTTGTTTCATTTTAATTTGTTTGCTCCGGAGCAACTTTTAAACACACGTGTGGCAAAAATACAAACAAACATATGTTTTGATTGAGGAATTCTTTAAGAAATATCGATAGTTTTTAGTGATGGCATGTGGTGAAGTGGCAACAATTCCCAGCGAAAAGGTAATTCAAACATAAGACATAGAAATAGCGGTGCTTTTAAAATAACAATATTGAATAAATCAATTTTAGCTCTCACACGGAGTATATTTGATAAGCTTTGACCAAATCCACTCAAAATTAGTTCTGGAACCCCTCTATATATTTTTTAATATTTTAAGCGTAAGTTGTATATACCTGATGCAGCTTGTTAAACCCAAATAATATTTGTTTTTAGTTCGTCTTATATATACTACAATTTTAAATAACTACTTTAATTAAACGTATAGAATATGAATAACAAATTGAACGTATATTTATTTATGTTCATATTATTTATTTATTTTTTAACTTTCTTTTCGCGACGCGATTCAAATTTATATTTGAGAATAATAAGGCAATGGATTTTAACATTGCAAATACAGCTTTACTGCCCAAGCTGCGCCAAAATGAGTCCCCCTAATATGCCCTCTTAAACCGAAGTTAGGTAGTTAGTATTTTTTCAAAGCCGAACGGTATAAAATGGCGCTCCATTCGCGACCTTATTGCAGTTGAAGTTGGGACATGGGAAGTGATCGCACGTTGAAAAAGCAAAAGATGTCGGTTTTACAGGAATTAAAGAAAATTACCACCATTGTCGCAGACACCGGCGACTTTGAAGGTAAATATACACTCCAATTGGACTTGTAGATACATATCTACACCGGCATACAAATCTACGCTCCCCAAGCTGGAAATGTATCTTGAAATACAAACGCATGTTTGTACATACATACATATGTGTGTGGACCCGGGCTCAAGAACATTCGATTTACTTACATACCGACACAGTTCAGGTTTAAGCACTTACATAGTTTCTAAACATAGGATGAACCAAAAGATAAACATAAGCCATCGGAGCCATCTCGATGGCAGTTTGTCTTATCTGCTGCAGTGAAGATCAAATAAAAGTGAAAAGTAAAACCGAGCTGACTTTAGTTTGACCTTAGGTGCTTACGTGTGCTGGAAATGTGACCGCTATAGTATGTCACGGTGATAAGGTTTGTTTGAATGCGAAACCTGCTCAAAAAGTTCAAAGATATTTTCGGACGGCCGATTGAAAAATGAAAGTCGTTCAACAGGTTTTGGGGCATTATAGAATTTGCAATGTTACTTGGGTGATTGGCCCCGTATTAATGCAAATTCCCAGAGAACTAAACTTTGTTTTTACTTTCAGCTATTAACATCTACAAGCCCACAGATGCCACGACCAATCCCTCCCTCATTTTGTCCGCCTCCTCCATGGAGCGGTACCAGCCCCTGGTGCAAAAGGCGGTGGACTATGCCAAGGGCAAGAAGGGGTAAGAAGTCTAGTAAGATTTCCAAAAAAATATTACTTAAATATACGTATTTCCAGCTCCGTGAGTGACCAAGTGGCCGAGGCCATGGATTACCTATGCGTGCTGTTCGGAACGGAAATCTTGAAGGTCGTCCCTGGCCGGGTTTCCACCGAAATCGATGCCCGTCTCTCGTTCGACACCAAGAGGAGTGTGGCTAAGGCCCTCAAGCTGATTGACCTGTACAAATCGCTGGGCATTGGCAAGGAGCGCATCCTGATCAAGCTGGCCTCCACCTGGGAGGGCATCAAGGCGGCCGAGATCCTGGAGAACGAGCACGGCGTGCACTGCAACCTGACGCTCCTCTTCTCGTTCGCCCAGGCGGTGGCTTGCGCGGAGGCCGGAGTGACTCTGATCTCGCCGTTCGTGGGCAGGATCCTGGACTGGTATGTGGCCAACACGGAGACAAAGAAGTTCGAGGCCCTCAAGGACCCGGGTGTGATCTCTGTGACGAACATCTACAACTACTACAAGAAGTTCGGCTACAAGACCCTGGTAATGGGCGCCTCCTTCCGGAACGTGGGCGAGATCAAGGCCCTGGCAGGCTGCGATCTGCTCACCATCAGTCCCTCGCTGCTCAAGGAGCTGGAGAACGAGACCGAATCGGTGACCACCTACTTGTCAGTCGACAACGCCAAGCTGCAGGACATCGAGAAGATCACCGTGGACGAGAGCAAGTTCCGCTGGCTGCTCAACGAGGACGCCATGGCCACTGACAAACTCTCCGAGGGCATTAGGAAGTTTGCCGTGGATACTGTTAAGCTGGAGAATTTGATTAAGACCTATCTTAAGTAGACGTCGGTTCCGCTCACAGGTGGAGGATGAAGCCACAATTGTTTAAAAACAAATGATTTTATACTTTAATAAAAATTATAATTAAAAATTTGTAAGCTTTCTTTGAAAGGATTATCATATCCTTACGATAATAATTGCAGATAAATGTATTTTGGCCCTTATCAGTTTATATTTTCTAAGCGTTCTGAAAGGTTTGTTACACACGTATGTAAAAATATATGCGAGAAGCTGTAAAAAAAAAGACAACATGTAAAATATCGGTGGCGTTATTTTAATTTATAGATAATTCTATACAAATTCAGACTTAATTATGGAAAATAACACAATTTTCTCAAATAGATACAAATTGTAGCTCTATACTCCGCTTAAGTTTAATAATATCTGTAAAAGTATCTCTACATTGCGCCCTCACTATCCGATAGTCAGGCAAAGTATCGATAAAAGTATCTACTTTGTTGCATCCCTAGGTTGATACATAAAATAAAAAATATATAAAAAGTGAGTTAGTACTGATATTAAAAGTAATTTTTAAGTAACAAATTGATGTATTTGCGACCACGCACAGATAAAGAATATTAGGCGATTGGAAAACAGTGGCTGAAGCGTCAAGTGCGATAGAATAAGCCTTTTTCAGCACCCGAAAGTCGCTCCCCAACAGAATCGTGCACCTACAGTTTTAGCCCGAAGTTGCTCCCATGAATAAAAATGTTCGGTAATTTCACGGTAAACAATAACCATTGTCAAACATAGGGAAATAAGTCGCGTACATGTACGTAATTAGATTCGCGCAAAGATGTGATTCGCGGACTTATATCTATTCGATCCGTTTCGTTTCGATTCGATTCGAATTCATTTTCATCCGAGTCCGACTTCCTGACGTCCTACGTCCTACGTCCTGCGTCCTTAAACCTGAAATCAGTGAAAAATCGTTCGCGCATGAATATTCAAAATACTATCCTATCCGATTCGATTCACGATGGTTATACCATATAATATAGTTTCCCAAAGTGTCAAAGAAATGGCAAATATTCGGAGGCACGGAGCACATACGTATTGATATATGTACATACATTTATTTATGTACATCCATTCACACATGCGAACCGAGAACTTGTGTATATATCTAAATACATACGTACGTATATACGAGTAGATACACAACGGTGTGTACACATATCTGTGAGATATATATGTGCCTGTGCCCGTGCCCGCTTAGATCCCGATGAATTTATGTACATATATTTACATTAAAATCTGCATATCTACGGCTATATGTCCGTTAGATATGTATATACATACATATCTTCCTTCGACTTTCGTCGGTCGGTCGGGTGGTCGGTTGTCCGTCCGTCCGTCCGTCTGTGGGCAATAATTAATAGATTAAATACGTTTTTTTGTGTGCATATAATAAATTCATATTTGAGCAAAAGTTTAATCAAATTTTCGCCCAATATATGTAAATTTTCGCAAACTGTGTACTGGCGGGTACGGGTACACCCAGCCATCTGAGTTTTAACTGCAGATGGAATTATGTTGGTATCTCTATATACATGCGTACCTGCACCTTAGTATGCGCGAAAATTCCACCCGCCCTCGTCTTCACCTGTTACACTACGCCAATGTGGATGTGAATATGAATGTGATGATGATGATGATTATCATTATGATGATGAATTTCAATCGTTCGACGAGAATGTACGGGCGTTTGCGTGAAGTAATTTTTGATTTTTATTTTGATTTGGATTTGGATTGCACTCAATAATGAAGCCAGCATTATTTTCGGACTCAAAATATAAGTGACTCATTGTGGCTGTCGTGGGCGGCAATGTCAGAAATGTCGCCTTGGCTTAGGCGCCTATTATGGGCGATATTGGCGATATAGTTGATATAGGGGCACTGATGTAGGTTCATAAATCCCTTGGAATACACACCTGCCACCTGCCGTTGATATTTACGATTCTATGTAAACAAAAGGTGTCGATTTGTAAAAAGTGCGGAGGTATATATGTATGTAGGTCCTTATAGAATTCAGTTTAAACTAGGGAATTTTTTAATAAAAATTAAGTTATTAATAACCGTAAAATAAAAGGTTTATGTGAGCATTGTAAATGGGACCACTCCTCTGGTGATCTAAAAGTTTCTTAAAATCTGACATAAATAAAATAAAAAATAGATTGTAACTAAATGAAATTATAATCCTTTTTAAAAAATACTCTAAATTTATTCCTGCACTGTATGTGAATATTGCTTTAAAATAAGGAATTGAGAAACCTCTGGAACATATAGTTGAATATAACTGTTGATCCTTTTGAAATGTTGACAATTTTATGGAGCTATTCATCTAAGATTTATTCAAATAAACCTACACAAATTAATCTAACTTCTTTACTTTGCCAATCCAGCTTGCTACAGAGATCTACTGAATCGCTGAGCCAACGGTCGGAGATCGGAGACCTGAAGTGTACATAGGGGACATTGTGTGTGGGATCCGAGGAACTCAGCTATACTGGAGCAGAACGGAGAAAGCACAAGGGGTGCCGAGTCACCCGACGCGAACCAGGAAAACCGAGCGACGTGTTGGTGGACCCCGTGGGCCGCGATGGGTTGCTTTGGGTCCCCCACCTCGAAGCAGTCGGATGTGAACTCGGAGGACTCGAAGAGCCAGAAGCGCCGGAGCGATGCAATATCTAGACAGTTGCAGAAGGACAAACAGCTCTACAGGGCCACACACAGGCTGCTCCTCCTGGGGGCGGGCGAGTCCGGCAAATCAACTATAGTCAAGCAAATGCGAATATTGCATGTCGACGGATTTTCTGAAACAGAGAAGAAACAGAAAATTGATGATATTAAAAAGAATATTCGAGACGCTATCTTGGTGAGCATATACCTATTGTTGCCTTTAGATTCATCATTGCTAACCAAAACAATTTTCCAATTACAGACTATTACAGGAGCCATGAGCACACTTAATCCACCTGTAGCTTTAGAAAAGAAAGAAAATGAACCCAGAGTGGAGTACATTCAGGATTATGCATCTAGTAAGACATTTAATTTTAGCATCAGCTCTGGATAAGTAACTTTAACTCTTTCTTTTTCTCCGCAGGTCCGGACTTTAATTATCCTCCTGAATTTTATGAACATACAGAAGAACTATGGAAAGACAAAGGCGTTCTTCAAACCTATGAGAGGTCGAATGAGTATCAATTAATCGATTGTGCGAAATAGTAAGTATTGTCTTGATTTTGAATAGTGCAAATCGATGTGGTCAGCCCAAAATTGTATTTTGTAGCATTGTCGGAATGAAAGTTATTTATTATTACCTTAATTATAAAAGAGCATGTTAACTATTCTAATAGCATTAACTGTGTGTTTTTTTCCGAAGTTCACCGTTTACTGACGATTAAGAATATTCGTTGGATTGAAAGTATGCATTTTATAACTCTTAAAAAGTCAATTCGCTCGATGAAGTAAATCCACAATTATTGATGCTTTGTAGAAGTGTGGCAATAAATTAAAATAATCGTAAATTATAGTCTTGGAAAGAGAATACTATTAGTTGATTCGTTTAGGCTTGTTAAATCTATTTAGGTTTGAAAACAAACCCTTACTCATTTATACACTTTATATTTCACATTAAAGCTTCCTGGACCGAGTAAGCACAATCAAGAATCCAAACTATACCCCTAATGAGCAGGATATTCTTCGGTGCCGTGTTTTGACTTCTGGAATTTTTGAAACAAGATTTCAAGTGGACAAAGTAAATTTTCAGTAAGTACAACTAGTGCATAAGTAATGAACATTCGAAAATAACCATTTTAAATCTACGTGTACAGCATGTTTGATGTCGGAGGACAGCGAGATGAGCGTAGAAAATGGATTCAATGTTTCAATGATGTAACTGCTATTATATTCGTAACTGCGTGCTCAAGTTATAACATGGTTTTGCGTGAAGATCCCACCCAAAATCGACTTCGAGAATCTTTGGATTTGTTCAAGAGTATTTGGAACAACAGGTGACACGTGAAGTTTGCACAATTAATTGATTCGAAAACTAACATCGAGTTTTTTATAGATGGCTTCGCACGATTTCTATTATACTATTTTTAAATAAGCAAGATTTGTTAGCAGAGAAAATTAAGGCTGGAAAAAGTAAATTGTCGGAATATTTCTCCGAGTTTAACAAATACCAAACGCCAAGTAAGTAAAATAGCAGAAACCAGTAATATATCTATCAACCTTTATTAAAGCCGAGGAAAAGGCTTACATTTATTCACTTTGGCAAGACTACAAACAGAAAAGGAGAACATCTTGGACTGCCATCAAAACCCAGGATTAACTGGACAATTAAATCACTTATTAACAAACTGACAATGTTTAAAAGATATACACAACGGATTAGAAAAACTTGTTCAACTTGACCTCTAAATTCCATTCAAAATTGAAACTCATACCTGATTTAACTTAAGAAATTTAATGGATAATATGTTTTTGTCTAATTTCAAATGTGCTGTCGACACAGGTGACGCAATAATGGAATCCAATGACGACCCAGAAGTAATACGAGCAAAATATTTCATACGAGACGAGTTTCTGGTAGGTTGCATCCGCGCTCCTTAAACAAATGCCATGCTCATTGAGATTCTCTATTCTGTATTTAATTAGCGTATATCTACCGCTAGCGGAGACGGTAAACACTACTGCTATCCACATTTCACATGCGCCGTTGACACAGAAAACATTAAACGTGTGTTTAATGATTGCAGAGACATTATTCAAAGGATGCACCTTCGTCAATATGAATTGTTATAGGTTATCCCCATCGCCGTAATGCAAGTAAATAAAAATATTAATGACTTACTGTTTTAAATATAATTATCAAATGTAATTTGTATTTAAATAGTCCCTTGATTAAAAAAAAATTCGCTGCATTTAGATCTGGTATGACCTTTCACAAAACTCAACATTAAAGAATAATAAATAAACATGTTAATAACAGAGACGATTGTTTTATTCGTAGTAGTTGTATGAGGATGTACGTTGTTTATTCTATTCTATATTCCCTTGACATGAAGCATTTTTAGAGTACATTCGCGTTTCGATCGGTATCCGTATCCGTATCCGTATCCCTATCCGTATCCGTGAGCATTTGAAATGGTTTGAGTAGGTATCACTAGACGAGTTGGTTGAGAATGCTGAAGCTGGCGGAGGCCTTGTCGATTTCATCAAAGTTTCTTTTGAGCTTACTGCTCCAGGTGTCCTTGTACATCGGATCCATCCTCACCAGGTACGGCAGCATGTCTCTGTGGTGGCTTGATCCCATTTTTCCAGATATAAACCGATCTCCGCAGGGCTTCACTGTGTACTTTGCCTTGAAATCGGACTGGCTGCATTCGTAGCAAACGACTGTTTGTCCGTTTGCAGCGGAAATCAATCTGCAGGATTTAGATAAATGTGTTTTAGAATTAATTTCTATGAGTAACGATGGGTAAATAGGGTTTTCAACTTTTAGGATAGAAGTGGTTATCTGCTATCTGCATATTTACATACTGTTATATACAGCTCTTTTTCGATAACATTCGGATAAGACCTGATAGCAGCACTTTAATCTTAAATATTTGATAAGTATATCAGACAATGGGTTTTCACGTGCATCTGTTACTTGCTATTGTATATGCTGTGTTATTTATAAACATATATTTTTGACACACTCACCTAACTATAAATGGTCCATCAAACTTCTTTGAGCCGGCTTTTAAGGTGAAAGAATATATTAGTTAGTAAAAATGTTAGTCAAATTTGTTTTGATTACAAATCTCTGCCTTTGGTAGTTGGAAATATAGGGCTTGCTAAATACAAAGGTGAAAATAAAACTCTTTCATAAATGCAATAATTTATTAACAAATAGAAGAAACATAATCATATATGTACATATAAAATAAATCCCATGCTTTGTATTTACATTTCAGTTTCATAACAGGTTTTCGGTACTCGATAAGGTCAAAGGTTAATTTCTGAAGGATTTCTTAGTCGCTTAATAGCCGTCTACTTTCAGTCCTTTTTATCAAGTGTCCTCCACCAATGCTGTCTAAGCCACGTTTAGAAACTGTTCGCGATAACCTCTCTTGAAAGGTTTCAAGATTTTTGTTTTTGGGCAGCGAAGGATTCGCATTTCGCAAATAAAGTTTGTACAATTCGTTGAATAATTGCGATGTGGATATGTCGTCGCTTAAAAATCCTGGTGTTCTTAAACTTTCGCTGTTGCCATTATAAAATTTTTTTAACGCTGAAAGATCTGTTCAAAATAATAAGAAATTAAGAATTAAATTGCTTATATACAAGCTAAACCATTTAAAATAACACTGTTAGGATTAATAATACGTTACGAATTTTCAAATCTTTCAATACTTTTTCAAGACTTTGCTTTCCAAAGTTTTTTTTTTAAAGATTCATGGTAATCCTTAAAGCCTTTTATAAAAATTACATGAAAACATTTTCGTTACCTTCACATAGATATTTGCCATCCATCAATTCGTCATTAGAAATGTCCTTAAATAAAATAAAATGTAATATTTTTGCTTAAATTTGTATTTTTAGCACTAAAACACTTTTGTTAGATAATCAGTCGATGTGTTCCCGAGTGGATATTTTCAAAAACTCTTGAAAAACTCATACATACCACGCTCGGTGCTGCTTGAATAAAGTTTAAGAACACCGATACCACCACCAGGACAATAAAAAGATTCATATTTCCAATCGTAGCCCTCGACCGGTGCACTTGCAAAACAATACTCGCCGGAGTTTTGAAGAAGACTGTGAGCTTTATTGTGGCGTGGCCCGTTTTATACCCGATTTGGTCCTTACTTAAACAGGGTGATGGTAAATTTATGATGCAGATAACCAACGACAGCTAAAGAGCCGCAGGAACGCACCCGTTATTAACAGCTTAGTGCTGTTTGGTCGGTTAGTGCGGTTTCCTTTATGCTCTTAATGCGTCACTTGCACCATATTTCTGGTAACCAATGGTAAATACTCCTACAAACAGACCGAAGTGGTGTCAAGATTTTAGCAAACATACGTGCACTCAAACATATGTTCAGTTGTTAGATTTAATTTTCATTTATATAAGAGTTGGGCGGCCTTTTTGTGTCCCTTGCTTTCGTCTCTCCTCGGTTAGTTGAGTTAACCGCGAATTTAATTTAACTAGAAACTTTTTCAGTTTTTATTAAAAGGCTGAGGACATAAGTAAGTAAGTCCCTATGTTTAAAGTAATATAAAAATTATGTAAAATTTATGAAATATGTTCACAACTCACAAAAAACCTTTACCAACAATAATAAAGCAAGCATTTAAAAAAAAGCCTTTAAAAATTATTTAAATTAAAAAGTCAAGCTAAAAACTTTTTTCTTATTGTTTTAACTCAGTTTTCTATATTTCTTTTTTCTATTAAAAACGTTATTATTTTCAATTGAGAGACATTTAAAAGGTATAATTTGTAAACTTTTATTTAATTTAATTTTTTTTTTACAGTTTAAAAGTTTAATATTGGTCACGCAGCGACGAAGTAGGCCTGTAGAAAAAATCGTTACTTCTGGATTAAAAGTATTGGGCAACATTTGCTACATTGTTGCTCATGCGACTTCGGAGCTCAAAAAATAACAACACAAATTTAAAGTTGTTTCTATGAGAAAGTCGCCTCAATATACATTTGACACTGGTTCGTACTTTATTTCAACTTAGTTTTTTGTTTAATTAAATTAAGTTGTGATAGAACCTGAAGGCGATTCGTTTATCGCAAAGTACTAGTACTTTACTAGTATTGCGATTTTTGTATGTTCTGAATTTCAAGCGACCATGCAAATGGCTAAGTAATCCAAGTTGTAATTAATTTGCTCATGATTAAGGTTAACCAATTCGTTCTTAATAATAATAATAAATATTTATTATTTTCTTAGTTCAAGAACTTATAGTTTAAAATATATTTATTTAATAACTAAAAAACGCTTGCCAAATTGGAAATAATGATTTTAATTTGTGATGTTTTGCCAAAAGAACTGTCACATTCGTCCTTCAGGTTTAATTAGCTCCTATTTTGAGCATTCTGAAGAAGCTGTTTGACAAATTAAGCTGGAACAATTTTCGATCCTTCCTTCAATTGCTGAAAATTCAGCAGAAATCGTGAAAACTTTTCTGATTTTTAAATGTATTTTGAAATTTAACGTGTGATTGAATTTGGGGGGAAAACTGGATTTTTTAGGGGGAAATCGTATTGGTCAAGATAATTTTGGCGTAAAGCTTTTTTTACATCTGGCAACACTGTAATGTTTTCTTCTTAGTATTTTTTGACTTTATTCCTACTAAAATCGGCACATATATTGCGAAATGTCGAGATTTCTGTTGAACAAAAGATTTGTTCCCAGTCTGCTCCAGGTTTGTTCTTATTGTCTCGAATATTATATGATTCAATAATGCCCCTAAAAATGCGTATTTGCAGCAAGACTTCGTGCTCGCCGGCTCATGGATTCCGTCCCAATCTCGAAGGGGAAAGGCCTCGACACCCATAAACATGTGTGTTATGTTTGTGCCCCAGCAAGAGGTAGGTGTTATAGCTATAGCCAGACTATCCGGCATACTTAAATCCGTAACTCCTCCGTTTCCAAGGCCTGGGTGGTGGAGCGCATGGGTCGGTTTCATAGGATTCTGGACCCCGGCCTGAACATTCTGGTGCCGGTGGCCGACAAAATCAAATACGTGCAGAGCCTGAAGGAAATCGCCATCGATGTCCCAAAGCAGAGTGCCATTACCTCCGACAACGTCACCCTGAGTATCGACGGCGTGCTCTACTTGCGAATCATCGATCCGTACAAAGGTATGGGTCATAAATCCAATAGCATCTGCGCGAACTCACCGTCTGTTATATCACCATTAAGCCTCGTACGGCGTGGAGGATCCGGAGTTTGCCATCACACAACTGGCCCAGACGACCATGAGATCGGAGCTGGGCAAGATGTCCATGGACAAGGTCTTTCGCGAGAGGGAGTCCCTGAACGTCAGCATCGTGGACTCGATCAACAAGGCCAGCGAAGCCTGGGGCATCGCCTGTTTGCGTTACGAGATCCGTGATATTCGAGTGAGTTGTGATTTCTGATTGATTTTGCAATGGAAGTCCCTTGAAATAATCCCTATTGCAGCTTCCCACTAGGGTCCACGAGGCCATGCAGATGCAGGTGGAGGCTGAGAGGCGGAAAAGAGCGGCCATCCTGGAATCTGAGGGAGTTCGCGAGGCGGAAATCAACATAGCCGAGGGCAAGCGGAAGTCCAGGATTCTAGCCTCCGGTTAGCAGCATTACGCCTTGTAGCCCATATAGCCAATACTAAAGATCGTTCTTCCACAGAGGCCGAGCGGCAGGAGCACATCAACAAGGCCAGTGGCGAGGCAGCTGCCATTATTGCCGTGGCGGATGCCAGGGCCCGCAGTCTGCTGGCCATCGCCAAGTCCCTGTCCCATCTGGTGAGTATTTCCCAAAGGAAACTAGTTCCCTTGGCAGGTAGAATGCTAGGCATTTGCTCTTAAATCCTTTGTGATCGTTGGACACCTCGACAAGGCATACACAGCTCGCACAAATATTCAAATTTGAAAATGTTTCAACCGGAGTACGAACGGCGTTTGCTTCAGGGATGCGTAGAGGAAAGCAGGGAGCAGCTGGACCTGCGCTGCATTCCCACACGGGCTGGCAATCAGTGGGCCCGAAACTTTGCCCTTGCCACCGGCAGCTCCAGCGAGAACTCTGCGTACGCCTGTTTGCTGCGCAACGAGTTCCTGGACACAAAAATCACCTCTCTGGATCAGTGCAAGCAAAGCACGAACGTCCAGGCCCAGACTGGCGACTTCAAGGTGCGGGAGGAGACACGGGTCTACGGATTTGCCAACGGTGGTTTGTCCCCGTTGCGTACGCCCTTCGCCAACATCAGTGAGTGCAGCCAACGGCTGCTAAGCATCTCCAAGCGGCCCACGCGACGCTTTCCACGTCTCCCCTTCAAGATACTCGATGCACCTGAGCTTCAGAACGACTTTTACTTGAACCTCATCGACTGGTCGTCGGAGAGCAGCTTAGTGGTGGGCCTGGGCTGCTCGGCCTACCTGTGGAGCGCAGTCAGCGGCCAGGTGACACGGCTGTGCGACTTCAGTCAAGAGGACAACCTGGTCACTGCGGTCAGTTGGCATGGCGGCGGCCGTCAGGTGGCCATTGGAACCCTGTCCGGCCATGTGAGCATCTGGGATGCGGAGAAGCAGAAGGAACTCAATCGGCTGGACGGCCATTTGGGGCGAGTTACTGCCTTGGCCTGGCGCGGCAACAGCTTGGCCAGCGGCTCTCGCGACCGCTCCATTCTGGAGCGGGATTTCCGATGCCCGCCGACGCACATAACCCGCTGCCTGCGCGGACACAAACACGAGGTGTGTGGCCTGCAGTGGTCGCCCAACCAGCGCTACTTGGCCAGCGGCGGCAACGACAACCGGTTGCTGGTGTGGACGGAGAACTGGCCGGAGCCGATCTACGCCTTCGTCCAGCACAAGGCGGTGGTAAAGGCGCTGGCCTGGTCGCCACACAAATCCGGACTGCTGGCCAGTGGCGGCGGGACTGCCGATCGCTGTCTGCGCTTCTGGAACGTGCTCAACGGCAAGCCGGTGCAGTGCATCGACACGGGAGCCCAGATCAGCAACTTGGCGTGGGCCAGGGACTCCGCGGAGTTGGTCACCACCCACGGACAGGCGCTGCCACAGGTCATCGTCTGGCGCTATCCCTCGCTGAAGCAAGTGGTCCGGCTATCCGGGCACACCCAACGCGTCCTCTATTTAGCCGTCAGTCCGGACAGCGAGTCCATAGTGACCGGGGGAGCGGACGAGACGCTGCGTTTCTGGACCGTATTCAGCAAGCAAAAACCGCCCAAAGCGCCTAGCTCTGTGCTCAACCTGTATCAGTGTATAAGATGAGAACGAAATTGCGACGTACCCTTAGTTATCCGGACTATTACATATTTTTTTTACCAACTAAAAATTGTTTAAGTTCTAAAGGGTCATCCCGACATGTTCTACTTGCAGGATGGACAAAATGCAGCTTCCCTCACGCTGGCCGAGCAATACATTGGGGCCTTCAAGAAGCTGGCCAAGACGAATAACACCATGATCTTGCCCTCCAATCCTGGCGATGTCAATGGCTTCGTGGCCCAGGCCCTGGCGGTGTACAATCACGTTTCCCACTCGAACCAAGCGACCAAGTCTTCGGAGAGCGTTAAGGGTGTGGGCACCTGTTTAAACGCCAAGAATGTCGAGTACAAGGAGTTGCAGGAGGATAAAAACAGTGTAAAAATGAATATTGAATAGGAATGAATAAAAGGTTGTTGCTATTACATTTGCACCACTCATCGTTACGTTATTACCAACGCGAGGCATTTAGATTGTAACAATCAGTTCTTAAAATGGAGGACGGAGCATTTTATTAAATAAATAAGCATTTAGTTTCCACAAACGAGTATTTATTGTGCCCCTCACTTTGGCAGATACTTCAGCAGTCGAACTTCGTGCGATAACCACAAGGCGAAACTCAGGAGAATCAGCGATCCGGATTGATGGGCAGTCGCCAGAGGCACGGGCACGTAGTTCAGCAGCGTGGTTACCCCAAGGGTGGCCTGCGTCCAGGCCATGGCCACCACGGCATTGATGGCCCAGTTCGCCCGCTTGGGCAGCTGCATCCGCCTGGTCACCAGCCACAGGGCTGTGGTCAGGGTCACCGTGCTGATGCCCAGGATGCGGTGGTTGAACTGCACCGTCGTCGGATTCTCGGTTATGTTCCTTTGTATCGGCTCAAACTGCCACATGTCGTCGGGTATCCAACTGTCTCCCATCTTGGGGAACGAGTTGTACACCAATCCGGCGTCCAGTCCGGCCACAAATGCTCCGGAAATGGCTGTCAACAGGACCATGGCCTTTGTGAGATGCGACAGGCCTTTGATATTAAATGCATTCCTGGCCTGGATCACGAATGTGTTGGTGGGGACCAGCATGGCCAAGGCCCTCGACAAGGAGAGTGAGTACAGGACGAAGGCGGCTGCCAGATGGGAGGCCAGTCTGTATTGGGAGACTCGGGGCACATCGTTCGGATCCTGGAAGCGGTCCTCCAGTCCGGACTTAACCATGTACCAGCCCATCAGACCCTGCAGACCAATCAGCGTGCCCAGCAGCAAGACGCTCTTCTTGGTCTTGGCACAGAAGTATCCCTTCCTCCAGAAGTAAATGGCCGGCAGAAGGAAGAATCCGCCAATGGCACGACCCCACATCCTGTGCATGTACTCCATCATAAATATGAACTTGAATTCATCGACTGTCATGTTCACATTTTTCCTAAAGAGTAGGATGGGTTCTTAGTAATTGGATTGATGGGGATTTAGGGAGCTACCCACAGCTTGTACTCCGGATACTGCTGATACAGAGCGAACTCCTGCTCCCACTCCTCCTGGGTTCTGGGCATCCGTTCACCCGTCAGCTTCCAGGTTACCATGGAGAGTCCGGACTCTGTTAGTCTGGTTACGCCGCCTAAAAATAGTAAACTTTAGTTAAAAACTATTAATATTCGAAAAAGTAAATCTCTACCTAAGCCAACTGCCACAAAAACCATGCCGCTGACTCCCAGAAACCATCTTCCCACGGTTTTGTCGCTCTTTGGAATACTTATGGGTTTTATCGCTGGAATTTCCTGTAAGATATTTATAAGTATCAATAGATAATCATTTATAAACAAAATAATACAGTTTAAAAATAATCATTGATAATCACCTTTATCGCTGTTTGCGCAATAGTTTGATGAAACCGGGGACCGGGCACCAGCAACTTTATGAGACTAGTTCTTTTCTGGATCATTCGCAGCATGGTGTTAATTAACTTACGAGCCTTACTATTGCTTAAAACAAATATTTAAAGAGTTATTTTGAATTAATTTTAACTTTATTTACAAAGCCGTTTGCAGGTGTAACAGCAGCTGATGCTCAAAGAAAAAATACTAGTACGATTTTTTAACATACCTAAAGAATATTGATATTATGTAGCTTGACCAGACTGGTCACACTTTTTATTCTCAACATATTATTTGCGGCTTCAGATAAACAATTTTGCCGATTAAAATGGAAACAATATTAAATACGCAGTTTGAGCAGCTGCAAAAAGCCATCGAGGGAATAATGGAGGCGAAGAGCAAGGTAAAATGTGTATTTTGAACATGGTATAAAGCGTATTTCACAGCTTAACTATTTGCAGGGGCAGTCATCTGACGAAGGACGCAAGGCGGCCACTTTAATGTTTGTGGCTCTGAAGCACGCAAATCGCGAGGTCAAGCACAATATCAAGGCTGGACGGGATAAACTGCACCTGGAGAAGTGCAAGGTCGACCTGAGCCGCCTCCAGCTGCAGAACCTTCTGTACGAAGTGAGCCACTTGAAGAAGGAGATCGTGCGCTGCCAGAAGTTTAAGAGTCGGGACACCAGTCTAGAGCTTCTCTCGGAGGCTGAGTACGCCGACAAGTTGCCGAACATGGCCAACGAGAAGGAGGACTTGTCCAGCCACAAGCAGCACCTGCACCGCCTGGACTGCGAGCTGCGCCTGCGGAAGGATCTCGACAAGCAGTACAGCGCCCTGCTGACCTCCAAGCAGGAACTGCTGCAGGACAACCTCAGCCACGCCCAGAGGTACATCTCCTTCGCGCCTGCCCTGCGCACCCTGCTCGGCGCCACGAAGCCGCTGCACGATGCCCTCCAGCTGTCCCTCGACGTGGAGTGGAAGCTGAGCGCCGTGGTCAAGTATCTGCCGAAGCCCCTTTACATTTTGTTCATCAACCTGCAATCTCTGCAAAGGGCGAGCGAGGACCAATCTTTCACCGCCGAGGTGGTGGGCTATGAGAGCGAGGCTCAGATGCAGGAGTTGCTCAAGGAGAAGCAGTATGCCACATTGCACCACGAGCAGAATGAAAAGGAAACCACATCGCGGGAGAAGCCTTTGGAGAATAGTTTGGAGGACGCACTGGCTCCTCATCCATTGCACATTTGCATGACGGTAAGCAGTAATGCCTCCCATACATCAGTAAATTTACAAGCTATCTTTATAGATTGGAGCAGCTGGATCGAATCAGCTTATTTTGCAGATTCGTTATTTCCAGTTGATTAAGTGCGCCACTGTCTGGGGGCAACTAAACCCCTCCAGCAATGGCAACAGCCTGGGGTAAATCTTTATCAACGTAATATAAAAAATATCATAATAACAACTTGTCTTTACACAGTGATACCAACTTTGTTCACTACCTCCTGCGACATTTATACACCAATGACTTGGGTAATGAAATACCCATTCCTGGAATTGAGTACGAGGTAGGACTTAAATTCAATTCGTTTGCTTAACAAACTCTAAACACTCTATTTTAGCTTCGAAACTCTGATCTGACAGCTGACGAATGTACCCGCTATCTGAAGGCCAAAGACTTTGGAAAACCTTTCTGTTGGCTGCAAAGCATGTGCTCCATTCCAACCGTGAACAGTTCCATGCTGTACAATCACGAACTGAACTTGAACAAGAACACCCGGGAGATTATTGATCGTCTTGCCAAACGCTGGAACTCGTGGCTGCGATTGAGCCAGCAGATTCGCGGGCTGACGTACAAGGACATTGATTTGTACACTCTGAAGGAAAACATCTATCCTGCAGGCCTTTCGTGCAGCCTTGTCCAATGGACTGCCATTACCCACGAAGAGTTTCATTCGCAAATTTCAGACGTATTTAATGTTTCATCAGACGACAAGGGTATTACATATAACTCTTATCGCGCTGTTATCGTCCGGGGCTCCGCCAAAATGGAGTGTTTTATCAGAATTCCGAGCAGTTATCCTCTGGAAATGCCTCTTTGGATTTTAAATGTACACTGGAACGGCTGCCATACCTCGCAAAACAATTCGGCCATAAAGGTTAATAGTTACACCCCTCTCTAATCTAGAAAAACATTAATAGTTGCATTTTTTAGATGATGGAGTTCTGGACCAACTCGCTGCAGCCCAAACAGTTGGAGGCCAACGAACGCCTACTGTATGCTCAACTTTTCCGCACCATCTACAGCTTCGATATATTCCTCGAAACGGAGGGCTCCTTGCAAAGCACCGTCGAGTACAACAAGGAAAAGCCTTACATAAGCGCCTTCGCCAAGCGGAGCCGTTCGCGGCCGTACAAATACATCAAAAAGGGATCGGTGTACGCGTTCAAGCAGTGACGGTTTGAAATCGAATATTGTACAAAGCTTCAATGCAGTTACTAAACATTTTCACAGTTTATGTTTATTACGTTTAGTAATACAATAAATAAGTAACATTTAAAGCTAGCTACGACTTCATTGGCAGTTGATCTTCTGGGAAGAGGTCGCCGCCAAGGATCCCGGAGGCAGCGCCGACGCAGAAGTGTTCTCAACAGCCTCTCGACTCTCGTCGGGCATCACTTTGTCAACAACGTGCTTCACAATCAGCCCTTCGTCACCCAGATAGCAGACAGAGTACCCATCGTACCAGGCCTCCTGATCCTTCAGCACTTCCTTCAGCTGCCAGATTTTGTACTTCCAAAACTGGAACATGACCTTCAGGCCGGAAATGCCCCGCACTCGCCACCTAATCCTCACCGTATAGTCGTCCTGGTGCTTTGTGATCTTGAGGACCTCGAACTTCACGTAGGCGTACTTCAGGTGCCCCACTGTCCGCAAAATGGCGATCTGTTTGACGTAGTGATACAGGCCCACCGTGTGCTTGCCCGTGATGTTGTTCTGGAAGATGAGTCCCGGACTGTATATGGAATAGTCCAGGGGCTCCACGAACAACTTGGGCAGCGTGGTTCTCAGCACCTCGTAGGCTCGGTCCAGGTCCTCCGGCTTCCTCGCGTTGTCTTTGGTGCTGCCGGGATCCCTTTCCGCGTTGGTACTCTCGTGGAGACTCCGACTTTGCTGGAGGCTACCGGTTATATGGCAATTCAACAGCTTTTGGTGGTTCGCTGCAGGAGTGGGTGCATTGAGCTGCATGGCGGACGCCCACGCCCGCTCCTTGGAGCACCAGCGGGCCATCCAGCTGCTCCTTCTTATTGATAACATCCCGAAATTTCGCATCATCTTTGCAAGGACTTTGTGCTACACTTCCTTCACCGCTGCTTGATTGCCCTCGACACACAAATCTACGTCGGTTGTCTGTTAAACCATTCAATTGTTACGTTGGTCCAGGTTATCAGGCTATTTTTCGTTGGCGGTTCCCAAGAACTTGGTGAGCTCGTGTTTAGGTAACAACATTTGGAAATGAAATACGGCAAAAATCATATGGTGGCAGTGTTGTGTAACTTTTTATTATGCTCGGTGGGCGAAGTACCTGTTCCTATTGATAGGGGTATTCAAACTGTTGATTCAAAATAATTATTTATATTCTATTAGACGATTATACACTTTGAGCCTTTGCACAAATAAAGGTTTATTATGTTATATTCAACTGAAAACTTTTTCGGATATCTAACAATAAGTAATTTATTGCTGTTAACAAAAATTGTCAAATTGAAATGACCGTTATTTTTTTTTTGATTCTGTCGAAAGCTATATGTTTTTTGTAACAATTCGATCAAATTGAAAATCTATAAAATAAAAGCAGACAAAATTGAAAACTATAAAGAAAAGTTACCTCGCAGAACCTCAACAAATATCGAATCCCAGCAGCTGAATCGATTTTCGACCCCTTCGTAACGGGAAACTGTTGCATTGTACAGTACTACATGGTTTTTATGCGCAGACATCCTGCGCAGACCAATTTGTTACAAGCTCGAATCACACACAAATCTGGGAGCATACACATATATTTGTCTACAAGTAAACACGTTGTTTACAGACACCTAGCCATATAACACTAATTTAAGCTAAGGAGCTTTTGTTGGCTGAAAAATCGACTTTTATTTGAGCTTAAACCTATAAACCCTCGTACTATGACGCATTAATCAGTGACGGTATTATTGAGTGCCAAATACTTGATTTAGTTTCTATTGTCTATTCAACTCTGCTAGCCTTAGTATTGAGAAAAATCAATAGGAAGTAAATAAAAATGTTACATACCTAGGATACGCTTTGTGGATATTTAAGAAACTATAATCAATTTTTTTTATTGCGAATTGACGTATTCAAAATGTACGGAATCAGTCAATCAACTGTAAACGTAAGTGTTCGACCGGCTATGGAATGAGTTGGCGGTTTCAATCGGACCTACTGCGGAACCAACTGTGGTTGCCTCGCCTTTATTCCACCGAGATTATTGATTGGCCATGAAACTTGATCAATATTGCTTCCCTTGCAGAATCAACGCTTTCGAGTTCGTGATATGGATAACGAGCAAATCATGTCCACTTTTGGGAACATAGGCCACCTACTGAACATCGCTGTGGAACGATTCATAACGATTGGAGAGATAATTGCCGAGGAAAATATTGACATCAAGGGAGACATGTACGAGGCTGCCAAAGAAGCCAGAGATGCAGGTGGGAATTAATTAACTAGTTAACTAATTTAACCCAAATTTATTTATGTTAATGCAATGTTCTGCAGGAAAATCAATTGAACGACTATGTGATGTATCACCTTTGGGTGGCATGGAGCTTCGCCACCACATTGAGCCTCTGAAGGACTATGGCGCCATTATCCTGGCGGCCAGGTCCCTACTGTCCTCTGTTACGCGGATCCTACTGCTGGTGGACATTATCGTTGTGAAGAAACTACTGACCGCCAAGAAGCGAGCCTCCGAGAGCCTGGAAAAACTGGAGTCGGTGATGAACTTCACCGAATTCGTGCGGGCCTTCTCCGTCTTCGGCACGGAGATGATCGAGCTGGCCTACCTCACCGGTCACCATCGGAACTCCTTCAAGGAGGAGCGGCGGCGGGCCCAGATGTTCTCAGCCCGTCAGATCCTGGAGAAGTCTATTGCCATACTGCTGACGTCCTCGAAGAACAGCCTGATCCACAGCGACTGTGTGATTGTGAAGGAGAACCGCGACACGGTCTTTTGCCAGATACGAAGGGCCATGGACCTCATCCACTTTGTGGTGAAGGACAGCATCTTCGATTCGGCGAAGCACATGCCCTTCGACAAGCAGGCCAGCAATCCGAACTACGAGAACGAGAGCATATACACGACAATAAAGCGCATTGTAAACCTCATCAAGAGGTACAAGTACCAGATGAGCTACTACGAGAGCAACAACGAGGGGAATAACAACTCCGACGCTTACTTTAATTTCCTGGACGACGATCTCTGGAAGTCCGAAAAGAACCTGGCCCCCACATCGGCGGGCGGCGGTGGACGCATGGTGAACAACACCAACTTCAGGAAGCACCTCAGTTCCGAGAGCATGGACCTGCGCGAGGAGCTGTCGGTGGCATTCGAGAAGCTATTCGAGAAGGCCCACGACTTCACAGACTCCCCGTACATAAGTCACAACCATCGAAAGAACATACTGTCCTACTGCGACAACTGCAAGCTGGAGTTCGACCTGTATCTGAACACCATCATGAAGGACCAGCACGAGAGCGCCGGGGTCCAGGTGAAGGGTCGCGACCCGGAGCTGGGCATGCTGAGCAGTCTGGAGGAGCTGTGCAAGCAGCTGGTCATCTCCGTGTCCAGCCAAATCGATGACTTCAACGAGTCCCTGAAGATCTGCTCCAAGCTGGTCAAATCGTTCCACGTCCTGGCAACGAACTACGACATCGACAATCTAAACCAACGCTCCACGAAGTTCCACGACTGCTGCGACCACATCTTCGACATCTGCAAGCTCCTGCAGCACATTGCGCCCACGGAGAGGTTGCAGGTGCAGGCCAAGTGCCTGGCCATCAATCTGCGGATCTACGGACCGCAGGTCTTCATCGCGGCCAAGATCCTGTGGAAGTACTCGAACAGCAGTGCGGCCAACGAGAACTTCGAGTCCTTCTCGGACATGTGGAAGTGGCTGACGAACGAAATTTCCATGATCGCCAAGAAGATACTTGTATCAATTAATACGACTAAGAACGATAGAGAAGCTGAAACTGAGGTGAGTCCCCAAAAACTCTCACAACACTATTGACTACTGTCCCTATCTACCTGCCCTCGGTTCTTTCAGAAATGTGAAAGCACAGATAAACTAACAAAATCCGGTGTACCTGCAACAGAAGATGGAGAAATGGTTGAGTATTCTGGCCTCGAAGGCAAAAACAATGGAGATCTAAACACATATCAATCAAAATGGAGTGAAGACTTGTCGGACGACAACGACATTTTAAAGAGAGCCAAGAACATGTCAGCTATGGCTTTCCTAATGTATCAGTTTACAAAGGGCAACGGTTCTCTAAGAACAACTCAGGATTTGTTTACTCAAGCCGAATATTTTGCGGAGGAAGCCAATCGACTTTACAAAGTCCTCCGCCACTTTTCATACCAGGTAACATCTCTATTCTCCTTTAGAAAAGTATTTCTAATATGTAACAAATGTAACCATATGTGCATACAGGTTCCCGCTAGTGACAACAAAAAGGATCTCCTTAACATTTTAGATAGAGTGCCGACTTTTGTCCAAGCACTGCAATTTACAGTCAAAGACCACACGGTTGGTAAAGCTGCCACTTTTGTGAAGGTCGATCATGTCATCAGAGAAACCAAAAACCTGATGAACGTTATAAATAAAGTAGTATCAAAGTGCTTTGAGTGCGCAACTAAGGTAAATAGGTCTAAGCCAAGATATGCGGCCATTTCATATAGTTAAGATTGCAAATATTTTAATGTGTATGAGGTTTATAATTTACTGTGATATTAAAGCATGCATTATTACAGGTATGATTTTTATAACATTTTTTATTTCAATGGAGATGAGAAGAATCGATTTGGCTTTTGTTCTTTGGGATTCTATTGAACTCCTCAACAATATAATTAAGCACCACATCTTGTTAAACATAAGAGCAACAGCTTCTTTACCAACATAATTACCATTATAATAATTGAAGTCGCATTGTTCCCTTTCAATATATTTAAAGCTATCGTAAAATTGTATATAATTTTGAATTGCTCGATATTGTAGTTTTAAAGAGAATTTCGTTTTGTTTTATACAGAAGATTATACAATACATCTGTATATTCTTTGCTTATATTTATTACCTTTTTATTAAAGAGATACTGTCTGCTTAATTTGTAAAATACGTATTGCTATTGAGCATTTTAATATAGCTCTTACTTATGTTTTGTATTTTGTTCTTGCTAGCTATAAGCTATAAAGTTGTTTCTTAAGCAACTTACTAAAATATTCAAATGTCCCCCTTGCAGTACAAACTAAATTTAACTGGGATAACTGGAGGACTCACCTCGGAGAGGTCGAACGAGAACATGGCCGGTGGAATGTGCGACTCCAAAGGAACGACGAGCAGCAGCGAGGGGAGCATGTGACATTACGGGATGGCTCGAAGAGCCAAGGGAGATGCACGGAGGACGAGGGTATCATTTTTACTGTTCTGAGCCCAAACCTTTTATTATTGTATTTATAGTGTACACTGTTAGCATTCTTAATACATTCGATTTTTGTGTATCAGTTGAGGCCGCTTCTAGCGTTAATTAATGTCAAAAACTTTATTAACATACAAAATCCAATTAGTTGTCTTAACAGCACGATCTTATAATGCATATTTTGTTTCACTACATTCAAAAACTAACGGCAATAAAGGTAATGAATGATGCAGATATGTATATGAATGGTTTTTAAGTGAATCTATAAATCTGTTCGTAAATATTTCCTATTAGTTTCATTTATGATCTGTGTTTGGGGACGATTGTTGCAGCAGTTTGTCTTGGGTTCTTGCGACAAATTGTAAACTTTTAGGGCAACTGTTGAGGAGTCTTTCAATTGATCTGTTTGGACTGTTGAATTCTTAACTTTTAACAGGTTTTTGAACAGCATTAAGTCCAGAGCAAACAAAGCTGCGCAGATGAAAGAAAGTGTTCCCAGGGAATAGGCATAAATTAGAAGATCCTCGGGTAACTGTTCCACTGTAAAAAATATCAGTAGACCTTGAAAAGAACGTTTTTTGTCAGTTACTTTGAATGTAATTGTATTCATTGACAATTACCCTCTATGGTGAAAAATATAACTCCACAGGTCAAAAGAATTATTTCGGCTGTACCATAGTTCGAGGTTGTATCAATAATTCTATAACAAAAAATAAAATATTTTTACAACAAGTAGTTATAGCTGTAGATGATTCACAACTGCAAAGTAATTACCTTGTGAGAAGTAAACGGCTGAAATAAAGGTGTATCCCAGAAAAGTAAGAGTGCTGAAATCGTCGCCCTCTTTTGACCAAGAAATATTGTTCAAGAGTGTCCATTCCCGGGATTGTTTTTTGTTTACGACAAACACCCTCTCCGAATGTTTGTCTGACAATCTTTTAACAATCAACGCTGCCACTGTAGCAATCTATCAATAAATTAAACTGAACTCGATTAGGTTCTCAAAAGTTTTCCACTAAATGGGTTCACCCAATAAAACTTTGATTGTGATCATGAAAAGATACTTGCAAGCTGGATAACTTTGGTGCATATACAAGCCGCTAGTCCCATGTTAGACGTTCTTAACGAATACTTTAATACTGAGTACTGAAGCACGTACGTTCAAAATTTACCTGACCCATGCAAATTTTCTCACATTTGGTTTCGTTGTTTAGCGTGGGAAAAGACGAAGTCAAAGAGTGACTGGGCCAAGAGAAATATTCATTTACAGACGTACTTAGCCACTGCTTTGGCTTTCAACCAATATTAACCCATACCTTGAACTATAGAACCAAACGAGCGCACTTCAGCCTCTGTGGCGAATGTTGTTTTATGCTTGTGCCCTTATCAGCAGAATAAATATCAATAAAATCAATACATGTGGATGCTTGATCTGTCTGTAAAAAACTAAAAACAAAAAGGCAAGGCAAATACAGAAGCTCTGTGAAAAAGATTGCCTTGTGCTTTATATTCTTATCAGTGCGATTACAATAAAATTGGCACAGTGACCTGAATAAATTGAGAACAGTAGATACTCTTATAATAACTTTTATAAGTTTTTACATTTCAATTTAAATTAAATTACACATAGCGTCTAATAAAGAGTTGTTTACCTTATACAATTTTATTATGAACTGAATAATTTGCTAGTACTACTCTTATATTAACTGTCTAATGAACTTATTAGTTTCATTTAAAAAAAAATTAAGAAAGAAATAAATTATAATTACTCTCTTTAAAATTAAGCGAAATTGATGTTTGATTTCACTATTTAGTAAAAGTTTAAAGTTATCATACAAGTTCAAGTACCCGACTTTTTTAGGGGTATACAAAGTAGGGAAGCCATATAGTACATCACAACGCGATCCTCAGTTTTGTTAAGGCAATCGGAGTGTACAAAGCGTTCCCGTCGTATCGCAGCTAGAAGCAATTAATAATAATAAATTGAAAAAACTGTTATATGATAAGCGTATGCATAATTGGGGCCGGAACAGCAGGTCTTTGCTGTGCCCGACACTCCATTGAGAACGGCTTCCATACGACTGTATTCGAACTATCTGACCGAATTGGAGGAACCTGGGTGTACAATGAGGCAACAGGTGTTGTCAATGGCATCGATGTTCACAGCAGCATGTACAAAAATTTACGGTAGGCCTTAGTCATTATTCCAAAAACCTTGGGACACCAAATACTATAAGGGATATTCGAAAATAGCACTAATCTTCCAAAGGAAGTCATGGGCTTTCCGGACTTTGAAATCGGACAGAATGCGGTTTCCTATGTGAGATCCGACGAAATCTGTGATTTCCTCAACAATTACGCCGACCATTTTGAACTGAAAAAGCATATAAGGTTTAACACCTATGTTATTCGAGTTGTGCAAAGGAATTCAAAGTGGCAAGTAAGTCTTATGGTCAGCTTTAATTATCATTCACTAACCGAACCGTTTGCAGGTCCTTTTCAAAAATGTAGTTACAAACAAAGTGGAAATCCTTTACTTCGATAAGGTAATGGTGGCAAACGGGCATTACCACACCCCAAACTATGGTAAAATACCCAATTTGAATCGCTTTAAGGGCGATTACTTGCACAGCCACGATTTCAGAAGTAGGGAAGTTTTCGAAGGTAATTTGTACAAGTGGTTGCACAAACGCCATCAATAAAATATTATTAAATGTTCTATTTTGCACCAAGGTAAATCGGTTCTTGTTATTGGAGCTGGACCAAGTGGCATGGACCTATCTAATATTATCTCCCGATCGGCGAAACGAGTAACAATAAGTCACCACTTGACTGATATTGGGAAAAACATTTTCTTTGACAATGTGCAACAGAAACCCGATGTTCGAGAACTCGATGAAAACGGGGCCTATTTTGTGGACGGATCCTACGAGCAGTTCGACACCATTTTCTTTTGCACAGGATATAAGTATGCCTTCCCTTTCCTGACAGTTAATTCTGGCATCTATGTGGAGGACAACTTTGTCCAGGAGTTGTACAAGCAGTGCATCAACATAAGAAACCCTTCGATGGCCCTGATTGGATTGCCGTTCTACGTTTGTGCCGCACAAATGATGGACCTTCAGGCTCGGTTCATCATGAGCTACTACAATGGATCCAATAAGCTTCCATCCACAGAGGAGATGCTGAAGGACACCCAAGAAAAAATGGACAAGCTTTGGGAAGAGGGCTACCGGAAACGACATGCTCATATGCTGGGCCCCAAACAAGTAAGATTGAAATCAGATTTGCTTTACTTTTAGCTTCCATAAAGAAATGTTTTGTTCTTTTCAAGATTTACTATTTTTCGGACTTGGCGGAAACTGCTGGCGTAAAAAACATCAAGGCTGTTATGACGAAGTTACACAACGAAAGCAGCAAGTGTTTCAATGAGAACTTACTCCATTTCCGGAAGGACAATTTTGAAATTTTGGACGATGAAACGTTTGTCAAAATAAATTAGAGTTATTTTAAAAAATTTATATAACAAATAATGGACTAAAGCTTGTATAAACTTCATACATTATAAACATATTCTAAAACATTAAAATATCAAAAACTCGACCCGAAAGTCCAAGCCAACATATAAATGCAGATTCTTGGAAAATTAAAGTTCAAACCTTAAGAGCTACGCCTTTTTAACTTTAAAAGCAAAATTTTAACGCAGATTCTTAGAAAACTAAGCCACAAACCTATAGTGGTATGCCTTTTTGGAATCGGATTTCGGAGAGAAAAGTAATGCAATTAGAACTGCTGGTTTTAGGTCATATTTCAACGAAGCTATTTTTGGGAAAAATAGAAAGGGGTTACATCATTAAAATATCGGAAAAACCAAGCCAAAATTTAAATGCAGATTCTTGGAAAACTAAGTCTCAAACCTAAAGAGCTATTCCTTTTTAAAATCAGATATCTTTAAGTAAAGTTATGGCCTTGAAATGGCTAGATTTAAATGAAAATGAAAATTTTGTTAATTCGTTAAAAAAAACGACATTAACTTTAATAGCAAAATTTAAACGCAGATTCTTAGAAAACTAAGCCACAAACCTATAGAGGTATGCCTTTTGGAATCGGATTTCGGAGAGAAAAGTAATGCAATTAGAACTGCTGGTTTTAGGTCATATTTCAACGAAGCTATTTTTGGGAAAAATAGAAAGGGGTTACATCATTAAAATATCAGAAAAACCAAGCCAAAATTTAAATGCAGATTCTTGGAAAACTAAGTCTCAAACCTAAAGAGCTATTCCTTTTTAAAATCAGATATCTTTAAGTAAAGTTATGGCCTTGAAATGGCTAGATTTAAATGAAAATGAAAATTTTGTTAATTCGTTAAAAAAAACGACATTAACTTTAATAGCAAAATTTAAACGCAGATTCTTAGAAAACTAAGCCACAAACCTATAGAGGTATGTCTTTTTGGAATCGGATTTCGGACAGAAATGTTATGCAATTAGAACTGCTGGTTTAGGTCATTTTTCAACGAAGCCATTTTTGGGAAAAATAGAAAGGGGTTACATCATTAAAATATCAAAAAATTGACCCGAAATTACAAGCCGACATTTACATGCAGATTCTTGGAAAATTAAGTCTCAAACCTAAAGAGCTATTCCTTTTTAAAATCAGATATCTTTAAGAAAAGTTATGGCCTTGAAATGGCTGGATTTAGGTCACTTTTCTGCAAAGCCATTTTTTTACAATGTAAGTTTTGTTAAATCGACAGGAAAAACGCCATTAACTTTAATAGCAAAATTTAAACGCAGATTCTTAGAAAACTAAGCCACAAACCTATAGAGGTATGCCTTTTCGGAATCGGATTTCGGAGAGAAAAGTTATGCAATTAGAACTGCTGGTTTTAGGTCATTTTTCAACGAAGCCATTTTTGGGAAAAATAAAAAGGGGTTACATCATTAAAATATCAAAAAATCGACCCGAAATTACAAGCCGACATTTAAATGCAGATTCTTGAAAATTAAGTCTCAAACCTAAAGAGCTAATCCTTTTTAAAATCAGATATCTTTAAGAAAAGTTATGGCCTTGAAATGGCTGGATTTAGGTCACTTTTCTGCAAAGCCATTTTTTTACAATGTAAATTTTGTTAAATCGACAGGAAAAACGCCATTAACTTTAATAGCAAAATTTAAACGCAGATTCTTAGAAAACTAAGCCACAAACCAATAGAGGTATGCCTTTTCGGAATCGGATTTCGGAGAGAAAAGTTATGCAATTAGAACTGCTGGTTTTAGGTCATATTTCAACGAAGCTATTTTTGAGAAAAATAGAAAGGGGTTACATCATTAAAATATCAGAAAAACCAACCCAAAATCACAAGCAAAAATTTAAATGCAGATTCTTGGAAAACGAAGTCTCAAACCTAAAGAGCTATTCCTTTTTAAAATCAGATATCTTTAAGAAAAGTTATGGCCTTGAAATGGCTAGATTTAAATAAAAATGAAAATTTTGTTAATTCGTTAAAAAAAACGACATTAACTTTAATAGCAAAATTTAAACGCAGATTCTTAGAAAACTAAGCCACAAACCTACAGAGGTATGCCTTTTCGGAATCGGATTTCGGAGAGAAAAGTTATGCAATTAGAACTGCTGGTTTTAGGTCATATTTCAACGAAGCTATTTTTGAGAAAAATAGAAAGGGGTTACATCATTAAAATATCAGAAAAACCAACCCAAAATCACAAGCCAAAATTTAAATGCAGATTCTTAGAAAACTAAGTCTCAAACCTAAAGAGCTATTCCTTTTTAAAATCAGATATCTTTAAGAAAAGTTATGGCCTTCAAATGGCTGGATTTAGGTCACTTTTCTGCAAAGCCATTTTTTTACAATGTAAATTTTGTTAAATCGACAGGAAAAACGCCATTAACTTTAATAGCAAAATTTAAACGCAGATTCTTAGAAAACTAAGCCACAAACCTATAGAGGTATGCCTTTTCGGAATCGGATTTCGGAGAGAAAAGTTATGCAATTAGAACTGCTGGTTTTAGGTCATTTTTCAACGAAGCCATTTTTGGGAAAAATAGAAAGGGGTTACATCATTAAAATATCAAAAAATCGATCCGAAATTACAAGCCGACATTTAAATGCAGATCTTAGAAAACTAAGCCACAAACCTATAGAGGTATGCCTTTTCGGAATCGGATTTCGGAGAGAAAAGTTATGCAATTAGAACTGCTGGTTTTAGGTCATATTTCAACGAAGCTATTTTTGAGAAAAATAGAAAGGGGTTACATCATTAAAATATCAGAAAATTGACCCGAAATTACAAGCCGACATTTACATGCAGATTCTTGGAAAATTAAGTCTCAAACCTAAAGAGCTATTCCTTTTTAAAATCAGATATCTTTAAGAAAAGTTATGGCCTTGAAATGGCTGGATTTAGGTCACTTTTCTGCAAAGCCATTTTTTTACAATGTAAGTTTTGTTAAATCGACAGGAAAAACGCCATTAACTTTAATAGCAAAATTTAAACGCAGATTCTTAGAAAACTAAGCCACAAACCTATAGAGGTATGCCTTTTCGGAATCGGATTTCGGAGAGAAAAGTTATGCAATTAGAACTGCTGGTTTTAGGTCATTTTTCAACGAAGCCATTTTTGGGAAAATAAAAAGGGGTTACATCATTAAAATATCAAAAAATCGACCCGAAATTACAAGCCGACATTTAAATGCAGATTCTTGAAAATTAAGTCTCAAACCTAAAGAGCTAATCCTTTTTAAAATCAGATATCTTTAAGAAAAGTTATGGCCTTGAAATGGCTGGATTTAGGTCACTTTTCTGCAAAGCCATTTTTTTACAATGTAAATTTTGTTAAATCGACAGGAAAAACGCCATTAACTTTAATAGCAAAATTTAAACGCAGATTCTTAGAAAACTAAGCCACAAACCAATAGAGGTATGCCTTTTCGGAATCGGATTTCGGAGAGAAAAGTTATGCAATTAGAACTGCTGGTTTTAGGTCATATTTCAACGAAGCTATTTTTGAGAAAAATAGAAAGGGGTTACATCATTAAAATATCAGAAAAACCAACCCAAAATCACAAGCAAAAATTTAAATGCAGATTCTTGGAAAACGAAGTCTCAAACCTAAAGAGCTATTCCTTTTTAAAATCAGATATCTTTAAGAAAAGTTATGGCCTTGAAATGGCTAGATTTAAATAAAAATGAAAATTTTGTTAATTCGTTAAAAAAAACGACATTAACTTTAATAGCAAAATTTAAACGCAGATTCTTAGAAAACTAAGCCACAAACCTACAGAGGTATGCCTTTTCGGAATCGGATTTCGGAGAGAAAAGTTATGCAATTAGAACTGCTGGTTTTAGGTCATATTTCAACGAAGCTATTTTTGAGAAAAATAGAAAGGGGTTACATCATTAAAATATCAGAAAAACCAACCCAAAATCACAAGCCAAAATTTAAATGCAGATTCTTAGAAAACTAAGTCTCAAACCTAAAGAGCTATTCCTTTTTAAAATCAGATATCTTTAAGAAAAGTTATGGCCTTCAAATGGCTGGATTTAGGTCACTTTTCTGCAAAGCCATTTTTTTACAATGTAAATTTTGTTAAATCGACAGGAAAAACGCCATTAACTTTAATAGCAAAATTTAAACGCAGATTCTTAGAAAACTAAGCCACAAACCTATAGAGGTATGCCTTTTCGGAATCGGATTTCGGAGAGAAAAGTTATGCAATTAGAACTGCTGGTTTTAGGTCATTTTTCAACGAAGCCATTTTTGGGAAAAATAGAAAGGGGTTACATCATTAAAATATCAAAAAATCGATCCGAAATTACAAGCCGACATTTAAATGCAGATCTTAGAAAACTAAGCCACAAACCTATAGAGGTATGCCTTTTCGGAATCGGATTTCGGAGAGAAAAGTTATGCAATTAGAACTGCTGGTTTTAGGTCATATTTCAACGAAGCTATTTTTGAGAAAAATAGAAAGGGGTTACATCATTAAAATATCAGAAAAACCAACCCAAAATCACAAGCCAAAATTTAAATGCAAATTCTTAGAAAACTAAGTCTCAAACCTAAAGAGCTATTCCTTTTTAAAATCAGATATCTTTAAGAAAAGTTATGGCCTTGAAATGGCTGGATTTAGGTCACTTTTCTGCAAAGCCATTTTTTTACAATGTAAATTTTGCTAAATCAACAGGAAAAACGCCATTAACTTTAATAGCAAAATTTAATTTAATTCGTTAAAAAAAACGACATTAACTTTAATAGCAAAATTTAAACGCAGATTCTTAGAAAACTAAACCACAAACCTATAGAGGTATGCCTTTTCGGAATCGGATTTCGGAGAGAAAAGTTATGCAATTAGAACTGCTGGTTTTAGGTCATTTTTCAACGAAGCCATTTTTGGGAAAAATAGAAAGGGGTTACATCATTAAAATATCAAAAAATCGACCCGAAATTACAAGCCGACATTTAAATGCAGATTCTTGAAAAATTAAGATGTCTTTAAGAAAAGTTATGGCCTTGAAATGGATGGATTTAGGTCACTTTTCTGCAAAGCCATTTTTTTTACAATGTAAATTTTGTTAAATAGACAGGGAAAACGCCATTAACTTTAAAAGAAAAATTTACACGCAGATTCTTAGAAAACTAAGCCACAAACCTATAGAGGTATGCCTTTTCGGAATCGGATTTCGGAGAGAAAAGTTATGCAATTAGAACTGCTGGTTTTAGGTCATTTTTCAACGAAGCCATTTTGGGAAAAATAGAAAGGGGTTACATCATTAAAATATCAAAAAATCGATCCGAAATTACAAGCCGACATTTAAATGCAGATCTTAGAAAACTAAGCCACAAACCTATAGAGGTGCCTTTTCGGAATCGGATTTCGGAGAGAAAAGTTATGCAATTAGAACTGCTGGTTTTAGGTCATTTTTCAACGAAGCCATTTTTGGGAAAAATAGAAAGGGGTTACATCATTAAAATATCAAAAAATCGACCCGAAATTACAATCCGAAATTTAAATGCAGATTCTTGGAAAATTAAGTCTCAAAACTAAAGAGCTATTCCTTTTTAAAATCAGATATCTCTAAGAAAAGTTATGGCCTTGAAATGGCTGGATTTAGGTTACTTTTCTGCAAAGCCATTTTTTTACAATGTAAATTTTGTTAAATCGACAGGAAAAACGCCATTAACTTTAATAGCAAAATTTAAACGCAGATTCTTAGAAAACTAAGCCACAAACCTATAGAGGTATGCCTTTTCGGAATCGGATTTCGGAGAGAAAAGTTGTGCAATTAGAACTGCTGGTTTTAGGTCATTTTTCAACGAAGCCATTTTTGGGAAAAATAAAAAGGGGTTACATCATTAACATATCAAAAAATTGACCCGAAATTACAAGCCGACATTTAAATGCAGATTCTTAGAAAACTAAGCCACAAACCTATAGTGGTATGCCTTTTCGGAATCGGATTTCGGAGAGAAAAGTTATGCAATTAGAACTGCTGGTTTTAGGTCATTTTTCAACGAAGCCATTTTTGGGAAAAATAGAAAGGGGTTACATCATTAAAATATCAAAAAATCGACCCGAAATTACAAGCCGAAATTTAAATGCAGATTCTTGGAAAATTAAGCCTCAAAACTAAAGAGCTATTCCTTTTTAAAATCAGGTATCTTAAAGAAAAGTTATGGCCTTGAAATGGATGGATTTAGGTCACTTTTCTGCAAAGCCGTTTTTTTACAATGTAAATTTTGTTAAGTCGACAGGAAAAACGCCATTAACTTTAATAGCAAAATTTATACGCAGATTCTTAGAAAACTAAGCCACAAACCTATAGAGGTATGCCTTTTCGGAATCGGATTTCGGAGAGAAAAATTATGCAATTAGAACTGCTGGTTTTAGGTCATTTTTCAACGAAGCCATTTTTGTGAAAAATAGAAAGGGGTTACATCATTAAAATATCAAAAAATCGACCCGAAATTACAAGCCGACATTTAAATGCAGATTCTTAGAAAACTAAGCCACAAACCTATAGAGGTATGCCTTTTCGGAATCGGATTTCGGAGAGAAAAGTTATGCAATTATAACTGCTGGTTTTAGGTCATTTTTCAACGAAGCCATTTTTGGGAAAAATAGAAAGGGGTTACATCATTAAAATATCAAAAAATCGACCCGAAATTACAAGCCGACATTTAAATGCAGATTCTTAGAAAACTAAGTCTCAAACCTAAAGAGCTATTCCTTTTTAAAATCAGATATCTTAAGAAAAGTTATGGCCTTGAAATGGCTGGATTTAGGTCACTTTTCTGCAAAGCCATTTTTTTACAATGTAAATTTTGTTAAATCGACAGGAAAAACGCCATTAGCTTTAATAGCAAAATTTAAACGCAGATTCTTAGAAAACTAAGCCACAAACCTATAGAGGTATGCCTTTTCGGAATCGGATTTCGGAGAGAAAAGTTATGCAATTAGAACTGCTGGTTTTAGGTCATTTTTCAACGAAGCCATTTTTGGGAAAAATAGAAAGGGGTTACATCATTAAAATATCAAAAAATCGATCCGAAATTACAAGCCGACATTTAAATGCAGATCTTAGAAAACTAAGCCACAAACCTATAGAGGTATGCCTTTTCGGAATCGGATTTCGGAGAGAAAAGTTATGCAATTAGAACTGCTGGTTTTAGGTCATATTTCAACGAAGCTATTTTTGAGAAAAATAGAAAGGGGTTACATCATTAAAATATCAGAAAAACCAACCCAAAATCACAAGCCAAAATTTAAATGCAAATTCTTAGAAAACTAAGTCTCAAACCTAAAGAGCTATTCCTTTTTAAAATCAGATATCTTTAAGAAAAGTTATGGCCTTGAAATGGCTGGATTTAGGTCACTTTTCTGCAAAGCCATTTTTTTACAATGTAAATTTTGCTAAATCAACAGGAAAAACGCCATTAACTTTAATAGCAAAATTTAATTTAATTCGTTAAAAAAAACGACATTAACTTTAATAGCAAAATTTAAACGCAGATTCTTAGAAAACTAAACCACAAACCTATAGAGGTATGCCTTTTCGGAATCGGATTTCGGAGAGAAAAGTTATGCAATTAGAACTGCTGGTTTTAGGTCATTTTTCAACGAAGCCATTTTTGGGAAAAATAGAAAGGGGTTACATCATTAAAATATCAAAAAATCGACCCGAAATTACAAGCCGACATTTAAATGCAGATTCTTGAAAAATTAAGATGTCTTTAAGAAAAGTTATGGCCTTGAAATGGATGGATTTAGGTCACTTTTCTGCAAAGCCATTTTTTTTTACAATGTAAATTTTGTTAAATAGACAGGGAAAACGCCATTAACTTTAAAAGAAAAATTTACACGCAGATTCTTAGAAAACTAAGCCACAAACCTATAGAGGTATGCCTTTTCGGAATCGGATTTCGGAGAGAAAAGTTATGCAATTAGAACTGCTGGTTTTAGGTCATTTTTCAACGAAGCCATTTTTGGGAAAAATAGAAAGGGGTTACATCATTAAAATATCAAAAAATCGATCCGAAATTACAAGCCGACATTTAAATGCAGATCTTAGAAAACTAAGCCACAAACCTATAGAGGTGCCTTTTCGGAATCGGATTTCGGAGAGAAAAGTTATGCAATTAGAACTGCTGGTTTTAGGTCATTTTTCAACGAAGCCATTTTTGGGAAAAATAGAAAGGGGTTACATCATTAAAATATCAAAAAATCGACCCGAAATTACAATCCGAAATTTAAATGCAGATTCTTGGAAAATTAAGTCTCAAAACTAAAGAGCTATTCCTTTTTAAAATCAGATATCTCTAAGAAAAGTTATGGCCTTGAAATGGCTGGATTTAGGTTACTTTTCTGCAAAGCCATTTTTTTACAATGTAAATTTTGTTAAATCGACAGGAAAAACGCCATTAACTTTAATAGCAAAATTTAAACGCAGATTCTTAGAAAACTAAGCCACAAACCTATAGAGGTATGCCTTTTCGGAATCGGATTTCGGAGAGAAAAGTTGTGCAATTAGAACTGCTGGTTTTAGGTCATTTTTCAACGAAGCCATTTTTGGGAAAAATAAAAGGGGTTACATCATTAACATATCAAAAAATTGACCCGAAATTACAAGCCGACATTTAAATGCAGATTCTTAGAAAACTAAGCCACAAACCTATAGTGGTATGCCTTTTCGGAATCGGATTTCGGAGAGAAAAGTTATGCAATTAGAACTGCTGGTTTTAGGTCATTTTTCAACGAAGCCATTTTTGGGAAAAATAGAAAGGGGTTACATCATTAAAATATCAAAAAATCGACCCGAAATTACAAGCCGAAATTTAAATGCAGATTCTTGGAAAATTAAGCCTCAAAACTAAAGAGCTATTCCTTTTTAAAATCAGGTATCTTAAAGAAAAGTTATGGCCTTGAAATGGATGGATTTAGGTCACTTTTCTGCAAAGCCGTTTTTTTACAATGTAAATTTTGTTAAGTCGACAGGAAAAACGCCATTAACTTTAATAGCAAAATTTATACGCAGATTCTTAGAAAACTAAGCCACAAACCTATAGAGGTATGCCTTTTCGGAATCGGATTTCGGAGAGAAAAATTATGCAATTAGAACTGCTGGTTTTAGGTCATTTTTCAACGAAGCCATTTTTGTGAAAAATAGAAAGGGGTTACATCATTAAAATATCAAAAAATCGACCCGAAATTACAAGCCGACATTTAAATGCAGATTCTTAGAAAACTAAGCCACAAACCTATAGAGGTATGCCTTTTCGGAATCGGATTTCGGAGAGAAAAGTTATGCAATTATAACTGCTGGTTTTAGGTCATTTTTCAACGAAGCCATTTTTGGGAAAAATAGAAAGGGGTTACATCATTAAAATATCAAAAAATCGACCCGAAATTACAAGCCGACATTTAAATGCAGATTCTTAGGAAAACTAAGTCTCAAACTAAAGAGCTATTCCTTTTTAAAATCAGATATCTTTAAGAAAAGTTATGGCCTTGAAATGGCTGGATTTAGGTCACTTTTCTGCAAAGCCATTTTTTTACAATGTAAATTTTGTTAAATCGACAGGAAAAACGCCATTAGCTTTAATAGCAAAATTTAAACGCAGATTCTTAGAAAACTAAGCCACAAACCTATAGAGGTATGCCTTTTCGGAATCGGATTTCGGAGAGAAAAGTTATGCAATTAGAACTGCTAGGTTTAGGTCATTTTTCAACGAAGCCATTTTTGGAAAAAATAGAAAGGGGTTACATCATTAAAATATCAAAAAATCGACCCGAAATTACAAGCCGAAATTTAAATGCAGATTCTTGGAAAATTAAGCCTCAAAACTAAAGAGCTATTCCTTTTTAAAATCAGATATCTTTAAGAAAAGTTATGGCCTTGAAATGGCTGGATTTAGGTCACTTTTCTGCAAAGCCATTTTTTTACAATGTTAATTTTGTTAAATCGACAGGAAAAACGCCATTAACTTTAATAGCAAAATTTAAACGCAGATTCTTAGAAAACTAAGCCACAAACCTATAGAGGTATGCCTTTTCGGAATCGGATTTCGGAGAGAAAAGTTATGCAATTAGAACTGCTGGTTTTAGGTCATTTTTCAACGAAGCCATTTTTGGGAAAAATAGAAAGGGGTTACATTATTAAAATATCAAAAAATCGACCCGAAATTACAAGCCGACATTTAAATGCAGATTCTTGGAAAATTAAGTCTCAAACCTAAAGAGACATTCCTTTTTAAAATCAGATATCTTTAAGAAAAGTTATGGCCTTGAAATGGCTGGATTTAGGTCACTTTTCTGCAAAGCCATTTTTTTACAATGTTAATTTTGTTAAATCGACAGGAAAAACGCCATTAACTTTAATAGCAAAATTTAAACGCAGATTCTTAGAAAACTGAGCCACAAACCTATAGAGGTATGCCTTTTCGGAATCGGATTTCGGAGAGAAAAGTTATGCAATTAGAACTGCTGGTTTTAGGTCATTTTTCACCGAAGCCATTTTTGGGAAAAATAGAAAGGGGTTACATCATTAAAATATCAAAAAATCGACCCGAAATTACAAGCCGACATTTAAACGCAGATTCTTAGAAAACTGAGCCACAAACCTATAGAGGTATGCCTTTTCGGAATCGGATTTCGGAGAGAAAAGTTATGCAATTAGATCTGCTGGGTTTAGGTCATTTTTCAACGAAGCCATTTTTGGGAAAAATAGAAAGGAATTACATCATTAAAATATCAAAAAATCGACCCGAAATTACAAGCCGAAATTTAAATGCAGATTCTTGGAAAATTAAGCCTCAAAACTAAAGAGCTATTCCTTTTTAAAATCAGATATCTTTAAGAAAATATCTGAAATGCAGATTCTTTGAAAATTAAGCCTCAAAACTAAAGAGCTATTCCTTTTTAAAATCAGATATCTTTAAGAAAAGTTATGGCCTTGAAATGGCTGGATTTAGGTCACTTTTCTGCAAAGCCATTTTTTTACAATGTTAATTTTGTTAAATCGACAGGAAAAACGCCATTAACTTTAATAGCAAAATTTAAACGCAGATTCTTAGAAAACTAAGCCACAAACCAATAGAGGTATGCCTTTTCGGAATCGGATTTCGGAGAGAAAAGTTATGCAATTATAACTGCTGGTTTTAGGTCATTTTTCAACGAAGCCATTTTTGGGAAAAATAGAAAGGGGTTACATCATTAAAATATCAAAAATCGACCCGAAATTACAAGCCGACATTTAAACGCAGATTCTTAGAAAACTGAGCCACAAACCTATAGAGGTATGCCTTTTCGGAATCGGATTTCGGAGAGAAAAGTTATGCAATTAGAACTGCTGGGTTTAGGTCATTTTTCAACGAAGCCATTTTTGGGAAAAATAGAAAGGGAATTACATCATTAAAATATCAAAAAATCGACCCGAAATTACAAGCCGAAATTTAAATGCAGATTCTTGGAAAATTAAGCCTCAAAACTAAAGAGCTATTCCTTTTTAAAATCAGATATCTTTAAGAAAAGTTATGGCCTTGAAATGGCTGGATTTAGGTCACTTTTCTGCAAAGCCATTTTTTTACAATGTTAATTTGTTAAATCGACAGGAAAAACGCCATTAACTTAATAGCAAAATTTAAACGCAGATTCTTAGAAAACTAAGCCACAAACCAATAGAGGTATGCCTTTTCGGAATCGGATTTCGGAGAGAAAAGTTATGCAATTAGAACTGCTGGTTTTAGGTCATTTTTCAACGAAGCCATTTTTGGGAAAAATAGAAAGGGGTTACATCATTAAAATATCAAAAAATCGACCCGAAATTACAAGCCGACATTTAAATGCAGATTCTTAGAAAACTAAGCCACAAACCTATAGAGGTATGCCTTTTCGGAATCGGATTTCGGAGAGAAAAGTTATGCAATTAGAACTGCTGGTTTAGGTCATTTTTCAACGAAGCCATTTTTGGGAAAAATAGAAAGGGGTTACATCATTAAAATATCAAAAAATCGACCCGAAATTACAAGCCGAAATTTAAATGCAGATTCCTTGGAAAATTAAGCCTCAAAACTAAAGAGCTATTCCTTTTTAAAATCAGATATCTTTAAGAAAAGTTATGGCCTTGAAATGGCTGGATTTAGGTCACTTTTCTGCAAAGCCATTTTTTTACAATGTTAATTTTGTTAAATCGACAGGAAAAACGCCATTAACTTTAATAGCAAAATTTAAACGCAGATTCTTAGAAAACTAAGCCACAAACCTATAGAGGTATGCCTTTTCGGAATCGGATTTCGGAGAGAAAAGTTATGCAATTAGAACTGCTGGTTTTAGGTCATTTTTCAACGAAGCCATTTTTGGGAAAAATAGAAAGGGGTTACATTATTAAAATATCAAAAAATCGACCCGAAATTACAAGCCGACATTTAAATGCAGATTCTTGGAAAATTAAGTCTCAAACCTAAAGAGACATTCCTTTTTAAAATCAGATATCTTTAAGAAAAGTTATGGCCTTGAAATGGCTGGATTTAGGTCACTTTTCTGCAAAGCCATTTTTTTACAATGTTAATTTTGTTAAATCGACAGGAAAAACGCCATTAACTTTAATAGCAAAATTTAAACGCAGATTCTTAGAAAACTGAGCCACAAACCTATAGAGGTATGCCTTTTCGGAATCGGATTTCGGAGAGAAAAGTTATGCAATTAGAACTGCTGGTTTTAGGTCATTTTTCACCGAAGCCATTTTTGGGAAAAATAGAAAGGGGTTACATCATTAAAATATCAAAAAATCGACCCGAAATTACAAGCCGACATTTAAACGCAGATTCTTAGAAAACTGAGCCACAAACCTATAGAGGTATGCCTTTTCGGAATCGGATTTCGGAGAGAAAAGTTATGCAATTAGATCTGCTGGGTTTAGGTCATTTTTCAACGAAGCCATTTTTGGGAAAAATAGAAAGGAATTACATCATTAAAATATCAAAAAATCGACCCGAAATTACAAGCCGAAATTTAAATGCAGATTCTTGGAAAATTAAGCCTCAAAACTAAAGAGCTATTCCTTTTTAAAATCAGATATCTTTAAGAAAATATCTGAAATGCAGATTCTTTGAAAATTAAGCCTCAAAACTAAAGAGCTATTCCTTTTTAAAATCAGATATCTTTAAGAAAAGTTATGGCCTTGAAATGGCTGGATTTAGGTCACTTTTCTGCAAAGCCATTTTTTTACAATGTTAATTTTGTTAAATCGACAGGAAAAACGCCATTAACTTTAATAGCAAAATTTAAACGCAGATTCTTAGAAAACTAAGCCACAAACCAATAGAGGTATGCCTTTTCGGAATCGGATTTCGGAGAGAAAAGTTATGCAATTATAACTGCTGGTTTTAGGTCATTTTTCAACGAAGCCATTTTTGGGAAAAATAGAAAGGGGTTACATCATTAAAATATCAAAAAATCGACCCGAAATTACAAGCCGACATTTAAACGCAGATTCTTAGAAAACTGAGCCACAAACCTATAGAGGTATGCCTTTTCGGAATCGGATTTCGGAGAGAAAAGTTATGCAATTAGAACTGCTGGGTTTAGGTCATTTTTCAACGAAGCCATTTTTGGGAAAAATAGAAAGGGATTACATCATTAAAATATCAAAAAATCGACCCGAAATTACAAGCCGAAATTTAAATGCAGATTCTTGGAAAATTAAGCCTCAAAACTAAAGAGCTATTCCTTTTTAAAATCAGATATCTTTAAGAAAAGTTATGGCCTTGAAATGGCTGGATTTAGGTCACTTTTCTGCAAAGCCATTTTTTTACAATGTTAATTTTGTTAAATCGACAGGAAAAACGCCATTAACTTTAATAGCAAAATTTAAACGCAGATTCTTAGAAAACTAAGCCACAAACCTATAGAGGTATGCCTTTTCGGAATCGGATTTCGGAGAGAAAAGTTATGCAATTATAACTGCTGGTTTTAGGTCATTTTTCAACGAAGCCATTTTTGGGAAAAATAGAAAGGGGTTACATCATTAAAATATCAAAAAATCGACCCGAAATTACAAGCCGACATTTAAATGCAGATTCTTAGAAAACTAAGCCACAAACCTATAGAGGTATGCCTTTTCGGAATCGGATTTCGGAGAGAAAAGTTATGCAATTAGAACTGCTAGGTTTAGGTCATTTTTCAACGAAGCCATTTTTGGAAAAATAGAAAGGGGTTACATCATTAAAATATCAAAAAATCGACCCGAAATTACAAGCCGAAATTTAAATGCAGATTCTTGGAAAATTAAGCCTCAAAACTAAAGAGCTATTCCTTTTTAAAATCAGATATCTTTAAGAAAAGTTATGGCCTTGAAATGGCTGGATTTAGGTCACTTTTCTGCAAAGCCATTTTTTTACAATGTAATTTTGTTAAATCGACAGGAAAAACGCCATTAACTTTAATAGCAAATTTAAACGCAGATTCTTAGAAAACTAAGCCACAAACCTATAGAGGTATGCCTTTTCGGAATCGGATTTCGGAGAGAAAAGTTATGCAATTAGAACTGCTGGTTTTAGGTCATTTTTCAACGAAGCCATTTTTGGGAAAAATAGAAAGGGGTTACATCATTAAAATATCAAAAAATCGACCCGAAATTACAAGCCGACATTTAAATGCAGATTCTTGGAAAATTAAGTCTCAAACCTAAAGAGACTATTCCTTTTTAAAATCAGATATCTTTAAGAAAAGTTATGGCCTTGAAATGGATGGATTTAGGTCACTTTTCTGCAAAGCCATTTTTTTACAATGTAAATTTTGTTAAATCGACAGGAAAAACGCCATTAACTTTAATAGCAAAATTTAAACGCAGATTCTTAGAAAACTAAGCCACAAACCTATAGAGGTATGCCTTTTCGGAATCGGATTTCGGAGAGAAAAGTTATGCAATTATAACTGCTGGGTTTAGGTCATTTTTCAACGAAGCCATTTTTGGAAAAAATAGAAAGGGGTTACATCATTAAAATATCAAAAAATCGACCCGAAATTACAAGCCGAAATTTAAATGCAGATTCTTGGAAAATTAAGCCTCAAAACTAAAGAGCTATTCCTTTTTAAAATCAGATATCTTTAAGAAAAGTTATGGCCTTGAAATGGCTGGATTTAGGTCAATTTTCTGCAAAGCCATTTTTTTACAATGTAAATTTTGTTAAATCGACAGGAAAAACGCCATTAACTTTAATAGCAAAATTTAAACGCAGATTCTTAGAAAACTAAGCCACAAACCTATAGAGGTATGCCTTTTCGGAATCGGATTTCGGAGAGAAAAGTTATGCAATTAGAACTGCTGGTTGTAGGTCATTTTTCAACGAAGCCATTTTTGTGAAAAATAGAAAGGGGTTACATCATTAAAATATCAAAAAATCGACCCGAAAGTACAAGCCGACATTTAAATGCAGATTCTTGGAAAATTCAGTCTCAAAACTAAAGAGCTATTCCTTTTTAAAATCAGATATCTTTAAGAAAAGTTATGGCCTTGAAATGGCTGGATTTAGGTCAATTTTCTGCAAAGCCATTTTTTTACAATGTAAATTTTGTTAAATCGACAGGAAAAACGCCATTAACTTTAATAGCAAAATTTAAACGCAGATTCTTAGAAAACTGAGCCACAAACCTATAGAGGTATGCCTTTTCGGAATCGGATTTCGGAGAGAAAAGTTATGCAATTAGAACTGCTGGGTTTAGGTCATTTTTCAACGAAGCCATTTTTGGGAAAAATAGAAAGGGGTTACATTATTAAAATATCAAAAAATCGACCCGAAATTACAAGCCGACATTTAAATGCAGATTCTTGGAAAATTAAGTCTCAAACCTAAAGAGACATTCCTTTTTAAAATCAGATATCTTTAAGAAAAGTTATGGCCTTGAAATGGATGGATTTAGGTCACTTTTCTGCAAAGCCATTTTTTTACAATGTAAATTTTGTTAAATCGACAGGAAAAACGCCATTAACTTTAATAGCAAAATTTAAACGCAGATTCTTAGAAAACTAAGCCACAAACCTATAGAGGTATGCCTTTTCGGAATCGTATTTCGGAGAGAAAAGTTATGCAATTATAACTGCTGGGTTTAGGTCATTTTTCAACGAAGCCGTTTTTGGAAAAATAGAAAGGGGTTACATCATTAAAATATCAAAAAATCGACCCGAAATTACAAGCCGACATTTAAATGCAGATTCTTGGAAAATTCAGTCTCAAAACTAAAGAGCTATTCCTTTTTAAAATCAGATATCTTTAAGAAAAGTTATGGCCTTGAAATGGCTGGATTTAGGTCAATTTTCTGCAAAGCCATTTTTTTACAATGTAAATTTTGTTAAATCGACAGGAAAAACGCCATTAACTTTAATAGCAAAATTTAAACGCAGATTCTTAGAAAACTGAGCCACAAACCTATAGAGGTATGCCTTTTCGGAATCGGATTTCGGAGAGAAAAGTTATGCAATTAGAACTGCTGGGTTTAGGTCATTTTTCAACGAAGCCATTTTTGGGAAAAATGGAAAGGGGTTACATCATTAAAATATCAAAAAACCGACCCGAAATTACAAGCCGACATTTAAATGCAGATTCTTAGAAAACTAAGCCACAAACCTATAGAGGTATGCCTTTTCGGAATCGGATTTCGGAGAGAAAAGTTATGCAATTAGAACTGCTGGTTTTAGGTCATTTTTCAACGAAGCCATTTTTGGGAAAAATAGAAAGGGGTTACATCATTAAAATATCAAAAAATCGACCCGAAATTACAAGCCGACATTTAAATGCAGATTCTTGGTAAATTAAGTCTCAAACCTGAAGAGACATTCCTTTTTAAAATCAGATATCTTTAAGAAAAGTTATGGCCTTGAAATGGATGGATTTAGGTCACTTTTCTGCAAAGCCATTTTTTTTACAATGTAGATTTTGTTAAATCGACAGGAAAAAACGCCATTAGCTTTAATGGCAAAATTTAAACGCAGATTCTTAGAAAACTGAGCCACAAACCTATAGAGGTATGCCTTCTCGGAATCGGATTTCGGAGAGAAAAGTTATGCAATTAGAACTGCTGGTTTTAGGTCATTTTTCAACGAAGCCATTTTTGGGAAAAATAGAAAGGGGTTACATCATTAAAATATCAAAAAATCGACCCGAAATTACAAGCCGACATTTAAATGCAGATTCTTAGAAAACTAAGCCACAAACCTATAGAGGTATGCCTTTTCGGAATCGGATTTCGGAGAGAAAAGTTATGCAATTAGAACTGCTGGTTTTAGGTCATTTTTCAACGAAGCCATTTTTGGGAAAAATAGAAAGGGGTTACATCACTAAAATATCAAAAAATCGAACCGAAATTACAATCCGAAATTTAAATGCAGATTCTTGGAAAATTAAGTCTCAAAACTAAAGAGCTATTCCTTTTTAAAATCAGATATCTTTAAGAAAAGTTATGGCCTTGAAATGGCTGGATTTAGGTCACTTTTCTGCAAAGCCATTTTTTTACAATGTAAATTTTGTTAAATCGACAGGAAAAACGCCATTAACTTTAATAGCAAAATTTAAACGCAAATTCTTAGAAAACTAAGCCACAAACCTATAGAGGTATGCCTTTTCGGAATCGGATTTCGGAGAGAAAAGTTATGCAATTAGAACTGCTGGTTTTAGGTCATTTTTCAACGAAGCCATTTTTGGGAAAAATAGAAAGGGGTTACATCATTAAAATATCAAAAAATCGACCCGAAATTACAAGCCGAAATTTAAATGCAGATTCTTGGAAAATTAAGCCTCAAAACTAAAGAGCTATTCCTTTTTAAAATCAGATATCTTTAAGAAAAGTTATGGCCTTGAAATGGCTGGATTTAGGTCACTTTTCTGCAAAGCCATTTTTTTACAATGTAAATTTTGTTAAATCGACAGGAAAAACGCCATTAGCTTTAATAGCAAAATTTAAACGCAGATTCTTAGAAAACTGAGCCACAAACCTATAGAGGTATGCCTTTTCGGAATCGGATTTCGGAGAGAAAAGTTATGCAATTAGAACTGCTGGTTTTAGGTCATTTTTCAACGAAGCCATTTTTGGGAAAAATAGAAAGGGGTTACATCACTAAAATATCAAAAAATCGACCCGAAATTACAATCCGAAATTTAAATGCAGATTCTTGGAAAATTAAGTCTCAAAACTAAAGAGCTATTCCTTTTTAAAATCAGATATCTTTAAGAAAAGTTATGGCCTTGAAATGGCTGGATTTAGGTCACTTTTCTGCAAAGCCATTTTTTTACAATGTAAATTTTGTTAAATCGACAGGAAAAACGCCATTAGCTTTAATAGCAAAATTTAAACGCAGATTCTTAGAAAACTAAGCCACAAACCTATAGAGGTATGCCTTTTCGGAATCGGATTTCGGAGAGAAAAGTTATGCAATTAGAACTGCTGGTTTTAGGTCATTTTTCAACGAAGCCATTTTTGGGAAAAATAGAAAGGGGTTACATCATTAAAATATCAAAAAATCGACCCGAAATTACAAGCCGAAATTTAAATGCAGATTCTTGGAAAATTAAGTCTCAAAACTAAAGAGCTATTCCTTTTTAAAATCAGATATCTTTAAGAAAAGTTATGGCCTTGAAATGGCTGGATTTAGGTCACTTTTCTGCAAAGCCATTTTTTTACAATGTAAATTTTGTTAAATCGACAGGAAAAACGCCATTAACTTTAATAGCAAAATTTAAACGCAGATTCTTAGAAAACTAAGCCACAAACCTATAGAGGTATGCCTTTTCGGAATCGGATTTCGGAGAGAAAAGTTATGCAATTAGAACTGCTGGTTTTAGGTCATTTTTCAACGAAGCCATTTTTGTGAAAAATGGAAAGGGGTTACATCATTAAAATATCAAAAAATCGACCCGAAATTACAAGCCGACATTTAAATGCAGATTCTTAGAAAACTAAGCCACAAACCTATAGAGGTATGCCTTTTCGGAATCGGATTTCGGAGAGAAAAGTTATGCAATTAGAACTGCTGGTTTTAGGTCATTTTTCAACGAAGCCATTTTTGGGAAAAATAGAAAGGGGTTACATCATTAAAATATCAAAAAATCGACCCGAAATTACAAGCCGAAATTTAAATGCAGATTCTTGGAAAATTAAGCCTCAAAACTAAAGAGCTATTCCTTTTTAAAATCAGATATCTTTAAGAAAAGTTATGGCCTTGAAATGGCTGGATTTAGGTCACTTTTCTGCAAAGCCATTTTTTTACAATGTAAATTTTGTTAAATCGACAGGAAAAACGCCATTAGCTTTAATAGCAAAATTTAAACGCAGATTCTTAGAAAACTAAGCCACAAACCTATAGAGGTATGCCTTTTCGGAATCGGATTTCGGAGAGAAAAGTTATGCAATTAGAACTGCTGGTTTTAGGTCATTTTTCAACGAAGCCATTTTTGGGAAAAATAGAAAGGGGTTACATCATTAAAATATCAAAAAATCGACCCGAAATTACAAGCCGAAATTTAAATGCAGATTCTTGGAAAATTAAGTCTCAAAACTAAAGAGCTATTCCTTTTTAAAATCAGATATCTTTAAGAAAAGTTATGGCCTTGAAATGGCTGGATTTAGGTCACTTTTCTGCAAAGCCATTTTTTTACAATGTAAATTTTGTTAAATCGACAGGAAAAACGCCATTAGCTTTAATAGCAAAATTTAAACGCAGATTCTTAGAAAACTAAGCCACAAACCTATAGAGGTATGCCTTTTCGGAATCGGATTTCGGAGAGAAAAGTTATGCAATTAGAACTGCTGGTTTTAGGTCATTTTTCAACGAAGCCATTTTTGGGAAAAATAGAAAGGGGTTACATCATTAAAATATCAAAAAATCGACCCGAAATTACAAGCCGAAATTTAAATGCAGATTCTTGGAAAATTAAGTCTCAAAACTAAAGAGCTATTCCTTTTTAAAATCAGATATCTTTAAGAAAAGTTATGGCCTTGAAATGGCTGGATTTAGGTCACTTTTCTGCAAAGCCATTTTTTTACAATGTAAATTTTGTTAAATCGACAGGAAAAACGCCATTAACTTTAATAGCAAAATTTAAACGCAGATTCTTAGAAAACTAAGCCACAAACCTATAGAGGTATGCCTTTTCGGAATCGGATTTCGGAGAGAAAAGTTATGCAATTAGAACTGCTGGTTTAGGTCATTTTTCAACGAAGCCATTTTTGTGAAAAATAGAAAGGGGTTACATCATTAAAATATCAAAAAATCGACCCGAAATTACAAGCCGACATTTAAATGCAGATTCTTGGAAAATTAAGCCTCAAAACTAAAGAGCTATTCCTTTTTAAAATCAGATATCTTTAAGAAAAGTTATGGCCAATTAGAACTGCTGGTTTAAGGTCATTTTTCAACGAAGCCATTTTTGTGAAAAATATAAAGGGGTTACATCATTAAAATATCAAGAACCTGCATTTAAATGTCGGCTTGTAATTTCGGGTCGATTTTTTGATATTTTAATGATGTAACCCCTTTCTATTTTTCCCAAAAATGGCTTCGTTGAAAAATGACCTAAAACCAGCAGTTCTAATTGCATAACTTTTCTCTCCGAAATCCGATTCCGAAAAGGCATACCTCTATAGGTTTGTGGCTTAATTTTCCAAGAATCTGCATTTAAATGTCGGCTTGTAATTTCGGTTCGATTTTTTGATATTTTAATGATGTAACCCCTTTCTATATTTCCCAAAAATGGCTTCGTTGAAATATGACCTAAAACCAGCAGTTCTAATTGCATAACTTTTCTCTCCGAAATCCGATTCCGAAAAGGCATACCTCTATAGGTTTGTGGTTAGTTTTCTAAGAATCTGCGTTTAAATTTGCTATTAAAGTTAATGGCGTTTTTCCTGTCGATTTAACAAAATTTACATTGTAAAAAAATGGCTTTGCAGAAAAGTGACCTAAATCCAGCCATTTCATGGCCATAACTTGTCTTAAAGATATCTGATTTTAAAAAGGAATAGCTCTTTAGGTTTGAGACTTAATTTTCCAAGAATCTGCATTTAAATGTCGGCTTGTAATTTTGGTTCGATTTTTTGATATTTTAATGATGTAACCCCTTTCTATATTTCCCAAAAATAGCTTCGTTGAAATATGACCTAAAACCAGCAGTTCTAATTGCATAACTTTTCTCTCCGAAATCCGATTCCGAAAAGGCATACCTCTATAGGTTTGTGGCTTAGTTTTCTAAGAATCTGCGTTTAAATTTGCTATTAAAGTTAATGGCGTTTTTCCTGTCGATTTAACAACATTTACATTGTAAAAAAATGGCTTTGCAGAAAAGTGACCTAAATCCAGCCGATTCAAGGCCATAACTTTTCTTAAAGATATCTGATTTTAAAAAGGAATAGCGCTTTAGGTTTGAGACTTAATTTTCCAAGAATCTGCATTTAAATGTCGGCTTGTAATTTCGGGTCGATTTTTTGATATTTTAATGATGTAACCCCTTTCTATTTTTACCAAAAAAATGGCTTCGTTGAAAAATGACATAAAACCAGCAGTTCTAATTGCATAACTTTTCTCTCCGAAATTCGATTCCGAAAAGGCATACCTCTATAGGTTTGTGGCTTAGTTTTCTAAGAATCTGCGTTTAAATTTGCTATTAAAGTTAATGGCGTTTTTCCTGTCGATTTCACAAAATTTACATTGTAAAAAAATGGCTTTGCAGAAAAGTGACCTAAATCCAGCCATTTCAATGGCCATAACTTTTCTTAAAGATATCTGATTTTAAAAAGGAATAGCTCTTTAGGTTTGAGACTTAATTTTCCAAGAATCTGCATTTAAATGTCGGCTTGTAATTTCGGGTCGATTTTTTGATATTTTAATGATGTAACCCCTTTCTATTTTTCCCAAAAATGGCTTCGTTGAAATATGACCTAAAACCAGCAGTTCTAATTGCATAACTTTTCTCTCCGAAATTCCGATTCCGAAAAGGCATACCTCTATAGGTTTGTGGCTTAGTTTTCTAAGAATCTGCGTTTAAATTTTGCTATTAAAGTTAATGGCGTTTTTCCTGTCGATTTAACAAAATTTACATTGTAAAAAAATGGCTTTGCAGAAAAGTGACCTAAATCCAGCCATTTCAAGGCCATAACTTTTCTTAAAGATATCTGATTTTAAAAAGGAATAGCTCTTTAGGTTTGAGACTTAATTTTCCAAGAATCTGCATTTAAATGTCGGCTTGTAATTTCGGGTCGATTTTTTGATATTTTAATGATGTAACCCCTTTCTATTTTTCCCAAAAATGGCTTCGTTGAAAAATGACCTAAAACCAGCAGTTCTAATTGCATAACTTTTCTCTCCGAAATCCGATTCCGAAAAGGCATACCTCTATAGGTTTGTGGATTAGTTTTCTAAGAATCTGCGTTTAAATTTGCTATTAAAGTTAATGGCGTTTTTCCTGTCGATTTAACAAAATTTACATTGTAAAAAAAATGGCTTTGCAGAAAAGTGACCTAAATCCAGCCATTTCATGGCCATAACTTTTCTTAAAGATATCTGATTTTAAAAAGGAATAGCTCTTTAGGTTTGAGACTTAATTTTCCAAGAATCTGCATTTAAATGTCGGCTTGTAATTTCGGGTCGATTTTTTGATATTTTAATGATGTAACCCCTTTCTATTTTTCCCAAAAATGGCTTCGTTGAAAAATGACCTAAAACCAGCAGTTCTAATTGCATAACTTTTCTCTCCGAAATCCGATTCCGAAAAGGCATACCTCTATAGGTTTGTGGCTTAGTTTTCTAAGAATCTGCATTTAAATGTCGGCTTGTAATTTCGGGTCGATTTTTTGATATTTTAATGATGTAACCCCTTTCTATTTTTCCCAAAAATGGCTTCGTTGAAAAACGACCTAAAACCAGCAGTTCTAATTGCATAACTTTTCTCTCCGAAATTCGATTCCGAAAAGGCATACCTCTATAGGTTTGTGGTTTAGTTTTCTAAGAATCTGCGTTTAAATTTGCTATTAAAGTTAATGGCGTTTTTCCTGTCGATTTAACAAAATTTACATTGTAAAAAAATGGCTTTGCAGAAAAGTGACCTAAATCCAGCCATTTCATGGCCATAACTTTTCTTAAAGATATCTGATTTTAAAAAGGAATAGCTCTTTAGGTTTAAGACTTAATTTTCCAAGAATCTGCATTTAAATGTCGGCTTGTAATTTCGGGTCGATTTTTTGATATTTTAATGATGTAATTCCTTTCTATTTTTCACAAAAATGGCTTCGTTGAAAAACGACCTAAAACCAGCAGTTCTAATTGCATAACTTTTCTCTCCGAAATCTGATTCCGAAAAGGCATACCTCTATAGGTTTGTGGCTTAGTTTTCTAAGAATCTGCGTTTAAATTTTGCAGAAAAGTGACCTAAATCATATTTTAACGAAGCTATTTTTGAGAAAAATAGAAAGGGGTTACATCATTAAAATATCAAAAAATGTACCCTATATTACAAGCCAACATTTAAATGCAGATTGGAAAATTAAGCCACAATTCACTTTACTGCAAAGCCATTTTTTGAAAATATAACTTTTGTTAAATCGCCAGGAAAAACATTAATTTTAAAAGCAAATTTTAAACGCAGATTCTTAGAAATCTAAGCCACAAACCTATAGGGGTAAGCTTTTTCAAAATCTGATTTCGGAGAGAAAAGTTAGTTAGAACTAAAATTTGTAACCATAGCTGTGGAGGAAGTGGCAATTTTGATGCCAATAAAAGGGATTTCCACTCAAAGGAATGCTTTGAAAACCGTTGGAAACAGCAACAAACTGTTGCTTAGTATTTTTTCCAAAAGTCAGCTGGTATGAACTGAGGGTTTTTTATTTTCGTCCGCTCTGGTCACACTCGCACCTCCTCCGCAATCACACTTCTTGCATAATTTACGAAACACCTCTCACTTCGCTTTCAAAGTTCGCTGATTTAGGTCTGGTCTTGAAGAGTGAAAAATAGTCCCGTCATGCAGTGTCCGTTCCTGAACCGATTCACCGCCAGCTTTGTGCGCAACTACGCGGAGACCCTGTACCAATCCTACGGGATGCACTGCCCCGTGGCTGGCAAGACTTTGGTCGCGGGCGAGAAGAAACTTTCACTCGCACTCGTCGCCCCAAGTGTTACAAGGTCTTACTCGACGGGGGCTACTACTACTACTGACGTAAACGCCAAGCCCGTAAGAGCATCCGCTGACCCTGGAAAGGCGGCCGCGGAGACCTTTCCCTACGAGCGCTTCTTCAACGAGCAGATCATGAAGAAGAAACGCGACCATTCCTACAGGGTCTTCAAGAAGGTCAATCGGCTGGCTGGCGACGGGCTCTTCCCCCACGCCCTGGAGTACTCGGAGCGGGCGGAAAAGCCCATCACGGTGTGGTGCTCCAACGACTACCTGGGCATGTCCGCCCATCCGAGTGTGAAGAGGGCCGTTCAGGAGGCCCTCAATATGCATGGATCGGGGGCAGGTGGCACCAGGAACATCTCGGGCAACTCGCTCCACCACGAGCGCCTCGAGCGGAAGTTGGCCGAGCTCCACCAGAAGGAGGCCGGCCTTCTGTTCACCTCGTGCTTCGTGGCCAACGACTCCACGCTGTTTACGCTGGCCAAGCTCCTGCCCGGCTGCCAGATATTCTCGGATGCCGGCAACCATGCCTCTATGATCATGGGCATACGGAACAGCGGCGTGCCCAAGCACATCTTCCGGCACAACGACGTGGACCACTTGCACCAGCTGCTTGCGAAGACGGACAAGAGCACGCCCAAGATCGTGGCATTCGAGACGGTACATTCCATGACGGGGGCCATCTGCCCGCTGGAGGAGCTGCTGGACGTGGCCCACGAGCACGGGGCCATCACGTTCATTGACGAGGTGCACGCCGTGGGACTGTACGGCGACCATGGCGCCGGAGTGGGCGAACGGGACGGAGTGCTGCACAAAATGGACATCATATCGGGAACCCTGGGCAAGGCGTTCGGTAACATTGGGGGTTACATAGCCGGGTCCGACAACCTGATCGACATGATCCGATCCTATGCGGCTGGCTTCATCTTCACCACCTCGCTGCCGCCCACTGTGCTGTGTGGCGCCCTGGAGGCTGTCAACATCCTGGCATCAGAGGAGGGTCGTCAACTGCGCCACATGCACCAGCGGAACGTCTCCTATTTAAAGAATTTGTTGAAAAGAGAAGGTAAGATGTAATTTTAGACTTTATGTAACATTTAATTTAAGGTTATTCTCGCACTTTCGTTTTATTTCGAGTGCTGTCTATATATATCTGCAATATTACTTTCGGTTTACTGACTACATATATTATACTCTCCATTTTAGGTTTTCCCGTCGAAGAAACCCCGAGTCACATCATTCCCATTAAAATCGGAGACCCCCTTAAAAGCAGTCAAATCTCAAACGTGCTAATCGAACAATTCGGACACTACCTGCAGTCGATTAACTACCCGACAGTAGCCCGCGGCCAGGAGAAACTCCGACTGGCCCCCACCCCCTTCCACACTTTCGAAATGATGAATGCCCTGGTTACCGACCTGAAGAAAGTGTGGCAAATGGTGGACCTCTCGACCAACGTCCCGCTTTCGCCGAACGGATGCATGTTCTGCAACTCGGAGAGCTGCTGGCACCAGGATGCGTCCCCCGATCTTGAGTGTGGCATCCCCAACTGCCCCAGGCTGGAGATCTCCGTGGCAGCATAGTATTCTCTTGTGAAAGGCGTCTAACAGAAGCATTCGAAATATTAAGCTATGCCTAAAATTATCTTTGTGGTTTGGGACAAATAAACAATGGTTTTGGTGCAATATAAATGATGTAATTTTTTATTGGAATGGGTAAAGCTGATTGGTGACGCGTCAAGGGGTGATAAGACTTGAAGTGTCACCTTAAATAAGCAATTGCGTGCTTCACGAACGAAGTCCAGAGACATGCAAATGGCATTCTAATTAGGGAATAGCACGTCAGAAGTCTCCTTGAAACTTGACCCAAATTTAAATTCGAAAATATATATGGAATTTCAATTTTCCTGGAAAAAAATGTAAGATATAAAAGCTCACGTTATCCCTAAAAGGGCTTACCTTAATGAAATTGATACCACTCAATTTTAGCATTGGCAGGGTGAGTCAACAAAAAAATAATTCGATAACCGTGACCCACCCAATAATGTTTCAATGCTATTTGATGTATAGATAATTGTCCATTTTTATACAAGTTGATAAGAAGAGAGTTTGTACACATATTCATATTTTGGTATTTAGGCAAGGCTAGCTTAACAGCTGGAGATTGTAAACAATGATTCTACCAAACAGATCTGTACTGGACTCGAAGACAAACTTAATCTTTGAACAAGCTTTTTCCCGGGCTGTATCTTTGACTTGAAAGAGCTGAGGAGAGTTGATATCTTCAGGATAAAAGGGTTCTTGATGTAACTGGGCTCCATCGGAGGAGTACATGATTATTTCCGATTTGTGACCAGCAAATCCTCCTTGAAATTGAAAACAGAAGCCAGAGATGTTTTGCGGCTCATCCAAACTCAGGGTAATCCATTGGGGGGTTCCCTGAAAAAACCGTTAGAAAATTTTAAAACATTAACTCAAAAGTACTGCTTCCTAAAGAACAGACTCAAATACCTCATCGGAACTCCAAGATGTATCTTCTTTCGTATCAAACATAAACTGTTTTCCATATTGCTTCACTTCCTTGTTCAAAACTGAGCTTACCCTGAAAATACAGTTCAGCACTAAGAAATTCCAAAGAAAATTTAATAATACCTGCAAGTATAGTTTACTTTAGTTAAAATATTCATGTTATCATACAAATAACAAATAAACAAAAAGCGGACCGCGAGGCTAGTGGTATTAGAGATGGACAATTACTGTAAGTACAGCATTAACCTTTTAAAAGTGAAATATTGTAAAGTTCTCAAACTGTAAAAAAAAATCCAAATATTCAGACCTTGGTTGGTTATATTTAAATTGAATTATTTTTAAATGCAACTTGGTTTTTAAGAAAAGGCCAGCCTAAACGAAATATCGATATCAATAAAGGCATATCAAGTATTGGTTTTACAGCCCTGGTCAAAAAGTAAAACAGCTGGCAGTTTAAACAACATTTCTTATTTATCAACGAAATAAAGATGATAAAAGCTATACTTGTTTTTAACAATCATGGAAAGCCGAGGCTATCCAAATTCTATCAGTATTTTGTAAGTGCTAGAGTATATTACCGGGAACCCCAAAATCTAAAACTTTCTCTGTAGGACGAAAGCCTGCAACAACAAATAATCAAGGAGACTTTTCAGCTGGTTTCCAAGCGGGATGATAATGTTTGTAACTTTCTGGAGGGCGGAAGGTGAGTAATACTTATGAACATATACCCGGGATACTAAAAACCCCCTTTAATCCCTAGCTTAATTGGCGGATCAGACTATAAGCTTATCTATCGGCACTATGCCACGCTGTACTTTGTTTTCTGCGTGGACTCCTCAGAAAGCGAACTGGGAATCCTGGACTTGATACAGGTCTTTGTGGAAACCCTCGACAAGTGTTTCGAGAATGTCTGTGAGCTGGACTTGATATTCCACGCCGATGCAGTGCACCACATACTGTCAGGTTTGGAAAATATCAACCATAAACCCTATAGTTTGAGTAATTTTGGCCCTGTTTCAGAATTGGTAATGGGCGGAATGGTGCTGCAGACCAATATGAACGACATAATGGCCAGGATCGAGGAACAGAACAAGATCGTCAAGCAGGAGGCGGGTATATCGGCTGCTCCTGCCCGAGCTGTTAGCGCCGTGAAGAGTATGAACATTCCGCAACAGATCAAGGACATTAAGCTGCCTGATCTGCCGCAGGCAATCAAGGACTTCAAGTTCTGACAAATCTCACACCTGCCTATAATCTGTTGAAACTAGTGCTTTGCCGCAGTCCTTCAAGAATTTCCAACAGCAATTGACGTACTCCTGGATTGTTGTTTCCGTAATCTTAGGTCCCATTGATTCAATGTATCTCCCTCTACCGAATAAATACGCAAAATAATTACTAATAGCAAAGACGAAATGGTTTTTGATTGCTTAACAAGGTGTATCCGTTTTATATTGAAAAGTGCTTAAAATGTACATATAAATTGGCTCTTTGAGTGATCTGTGTGCTGAATTTACTTAACATTTAAATTTTTAAAAGTGTCCACTCTATAAAATATATACAACAAATGCCTTAACCTTATTTAAAAATCAACTGTTTGTACTTGGGTACTCCAGATCATCTTCTTCCCCCACTTCCAGCATAACTTGCATTATTTTTCGCTTTAGCCTTTTGCGTGAGATCTCAGAGTTGAGGTTTCGGAATTCACTGGCGATTAATTCCCCAAAGGCATCCCATTGGTCCCGACCACTTGGTGGGATGTGAACAGGAGCTGAAATGGTGGGTGCCTCTGCCAGGCGACTTGGAGCAGAGAATTTAAAGGATGGCGCAGGTTCCGTTGGCATCGGAATGGGTTCGCTGAATTTTGGCAGCTCAACGACTTCTGCTTCGTTTTCCATTATCAATGATTCCAGGTTTTCTATTGAAGACTGGCTCTGTTTTGACACTTCCTGTTCGGCGTAGCTAAAGTCCAGCTTTGTGATTAGTTTCTACAGAGAAGAAAGAAGATTAGCTCACTATTGGTTAACAGTTTCGGTTGCTCCTTTACCTTGCATTGAGGACCCTGCTGATATCCTGGTCGGGGTTCAATAACGGAGCGTAGAAACATCAGGGATTTGAAGTGCTCCCAGCGACAGGTCTTTTCCGCCGAAGAACTTCCCGATACCTCAAGGCGTCGCTCCAATTTCTTAAGTTCCGAGTTGTATTGGTTGCGTAGGTTGTGTATTTTCTTGCCATAGTCGTTTTTCGTTATCCCGAGGCCCGTGCAAATGGAATCAATGGCTTTAGTTCGACAGTCCTTGTTTTTATACAAATCAGAGTAATGATTCCACAAACAATCCGAAGTTCGGTACAGTTCAATCAGTTTGGCAATCTTTTCGCGCGTCCAAATTGTCTGCTTCCTTCGCTGGCGTCCTTGCCTTTTGGTCACCTGAAAATCGCCAACTTCTTCGGTTTTATTTGGCATTTTCGCAAACAGTTAAAAATTGGTTAAAATGCATTTATTTATTATAGTGCAGATTAGAGATGAGCAAAACACAACAATCGAATATCTTAAGGCTATCGATACAAAGCAATATACCAAAATTCCAATTGGAAGTAGTTTTAGTATTTTTGTTAAGTCGTTGTAATAGCAAACAAATCATTTAAAAAGTTATTTATTTTATATATTAATAATATATTATATATTATATATATTATATTTTTACAGATTTCAGAATGTAGCGTTAAATAAAATGTAGTTTATGATTTTGTTAAAAACCTACAAGAATATATAAATGGTATAAAATGTATATATAACAATTAATAATTATAACACATATAATGCAAATAAACAATGTTTTAATTTTTAATCCCCCATAAAAAACTTGTTACAAAAACCGAAAATAAATGAGCTGAGCCGATAGTTCCACTCACGAGCCCATTCACTCGCATCTTTTACACTTATCGACTAGTCGATATATCTCATCGCAATTAAATAGATGTACTTCAGTATATAAATAAAATAAAGTAAAATAAGTAAATCTGCTGGAATATGCAATCGCGCTAGCCGAAAACAATTGGAAAATGTGTGTGGAACACCCAGAGCGAGTGTAGACCGTTATCCGTGCTGGCTATGGTGACGAGGGACCACAAAACTGATAAATCCGAGGCCGACGCCCACTGAACGCAGTTTCCTGTACAGGAGTTTAGTTTTGGATAAACGCAAATTGGGTAATTAACTGAGAGAGCAGTGCGATTCTGGCCCTACAGCACCTCCATTTCCGATTTCAGACACTTTGGCTCCGCTGGAGTGAACCCCCAACGTAAGCGCAATGTCACAAGTAATATCTAACACGCCCACACCCCAAATGCTGACGACATCAACGCCCATAGAACCCATGAAACCACCACCAGCGTTTCCCACGCTAGGCGGTACAAACATGCACGAGCAGGCGTCGGACATGATACTGCGGGCCTCCACCATTTTCGGGGACCTCAAGCACGACGGACAGGATCTGGAAAACCTGCCCCATGGAGTTGAGACTGAGGCGGATGAGGATTCGCCGTACGGCGGCAACGGCAGTTCCAAGATTCGCATCATGCCCAGCGTGAAACTAATGGCCGCGCCACACGCCTCCGATCCCAAGCGCAAGTTCGTCTGCCCCTACGACAACTGTACAAAGAGCTACGGCAAAAGCTCCCACCTGCGGTCCCACCTCACCTGGCACACGGGCATCAAGCCCTTCGTCTGCAGCGAGCCCAAGTGCGGCAAGGGATTCACCCGCTCTGACGAGCTCAACCGGCACCTGCGGACGCACACCGGCGAGAAACCCTTCGAGTGCATCCAGTGCACCAAAAAGTTCTCGCGCAGCGACCACCTCACCAAGCACCTGGCCACCCACGACCGTCAGCTGAAGGGCAGCACGCCGAAGAGATCGGTACCCGGCGGCGGAGTGCGGCTCAAGCCCTCGAAGAAGCACTCCCAGTCGGAGTCGGACTCGGGCTTCCACTTCATGGCCGCGATGGTTGGCTGCGGCGACCAGGGAATGGAGCATCACCACCAGCAGCAACTCACCCAGCAGCACCAGCAGCCCGCGGACATCGTCGACTGTCAGCACAAGCCGCTCAAGATCAAGCTGGAGCGGCCGGAGCACAGCGACAAGTACCAGATCGTGGCCCCGGAGCACCAGCACCAGCAACAGAGTCAGGGACAGAGCCAGAACCAGAGCCAGCTGCCATCTTTCCTTAACCAGGCCAAGCCCGAGGTGAAGTATGAGCCGGCCGACGAAATTGTAAATACCCTATCTCAGTTACCGCCTGCGGACGGCCCCGGCACCTACGGCATGCCGCAGTTCGTCCAGGATCGGCCCTTCCGGTGCCGGCAGTGCGAGAAGCGGTTCAAGCGGCAGGACGACCTCAACCGGCACATACGAACGCATACCGGCGAGAAGCCCTACGCCTGTCCACAGTGCTGTCGCCGGTTCGTGCGGAGCGATCACTTGAAAAAGCACCAGCAGACGCATTTGAAGATACGATAGTTTCTTAGTTGTAACCCTTAAGTCGCTAGCCATTGGCATCCAGTTTATATTGGCTAAAACACGGGCGTGTGTCGGGTGACGCACACAGTACAATAAAATTAAATAAATTCGCAATCTAACAATATTCCTACGCAAGTCTTATGCTGGCTCCTAAATCTCAATCTCAATTTATCAATTTGTATGTATGTAAATAAGTCGTATGCAATTTTAATTTTAACTCTAATTGTTTTGTGTTTGCCAGAACATGAAGATATATTTTGAAACCTCTCGCTGTTTTTTACTTTTTGGCTACTGTACTCGTATCCGTAAATATAATTTATTTCAGTGTATCTGTTGTGCATGTTTATGGGATAGCTGATAAATATGGTAAAACTCATTAGGAATCTTATATGGGTTCGAACCTTTTTGGAATGAAATACAATAAACCAAGTCAGATAAGTTCAATATTCTTGAGATATAAAAGTATCTGATAACTAAGGAAATTATCGTCTATCGATACGGATGAAAGAGCAAGCATTATCGATAACGACACTGTCATCACTATTTGCATTTTGATTCCTCCGCAATTTAAGCAATGTTTTTGTATTGCCAAAAATAATTAATTATAAATAATGTGCGACTTTGATGTCTTGTGGGCGGATGTATTAAAAATATTTCCAGTTTTGGGAGGCGCGGTAAGATTATTTCTTTGTTTTATAACTATGAATTGGTTCTTATACTAATAAGCTCTTCCAGAATGCGGTTTCCACTGAACCAGTTGAGGAGAAGGTGTTCGAAAACGTTCGCCGGCACTTGAAGATCTTGGGGAGCATAGACACCTTCACGGCCCTAGTGGACCTGGAAATCCAATCGGCCATTCGCAATGTCCTGGTGCCAAAGTTCTGGAAACACTTCCACGCCGGCTTGGTGCCGTCGGAATTGCAGGGCGGGATTAACGACCAGGCTCAGGCCATTGAGGCTCTGCCCGACAAGAACCGACTGTTCACCCAGTTTATAGATGCCATCAACGAGCTGCACGATGGTTTCCAGGGCCTGATGCTGGTGAAGCCCAGACTAATCCACCTTATTGGGAGCGAAGGCAAACCCACTCCGAACTCGGTCAAGTTAATGCAGGAGGATGGGATTAAGAACTGCCTGAGGGACTCCCTGCTGGCTCAACTGCCCCCCACTTTCAGTGTGGTTGTGGGGGCCTTCTACTGGGTGCACTTTAAGCTCTTCACCAAAGCCTCTCATCTCGCCCTGTCCACCGTTGGTATAATAATAATCTTAGTCTTAATCTTATGGTCGTCATACTAACTTACTTTCCTTTTCAGACTCTGATGTGTTCGACGAGCTCCTGTGCGTGGGCTGCAACTTCGATGTGGAGCAGTGCTGTTGCCAAAGGCTGACGGAAATGGTCAACAAGACCAACATGAAGCTATTCGAGATGAACCTCATTGATCGTCTTACTGGAAGTGCTTTGACTGCGCTCATCAAGCTAAAAATCAAGGAGCATATCAACGACACATGCATGGGGATTTTCGATAGGAGTCATCTCAAGCAGCTGGAAACAGTGAGTGTAAAACCCCTCTAGTTGTTCCCAATAATTTAAATTTTGTACCTTAACAGTGGCTGTCGGATGTTATAATGTCCTGGCTGACAAACATATTCACAGAATGGAAATCTAAAGATGATACCAGCGAAATAGAAATTCCCGAGTCTGTCAAATCCTTCAAAGTCAAACTTACCTACTTTATGTACGAAACATTCGCTCAAAGCGTTATTGGTCAATTCTTTAGCATTATTATAGGTAAGCTTCAGTTATACCTATGCTTACCATTTTGTATAAATTAATTTACATATTAACATTGGTCAAAAGACTATCCAGATTCCATACCTGCCATAGATGACTTAAAGATTTGCATGGAGAAAATTGATATGCGCGTCTACCTCACTGAATCCCTGAGAAACTCTCTAGAAGCACGAATCTTGCATCCTGGAGTCAATACCATGGACATATTAACCGGCTATGTGGCAGCGATAAAAGCTATTCGTCATCTGGATAATACTGGAGTGATTTTGGAGATGGTTACTGCTCCAATAAAGGATTATCTGAGGAAACGCAACGACACAGTGCGACGTGTGGTAACTGGGTTAACTGAGGAAGGACCCACGGACTTATCCGAGGAACTCGCCAAGGGTGAATCGATTAAGGAAGGCAAGGACTCTGGTGCCGACGAGTTCAGCAACTGGGAAAATTGGGAACCGGATCCATTTGGAATAGATGCGAGCATCATGCAGTATAATAGCTCGAGAAAAATGAGATCGGCTGACATTATATCAATGGTGGTTGATATATACGGCAGTAAAGAGCTCTTTATGACGGAGTATCGCAATCTGATGGCAGATAGACTGTTGGCCCAGTTAGACTTTAATTCAGAAAAGGAAATTCGAAATCTGGAACTGCTGAAGATCCGTTTTGGGGAGTCCCTCCTGCACAGCTGTGAGGTGATGTTGAAAGATGTCACCGACTCAAAACGAATCAACGCGCACATCCACAGCGATGGCAACCGTACTGAAAGTGAGTTAACACCTATTAGAGCTTAGCTGATTGGAGTCATGAGCCCCGTGATCTATGACTTGGAGAACATGGGTTGATCGAATGGCTCATGAAAACATTGGAACTATGACTCCAACCTATCCTTAAGACTTATATTTGGTTATAATGAAACCTCTCTTTTTAGATCAGTTATTCGACATCTCTTCGCTGATAGTTTCGGCACAGTTTTGGCCTTCCTTTAACAAGGAGAGTCTTCAACTGCCTGAGGAGATCGAGAACGAGTTCAAGAAGTACACAAAGGCTTATGAGGCGTACAAAGGAAACCGTACTCTAAACTGGCGTACAGTAACTGGTCGTGTAAATATTGAAATTGAAATCGGGGACCGAACCATGGAAATGGTTGTTAGCCCCACTTTGGCGGTCATTATATACCACTTTCAAAACAAGAGTAAGTAAATACTGCACCCCAAATCAGATCAGCAACTCAAAATAAAGTGTTTCAGGTGAATGGACTATTGAAGACCTGAGCTCTATCACAAAAGTTCCACCCTCTGCCTTGCGACGTCGTCTAAGTTTTTGGCAAAATCACGGAATGATTTCGGAATCAACGCCAGGCGTCTTTACTTTGCTGGAAAAGGAGTCCGAGAAATCCCAATTCGAAGACATGAGTCTCGCAGAAGCCGACGAAGAGGATTTGGAATCCGCAATGGCTTCAGCAAGTGATCAAAGGGAAGAGGAACTTCAAGTAAGTGTATAAGTGTAATCTATGGATTTTTAGATATTAATATGCAATGTTCTTCCTTAGGTTTTCTGGTCCTACATCGTTGGCATGCTCACGAACCTCGACTCCATGCCAATAGACCGCATCCATCAGATGCTAAAGTTGTTTGCCTCTCACAGCGGTGGAGTGGAATTCACTCAGGACGAGCTGAAGCACTTTTTGCAGCGCAAAGTCAGAGAGCACAAGCTCATATTTTCGGGTGGAGTTTATCAATTGGCAAAATAAATTTAGGAAGCTTATCAAAATTAATTTTTGCAACGACTGAAGAAATCATGAAATAAATAAATGAATGAACGTGATAACGTTTATGAAATTTACAGTTCCAGGCTGAACGTTACTTTTTTCTTAACTATCGTCTAATCTATTTCTATTCAGGGCTTATCTGTCACCCGCGTACCCTGTAAAGCCTTCACTTTAACTTGTTCTCCAGTGAATAGCTTGAAGATTCCGAACAGCATGCAAGCAAACAGGTACACAAGAAAATACATACCATCAGATACGTCTAATGCTTAATTTATTTAAGGTTATATTCATTTATATGCTAATCCCGTTATCAACAAATTCAAACTTTTTAGGGTTCTTAAACTAAAGGCGAAGAAAAGTGTACTTGGTTTTGATATACTTTACAGGGTTAAACAGTTTTTGGTTTCATAAAATAAATCACGAAATCAGTGGCTAAATTGATCACTGTATACACGCAAACAACTTGTGCTAATTTAATTCTGTAATCGTTCTTAACTGTAATCTGTACATCAAAAGTTACTTCAGGTATGAAGACAGGCTAGTCCTCGTGCAAGAATCGAGCTTGGTAGACCGTTTCCCGATGAATGGGGCTCAGGACAGCGTTAAGAATGGGCGAAATCCGCCTGATCCGCTGCTGAAAGCGATCCCGATCCCGGGCCATCACCTGCCACTCGCTCTTCCTGGCCGCGCGGTAAGCATAGTCCCAGGCGAGCATTACGTGCACTTCGGGTTTCATGTTGAAGCGAACCTTGGGGTGTGAAAATTTAATGGATTAGTTATGCCAATTGTTTCGGAGAGGGTATGACTAACACACCTTCTTGACGGATGTCGAGCTGTCGTTGCTGCACTCGCAGGGCTCGATCTCTTCTGTGTCCTCGTCTTCACCGCATGCTGTGAACTGAACGCTGCTGTCGTCGTCGTCATCATCATCCTCTTCGTCGTCGTCGTCTACCTCGTCGTCCTCCCGATCCTCCTCCTCCGCATCGTCCTCAAAGCAAATGAAGCTATCCTCGCTGCACTCGGAGATGCTCCGCTGTCGCTGCAGGCGATCCCCCTTGGCTGACGCCGCTCCCGAGCTCCCAGCATTGTTGTTCCTGTCACTGGCCACCTGACTAGTGGGGCACTCCTCCGCGGGCTCCTTGAAACTCGGCTGCGGATGGGGGTGCAGGTCGATGAAAAAGTAGCAGGACGACGGAACGCAGCGGCGCAGGGCATCCAGTTCGAGGCCCGCCATCTTGGCGCCAGGCGGACTCTGCGCATTAACGCACTTGTGCAGCGCCGTCTGCATCTGGCTGACCACGTCCATGGCCATCAGCTTGAAGGACATCATGGTGGCCAGCGGGTCCAGGGGGTCGGATTGCATGGGCGGGATCAGCAGATCCTCGGGGACCTCCAGGGGCTTGGCCTTAGCCTCGGGCTCCTTGTGCACCTTGTTTGGTTTCCACAGCGAGCCAGTGGACAGGGGACGCGGCGTCGGTCCGAAGCGATAGTGCTCGTAGATGGGGGAGCTCATGTTCGCAATCAGGCGGAGAACAAAGAGGAAGGGGTCAAACAGCGCGCCCATAAGGGTGTGAAATTTCGACATCTAAACTTAAAGACACAAGTATGCTGTGGTAGGGATCCCTTGCGAAAGGCCATTTTCTTGAATTTGGCTTTGGGTGGCATCGTGGCCAGTTCAATTTGAGGCGGATTTATCCATGATTGCTGCGATTAACTAATGTAATGTGGGGTGAAATAACGCACATATATGGTGAAATGTTACGTATGTCTTGCATCCGATCCTTTGCGAGCAAGTTGATTTCAGTTGTAGGCTAGTTGGGCTTTAGTTTCTAGCGTATATAGCGAGATATAATTTCCAGGCACAGTAATATTGACAGTTTTACACGTTTTGTAGCTTAATAGTTCCATACTTTTTTCTTCACTGAAAAAATTTATCGATTACAGACGTTGAATCACCTTGGGGCTTGTTGTTATTGTGAACATTCACTCGTGCACCCGACAAATTTTTCACACTCATAATTAGTGTTCTTGCCTATCGATCTGCCATCTTTTTTTAAATTTTAGTTATGTTTATGTTAATTATGTTAAAAACACAAATTCGATCAAGAAAATTATTTGATTCCTTTATATATTGCGTTTCGCTAATGGGCGTTGTCATCACTCCTATCCTTATACATAATGCACCGTGTTATTTTTTTTTATTGCGATTTAAATATTACAAGTTCAGTATAATACATACACATATAACGTATTTGATATTTTATTATGTCCCTATGATGATTTTTTGATAGGTTCTGTAGGAAAGGAAGTTCAGTTCAGTCGACTTTAAAATATGGTCACCCTAAAACAGATTATCTATGTATATACATTCATACAAAATATATTGTCATAAAATTTTTTAATCTAAATGTTTTTTTTTGTTGTTGTTTTACATGTCACTTGTATCCGTCGTATTTAAGCCCCGTTTGACTTAAAACTCCAAACGCAATAAATAATTATAAAATATGGTTATCCTTTTGGTTATAGGTATATCCTTTTCTTTCTATCTAACCAGTTTTATTTGATTTTTTTTCCAAGTATTTAATTTCCTTTATCAACTTATTTTCTGAAGCCAAAGTTTGAAGCTCAGTGTAACTTGATTTAAATTTCATTCGAATTGGGCGAGTTTAACAAAGATCACGCATCTTGTAAATGATCACCCTGTAGGTAAGAACTGAAGATCGAGTCATTAAATCGTATGTATTTACCTATGTAAATGAAGCCAGACATAAATATATATTACTTAGAATTTAATTTAAAATAATGTATGACTTGCAGCCTTAAAAACTTAATATAAAATATTGCGGTCGCTACGATCAACAAGATTACTTCCGTGTCTCAGAGCACAATTAAATCATGCATACTCACATGTACATTGTTCTTTAACCGATATTTTATACCTGACACTGTATGAAAATGCAAGTGCATGTTCCGCTGCGTCATTCTGTAGATAAATATATACAAATAAATATATGCATCTATATCTGTATGTTCCTGCGGATTTTTTAAATACTCGACTTTAACTGCATATTATATCAGATCTTTTATATAGAAACATAGTGAGTACATATGTATGTGGGAATACGTACAATATCCATGTATTATTCAGATTTTCCGTACTCAAATGCGTTGAGAATTGTCTGAAATAAACAGAAGCCAGATTGATATTCATGCGCATATATTTACACGCGTATATATGAACAAACATACATATTCTCGCCAGTATATGCACACAAGCACACGTACAGATTAATCAAACAGCCATATGATTAATACACATTGGAACAGCTGATTCATAAGCGTCCCAGCCAATACATGTACATGCCCCACCCCCTCGCCCATATGTTCGTGCTCAGTTACTCACACACCAGCTGGCAGCGCTACTGCAACAGTTGATATAAACAAACTCAGGGCTGTAGTGGAGGGGGCGTCCGTCGAAGGGGGCGATTTTTGTTCGTGGCTATAAAAGAGAAGGAATCTTAAATCCATTGCAAGGGGAAATAAATAAAATAGCTAATCCAATATGTTTGGAGATGAAAGTCTAAAACAAATATTAAATAAACAAAGCAAAACGCTAATAAACTGCAGGTCCGCCCCTGGCTGTTCAAGGAAATCAGTCTGGCTGAGAGTCATTATGCACACACACGCTCGCACGAAACCTGCGCTCTCTCTCGGGCGCACACACACACTCCCACGGAATGTATCGGGCGCTGGTATGGGTGCATGTATCTGTATCTACGTGCTGCGGACTCAATCGTAAACTTTGCAGTCAGTTCACTTGAACAGCTGTGAGCGATCGACGTTGGTCGGGAACAAAACGAACACAGACACAGATACTCCACACGGACACGCATATATATGCATACTTATATGCATAATTACATACATCGCAGTACATGGGGGCTGCATAAGAAAACAAGTACAACAAAATCACAAAAAATATACAACAAAATAAAAACGTAAAATCTTTTGCGTAGTTTATTCGCTCGCGTCGTTCGTTTCGTTTCTTCACTTTACTTCACTCCAATCCAATCCAATCCAAACCAACTCGTATCTCATCGCTTCGTTTTTCGTTGTGCTGCGCTGCTTTGCGTTGCGTTGCGCCGAGAGTTGCGTTGCTTCTTCAGCTCGATTCGGATTCGATTCGATGTTTAGTTTAGATTGACCAGGACAAGAAGAAATGCCCTGGTCTCGCGCGACTCCGACTCGGTGAAGATATAAGCAATCTAGACCCCTAGATAAACTCACTTACTAACTAAACCTAGTAACGAAAACCTGTGTGCATAAATAAAGTTGTGATTAAGCATAGATATAACTAAATCGCCCGATCCCTCACACTTTTTAAAAAAAAACTTATTGTCAAAAAAACATTCGGTGCCATCTGAATCGGAATTTCAAAATAAAATCTGCACGAAAACATTATCAAAATATTTGGTGTTTCAAAATCAACACGTAAAACAAACACAACCAGACGCGCGAGTGCGAGAGTGTGTGTGCCGTGCAGCAGTATTAGTGACCACACAAACATAGGCACATAAGTTTGCATTACATACGTGTGTATTGTAAACTCTCTGCACATAAATACGAGCCAATCTATTTAATTCAGTTTCAGTGCATTTATAAATTAATAAAATGTACATTAAATACGGAGAGCGAGTGCGATTGTGAGTGTATACGTATATAAGCTCATTACACGGACGCAGCGAACGTGAGTCTTGGAATATTGCAAACACAAAACAAAAAATAAATAAATAACGAGGAACCAGTTTCACCTTGAGGAGCAATACCTAGTGCACACTCACACCACCGCCATCACAATCACACACATGCACAGCATATGCAGTGAACGCGAGTATTTTGCTAAATGAAACAGCCCGATCAGACTGCGACTACGAATACATAGTTCACATAGTGCATAGCATATATAGTGCATAGCATATATAGCTCATAATTCGTGATAAAGGCCCTGGACAAACCGAACCCAAACCCGAACCCGAACCAGAACCAAAACCAGAACGAAAACGCTCCGCTTATCGGTAACCCACCACTGCCACTGGTTCTGCGACTATGATTAAGCGGGGATCGGGACAACTGCCCTGGGATACAGATACCGACTCTGAGATGCAGATGCCCATCCAGATACCCCAATATCACTGAATGTGGAAAGATGATAGCTAAGCCCAACCAGGCCACCACCGAACCACCATTCAGTTTTCGCCCCGGAGCAGTGCCAACGGTTCCAGCAACCACCCCAGCGAGTATAAAGAGTCCAGCCCCAAAACCGGAGCCACCACTACTACCCCGCACTTCGCAACCCCAATCCCCAACGACTCGAACACAAAGCCAGCCAGCTATTACTCATCCAGCGGCTGTGGCTTCGCCTTCCGCGCCTGTTGCTGCAGCTGCACCGAACCCCGACACCCACACCCCCAGCCCCAGCCCCAGCCCCAGCCCCAGCCCCAGCCATCTGCACCTCGTAACCCCCCAAACCGTATCCAATATGGACGGCGAAAGATCTCCGAGCCACAGCGGCCATGAAATGACACTGAACATGAACGGCATCGATTCCAGCCTGGTGTTCGGATCTGCACGGGTTCCTGTCAACTCCAGCACCCCGTATTCGGATGCAACTCGAGTGAGTAACACTGCCTTGTCGACACTGCGCGAAAATTGGATCAAGTAATGGGTTCTTAATGATTTAATACTTGAGGTAGAAATACGGTTTCAGGTAGAATTAATCAATCATTAACAATAGCAAAAGAAAAGTAATACAATGGGAGTTTTATAGGTTTAAAATCAATTTTATAATATAAAATAGAAATACAGAGCACTTGTTCCTTAAAATGCAATACATATATAGACAGGGATGCATTTTAGTTGACACGTCATTTTGCCTCCCAAAGCCCCTATCCGGTGGCCTGATCTCATCATCGAGAGGAATATCCGTCCTATCGCCTCTATTTACATGTGCGCCCACTCAGCCAAAGTGAAATTCACGCCAGCGATGCACTTCTTATCAGCTCTAATGGGAACTACTTAGATAAACACGCACAGCTGTCCCGTCAAGGCAAACGTACTTCATATTCGGCAGCGAGACCCACATACGGAATACATACAAATACATTTTCCAGACCGGACAGGTCAACAAAAAGTTTGACTGATAAGATTTCCTCCAGATTAGATTCAAGTTTTTTGCGATTATTTTCTTTGTTTACAAATACAAGCACGGCAAAACAATTAATGTAGATTAGCAATCGAACGGACGTTTGTATTTATTTACGCTTGATCATAAAAGCTCAACTTCATTCTCTGACTTAATATGATGAAATACCCTTTTTAAAAGACTGATGGATGGGTATTTTGGTCGTATCGCCTGGGAGCACTGGCTGATATTAGTTCCCGACCATAGATACATTCACGGAATGCGTGGAAGTGCATTTTTTGTCCCCGTGCATTTACGGGGCGGTTGTACTCGCATTTCGCTTCCCTGATGACTCACATTATTTGTCGAGCTTGCATATATATATACATTTGTATCTGTATCTGTATCTGTGCGAGGCAGTGTGCGGATGGATATGCTTTTCGAGCGGATAGTACGTCTATAACTTGCGCTGCTTAACTGTGACCGATACATATTTCTTTATTTGTTTACATGCTGAAATGTTTTTGTCAAAACACGAGTTCCTCATGGCGATCTACCAAACCGCAAGAGTGTCTACAAGTATTCGTCATCTTGTTTACCATCCAGACAGTTTTGGTATGGTATAATAGCTAGCTATGCCAGCACCAGAACCAGAATCAGAACTCCCGAATATTATATATGTGTATGAATATTTGGCCAGGAATGCACTCACTGCCTCCTAACCAAAGTTAAGCGTATTTTAGCAAATAAGTGTGTAAATAATTGTGCGCGCACATAGCACACATAGCACACATAGCACATTTGGTGCATTGACCTTGCTTAGCAGTTTGTTTTTTACGGTTATTAGTGCGGACGGATGGAGGAGGCAATGGCTTTGCCTTTTGCCTTTGGCGTCACGAACAGAAAACTCAATTGCGTATTACCCGCGTATATATGTATGTATATATATGTATGTATGTGGTGGCATGTAGAGAAATAAGTGGGTACATATGTACTAGGGCCAGGCGTCGTTGACTTCTGCGACTACATGTTTTATCTTTACTGCAAAAAATGTATTAATATAGTATTCGAGCTGATGACCTTAGGTTCTAAGCGTGCGGCAGGAACGCTCGGTTAAAATCGAAAGCCACAGTCCCAGACCCAGACCCATTTCATCACTTTTACTTGTTCCCCAAAGAGTGTGTGTGTGTATATAATGCACATGTATCTGTATCTCACGGATGCGGGTGTCTGCAACTTCTGGCCTTAGTATCTGTGAGTGTTTTGGGCCCGAGTCTGGTGTGAGTGTGTTGTGTCTACAAGAGTCGGGCTGCTTATTAGACTTGAACTGAACTGTCTGACTGACGGCGACATTGAGAGTGAGTTTCGGAGCAGAGTTGCGAGGGCAAAGGCAAAGGCAATGGCACAGGCAATGGCAAAGGCAATGGCAAAGGCAATGGCCGATGGAGCATCGCATCCCGTCGGCCGCAATAGCATACACTCTCGTACCATCGCTTCAGTCGTTTCAGCTGAAAGTCTGCTCCACTCAGCCCGCTCAACTCATTTCAGTTCGGTTCAGTTCAACTCGCTACTGCCAAGGGTATCGCCATCGCCATCGCCATCGACATCGACATCGCCTCGGATGTGGCTGTGGATGTGGATGAACTCGCGAGGTACACGAACTGCTGCAAGGTCGAAGTTAACGCTATTAATAGGTAGTTTCTGCCGTCTCTCGCGGCGAGAATAAAACGGTTATTCACATTGGCCAAACGAGGCGACGCGTCACCGCTATGACCTACACCTATTCCAAATGATGGGCTACCGAGACTGAGACTGAGATTGAGATTGAGAATGTAATTGGCCTTATGCCCAGATCAGATCGAAGGGATTATCGAGGTGGAAACCAGGAAGCAGATGCGAATGCGAATGCGAATTAATGCATGCTCCCCACCCCAGTACATCGGCCCACTTGTCAGCATTTCGAGTGCGAGTGCCTTAACAACCGAAATATGCACATACAAACACAAACCATATTTCGTTTTAGGAGCGTTTTATTAACCTTGGCGAGGGACATTGAACTTCAAACGCCGCGAATACGTATTTCTCGTACAGATACAAATGCATACATACCGACATAGACAAGGCAGTATACAAAATACAAAAAATACAAAAATTCAAAATACAAAATGCATACATAGTACCTATGTCGGCGCACACAAATGTTCAGATGGACGGGTATACGTATAGTACACCTCACCTCTGGTGTGAATTTTATTTCCTAACTCTTTATCTGTGATACGTTAATATGCAATGAACATTTATATACGCAAAAGTATAATAGGTAAATGTGTTTTTCGCGTGAACGAATTAACGGAGCGTATCTACCTACATATTTGAGGTTTTTTTGCAAAAGTAAAGGAAATTTCGTTGTTCCATAATTTATGAATACAAGGGAGTGTAATTATTTATTTGCTTGGAAGTGCCGGAAGCAACGTTGAATAAGTATATGTGATACAAAATTATTCTTTTTAAAGGGTGATTTTAACCATACCTAGGTTAATAATTAAATCAATATTTTTTTACTTGGGTGGGGGTTTATTTTTGAACTGAAAACGGTTCTGGTTAGCTTTTAATTGAGGAAAAAGGAAACTGTTCATTTAAATTGAGAATATATTTTTCGGTAGTTGATGCTGGACCCCTAAATACATATATAATTATTTATATTTTAGCCAACTTAACAGATAGTTAGATGGGATGTAAGAAAATGATAAATATTTTTTTAATGAATTCTGACCCTTGAATATAAATATTACAATTTAGTTTTTAGCCAATACACATTTTTGTACAACTTAACAGATAGTTAAATGGGAAGTAAGAGAGCGGATAATATTTTTTAATGATTAATGAATAATACTTTTATTCCAAAGAGAACGTTCACTTGATGTGTTGCACTCTGTGAAAAGTAAAAGTAATTAAACTTCGGTTTCCTCTTTTTTTGCAGACCAAGAAACATTCGCCCGGCCATATTAAGCGACCTATGAATGCCTTCATGGTGTGGAGCCAGATGGAACGGCGGAAGATCTGCGAGCGGACGCCGGACCTGCACAACGCCGAGATATCCAAGGAGCTGGGCCGGCGATGGCAGCTCCTCAGCAAGGACGACAAGCAGCCCTACATCATCGAGGCCGAGAAGTTGAGGAAGCTGCACATGATCGAGTATCCCAACTACAAGTACAGGCCCCAGAAGAAGCAGACCCGATCCCCGGGATCAATGAAGCAGAGTCCGGACGCAGACGGCTGCGAAGCTAAAAATGACACGCCCAACAACTCACTGACCACGACCAATCTTGCAATTAATGGAGCCACCACTACCAACACTGCCGGTCGGAAAAGCAAAAGATCTACCTCTACATGTCAAACTGGTTCAGTTTCGAAGCGACTAAGGAACGATTCGGGTGATAACTCCAAGCCTAAATACGAAGTAAAGGAGGAGCCTGCCGAGCAGCACAATAACAATACCGTGGATATTATCCTACCCTCAGCCGATAATCTATTAAGCTACCAATCATCTGAATACTTACCTCTAAGCACGAATAGCAGTGCCGAGTGCGATGAGAAGCTACACTCAGACCTGAGCACGGGTCCGCTGGACGCCGACGTGGTGCATCGCTTCCTGCCGCTCTTCTTCACCAGCAACGAGGACTCGCAGCTGGAGGTGCACTCCTCGTCGCACAGCCACCACCAGAGCCAGTCGGATCCCACGGCGGGCCTGCTGGACGATCGCGAGGAGCTGTCCTCCGAGGAGGTGCTGCGCTATCTGCCCTACCTAGAGGTGAACTCCTCGTCGGCCGGTGGCCACAACTCGCTCAAGGTGGAGCTGGAGCCCAGCCTCAATGAGCCCGTGTTCGACTCCGAGGACAATATTGTGAACGATGCCAACTTGCACTCGGCCAGCCATCAAATACCTCCATATGTGCCTGATAGCCACGACTGCTTTGCGGAGGATTGCGGCGGAGGTGGTGGCGGCGGTGGCGGTGGCGGAGAGTGCTCCTCCCACCAGGAGCTCGAGTTCGAGGTGGTGCGTCCGCAGACCGTCACGATGACCATGACCTGCACGCTGCCCTACGGCGGCCCGGATGGGGGGCACACATTCCAGAACGACGACTTCAACCCAATGCCGTCGGCCGCCGAGGACAGCGACTGCAGCATACTGACCACCTCCAACTCGCCGCAGATCGGCTTCGGCAATGGCAGCGTCTTCGTGGAGGCGGACGCCATCGGGAACACTTGTACATACGCCCAACAAGACTACGCCGGAAATGTAATTGAAACACACAATGATCTCAACTACGCCGCACACGATAACAACGGAGCTCTACTAGCTTACACATTTGAGGACTTGCCGCCTCAGCCAACCGGTAGTCATTTAGAATTTAACACTAACAAGTACGAGTTTGCAAGTTATTATAAAATGTGAGAGTTATTTAAGTTTTGTGTAATTTATAACTAATCTAATTGTACGTTTATAATTTTACACCAAATTATATATATATATATGTATATGTATATGTATATCTATACAGATAAATACTATATATTCCATAAATTCTATATACAAAACAAACAACAACAAAAAAAACGAGAATAAAATGCTTTGCATTGAAAATATTTACGATGGAGAAGTTTCATTTAACTGCGTAGCGGCATTTCTTGATTCCTGCTATATACCTATGTGCGATATACGAGTGAGGGGATTGACCTTGCTAAATTAGATTTCAAATCCAATTAATTAGACTTCCGTTGGGATCTCGCGAATTATCTACATATGTTTATTTACACGCACAAATATTTTACATAAATCATTGGTGGTTAACGGAATAGGATGCTAAACCATCATCGGTTGTTATACACGATAAAATAATCCAGACAATAAAGTAGTATACATTCGTTTCGCTTTCCGCAGTCGCCAGTTGCCAGTTGACAGATTACAAAGTGCTCGCCTCGATATGTGGGATATTGTGTAGGCCGGAGTCGGGATTGGACCAGTAATAGTAGGGAGCGCCCTGGCTAAAGCAGAACTTCATGTTCAGGGTTTCCCCATGATCCACGTAGTACATGAGGTAAAAATTGCACATCTCGTCTTCGTTCGTGGGACTGTACACAATGGGTACTTGGTAATTAAAGGTACTTGTATGTTGGCTTGCAGAACACATACCCAATTTTGGTTATCCGATGTCGCGTACTCTCCATCGTACACCTCACCGCAATCTTGTCGCCCTCCACAATGGGCTCCCTGTTGCTGATGTTGTAGAACATCTGGGGCGTGAGGGGATCCCTCTTGCCCAGCTGCACCCACTCCTGTTCGCCTTCGCTGTCGGTCCTCACCCGGTAGCCGGAGACCACCTTTCCCAGGCCATGGGTGTGCACGCGGTATGCGAAGGGATGCAGGACCTTTGGCTCATTCACCTCGCAAGCGGTTTCCAGGTGCTCCGTTTTCATGGCCGGAATCATTCCGTCTGTGCCCAGCAGAAGAGTGCCAGCCAACTTTTTGAGACTGTCAGGGAAATGTATAATTACTATTAAGATATATTTTAATAAGCCAACAACTTACGGCTCTTCTGTGTAGTCCAAAAACACGCCAGAGTCATCGGTAGAACCATCTGAAAGAGATATCATTTATTTGAAATCCATTTTATTATTATGTCCCTTAGAGTACTCACCTTTGAATTTATCAATGTGGGAATAATGAACCTGCAATACCAAGTACTTGATGGCCGAATTCTTGCCCACCTTGAAACCCACTCCCTCGGGCAAATTCAGCCTCTGGGCATCTCTGGCCCAAGCATATATGATCTGTGTAAATATAAGCACGAGTTCGGTTAATATTTATTTTTGTAATTAAATTATTTATTAGCACCTTCACACGAATGTTTGTTTTTGAGAGAGTTGGCGAAACAGGTTTCAGGTTTATGTATTTTTATACAGTCAAGAACTTATTTTCGAAAAAGTTTTTTTTGGTTTAGGTTTTCTATTCCTTGCCTGTCATTAAAAAGCAAACCAGAAACTACCCACTATAAGTACCTATTTATTTTCAAAACTTGTGCTTTGCTATACTGTAAAAACTATATTTTAGTTTGGTCTACTAAACAAATATGTGGTTGTTTATTTTTTCCCTAGAATTTTCATCTTGTATTTCGTGCCATAGCCATAAGTACCTTGCATAGCACTTAATTATTATTTTAGTGCTATAACTATCATAAGCTTTAAACAGATTCTGGTTTTGTGGTTTTTAAGCTTTGAGTAAAAATGAGCGAAAACTTTTTTAAAATTTAATTGTAGTTTCCCCAATCGATTGTCATAAATTTATGACAAAATATAATAATAATTTTATGATAAAGTTGGTTTAAAACGTTAGCTAAGTGTAACTTTTAAAATTTAACTGTAGTTCCTGGAAATGATACTCATATTCATACAAAAAATAGATGAAGAGTTAATATCTTTATATTTAAACTGGCCCAAACTTTGGAGGCTTTCCCACTTCTGTCAAAATAAAGAAAATACCGAAAATAGATCTTTCGACAATCCTTTTAAAATTTGTAATTTCCTATCCAGAAAGCATTTCTCGAAGCATGACCCCTTCTATTTGCTGCAGGTGCAACGAGCAGATTCGGCACCGGGCAGTTTGCAGCTTGGGCAAGGCGTACCATCCGCACCACTTCACCTGCACGGAGTGCGGCCTGGTGGTGGATCCCCGCCTGTTCTTCGCCGTGGACGACGACGTGGTCTGCGGTGAGTGCTACCTGGGCCACCATGCCGCTCGGTGCTCCGCCTGCCGGACGCCGATTCTGGAGCGCTGCTTCAGCGCCGTGGGCCGCAAGTGGCACGAGAGGTGTTTCCGGTGCGTGAGCTGCAGCAAACCGCTGATCTCATCGTCCTTTTTCGACATCAACGGATACCTCTTCTGCAAAAAGCACTTCCGGGAACAGTTTTCGCCCCGCTGTGCCGCCTGTGGGGAACCGATCGAGGATCGGGCTGTGGTTGCGCTGGCCACCAAATGGCATGTGGAGTGCTTCAGGTGCTTCATCTGCCGCCAAAGAATCATCACCGGTGGTTTTAGGATCCACAAAGGACAACCCATCTGCCTGGCCTGCTGCCAACCCACCACCATCGCCTTGAGCCCCCAAAATTTGTGTGCCTTATAAATGTCTAAATGTTTAGCGGTCTTTATCCTGATTTAAATGGGGAGAGAGGGACTTTCATACCTGAGAACTCGAGTGGGGAGCACAGGGACTGGCCGACTCCTCTTTGGAAGCTCGGTTCATCTCGCCGCAGTTCCTGTTTTGCAAAATATTTAAATGTCATTAATGGGTTCCAGTAACAAACCCAGAGAAAAATCATGGTAAATCCAAATATTTTCATTTTGAATTAAATGGTTTCGGTACTTATTTAGCCCCGAGGGGTGTTGTGTTTAAATCATTTTTATTTTTATATAGGGAAAAATTTAGTTTTTAATTAAAAAAAAATTTAAATCTACAATTTTTTTATTGGATAAAGCAATTTAATATGTTAATATTTCATTATGATGCTTTTAGTTTACTTTAAATAAGTTTTGTATTTTAAAAAACAATGTTGTATTGTAATGTTTAATTTTACTATGAAGTTTTTCTCTGGGTGTATGTACTCAGCTACTTACCAAGTACTTTTCGCTGTTCCAGGTTCTCCGCATCCGTAGAGCAGCATGTGATGAGCCGTGTTCATGGTGGCATTGGGATTGAAGCCAACTATAGGGATTAGAAAAAATAAAAGCATTTAGTTTTTAATTGAAGATATTCGGTTACAAGAACATACCAATATAGTAGGTGGTAGTTGGATCGACTTTGATTGGAGTGCACAAGTACAAGTCCGGCTATACATGTTTTGTTAGTTTTGTTAAAAAAAAGAATATTAAACTGGATTAGTCAACAAGTATTATTCACAATCCAAATAACAGAGTGGCCTTCGGTGGGCCCTCTGCCCTTTTTGCCACCCTCGTAAGTTTCTGTATCTACGGCGCAGGTTCGAAAAGTGCAATCTACAGGTTTCAACGGACTCCAAGGCACTACATGTGGGTGTCGAATCGTGTGTGTATTCGAGGCACCTTAACCAACCATATGGAAAAATTTGCACATTATACGAAGAGGTTTTCCAGATGCAAATGCAATGCACATCCCATATAGAGTACAAGCATTGACATATAGTTCCTCTGTATATTTGTTCGTTTTGTTGATTAAAGAGAAAAGTGGATACAGAAACGCACAGCTGGGGAAGTTTGCTCATCCATATGGGTCGAACTTACATATCTTACATATATTTTGGAATAATACACTTACTGTTTGCGGGGAAACCATGGGCATCAGGAAGGGAAACGATGCCGTTGAGCCTGTTGCCGAGTTGCTGTCCAGATTCTGTTGATACACCGAGTTTTGGTAGTTCCCCCCCTTTACAAGGCCCTCGACATTTATCAGGCTGATAAGCAGGAGGAATCCCACGGGAACGCTGATCTCGGATATTCGTGGCATTTTGCGTATGCCTTTCTCAATAACTTCAGTGTGCACTGTATAATACTTTTTGAGAAAACCAAACAAAAAACCTTCCCGTGCGGAAGAACAATACGTTTCGTATTGCGCCCTGATATTTTTCCACACGTAGCTAGGCCCAGCTTATATATATATATACTTAGTACAAGTATGGCAGGTGTTATCGATACTTAGAGCCGTTATATCGATGGCCAAGCCAGGGCTGCGAGCAACTTGTTAGCGGTACATTTCAAAACATTTTGCAAATGCATGGAGTACATGGATGTTTTACTAAAACTGGGGGTTAGTTTGCAGGCAGAACACCTGTTAGTAGTTGAAATAACCCAAAAAAGCAAGCTTATATAGCAGGGGCAGCCTTAACTTCGACCCACTGGGAAAATCCCTAGCTCGCATGCGCCAAACAATTGATTTTTTTAAAAACACAATTCCAATGTTTATGGTGCGCTCTTGGGGATTCAGTTTAAGGCCCAAAGTTGGAACTGCTGGAATTTGGAAAACATCTGCCGTTTAAATGGAGGAACAGGGCGACGTGATGGACCAAGGCGCTGGTAAGCTGAACAATTCAAAAGCCCAGGGCCCCAGAAACCGATGTGCCAACGGTAACGCAGGTTGAATGCAAACACGAGCAATGTTTAATTATTTACCAAAACCAATGACTTTTAGATGACCCCATTGTGAGTAGTCGCCAGGATTCGTCGAGTAAGCTGAACTTGATGGATGCCAGTTCGTTCAGTATGCCGCCTCCGAATCTCCACTCCTCCAAGGTGATCAATCCGAACAAGGCGATATTCACCATAGACGCCAACACGGGACAGATATTCATAGTGAACAACAAGGCCTGCCAACTGTTGGGCTACACCTCCCAGGAGCTGAGGAACAAGGGCTTCTTCGATCTGCTCAATGGCAAGACGGAGAGCCACATCTCCTCGCTGGCCGAGATGCAGATCGAGGGCGACGAGGGCCGGGTGGTCCTGCTGAGTGGCAAGGTGATCGAGATGAAGACCAAGACGAGCAACAAGATCCTCGTGTCGCTCTGGATCCGACAGATCAGCAGCGATGGCAGGCACATAGCCGTGGCCGAGCCGGTGGAGAGGCACATATGCCACCTGAGCACCGATCGATTCGGGGTAATCACCTCCGTGGACTCCACCACTTCGACGATATTCTTTTACGAATCCACCGAAAGTGTGGTGGGCCTCAATGTCACCGCCCTGATTCCGTTCATAAAGCTGCCCGATCCGGACAGCCGGGAGTTGCCGAAGAGCCTGCGAAAACAGAGGGCCACCGGAAGAACCACGGACAATGTGAAGTTCCCGCTGTGCCTGCTCCTGGCCCTGGATGAGGGCTCAGGCCTGAACATCACCGTGTGGGTCTTTCAGAACCTCAGTGGCCTGCTCGTGGTGGACGATGTGGGCAACATACTGATGTGCAACCAGCCCTTTTCGCTGCTGATGTTCGGCTATGGCCAGGACAAGATCATGAACATGCATATATCCTCCATTCTGCCCAACTTTGGCAAGGACTCGCGGGAGGACAAGAGCCCCAATGTCTCGAACACCTCGATAACCAGCAACGACTGGGAGCCGGACACCGATCCCTTTGTCCTGGACAACGACTCCTCGCTGCAGTCCTGCCGAAAGAGCTCCGCCAATAAAGTAGCCATGCCAGTCCAAGCCCACAACGAAGCCTCGGCGAGTGATGTCCACCTGGAGGGCAGCGGTGGACTGTTCTGCGATCTCCGCCAGCCAGACGACTGCACCATAGATGACATTTTAACGCCAGTGAATGCCTCGAATAGCTTTCCCGCCGACGAGTTCGAGGGAGGATTGCACGAGATGCCGCTGGACAAGGGAAAGTCCGCCTCGACGGAGACTTGTGATGCGTCCGGCAGCAATCCCGCCACCAGGCTGCTCAGCTCCATCAACGGCAGCTTCGTGGGCGAGGCCATCCACGCCGACGGCACCGTCATCGAGGTGGTCTACTCCGTGCTGATGCAGATCCTGCCCTGCTCCAATCGGGTGTACTGCATCTGGGTGTGTCGCAACCCCAGCACTCGGCTGGATGGCGATAAGTACAACTACGCGAATCTCACGTCCACATTCAACAGCATGGCCAGCACCATTGAGCAGTCGCTGGGTCAGGTCATAAAGAGCACGGCGGCCCAGAACTCCAGCAGGCCGAACTCGCTGTCACTGGTCTGCAAGTACGAGGACGAGCTCTATGTGGGGGACTACAGCAAGCACTACACCTCGATACGGCAGATCGGGCGGGGAGCCTACGGGTATGTGAACATGGCCTTCCGCAACACCGATCGACTGCTCGTCATCACCAAGTTCATTCTGAAGGAGAAGCTCTGCTCGCAGTTCATGGTCAAGAGCCGCGACTGCAAGGAAGTTCCTATCGAGATCCATCTGCTGCAGACGCTGAGCCACAAGAACATTGTCTCCGTGCTGGATGTTTTCGAAAACGACCTCTTCTACCAGCTGGTCATGGAGAAGCACGGCTCCGGCATGGATCTGTGGACGTTCATCGAGCGGCGACCGCTGATGGATGAAAAGCTGGGCAGCTACATATTCCGTCAGGTGGCCGATGCCGTCAACTATCTGCACGAGCAGAAAATCCTGCACCGCGACATCAAGGACGAGAATATCATAATTGATCATAATTTCAACATTAAGTTGATCGATTTTGGCTCTGCCACCTTCATGGAGGAGGGCAAGTTCTTCTCGACATTTTACGGCACCACGGAGTACTGCAGTCCGGAGGTCCTGGCCGGCAATAGATACGTGGGTCCCGAGCTGGAGATATGGGCCTTGGGAGTCACCTTGTATGTGCTGATGTTCTTCGAGAACCCATTCATCGATGTGGAGGAAACGCTCAAGGCAGAAATTCAGATACCCAAAGGGGTGTCCGACCAACTGAGCCGTCTACTGAGTTCCATGCTGAACAAGGACCCCAAGTACCGCTGCACCATGCACCAGCTGATAACCGATCCGTGGCTCACCCAGGAGGTGAACCCGTCGGTGTTCAGCTTCTCGTGGATTGTGCCCTGCAAGGCGCACGAGGCCAATCCGGATATATACTTCTCCGGCTACTTGTACTCCAGCACCTCGGTGCTGTCCACCATTTCGCCACAGGAGAGCTTCTCGCACATCGAGGAATCCTCCATTGGCGGCAGTGATGATGCCAGACTGGCGTCCCACAGGACGGGTCTCAAGTTGTGTGTTAATGAAGGTGAGTTTCAGGGATATACCTATTGCTATTGAGACTTTGTTAAGATTCGTTCTCTTGTCAGCCAAACACAACAAGATGGACACGCTCTATGCAAAACAGTTCCAGTTGAACACTTCAGTTAGTAATCACGAACTGAGGGCCTCGTTACCTGACTCCAGCCACACCGAAATCGGGGGCTCCATATGCTCTTCGAAATCGGAAAACGATATATCTAAGAACAAACTGGAACCCTGCGTCTCTGCCTACAATGTAGTTAGCTTGCACGACGTGAGCACGAAACCTAAAACGCTTGACCTAAAGTAGAGTACTTAATATCTGTTGTAAATGTGTAAATCTAGCCTATACATACTGTCATGTGTAAATAGTAGCATCTGTGAGAGGACAATTAAGGACTGGGGGGCTAAAAAGAAATGTGTAGAAGAAAATAAACCAATTTTATTGTTACTTCTAATGTTGTTTTAGTGGATATCTTACCTTTCTACCCTGTTTCGGACAAAATTAGAACATTTACTTTTGCTTTATAGCGCAACAAATAACTGAATAACACTTTAATTGCTTCGTATGGAATCGTCACGAGTTAACAACTATTTATACACACACATAAAGACTACAGGAAAGTAAGCGTTCAACTAAATGTCTATATGGATGCTTGTGCGACTTGATTGACTAGAGGTTAAAAGCTCTACCAGATCATTTGATCACGTGATCGTCTTCAACGGAAGTAAATGGAAATTTATGCTTGCGTTTGCCAATCATCCAGTTATTAACAGCTATCAAACTTTTTACAAATATATATATACTGTAAGCATAAGCATTCTACAAAATGTGTCTAAAATATCGTATCGGTGTTCTCGTATTTGCGGTCCCAATAGCCTCCACTATATAGCCAATCGTCGGTTTTGGTACAGGGGTTAGTTACGTATTTAAACCACCTAGAATTGCGAGTTCTTAGTGAGTGAGCAATCAATTGCTTTGTCAGTGCTATTTTACCTGGGAGTCCATTCATCGCCACTGGTGGATTTCCTTTGTTTCCGTGTGTGCCTTTGTTTCTCCTCGAGACGTGTCTTCTCCTTGGACGCACCATCCAAGTTTCCCTCCTCTAAGTGTAATATATCAGGTCGCAGTCGCGAATCGGTAGGGCAAAGTGTTAGCGGTGGTTTCATACTATTATTCATAGCATTAAGCTGCAGCGCAAAATGCGTAAACTGGTAATACTACAAATAAAATTTTAAATTTTATTTATTTACAGGGATTTGTAGGGATTTTAAGGTAGTATACACAACTCACCTCGTTACAATTGGAAGGTCTGGGCTTACAGCTCCACAGTGTCGTGGAGTCTGGTATGTCAATTGAATATGCAGAATCACTCTTTGGTATGTCACCCTCTTGCTCGAGCGGTGGGTAGCTATCGTTCTGAAATGTAACAATTTTTGAGATACTCCTCGATGGTAACTCAAGAAAGTCTTACACTTACATCTTGAATGGAAAGGCTGCGGAATGAGTTCAGCTTGAAGCTATTCAATTTCGAGAACATTTTCTTGGGCGTCCCGTTCGGCGAACCCTCACAATCGTCATTCTTTCGGGTTCCCTGCTTCAGATACTGGATGTAGGAGTCGGCAGAACAGCATTTGATAAACTCGGTCCATTTGCCATACAGGAAGTATAGGTTTTTTTCACTAAAAAATAATATTAATTTCTTAATTTTATTGCTCTAAGTCTTAAAGGTTTCCTAGGCTTACCTAGCATCCTTAACAAATCCCTCAACGCGATGCAAGTTTTTGGCCCCCGATCCGGCGGATTTGAAGGTGAGACTTGCCACATGGCCAGTGGAGTGATTGATGATCTCCATCTTTCCATATTGCTCTATCCACAGTCGGCCCACAATTATATTGTGAACGCAGCAATTGACATTAGTCCAACTATAAGATTCGTTCCATCTGAACAATAGGTAGTGTTAAGAAATGTTCTTTTCTAAATAACATTTAGTAAAACATACTTTGGAAACTCAATGGTGACTGTTCCCTTGGGGTTCACCTCAACACTCTTGCCCCAAAACTTGATTTTTGGGTTAATGGTGCCGTGAAACTTAAAGTCTTTCGATTCCGCATGAAATGCAGACACTGGAGGATGATGGGAAACTTGCTCGCAAACAATTCGATAGTCGCCCTTTTGCAGCTCGTATGTTTCACCAAGAAGTGGATTAAATGGTTTTCCCAGGCGCTCCCAGTTTGAGGCTAATGCTGATACGGCAAAGGCTGAAACATAAATTATATATTTGTGTTATTAAATGTAATATTGATTAACTGATGGAGTACACATATCGGTTGGGTTTGTGATTCAGTGCAGATATATATCATGCTTTTAAACATTTAGTCATTCAATCACATTCTATAGGAAAATTTTAGCTCATAAAAATCAAACTACTGATAACACTCAACCACAGCGATATGTATGTACATATTAGACCTCAAGTAGTCATCACTTGTTATAAACAACTTTCTGTCCTATGTTTGCAATATTGATAGCTACATTTTTATAGGGTTTTAGAACCCCTCTCCCCAATCTCTGAACCCCACTCACCCGCCACGTATTTCATCCGTTCCGCCGGGGTTTCCTGGTGGGCAGCCTCCGTGAGGAGTTCCGCGTACTCCATGTACTCGCAGAGTCTCTGGAGGAAGCTCAGCGGTTCGTTGAGCATGACTGGCATGGTGATCTTGCTCAGGTCCTTGCCAATGCAGTTCTTCAGGATGGCCCAGATACTGACCTCCTTGCGGGAAATCATCGGAGCTGGAAGTTCGGTTCTGCGAGTGATAAAGATAAAGATAGAAACGATATAAAGATAAAGATATAGAGGTAAAGTGATTGAAAGGGTGAGTCACTCGGTGGTGATTTTGCTCTATAGACCACTTACCTTTCCACTTGATCGGTATGGTCGCCCTCTGCCATTTTTGGACTCAAGTGCAGCTATACCCGAAAAACTGATTGCCTTCGTGGGTTAATTGTGTGAGCTCAATTGACTGCCAGTTGACCCTCTGATACGGAGACGAGTAAGTTTACGCTTGGAAAGACATGTGCGGAGTGAGGCGACGGTTGGGCCAGTCCAAAATCTAAAAGGGTTTGAGCTTAATCTTAGCAACTGAGATTACTCGAGCACTCCGATTATACTATATATGCAGTATATGTGTGTGTATATGTATATATGCCATACCTATTGGGTTGTATACCTTTTGTTCGTAGTCGCGATTTCGATGGATTGTAATCTTGTGACCAGGGTTTGTCACTCATTGATTTCCCTACGGCTAATGAACGCTGGGCATGCAGGTGTTGTGTGTGAGCTGAGATCCGTTTTACTCCGATTCACATTGTGACTAAACCGTATTTTGTATTGTACTAATTGAGGTGTTTGCGTGTTGTACCTAGCACTTACACTAAAATATAAGCTTTGGACGAAAATTTAATCAATAGTGATAAGAAAGCTTTGGCCAACAGCTTTTCAAGCGCGAAGCTTTTCGCAGAGTTGATTTGGCCAAATCGATTTATGTTTTTCTGTTTTTGATTTGTTTTATGTCTTTGTGTGGGTGTGTTTACCATTTGATGAACACCTATTTCAGCAATAAAATTGGTTCGACTTCAAGATACCCGCTAATCAAAAAAAGTTCCCCCTAAAAGCTTACGGAAAATGTGAGCATTTCGACCAAATAAAATTTTTATTTTTATAAACCCCTGAATAAGAGTACCTATTTTTAGACCTGGTGAAGGTCATTCACATTTTATTGATTGACGAGGGGGCGATAAGTCGTGGGCGTGTCAGCTGGCTGATCAGTCAACAAATTAAAAATAAGCGTATCGAATTCGAATCTTTTCGTTTTAATTAACCAGATAATATATATTTATATATATAGAATTTAGATGTTGTATAATTATTTATATTCCATATATACAAGAAATAAAAACAACATTCTCTTAACACTACTTCGGAACTAATTGACTAAAATGTGGTGAGCAGTTCCTCCTGGATGCTGTTCGATCGAAGTAGTTGAGTGGGTGTGGGTCCGCCGGCGACCGTGTTGAGGACCTTGGATGACGTAGCCGTGGCGTTCTTCAGGTCATGGTACTCATCGCAGAACGTCTGTCAGTCGAACGGAAATAACACAATGAGACATGTTTTCTTTCGCTATAAAACAATACAATTTATTACCTTTAGACGGCTGCCCAAGAAGATGGCACGTTCACGTTTCCTAACCATGTAGTCGGAGGACATGAGCCACCTGTGCTCCAAGCAATCTTCGGTGTATGGTCGTTTTCTAAATTTGTGAATGAAAAGTTGTCAGTTTTGAGTTTTCCAAAATGAGATAGTATCAATCATCAATGGCCCTGTTCTGAATTCTTGGACAGAATGTACTATGTAAAGTTTTTTTTAATTTATAGATTTATAGATGATGATATAGAAGTTTTAGACAAACACAAATTCTCTCAATTGGCTTTGTTCATATTTAACTTAGTTTATATCATATAGCTGACATAGAAATGTTCAAGGTCAAAATTGGAATTTGTCAAGATCTAGTAAATAATTTATGTGTTTTCACTAGTCAATATTACAATTTTTGTTTAGATAGAAATGACATAGAATTGATCAAGGTCAAAATTGAATTATATCAAGATCTAGTAAATAATTTTGTCTTTTCACTTTTCAATTTTAAATTTTTGTTTATATTTGCAAGGGTATTTAATTTGCTTGACGAAGAAGGAACTTTTGATTTGATATAAATATCTTAAAAACTTTTCCTTTCTTGTTTACACATCACATCTGACGACTTTGGAACATCAAGGCAACTCGAGCATTGATGGTTTAATATACATATCTTATATAACATAGCTGACTTCAAGTTATACTTTTGAATTTATAATTTTTGTTTATATTTGCAAAGGGCTTGTCGAAGGCCACTCCTATTTTCGAATAGAGTTAAGAAAGAGGAAGTCTTTGATATTAGAATTATAATAACTAGTTTTTAGTATTATAGAAACTAAGAAATAGTAGACTCTGACTAATTTAAATCACAAAGATAGAGGTACTCACGTGGGATGGCGCTTGAAGAGGAGCATGATGAAGCGCGTGGCCTCGGGGGTGACCTCCTTGAAGAGATTCTCGAACCTGTAACGCACGAAGGAGATGTTCTGCTTGGTCTCGTACTCGTCGGCGCCGCGGAATGGACTGCATCCGGACAGCAACAGGTAGGTGAGCGCTCCCAGCGACCAGATGTCGCTCTGCGGGAAGATGGGCTCGTCGTTGATCATCTCGGGGGGCTGGAAGTCCAGCGAGCCGCAGGGGGTGACCTTCATGCCCAGCTTGTTGACCTTCTTGGCCGAACCGAAGTCCACCAGTTTCACCTGGATGGAGCGCACGGAGGCCATGACCACGTTGTCGGGCTGGATGTTCAGGTGGCAGTAGCCGCGCCAGTGCAGGTACTGCAGGGCGTCCAGCAACTGGGTGACCACGGTGGCCACCATCTGCTCGGAGTACTCGTGCCGGCTGCTGAAGTAGGTCAGCACATCGGCTCCCTGCAGCTTCTCCATCACGAAGATGGCAATGGGCACATTGAGCGGCTTGTAGGCACTGAACAGCGCCGGGATGCGCTCGTGGCGCAGGGTCTTGAAGTTGTCGAACTCGGCCACCACGTTGTCCTCGTTGTCGTCGGTCACCTCCAGGATCTTGGCCACCACCACGGTGTCCGTGGACTTCTGGATGCCCTTCACAATGGTGCTGAACTCGCCGCGGGCGATCTCCGAAATGAAGCTGTACTTGTCGCTCACGGAGGAGTCGGTCACCCAGTTGGGCGGCTCCCGCTCGCAGTGGTAGTCCGTGTGGACGCGCTCCTCCTCGGGCACCACCTGGTGTCCGTTCTCAGTGAGCTGCTGTAAATGCTTCATGGCCTTGGTGATGTGAATCTTGGGCGCATCGCCGCCCACCGTCGAGGCGCCCACCGGTATGCCCATCTCGCTCCAGCCGATGCGGTTCTTGGAGGCCAGCCGGAACTGGTAGCTGGTGTTGGGCTGCAGGTCGTGCAGCAGGTAGAACTCGTGGTCGATGTTGTCCGCCACCGTGGTCCAGGCATCGCAGTTGCTCAGCTTGTACTGCAGGCTGTAGCAGAGGACCGTGGAGTGGCCATCGTCGCGCGGCTGCTTCCAGCGGAGCAGGATCTCGGTGCCGCTGTTGGCCGATATCTCCGGCGAGTCGGGGGCATCGGGCAAAGTGGCCACCACGATGCGGCACCGGGCCACCGTCTGGCCCACCTTGTTGCGGGCCACCACCTTGTAGACGCCCACATCGAAGTGCAGCGCCGGCTCGAAGCGCAGTATGGAGCGTCCGTCCTCGTCCACCGATATCTTGATGCGCTTGCTCTCGGTCAGGACCATGTCGTTCTTGAACCACTGCACACACGGCTTGGGATCGCCCACGGCGAAGCAGTGGATGTGGCTGGGCTGGTTCTCCGTGATGGCAATGGTCTGCGGCTTCTCGCGGAAGAAGGGCGGATAGCCCTCGCGCTGGGTCTCGATCATGGCATCCGCCTCGGTGTACTCATCCAGGCGGGGTCCCAGCTCAGTGCGCAGTCGCCTAATCGAGTAGGACTCGTTGGCCGCGTACATGCTGATGCGGCTGCGGGTGCGCTCGTCATCGATCTCCTCGTCCATGATGTCGGTGAAGCGACGTCTCTCGCGGATTACGGGCAGCTGCACAAAGTAACTCTTTTATTGACCTGATTCATAGAACACTCCCCAGCTCAATTACTCACCGACCAATCCACTGAATCGTTCAAGGCAAAGGAAGGCGATCGGCGATGGGCCACCTTCATGTACTCTCGCAGTCTCACGGGGAAGTTGACATCCCGCAATTGCAGCAGATATGTATCCGGACCGTATTGGTAGCTACAAAGTACATATTTATTTAAGTTTTAAGTTTTAAAAAAAAATTAAGATTTACAAATTTAAACTTAAATGGCCTAATCTTCCTTTTTATTTTCGATCAAGAAAAAAAAAAAAGGAACTAAAAATTACAAAAACTTGCTTTCTACTTCAATTTGGGCTTTGGTAAGCCCCATTAATTTGAATTAATCGTAAAACGAGTTCTATATAAAAGAAAACAAAAATAAAAACGGCTGAATCTTGCTTTTTTCTGCAGATTAGTTTGGCTTTGGTGACCCCAATCAATATGCAATAATGATTTAATCGTTTAATGAGTTCTATATAAAAAACTTTAATAAAAATCCAGGCTAAATCCAGTTTTTACTTTGGGTTTTGTCTTTGGTGACCCCAATAAATTTGAATTAATGAATAAAAAAAAAAATATAGCACAAATGGCCAAATCTAATTTTTTACTTCGGATTGAATCTTTAAATGAGTTCTAAAAAAATTAAAATCTAAATGGCTAAGCCTTGCCTTTTTACTTCCGATATTGGCTTATGGTGACCCCAAACCGCTTAAATAAATGACTGGAATCTTAAATAATATTGGTATTCCTAACCCTTGAAATCGGACTTAAACAACCTTAATTTTATATTCAGTCTTTATATGTTACTATAAATTAAATACTCACTGGCTCTCCGATTGAATCAGACCCAGTTCGTAGTCGGGATGCAAGTATTTGGAGACCACCTCCTCGCGCTTGGCCCGAATCCGTGGCTCCGGCAGTGGCTCCGGCGTGTTCTCCGGCGTGTAGACGTGTCCCGGGGGATAGACCATCTTGGACGGGTGCTGGAAGCATCCGCTGAGGCGTCGTCTGCGGAAGTAGTTCTTGCAGGAGGCATTGGCGTACCAGTCCCTGAAGTGGTCGTAGTAGTTGCGCAGGCGGTCGGTGCCGATCTGGTAGTCATGGTCGTACACCTGGCGATCGAGCATGAAGAACCAGGGATGCTTGAGGGCGGTCTTCACATCCATACGCTCCTCGGGGCTGTACAACAGCAGGCGGCTGATGAAGTCGCGTCCATCGTCCGAGATGTGAGTCCAGATCTCGTCCTTGAAGTCCCAGCGACCCTCGCGAATCTTGGTCAGCGTTTCCCTATCATCGAGGCCCAGGAAGGGATTGTGACCACCGAGCAGGACGTAGGTGATCAGGCCAACGGTCCACATGTCGTGCGAGAAGTTCACTCCCTCCTTGTTAACCACTTCGGGGGAAACGAACTCGGGCATGCCGTAGTCCAGGGTCGACAGATTGTGCCTGTTGATCTTCCTCGACAAGCCAAAGTCAGACACCTTGATGAGATCACCGCCGACCACGGAGATCAGCAGGTCCTTGATCTGTAATATCAGAAGTTATAAGTTAAAAAGGCATTTCATTGGCAATTGACTATCTTCCTACCGTAAGACCCATGTGGCCCACACCCATTTCGTGCATGTGCTCCAGTCCCCACAGTGTTTGCCTGATATAGTGGGCGATATCTCGTTCCGTGTAATAGTCGCGTCTGAGGAGGTTATCCCTGACCAGCTCTCCGCCGGCAGCCAGCTCCATGATCAAGGTCACACTGCGATCGGTGTCATAGGCATCGTATGGTCGGATCAGGTTCTTGTGATTGAACGTGTTCATCATCTCCAGCTCGTTCAGCATGAACGGACGCAGCTCGGGTCTGCCGTACATAATCTTGGCGGCATAGTTGTCACCGGAAGAGCGCTCCACAGCGTGGTAGGTAATTCCCTGGGTGCCACGACCCAGCTCATCTCCAATGTCGTATTTGTCCTGGTAGCGCAGCTGCTTGGATCGCACATAGGGATGTCTGCCGTAGGTCTTGTAGATGTACTGATCCTCGTTCTCCTCGATGTGCACTGTTACCGAGGTGCTGATGGAGCCAGCCACATTCCTGGCACTAACGGAGTACAAGCCACCATCCTTGATGATCGAATCGTGGATCGAGAGCACGTAAATGTCCGGATCATAGGAGCTGATCTGTGGTATTGTAAGTTTAGTTAGACTGTGGGAAAGTACTTCTCAACTGCCAAGTTACCTTAATTCGCGATGACTCGGCAATCGGCTTCCAGTCCTTGAACCAATGCACTTCTGGCAACGGAATGCCCACCACCTTGGCCTCGATTCGTCCGTTCTTGCGGGCCATGATGAAGGTCTCATCCGGACGCTTCAGGAACCTAGGATGCTCGGCAATCTCTAGTCTCACCCGCTGCCTGGCCTCTCCATGTTCGTTGGTGGCCACTGCCTCGTACCAGCCAACATCGCGATCCATCATTCTAAACGGAAATCATTATTAGAACAACTGAAGTTATTTATTATTATATTCTTTAACCCACTTGTTAATGAACAGCGTAGCCTGTCCATTTCGGGTATAGCTCTGATCAAATCTGCCACCCGATTCAATGATCATGTCATCGAAGTAATAGGTCATCTTTGGCTTGGGATAGCCATAGACAAACCACATGAGCTCTGCGTTGTGATCCTTCACACCATAGCCAATATCCTGTTCGCGCAGCAGGAACCTATATAAAATACATTTATAAAAGTTTATAAAGAAAATCTGTGGATAGAGATTCATTTACTGAGGAGCCTGTGCCAAGCCATCATGTGGGGGTCTTTCAATGTCAAAGTCCTTGGGGAAGTAGGGCGATGTTTCTGGCCTGAAGTCGGTTCCTGGCGGCAGGTAGGTATAGGTTTTTGGTGGATCTGGCACCAGTTTTTGCCTGCAAGAACATCATTATGTTAATTATAAATGATTGAATTTACAACAAGCTGCATTCTCACCTGTAAGTTTGAGTGTAGGGACTGGGATCGCTCACACCAAACTTATTCTCCACTCGCACCCTGAATCGGTAGTCCCGGAAGGGTTCCAGGTTACGGATATCACAGGCACAGCTGCGAACTCCCGTACGAAGAGTGCGCCAATCACCCTCCGGCAAGTCCATCATTTCGATCTAAGAGTTCAATCAATTTTCATTAAGTTTCAGGATATGTTACAAGTGTAACGGCTCACCTGGTAAGTGATGGGATAGCGAGGAGTCAAGGGCACCGAAGGGTTCCAGGACAAGAGCAATCCGCGATCGGTCATACGGGAGATAATGGGACCCTCCGATAATGGTGGCGGAGCACCAGACTTCTTGTACTTCTTGAAATCGGTATACTGGTCCTCCAAGGGCTTCTGCTGACTGTCCAGCGCTGCAATTGGCAGGTAGTTAGAAACAGTTTGGAAAGGATTCTATACCACCTACAGTCATAGAAGAGTTCGGCGTGACAAATGTCGTCTCCGTATGGGTTGAAAATGCGGCAGGAATAGCGGCCCACATCGTACTCGGTCACATTTTTGATGGTCAGCCTGAGCAGGCCGTTGGGCTCGATGTCGATCAAAAATCGGTCGGATGGGAAGAGCTTCTGGTCGTTCTTGAACCACTCGACCTCGGGTTCCGGATATCCAGTGGCACAGGCCGTGAACTTGGCAATCATGCCCTCGTAGATATCACAGTCGCCAATCTTCTTCAGGAATACTGGGGGCTCCGATCGCGAATGCTTCTTACTGTTAGGGGTATGCAAGGGATTGAGTTACCTCATTATTTGTATTAAGGACATTACTCACATCTCATTGACAATGTCGAGTCGTCCTTGGGTTATGTCCTTGCCCTCCCTGTTGCTGGCGATGCACTTGTAGACACCCTGGTCGCCCTTCTCGCAGTTGTTCACAATCAACATGTGATGATCGCCATCGTTCTTGATGCTGTACTTGTCCGACTTGGGAATGGGCTTGTCCTGGAAGTACCACTCGAGATCCGGATAGGGAACCCCGGAAACCGTCACCGGGATCTTGGCATTGTTCCCGAACACCTGCTGCTGATCGGATATCTTTTGGGTGAACACGGGTGGCTTGTAAACCTTCCTGACATTCGCATTGCAGGCGGATGAATCCTCGCCCAGCGGATTGGCCAGGAGGCAAGTATAGTTGCCGGAATCGGCAGCTTCAGCTGGCTTGATGGTCAGCCCGATGTGCTTGCCATCGCAGGTCATCAGCAGACGTTCGTTGGGCGTCAGAGTAACGCCATCCTTGGACCAAATCACCTCGGGCATGGGGTTCGAAATGAACGGGGCGGAGAGCACCAGCTCCTGACCCTCATCCGCATTGACATCCCGCAGAGCGGACACGAATTGAGGAGCCTCCTCGGTGGCGGTCTCATCGGCCTTGGGTGCCACATACAGCTTCGCCTTGGAGGCGGTCGATCCCTCCGGGTTCTGGGCAATCACCTCGTACAGTCCAGAGTCCCCGGGAACGGTTTTCTCGATGATCAGGCTCGTGCTCTTGTCCGGATTCTCCACAATGGCAATGTGCTTGGGATCGGGCTGGATTTCGTGGCCGTTGTGGAACCACTGGAGTTTCGGCTTCGGGTTGCCAACCACCTTGATGTCCATCTTCACGGGGAAGCCCTCGATGCTGGAGGTGTCCTGCAGTTCAGCCACAAACACTGGCTTCGACTCCTTGGGCACAATCTCCACCTTGGACACACCCTCAATTTCGCCGCCCTTATTGGCAATCAGGCACTTGTAGACTCCGGCATCTAAAGGCTGGGCAGAATCGATGCTGTATAAAATAAATTGGGATTTAATATATTTTATAGGATTATTTTGTATATGCCATCACTCACATCAAGCCAATTTGACCATTGGGACTGTTGATAAAGTTTATCTCTGGACTGGGGCGCAGCAGCATGCCATCCTTGTACCATTTCACTTCTGGTGCTGGGAATCCAGTGACCTGGGCTTCCAGTTTCAGGGGTTCACCGACCACAACGGTTTGACTGGTAATGGGTTTCAGGAACTTCGGCTGCACCTCCTCAGCTAAAGAAGTTAAGTAGTTAAATTACCTTCTCAGTAGTGTCTTAAAATAACCTACGTTTAACAGCCACGGCACAAAGGGCAACCTTCTCGCCATGAGGATTGGATATAATCAGCTTGTAAGCTCCCGAATCATTGGGCTGGCAGTTGGTGATCTCCAGCTTAACCAGGCCATCGGGATTGGTTGATATCTTCACACTAAATGAGGTTAGGGATAAGTGTCTTGCGATTATTATCACAGCTAAAAAAGTTACCCCTCGCTGGGCTTCACTTCATCGCCGTCCTTGAGCCACTGAACAGTGGGCAGTGGACTTCCATCGACGCAGCACTCCAGGACAAGAGGTTCGCCCTGCAGCACATCCAGGGCATTGTCCAGCTTCTTCACAAAGCTGGGGGACAGGGCCAACATGCCCAACTTGAAGGGCGCCTTGGTCACTCCGATTTCATTGGTGGCCACACAGGTGTACTGCAAATTATAGAGATCATTACAAAACTGCCCTCATTGACAGTAATTTACAATCTTACCGCTCCCACATCGTTTTCCCTGAATGTTTTGATATCGAACACACTTTCGATTTGGTCGGATCCCTTTTTGGAGTCCTCTTTGCTGTACAACTTGTCCTTGCTGGGCTTGTTGACCGCCTCATAGTTGATGGGCTTGTCGTCCTTGAACCACTCAATAGTGGGCAGTGGGACACCATGCACCAGAACCTTTGTGGAGACAGGCCGGAAGTCGTGGATGCTCTGGCTCTCGGGCTGCACAATGAAGGTGGGTTTCTCCACTGCATAACGAAGTAGTATATGATGAAGATTGCACTCAATAGATTATGTTTCAGGGAAAACTTCCTACCCAACACTGCCAAGTTGAAGTCCACTGTGGCCCGGCCCTCGCTGTTGGTAGCCGTGATGGTGTATTTGCCATCCTCGCTAGGGGACACAGCCTGGAAGACCAGTCGGTACTTGTCCGCATCCACGTCGGCGATCACCTCGCAGTTCTCGTTGTTGCTCAGGTTCTCATTGCCACGGGTCCAGGAAACCTTGGGCTTGGGATTGGCCTGAACCAGAGCCTCGAAGCAGATGGTGTCGCCCGGCAGGCATTTGCGGTCATCCACGCCAGAGATCTCCGGCTTGGCCAGCACATCGATCCAGCCACCAGTGGCCAGCTCACCGTACTTGTTCTTCACCTTCAGTTCATAGCGGCCGGAATCCTTTATCTCAGCTGTTTTCAATAATTAGTTGCTAGTCTTTAAATATATATAATATTTATCGCTTATATTACCTTCCAGGATGTTCAGAGTGCAAGTGTACTGAACCAAACCATTTTCCGCATCCTTCTTGTCCACCTTCAGCTTGAGATTATTGCTCTCCTTGACGGGCTGGCCATCCTTGAGCAAAACAATTTCCGGGGCGGGATCTGCAGTGAACACAACTGGCTCGCAGACCTTGTCGCCCTTGTGGACCTTGATGTCCTTTAATCCAGGTCCTTGGGTGAGTATAGGCTTGCGGTACTCAGCAATACCTATAGGAATTTGCATTGGTTAAAGGGTTATATTAATCGTTGTACTTATATCATCTTACCCGACAGAGAAAGATCTCCCTGATGCGATTTTTCACCACACTTGTTCTGCACAACCACCTTATATTCTCCGGCATCCACCATATCCAGTGACTGCACCTCCAGCTTTGTAATGATCCTGGAGGATGTACAATAATTAACATTTAATGTTTATTAAGTATTGTATAGCAACAAACCCCATCGACAGTGATAGCAGTGTGCTTATCGGCGGTGATTGGCTTGCCATCGTGATACCAAATCGCTTCTGGTTTGGGAATACCCGTGGCAATGACCTCATACTTGAGTGGAACACTCTCGTAACTGTGCTGTTGGAAGACATCGACGTGCACGATTTCAGGAACAGCTATAAAAATACAGAGTTTATCAGTATCTCTGTTTTATAAGAGAGTAGAAACCCTTAGAGTTTACTATTAGATTTATGTACAGAGTGCATATTTCATTCTTTGGGTTAGTTTCGGCGGTGCAGCACTTGCATTTGATATTTTACAGTATTTATAATTTAAATATAAGACCCCTTAGATTTATTAGGTAAAAAATTATTCCACCTTATTTGCTATCTTATCGTGTACAGTACATCCAGTGCCAAGTGCTTGAACTTAGAGTCGTTTCATAAAATTCTGACTTGGCCGTGCAATTATCGAACTCACTTCGTTTAAAAACGTATATTTTACGATGCTTTCGCGTTTATTACACATTGTTATTAATTGTCGTTTGTTTTAGCTTGTCTGTACAGTTTTGTGTTGTTAAATGTTTCGTGTTGAATGAGAAATGTATTTGATATGTACAATGGGCGTGCGCATATGAAAAATATTGTATCACCATTATGGTGAAACGTTCATGGTTATTTGTCATATTCAGGGTTAATACGTTTATATTTAGAATTATTTCATTTCGTTCTCATTCATTTGCATTTCCCAAGTATTTTTAGTTATGTTTATTATATGGCTTAATTGGTGCATTGAAAATGATTTTGGTTTACCCCCTTCTTCAGGTTCTTCGGTCGTCGCAATCATAGTTTTTGTAACGGTCTGTCCCAGAGACAAAGCGTCGCTAGCTGCATCAAAATTTCATATTGGAGATATGGGAGATTAGGTTTAATGACAACTTTTGAGCTGTTTTTCTTTTGGGACTAGCTAATAGATAGAGTCCCTTTGCTGATAACCCACTTTCATTTCCTTATTGTTTTCTTAGTGTAATGTTATAAAAACATGTACTTACTTAAAACAGCCACCTTGCAGGTTGAGGTGGTCTCGCCAATAAAGTTGGTGGCCTTCATCTCGTAGGTTCCCGCATCTTCAGTTCTGGCCAGATTCAAAGTGAGATAGTAATTCTCGATGCGCTGAGTGTCCCGAGAGATCTTAATGCGGGCATCTTCATAAATTTCATGGCCGTCCTTGAACCTATTTTAATTGATTTTATTTAATAATAAAAAAATGGGGTAATTAATTTGCTTACCATTTGATTTTAGCCTCTGGCTCGCTGTAGACTTCCACCTCCAAAGTGAAGGATTTGCCCTCCTGGACTTCGATGTTCTTAAGTCCCCGTTTCACCTTGGGTTTGCCTGCAATGCAAAACGTAGATTAGCCATGGAAAAGGGGATACCTCAACGAGTAACTCACAGTTAACGGTCACCACACAGTTGTCCTCCAGTTTTCCATAGTCATTCATGATCTTGCAGGTGTAGTTGCCTTGCATGTTGGTGGCCACCTGGTTCATGATCAACTTGTAGTCATTACCCACCTCAACGTGACGGAAGTCGTTCCTCTTCTCGTCGATTTCGATGCCATCGATGTACCACTTGACATGCGGACGAGGGTAGGCATCCACGCCCACCACGAGCTCCACATTAGAGTCGCCCTCGGCCACGGTGATGTTCTTCAGCTTCTGGGTGAACTCCGGCGTGCACTTGATGAGCAGCTGGGTGGAACTGGTGGCCGAGCCGTGCTCATTGGTGGCCTTCACCGTGTACTTGCCGGAATCCACTCGGGTGGCTCCGGTGATCTTGAGGGTGTAGGCATTGCCGTCGCTGCTCACGGTGTACTTGGCATCGGTCACCTTGATCTCCGTTTCGTCGTGGTACCAAATCAACTTGGCCTCCGGATAGGCATCGATCCGCACCGTCATCTGGACGTTCTCCTTCTCCCCGTGGATGTACTCGCTCTCGAAGTGCTTCACAATCACCGGCTTCGACTTCACCGTGCAGCTCCAGTACTCCGAGGTCTGGCTGAGATCGTTGGTGGCCTTGATGGAGTAGTTGCCCGCCTGGGACAGCTTGATCTCCTTCACCTCGACCACGACCTTCTCCAGACTCTTGCCAATGGAGGTCGAGGAGATCTTGACGTTGCTCTCGGCAGTCACATCCTTGCCATTGTTCGTCACCTGGACGCTGGGCTGCGGGAAGCCCTCCACTTCGATTTCCATCTTGATGGTCTCGCCGGCCGAGCAAGTGATGTCCGTGACCTTCTTGATTTTGGGCGGAGCTTTAAGGGGTTTAATTAAGATTAGTTGATAGTTTTTTAATATATATCAAAAAAATGGGATGTGCAATAAACAAGAGATCAAAACATCAGGTGCAGTAGATTCGCTTCTTCAGAAAGACAGCTTCTTTCACCACTTTGACTCTGTGAATTATTATTTAGGAATTATAAGAACATCTAACGAAAAGGACATAGGTTTGAAACGGTATATGATGAAGTATTAAAAGAAAAAAAACACAGTAGAGTATCCATAACTCGAATAATTATTGGTAAAGATAACAAAGGAAGCTCTATGTAAAAAAGACTTCGCTTTAAAAATGTTTGAGTTATAAAACATTATTTTTTTTCTTTTTAATTTATTTATTTTTTTTTTTTTATAGTAAATTTTGTAATAAATACCTTTTACCACCAAGCTAATCGACGACTCGTCCTGGCCCAGCTCATTGATGGCCTCAATGGTGTACTCTCCGGCATCGGTTGTGTCCACATTCTTGATGACCAGCGACATGCTCTCCTCGTCCTCGTACATGAACTTGTGCCTGTCGTCCACCTGGATGACCTCACCGTCGTGCTTCCACTGCACCGCCGGCTTGGGGAAGCCCTTGCATTGGAGCTCCAGAATGGCCGAGCCGCCGATGCTGGCGTTCGCCTCGCGGTGCTCGATCACCAGGGTGGGCTTCTCGGGCTCCCGGTTTAGGGTTTGGATGGCACCCTGAACCGAGAGCTCGGCACTGCACGATATGTTGCCGGTGGAGGTTTGAGCCACGCAGGTGTAGATGCCGGCATCCTCGGGCTTCACGTGCTGGAAGACCAGAGCCAGGGAGTCCTCGTCCTCGCCGAAGAGCACCTTGAAGCGTTCTTCCGGATCGAACTCCTCGCCATTTCGCTTCCACTGGAAGACTGGCTTCTCGCCAGCTGGCAGAATTTGTCCACTGAGGGCACCAAATGGATTTCTATCCTCTGCAAATACAATCCAGAAAATCAAAGGATATATTTCACTGTTCTCACTTTCAATTGAATATCATTACTTACCCACTGTGGTGGCTACAGCCTCGCAGCTTGCTTCACCGTATTTATTCGTGGCCTTGCACGAGTAGGTTCCACTGTCGGCCTTCTGCACGTCGGCAATCACCAACTCATAGAAACCCAGATAGTCCTTGTCTCGAATGATCTGAATCCTGTCATTCGTCTCGAGTATTTCCTTTTCATCCTTGAAGCTGTAAAAGTAAATCAAGTTACATTTAATTTATAGTTAGTTATACTTCAGTTTGCAACTTACAATTTCACTCTTGGCTTGGGGTCTCCCTTGATCTTGATCATGAAACGGAAGAGAGTGCTCTCGATCATCTCGGCATCTTTCAGGCTAACCAGAAAGGCTGGCTCCACATTGGTCTTCGTTTCATCATGGCCTGGAGCTGTAGTATAAAAAGTCAGTTATATTTGAAGTTTAATCCCTTTTTTTAATGGCATACCTTGGCCAACTGCCAGTTGTGCCGACACGGTTGTGGTTTCAGATGCAGACTGAGCCCGAATGGTGTAGGTTCCGGCATCAGTCTCACTAAAAAGACATTGTAAATTTAATTTAAATCGGAGTAAATTATGCTAAGACTACAGACCTGCAGTTCTTGATGTCCAATCGGTAAGAATTCATTGGAGCGGCGGTTTGAGTGATTCGATCGGCCAAACGATCTTCCAGTGGCTTGTTGTCCTTCAGCCAGGTGACCAGTCCAGGCTGGTCCTTGAATTGGATCTCGAAATGGGCGGTCTCTCCAGCTGTTTTGGGTTGTCACTTAGCTAGTATTATATCAAATATTTGATATCTAATTAACATACGTTCCACTTGCACGCTCTTTAGCATCTTCACCACCACGGGCTTGTCGACGGAACGAAGGGGCTTGTCCTCTTGGAGACGGGATGATGACCGGATTCCAGCACGCGATTCTGCCACCGAGTAGGAGGCTCGACTCTCGGCACGGCTTTCGGCACGACTTGCGGCACGGCTCTCAGTGCGTCCGGTGGCCAACAAGGATGAACGGGCTTCGACCTTGTCAACGGAACTGCGATCCCGCCTGGAGCTTATGCCATACTGCGACCGCTCTACGGTGCTATCGTAGGAGGTCCCCCGGTCGTAGTCCCGCGATTTGGCTTCAAGGGTGACGAGGTTTGAGCAAAGACAGAAATGTTTATTAAATGTATGGCCAATACACCACTGATCATAAATTTCTGTTCTTAGGATGTCCCCAAAACCTCTATTTGTGTAGAGATTCTTGGAAGCACCCTGCTTTGACCAATTCTCATTCTGAACAAAGATCTAGCAAGGATTGGAGTAGAGTAGGATTCAATATAGGAACAAAGGTAGACACAAATAAAGTGTTAATTGTAAAGATAACTTGATGTGTAAACATTGAAGAGTATATATTGTAAAACACAGTTATTTACGATGAACTCAACAGATACATAGTATAGTAATAGTATGTGTGTAGATGATAGACGTGACACATGTGAAGCTGAACTTCGCTTACAAGGAGTCTTATGAGGTTACACTGAAGACCTTGATAGTTACGATAGTTACGATAGTTACGACATCCCCAGACATTGAGTTTAACTGACATTCAACACGGGCATCCGACGGTGGACACAGAAACCGGTCAATACATAACTACTTGTTGGTTTGGGACCGATTTTGGTCGACAACTTACTTTCATAGCGACGTGTTGAAGCCCTCGAGTAGCCAGAATAATAATCATCCATACCACCGACGCTTTGGCCCCTGGCTTCAAAATCGGCACTTGGCTCTCTGAAATCGTCAGCAATAGACTCGGTATAGTCGCCTTCAAGCTCAAAGATATTAACGGGCTCCTCAACGATCTCGTAAATGGGTCGTTTCTTAACGGGCGGGGTGAAAATGTGCAAGAAATCGCGGGCCTTGGCCTTCTGTACAGTGTCTTGGGCATAGTTGGTGGAGTCCTTCGACTTCAGCACCGTGTTCTTGATGCTGCGTATCTTCTGCTTGGCATTGCGAAGCGACGTGTCCGAGGTGGACACGTCATAGATGCCCTCGAAGAAGTTCTGCGTCTTCTGCTCTAGACTCTCAGTATGGACTAGGACGCGTTTGATTGTCGGCGGCGGCGGGGGCGGCGGTGAAGGGGGGCGTGCCTTGACAATTAGTATCTCGATGGTGGTCTCGTAAGCGATTAGTGGAAGCGGTTGGAAGAAGCCGGGCATGCGCGTGAAATTGGGCGGAATGGGCGGCGGCGGGGGACCAGACTGCCGTAGATACTGGTTGGCCCCATTGCGATCGCCAGCGATATTGGCCAGCCGGTTGTTCCAGATGGTTAGTGAAGCGTGATCGGTTATGTTGGCGGTGTAGCCCGGCTGGCCACCCTGCGATCCCCCCGACGGAGCGGCATCGCCATCCCGGAGGGACAGGGACTCGCTGTAGCCAACGATGTCTGTCAGCTCGATGGGCTTGTGCTTGGTGGTTACCACAGGGATATCGCTTTCTACGGGTCGGTAAACTTGAATCTTTGGGATCGAGTATGGTGACGGCTCTCGCTTAAACTCTTCGGCTTGCTTACCAGCTAAGGATGTCTCTTCTGTGACTACGATCTCCTCTTGGATCTGACTAGCTTGACTGGACTCTTGCTGCGCAACAACAACGGACTCGGTTACGGTTTCGGTTACAGATTCTTTGATCTCGAACTGAGGCTCTTGGGGTTTGACTGGCGCGACTGGAGCTTCGACTTTCTTGGAATGTGAAGCTGGTTCTACTTTCTCAACTTCCTGGACAGGAGAAGTGATCTTAACGGGCTCAGGCTGCGGGGTAGTAGCTTTGGGCGGAGGAGGAACCTCCTGCACAGGAGAAACTGCCTTCACGGGAGAAGCAACCTTTGCAGGTGAAGGTGGAGGTGGAGGAGAGACTACCTTGACAGGCACCTCCTTGACCTCAGTCTTGCTTAGGACTTCGGAGCTAGTCTTGACCTGGGAGCTAGTGATCTGGACCGATTCGGTCCTTGTGGAGGATGACTTTGAAGACTGCTGCTTCTTGAACAACTCTATGGCCTCCTGTTCCTGCCTAAGCAGCTCCTGCTGTTCGAGCTGCAGACGCTCCTTGGTCTCCTTGCTGAGGAAGTAGTTCTCTGCCACGTCAGAGGGTCGGACACTGAGATTCGGATCGTGGGCCTCGGCCCGTTGCGGAAGATGGAGGATAAGCTCACTTTCGGAGGCGATCTGGGATGAGTCGACCTTCAGGTCATCGGCAGCGTGCTCTTGCAACGTGACGTCCTGGTTGATGTGGCTGGAGATCTCGTTGAACCAGGTCAAGTGAGAGTCTGGCCCGTGGGGCTTAATATTTATGGGCAAGAAGGAGCTGGCCTCTGGTGATTTGAGGGTCAGTTGGATTTGTTTCTCGTCGGCCCTGTGCTCGATGTTGCACAGTGGAAGCTTCACGATGTTTTGCAATATGAACACGGATCTGTTCTCGGATATCTTGCGGACCTTGGTCACCAGAATGCGCGACTTGAAGAGGAAGCAGTAGCGGTCGTGCGACTTGCCCTCCTTGTCGACCACGTTGCACCAGTCGTGGAGGAGCAGGCGACCCAATTTGTAGATGTTACCCCGACAGCCCTCGATGCTGGAAAGAAACCTATTGTCGTACGCTCTACTGGGCACACTAAGCATTAACTCTAGGGCCCGATCCAAGTCTTTAACGTTTTCTTTCAAGCTTAGCGAGTACTTAATGAAGTCCTGCGAAAACAAACATTAATTGAGGACTTTAGCAAGGCGCATGGTGATTAGCTTAAACATAGCTTGGGTTAAGTGATCAAAGATAAAAGTCATTAAAGAGTTTGCAGATAAACACTGAACACGGGAATACATGGGTATACATATGTCGCCAAACCTTGAACAGAAGTTTATAGTCGTTTATTCTCTGGATGGGCAGTTTGAGGTGTTCTGAAAGAGATTTGTCGTCTCCAAGCTGTTTTGAAAGTTCCTGCAAAGCAAAAATGAACAGGTGTTTTAGTACAGGTATTTGCAGTTGTATGTTTTCGAGCACTGCAAGGTCACTGGACTGTATGCCTTTTTCTCCAAAGTTCAAATGTATTGGGCAATGAAATAATAATATTTATTGTTAGTAGCAGTTTTCGTGGTTTTCTGCATCCGCTTGAATTTGAATTTGAATTTGAATTTGAATTTGCGCCCCGTCTAACGAACATATACATTCGAAACACGATTTCTCGATCTCTCTTTCTCTCTTTTGGGGTTATTTTTGGAACGATGTTTAAAAATTTATCACTTGTTGCAAAAACGGATATGTGTGCGTGCGTCGGTGAATGATTTTCTATATGCGTGTACTTTGGTTTGGAAAGCTATATACCAAATACATATTCCAATATTAGTATTCAAATGTTTGTTCAGACATTTTTATTCACTCTATGCGCCGCCATGTTCATATTCACCAACTACGAATATTCACTGCTGAACCAATTTCGAAATGAACGAGTAGAAGTGAACTCATTAAAGTCAATGTTACAATATTTTTGCCAGTATATATTTAAACACTTTTAGATGTGAGGTCGAAATATGTGGGCTGAAGAAAAAATTGTTCACATCTATATATTTATAAATGTGTACGTATTAGCGTATCTTTTAATAAATATACTCTCGCACAGTAAAATTTCGGAAATGTTGCATAACGGGCAAACGTCACAAATATTCACAGATTTATTTGAAAAATGATTTTTTTCCAGCAAAATAAATTGATTCGTTCTAGAGTTAGCCAACGTACGACCGGATATGACGATGAGTGAAGAGAGTATTTTAAATGACTGCGCAGTCTTTAAACTTAAAGTCGCATGTTATTTAGGGAATCTGGGTCAAAATAAGGGTTTAACCAATTAACGACTAGACAACTTCAAGTACCTAAAGCGAAACGGTTACGTATATGAATAATTAGCACGACACGACCGCGAACACTACTCGGAAGCAACTGAAAACTGCAAAAGCTTTAGAATTGAAAAGCGTCTGCCTTTAAAAATAAACTGATATTCTCGCACATAGCATACGCATAATATTTGAAGACGATTCCAACGTTTGCTCAGCTTCAGATTTATACAATTCTCTATTATTTTTGATTTCAACCCACAATTATAATAAATAAGGGAAAAACATTTGCTTTGGCATATTGCCCTATAAATTTCAATACTTACTTGAAAGTACTTTTTGGCATCGGGGCTCGAGGTCAAGTAGTCCTGCGCCAAAGGCTCATTTTGGCAATAGACAACATGTTTGTCAAAGTCCCTTTCCAATCGTAGAAAGGTTTTGGCCACCATGTTTGGCTGATTGCTGTAGCACTTTAGGCCCTCCTTCAGCACGCTGAAATTGCAAGTGTTTTTATTGCTATCTAATGCAAAGTATTTAAGTGTCCTTACTTGTTGTGAAATTCAGCAATTTGTAGGAAATTACAGAATATAATATCCTTATTGTCCCGCACAGATCTTGGCACTACCGGCTTGTCAATACCCTTTATGTACTTTTCAACCACATAAAGCAGATCCCTGGAGAATTCCTCCTCAGTTTCCACCAGTTCCCTGAGTATAGTTCTATAATAACCATTAAAAGGGCTGGCATTTAGTTTTCTTCAGCGATTTAAGACAAATCCTTACAGTTTCTTAAATTCCGCATCGTCAGTCTCTTTGCCATTCGAGCTACTCATTGTGGGGTTAAATTCAAGTATTTCTATGGGTACCCAGCCTTCCTTGGGGGAGTCCCCACTATCGAACATTCTAACAAAGCATCTGAAAGGTGTTAGATGGTAAGATCTTATCACATATTCTTATGGCTAATAGACTTAGTCATATCAAGAAGGTATGGTTTTTTTGGGCTCCCACAACGTACCTTGATTTTTCGGAAGCTTTTGAACTTATCAGTTCGACCAGATCCCCCCGAGAAACGCTGATCTCGTCGGTGGCCATCGATTGAGCCTGATAGTCCCGGTTCACGAATACAATATCCGCAACCTGTTGAGTAAAACCGATATCGAAGATCTATAATCTAAATATCTTTAATGTTGTAACATTTAGCCACACACACACACACACACACACACATTTTTTTCAGCCATTTTTCTATTTCGAAATTTTCTGAGATAGAATTCACAATCCGGATGGCTATATGCAATTTATCAAACACATCCGATATTTCTCAATGATCAGCAAGATTTATCGATTTGTTCTCATAACACATTCAGATACAGCGTACACAAACAAAAAGTGGCTGTGCAATATTTAGCTCGTTAGCTGAAAGTCTATTTTGCGTTGACATAGACACGCGGGCTCGGCTATTTATTTCGATGTCCAATTTTACTGAGTGCAAAGCTCGTGCAGCCCAAACAGCTGATTTCTCCCTCGAACAGGGTTCTTCACTTCGGGCCAATGATCCGAGACCACAGTAAAATCGTCCATGTAGAATTTTTTTTTAATCTTTAAATCAGTTATATTGTTTTTAAAACGAAAATATTTACTTTGTATTTTTATGGTTTATTTATTCGATTAGATTTTGAAATATTAATTGTTAGAGATATATTTTGAAAAATGAATATATTTTTTGAACTTTTTCTATCACTGAATTTTTTTTAGGAAAATAGTTTTTTATATTTCTTATGAATATAGCTTAAGTTTCATGTTTTAAAAGATGATAATTATTATTGCAATTTTTCAGTCAGTAATATTTTTATTAAAAATTATGTCATATTATCCAGATGAGATTTCAGCACCACATAGAATATAATTAGATTTATACAATAAATTTGCATATCTTTATGATAATATTTAATATTAATATATATTAATATTTAATGTTATATTGTGAATTACACTTTTTAAAAATATATTATTATTATTCATATTTATAAGCGAAGAACTCAACTTAATGTCAGTTAATATTTAAGCATAGCCATATTTTATGTTTAGATGATATAAGTTCTTTACACTTTTTCAGTCACTAATGCCTTCATAAAAAATGATATCATATAATCCGGAAGAGATTTGAGCACTACATAAAATTAAATTAGTTTAACGTAACAAATTTGCATAACTTTATTATTATTGTAATATTTTGATAGAAATATGTTGTATTACACTTTCTAAATATGTTATATAATTATTTATATTTATATTTTTTTACCGAATCACTTAAAAGATTTTAAGCTCTTGTAAGATTCGAAAAACTCAACTTAAGTTAACTTTTTGGCAAGGACATCACTGTATATTTCTTTGTATGTACATCTGGTTGCACAAATGTATTAATAAGTAAATTTGGCACATGTTCATACACCGATTTATGTGTGTATTTTATGGATACGCATAACTTACGGCATCCATTTCGGCTGACTAGATTGATTCCGTGTCACTCGATTAACTTCGCACACTTCATTAATGTACGCACATTGGTACGTATTCGAAAACGTATTGCATAACTTGTTACTGAGAGCAATTTCGAATTATATTTGAATTTATTTGCACAGGATTTGTGGCATGATTGGGCCCAAATATCGATTTTCGAAACACTAAACTTTCAGGCACTCGCGTATTCGTTTGTCATAATAATTATAATTGTCGAAGAATTTTCGCGAGGGGGCCAGTCGAATTGAAAAGTGGAATAGGTTTAAATTTAAACTTCCGTCGCGTGAAAAATACTATCTACTGCGTGCGGATACCAGTGATTTTAACTGCATCCCGACAACTGTACGACTGATCGATATTCGCTGATCACAACAAAAGCTCCCCTCGAAAAAATCGTTTCACAATTTAAAAATAATGCACATGCACCTCGGGCATCTGAATTTCGAATCTGAATCTGAGTCTGCATGTGCATGTGCATAGCCATGTGCTTAGATTCTCGTCTACTTGAATACAAGCAAACATTCTAAAAGTTTATAGCTGTCACAGGAGTGCAGATATATTTCAGCACCCAAGAGTGCGCCAGCACACATATTTAATTAAGTATTATAATATATAGGCAAAATGTATTTATACGTGCCCCCCTACGTTATGTTTATGTTGTGAAATAATGACTTTTGTAATTAATTTGCCAGTGCATTTCCTCCTGTCACTTGAATCATAAATGATGCCAAGCGCCGACAGGCGTATAAAATAAGATGAAAATTGGCTTTACAAATTTCAGACCTGGTCACTATAATGGATTTATAACGTTATTAAGCTGAAGGGTAATCGGTTTTTAACAGCTTCTTAAATCTCGAATCCAATTATTTGCAATTCAAAAGCTTTCCGCTTCGAAGCTTTGTTACTTTTCGAAAAACACTAAAACGAACATCTTATTTTAGTTTTCACCACCAGCAAACAATGGCATTCTAGACAAAAACTTAGACGAAGCCTAAAACTAGGCAAACCTATTTGATTAAAGTCTTTAATAATAATAATATTAATTTATATATAAATATTTAATGATAGCCAACATTCTCTCTGGGCAGAAAAGCGCAGGCAATGGAGGCCAGTAATCCAACGAACGCATAGGTGGACATAGCTTGGACTTTGGATGAATCCATCAAAACTTGGGCCACAAAAGGGGTTAGCATAGCACCAAGTCTGGCCAACACGGAACATCCCGAAACGCCCACCGATCTCAAAGCGGCGGGATATATTTCCGGAGTGTACACATATATAGCCTGGAAAATACCAGATATCGTTCCACGGGCAATGAAAAGAGTTACGGACGTTGAAAAGCGACTAGAAAAGATTTGTATTAAAATTTAATATATCAGGAATTCCTGTTACCCTACCTTGTAACCGACATCAACACCAAAGTGCAGAGTACAAGAACCAGATATTGCAGAACAATGGTTCTCTTCTTGCCAAACAGTTTGATCACCTTGATTGTTATTAGTATGCCCGGAAATTCCGACAAGGTAATCCACAGCAGATCCATGAAGTCGGACGTCATAAAGGTAACGCATTCATTTGGGTTATTCTCCTTGTTTCTGGCCACCAGAAGCTCAGTTGTGACCAGCACCAATCCGTAGTAACAGAAGGCCGAAGCCAGCCATATAAACCAGAGCAGTATAGTGGTGCGATATAGGTTCGAACTGAGTAGCGATCTGAAACTCTCCGTAGAACTCGGTTCCTCATCGGCCATCAAGCGACCCATCAGCATATGTCTTTTGTTATTATGAGCTATCTGAAATCAAAGATTCTCAACGAATATATATATATATATTGCACTTTTATTATTACTTACCTGTTCCAAAACCTTGATGGCTTTGTCATTATGCCCATTGTAAGAGTAATAGCGTGCTGATTCACTAAGCCACTGCATATTGTTTAAACTGTCTTTAAAATAAGTTACCTAAGAAACAAAAAGTTCTCCTTACCGGTGATAAAAGTGTAAAAATTAATAGAGGCGTTGCTGAAAGAGCCAAAAGTCCACGCCATCCATAGTATGGATAGACAACTAGGGCCAAAACAACTTCGAAGCAAGCTCCCAAGGCCCAGAAACACTGAAAGAAATGAGTTCCTTCAAAAAGGGGCAAGTATATATGTATACAGCTGTGGTCAAAACAATATTAGTTTTTCAGCTAATGGAAGTAGCAACCAAACACAGTTTGAAAGCCACATTTTAAATTTGTTTTATATTTCTGGGAAGCTAATACTAAAAGCTAGTACTAAATGAAAAATTTTAAAATACTTTTATAAATGATTAAAAAAAAAGTTTATAAATTTTTCAATTTAAAAAGTAGATCAGAAATTAAAATAGTTTTTATTTCAATACAAAGTAGAAGAAGGACGATTTTTTTTACTTTTAATAGGTTGTTATAAAATCATTTACTAACATTTATTAACATTTTAAAACTTTCTTGAAAAAGTTAAACATAACTAAATATTTTAAGCCCCATGAAAACTTGTTCTACACTTGGGTATGTTTTTTTAAGTACTTCACATTGTATAACAATGTATTGTATTGTATTACTATTATTTTGACCGCAGCTGTATGTAAGTACTCACATCCATTAGCACCACGCACTTTCCCTTGTGTTTGGTGGGCAGAAACTCCGCATATAAGGTGACCCTTTTGGGTTAAAGAAAGTTTATCAGGTGCAGCATTACTAAGCCAATGGAATTACAATTACTCACGATTGTGGAACGCAGCCAATTGCAAAACCCACCAGCCCTCTGAGGGTTAAAAGCCAGGCATAACTGGGGGCCACCGAACTTAGTATGCTATATAAGACTAATAATACTCCAAATAAAGTGAGGGCCTGAAAAATGATTGTATAAATTTGATGTATCTACTATTAAAACTGATAAAACCTACCGACTTTCGACCATATCTGTTGCTTAGTTGTGTCCAAAAACTAGAACTCAACATCATGCCCAAAAAAACAATGGTTGTGACCGAGGCCTGTTGCAGTTTTGTGACATTCCACTCACAGAATAAAGCTGGGCCGAGGATGCTCAAGATGGCCATCTCCATGGAGTCGGACATCCAGCAGAGGCCCACCAGAAGCGACAACTTGACGTGAAACCAACCGAAACCGAAGGCATTGATCGCCTGCTGAACAGTGTAAGTGTCTGTGGAAAGAGTTTTTAGACACGCACAAATGGGGAAATGGGGTAAATGGGTGAAATTATTTCAGTAGGTACTCACCATCTGGATTTATGGATACAGTCTTTAGCTCTAAAGTTGATGAGTGTGCCTCCCTTTGGGCAAAGTTAACCGTCGAAGGAAGAGCAGCAGTCTCGTTATTTAAATAGTACATCTTGTGAGCTAGAAACACTTAAGAAAGTTAATTGGTACTATTCAAATGCCCCTCCCAAATATGTGTTCTAAAGCAATATATCAGAAATTACACTACTTAAAAACCATTCTTAATATTAAAATGTAACTATTTGATAACAATTTTAAATAATAATAAGTTCACCAGCTTTATTTACCTTTTTTCAATAGTAAAACAAAAGTTACTCCCCAATTTAAGACTGTGATTTATGTCTTTGAATGTAAATACACAGAACTGGCGCCATTTGATTTCAGCATAACCAAATAAACTGCTTTACAATTAATTTACAATTTTAAAAACAAGTACTTTTGGAGCTCAAATAGCTAATAACCACTTTCTTAGACACTTTCTTTTTGCAAATAAGAAACTGAGAATCAGTTGTAATGTAAACAACACGCACACAGATACAAGCAATTCTCATAAAGGTTGTAAAAGGTAACGACCGAAGACTCTCTACAAAACTAGTCGATCGATATCGATAGTAAGCGCTCAGTTTAAACACAAATTTAAAATTTAAAACTTATTTATTTAAAAAATAAAATAAACGGAATAGGCTGTTTAAATAGATTGTCAAATACACCCACAGATATTAAGTTCTGTCAAGTCAACCAAAACACACGTTTTTAACGCTTTCCAATCAGAGTTTCATATTAAGATGGACAAGGATTCTTGCCAAAATTTCTCATTTGACTCTACGTCCAGTTCACAATTTGCTCTTCCTCCGGTCTGCAATCCCAAAAGAAAGAAACCGGAAAAGGCTGAGGCTGAAAAGTGCGGCGAGGAAACCTCTCCACACTGCTCCAATGTAATCACTTCGTCATCCACGTCCTCAACGACCACCATATCCGTAGGCGCCTTCGATTCGCAATGCAAGCTCCATAGGGCACCGGTTCCCGAGGCCCCGAATATTGGCTATGAATTGAATGTGGCCAAGTCCATATTGCAGAAGTACAGCACTCTCAGTGGCGACAACTTGTGAGTACCATTTAATAGGGTATACTAACAATACAAAAACAATATTGCTACCCTAAGAAACCCTTTTCTTGGTGCCATCTCAGTAATAGATAATAAACTTGTGACCAAACTTATTTTAAAACGAACCACTTTTAGTTCATATATTTCGGTGAGACAGCATTTCTTCTTGAAGTCCGGCAGATGGCGCCACGCATTTTTTCTCTGGGCATATCTATCTTAAAAAATTGATAAGCTGAGTAATATTTTTTATTTTGAATACTTAAGCAAAAGACTTTTCTTATAAAAAAATATATTAGAACTTTGTAATCCTTACTTTTTTAAAAACCTTAATAACCATCTTATCAGATTTGATCACTTGAGTGATATCATAAAAAGAGTAATAGACGAGCGTCCCCCCAACGTGATAGATTTCTTCGAGGAATTTAGCCGGAATGTGCGCGAACAAAAGTTCCATTTGCCAGAACGTTTTCCTCCGAGCGGTGTTTTCGATGAAGTTCGCACCTTCCGGGTGGCCAAGCGAATTCTCCAATCCATGAAGGTAATATAAGACATGACCCTTGGATAGCCCCATACCATCTTATCTATGTAATATAATAATAGCTGCCCTATAATATCGAAGGCGAGGATTTGTTGGGCGAGGACATGTCCGGCGAAGATGCAAGGACAAATGAAGAGTTTCGCCTGGTGATTGACGATTCCATGCGCTACTTTGTGACTTTCAACGAACGAGTCCAGCAACTGCAGTTCTATTGGACACAGTGTGGATTTAGCATCTGCAACGATGACATATTTCAGTTGGCCAGTGCCATGAACCGTCTGCAGACCCATCCCTCGATAATGCAGTGCAGGTTTTGGGGCTGCATCAATGGACTGAAGGCCTCCTACTACATAGTTGAGGCCTCACTGACCCGCGAGGAAGTGGCCTCCCGACTGGTCATGATGGAGGAGGAGTTGAGGGAGAAACAGACGCCCTTTAAGATGCGAAAGGGCAGGGAGGATAGGCCCTTGCCGGCGCACATTGGTCCGGAATTGACGCCGGGCATGTATGGTTGGGAGGACTATCCGTCCGAGGAGCTGGAGAAAATGAGACCCAAGGCGGCACCCGTTCCGTTGGTTGAGGAAATAGAGCACTACGACATTCCACCGGAGTTAATTGGCCAGGGATGCAATAGGTACTCCTACTTCGTGGTGAATTCCCTGTTCGACGATTGGACCGAGTTGCCCATTGTGACGCCACGGCAGATCGTTGTGTCCCGGCACATCAAGAAGTTCCTAACCGGCGATCTGGAGGCGGATGTCATTTCCTATCCCTGCTTTCCGGGCAAAGAGAAGCACTACCTTCGGGCCTTGATAGGTCGCATCACTGCCAGCACTTATATAGCGCCTGTGGGCTACTACAGGCGGATGACCAAGAGGGAGAAGCGCATGTTCGATGGCGAGGTGGACGATGAGGACGAGGAGGAGGAGGAGGCGGAAGAAGAGGAGGAGGAGGTCAACGAAGGCGAGGAGGAGCAAATGGAAGGTATGTCTACAATATATTAAGAACTAATCTTAGTACCAGGTTTTGAAAATGCTCGAATGGTTTACATGTTTGTGCTTTGACTGTGCTTTTGCTGCTAACGTTTTGGAATCCAAAAGCAAAGCAGCAGCAATAACAACGAAACCAGAAGCAATGCTGCTTTAAAAGCAACTTGCTGCAAAAGCAATTTTAGAGTGTAATTTTACTTATTTTTACTGTTAACTACTCTGAACAATCTGGTTAAAAGATAATTGGTTTTGAAAATGTAATGCTTGCTTCCCAATTGCTTTGCTTTTGAAGTTCGAAATGTTAATGTAGCTTTTTGCTTTCAAAGGTCAAAGCAAAATCATAGTCAAATAAAATGCATTCACAGCACTTGCCTGACTTTCTCAGCAAAGCAAAGCAAATACATTATATTTAAAAGGTACGTTGCTTTTTTATTGCTTTCATTTGAAAAGTATTTCGAGCTCACTGCAACAGCACAGTATAGATTAAGAAACTTTGGCTTTCTTGATCAAAATTTTTTTAAACCCTGCCTAATACAAAAACCGATTTCCAGATAACGACGTAATGCTGTTGAAGAATGAGAAGTACGAAGCAGAACCTCTGGGATCTCTGGCCACTCCAGTGGCTTGGGTTCATGTTAGATCGAACATCCTCAATATCCAGGGTCGAGTGGTTTGGTACGACGAGTTGAAGGCCCAGAAGGAGAGGGAAAAGGCCCTGGCTCTCTACTTGAAAATGCAAATGATGGCCGAGATGGAGGAAGAGCAGGAGGAGGAGGAGGACGAGGAGGAGGAGGAGGAGGGCGAGGATGAGGGCGAAGAGGAGGGCATGATCGAGGGCTTCAATCAACCCGAAGTGGGTCCCAGTATTCTGTCCTCCTGTGCCAATGACATGAACGCCGAAGTTCCGGTCCCGTGGTTGGTCCGCTTGACCAGCAAGTACACCAACCAGAAGGAGCGAATGCTCCTCATGCAATCCAACATCTGGCCTGGTGCCTTCACCTTTGTCTTCGAGAAGACCTGCGAGTCCATATACTTGGGCTGGGGCCACAAGTACTACGCCCGCAACATTCCCTTCAAGCATTTGCCCACGGTGCAGGAGGAGTATCCCCACGATGCCGAGGACTTTATCGAGGCCAGTGATCCAACTGTGGAGGAGGAGGAAGCCTACAAGGCCTGGCTGCTGAGGAAACAGCAAAAGGATGCCTATGCCGCAGAGGATGTCGAAGATTACGATGATGAAGAGTTCGGCGATCAATATGACGATGAATAGTATTATAACCTGTTAAATCTAAGTTTAATTTTTACTTTCGGTTTATGCAATTAAATGTCTTAGCAATCTAACAAATGCACAGTGTTGGGGTGTACCTAAATACTTGTACATAGGTACACTTTTTTAATACCTTATACTTTCCCTAGGTAGGGTAAAGATTTTTATTCATCTTAAAAATTTGCTATTAGGTTAGGTATTTAGGTAATGAAATATTTTTATTAACTTTTGTTTTCAATTTAGCTTGATACCATTAGATTGAATTTTGTGTTGTTTTCCCCAATATATTAAAATAATAGCATATTTTCTCTGCAAGTTGCACTGCATTTGCATTTTTCTTTGTGAGCTTTAGTTTGATTTTATTAAATGGAAATAAAATACATATCGTGTATCTAAAGTGAATAATATTGAACTTACAATTTACTTCACTCCCTTATGTACAATTACGCTTTCTAAAACGGACTTTAAATGTAAACTTAACTGAAATCACACGTGCACTTCGCCATCCTATAATGCGTCATTAAGTTAAATAGCTCTTTGAACCATATGTACATTGCAGCTTTCGTGTGTTAAATGTAATTTAGTTATCGTTGGCTTTGACTTTTGCACATGGAACCCATGCAGTCTTACTGGCTAAACACGGAATCGAACAAATGTGGTAATACAACGGGCATCTCTTAAAACAATGCAACTGCTTACAGCTTCATAGATTCCTGCAGCTTTTCTGTGGCATTTGCAGACGGCTTTATAAATTCCTGCTTGGCGGCATTGGCTTCAGGCTGTGAGTAAAGGTGAAAAGTTAATAACAAACACGAAAGTAGGATATTCAAATAAATACATACCTTGGGGACTACTGAGCTATCTGCACTGGGAGGTTTAGTATTTCCCATGCTCTGAATGCAAAAGCTCTTCAGCTGATCCATAGAAGCAGCAAGCATGCTATTCTTACTGTTTGCCAGCGTTATCTGGGGTTAATAAATTTTCATTAATCTTGAAGTTCTAGCCACAGGAAACCCGTTCGTCTTACCTCTTTTTCAATTTTATCTATGGACTCATCGAAGCCTGTTACTTTCTGCTTGTATTCCGGCCAACTGTTACTTATTGTGGCCACATGGGACGTAATGTTCTCCGATCGATCCAACAGGTCGTCTATTTTTGTCTGCAATAAACCAAATAAATATAAGTACTGATAACACAAACATTTGCATGAGATTACCTTATGCATTGATATTTCCTCGCCGAGCATTTTCGTTGTTTGACTTAGGGTATTATTCACATCCTTAAGATCGTTGGCCAATAACTTAAAGGAGTTAAGAGTGGTTTTGTTGAGAGCTGCAATATCTTCCGATAAGTTTGCGGGCAAGGCGTTGGCCTGAAGCGTGGGTAATTGCGAAAGATTGACCTGGAAAAGTAAAGCATACTTTAGTTGTTTGATAATCCAAGGGAATGATAGTTAAAACATACCTTTAAAGCTTCTGTTTCGGCCTGCAGGGTTTTCTGAACCTCGGTGTACTTGTTGTAGTGCTCCTTGATGGCCTCTATATCGGTGGCCACGGCTTCTATCTTGGCCCCAAAGTCGGCCACCAACTTCTCATCCTTGCCGTGGTTTCTCTGAGCTGCCACTGCCGCCTCCAGATTGCTAAAGTTATTGCGTAAACTCTCCATGGTCTTTTGCATTTCATTTATTTCCGTAATGACGGCTGTTTGATTCTTCAGCAGGTAAGACGATGTTTCGTGCCATCTTTGCAGGGTGTCCGGAAAGTTTTTGCTCATGGCAGACACTGGAATATTACATAATTAATATACTGTAAGTAGTAAGTAGTAGACCTTCTAATAACATACCCTCTTCGATCTTCTGACGATAATCGGTTAGTTGCTGACGCAAATCGAAATATAGCCAGTACAAAATGGCCACAATTAAAATGCCAATGATTCCCAATAAAAGGGGGCCGCACATGCGGAAATAGGCAATTTTCCGATGACTACGCCGACTAGAACCAGCGACGTTTGTCTGAAAAGAGCGCAATATTTATTGAGACACCATATATTTGTTTTTCTTTGTTCATTGGATATACGTTATGGATATATGAATTTTCGAAAATATATGTATATGTAAGAACCAATGAGCTGGGAAAGTTGATTTCGGCAGATTGAGATATACATAAATACAAACACATTTAACCTTGTACTTGATATATAAATATAGTAAGTGCCTTACCCATGCGTAATCCTCAGGGTCATCGGTCGAGACCGAGAGCAGTTTGTCCTGGGAATGGGTGGCTCCGCCCGGGATTCTTCGGTTGGCCCTCTTGGAGGAGGTCGCCTGCGACTGGGCTATCAGGGCGTCCAGCTCGCGACGTTTCTTCATTTTCTTGCCAGCCCGAAGGGGCACTTCAATGCGATGATGGCAGTCCATTGTTTCGCTACTGCAAACGCTCGTCTCCAGTGGAATTCTTGAAGGTCCGTGGTGGTCGCAGGCCCCAAATTTTACATTTTCTCAGTGCGTAAGTGTAAGTCCAGTAGCTTTGTAACTCTGGAACAACCATAACATGTACTTATACTGATAAAAAGATTGCTTCTGCGCATGATTTATATTTATAGTGATTAAGATTAAGATACTTTTATCGGTGTTTATCGATAAATGTATTTCAATACTTTTGAAAACGATTTTAGTTTTTTAAGATGCGAAATACCTTTGGAATTATCCGTTTTTGGAGTAGACTTAACTCTGTTGATTTGAAGTTACTAAAATATTTTGACCTAAAAACGCCCCTCGCATCGATAGGTTCGGTAAATTTTGGGGTTCTAATAACGGTCTCACTGCCCCCAAACGACTTGCATTGATTTTTACGCTGTGCTTGCTTTATCGATCTAGTTTAATTAAGTTTTTAGTCAGTCCGCAATGTTTTGTGCGCTTCTATTAGTCTGCTCAGAGTTTCCGTTTAGTGTGTTCTAACATAGGATCTTTGGGATCACTTGTTCGTTGATGTTGTACATGCATTGTGTCTGATTTCGAAATGGCCAAGAACAGCTTTAAGACTTTAATCAGCCAGAAACACAAAACGTTTCCGGCCGACCTCAATATGTACGGAATGAAGTGCAAATCGCAACTGTTGGAGGATCAGGAGAACGTGACCCTGATCATCAATCGCCGGAATTCAATTCGCCAGAAGCAGAAAAGTTGGTCCTGGACCCTGCTGCGTTGCAGGTGGCAAAAGAAGCTAGTTCTGTTGCTAATATTTATTTGTGTGTGCGGTCTAATTGTTTTCGCCAACACGCATCTCTTGGTTCGCGGCAATATCCTCTCTGCATTCCTATCCAGTCGACTCAACAAACTTTCGCATGCGGAGCAAGAGGAGGCAGCAGTCAGAAATCCGGATAACCAGGCAACGACCCCGGTGGTTCCACCGATTTTGAGGCCCACCCACTACCTGCTGAACTATTCCGCCGCCCAGCTGGAGTTGGGCGCCCACTTGAATGGCTTCTCGTCGGACTACAACATCTTCGTGATATACACGCGGGAGAACTACCATCTAAACCTGAAGTTCGACCTGTTCGCCCACAGTTTACTTAAGCACACCAGTGCCCAGCTGCATCTGCATGTGATCACGGACAGCGAGAGTCAGACTTCGGTGCTGGAAATACTGCAGCGACAGATCCGGCGTTTCCGGAGGACGGTGCTCTACACCATATACGACGTGAAGGTCTGCTCCAGCATTATACAGGACATAGCCGCCAAGTTGTCGCCGTACTTTAGCTCAACCCCGAACTCGTACTATAGCGACTCCTTGTTTTTCCTATCCCTTGGCCTGCACAGAATCGCCGATGGCAGCCTGAACAGAGCGATCCTGCTTGATTGTGATATAGTCTTCCGATCCGATGTCCGGCTGCTCTTCAACGAGTTCGATCACTTCCTGCCGCACCAGCTCTACGGACTGGCCCCGGAACTGACGCCCGTCTATCGCCATATCCTCTACCGCTACCGTGTGCGGTATCCCAAGACCAGTTTCGGCAATCCCTACTATCCGATGAACAACGAACAGCAACATAGTCATATCCATCACGGTTATCCGGGCCTCAACTCCGGCGTGGTGCTGCTGCTCCTCAACCGCATCAGGAACTCAAAGTCCTACCTGGAGAAGCTGACCCACTCGGAGGTGCACACGCTGGTGGCCAAGTACTCATTCAAGGGACATCTCGGTGACCAGGACTTCTTCACGCTCCTGGGCTACGAATATCCCAACTTGATCTACAGACTGGACTGCATTTGGAACAGGCAGCTGTGCACTTGGTGGAAGGATCACGGCTACAGCGACATTTTCGATGCTTATTTCCGGTGCGAGGGCAATATTAAAATGTATCATGGCAACTGTAATACGCGAATTCCAGAATAAATAAAATTGTTATAGTAATATTAAAACTTACCGCTTTTGCATTGGCTTTCCTTTAAAATGTTATTGCCAAACAGTTATCTATCGGAACATTGGAAATGGGTCGATGACAATAGAACATTAGGCTGTGACAATAAACTTGAAAAATTGAGAATTTACAAATTTAGATAATCTTGAAAAATTAAATATTACCTTAAATTTTAAATACGAATGTTCGCAGTAAAATACCATTTAAATTTAAATAACAATTTAAAATGTAGGCGGGTTGAAATGCTTATCGATAGGCATGAAGCAACGTAGTGAGAACGCGCCGATTTCGTGGTCAACATTTCACAGGGTGATTCGTGCAGGCGATTTCTCCTTCTTGTTTCTTATCTTTAACCTTCATTTTTGGCTACGCGTTGAATTGGTGATTTAGTGGCCAAGAATCAGTCGAGCATAAGTAGTAAACGATGGCGCCGAATGCAGCTGTACCAGTGGAGCGCTATGAGCCCCAAAACATCGGGATCAACGCCATTCTCTTGGGGCCGCCGGGTTCCGGCAAGGGAACGCAGGTGGGTCCAAAGTTACATAATGTGTGTTTCACTGACACGGACGCTATATAGTCTATAAATAAATAAATACAACGTGTTCAAATGCGCGGGCCTGTGTTTGCAGATATGCAAGAGCCTAGTTAATTCCCAATGAAATTAACTTATAACTTAACTTATTAAATGCATACATGTGATGTTTTGTATCTACACATACGGATTGATATGTGTGAAGAAAAAACTTGACCCTGAATCAAATTAAATGATTGGCCAAAAGAAACGAATTAAATGAGGGCACCTAAAGGCAATCAAGTGGGTATTATGCAGCACAGCTATTAAAAGCCCACCAGAACTTTCTTAGTCACAAAGGAATGCATCTTATCTAGCGGCTAGATAGCCTTTTTGATATGAGCGGTGCTAAATTGATTAAAGTTCATTCAAACTTATCAATGGTTTTAATTATGTCCACTTTATAGGCTCCCCTGCTGAAGGAGAAGTTCTGCGTCTGCCATTTGTCCACTGGCGACATGCTGCGGGCGGAGATTTCATCGGGTTCCAAGCTGGGAGCCGAACTCAAGAAGGTCATGGATGCCGGCAAGCTGGTCTCCGATGATCTGGTGGTGGACATGATCGACTCCAACCTGGATAAGCCGGAGTGCAAGAACGGATTCCTCCTGGACGGATTCCCCAGGACTGTCGTGCAAGCTGAGAAGGTTAGTTCCATTAGAATGTCTCCTTATTTCCACCAAACTAAATCCATTTCATTCGCCTTTCCAGCTCGACACATTGCTGGACAAGAGGAAAGCCAATCTGGATGCTGTCATTGAGTTTGCCATCGACGATAGTCTGTTGGTGAGGCGAATCACTGGCCGTTTGATCCACCAGTCCAGCGGGCGGTCCTATCACGATGAGTTCGCTCCCCCCAAGAAACCCATGACGGATGATGTTAGTATAGGGTATTCCCAAATAAGTAAAGACTACAGATCGTATCCAATCCATAGGTGACCGGTGAACCTCTGATCCGACGAAGCGATGACAACGCCGAGGCTTTGAAGAAGCGACTGGAATCATATCACAAGCAGACGAGGCCCCTGGTCGATTACTACGGCCTGCGGGGACTGCACTTCAAGGTGGACGCAGCCAGGAAGTCCAGCGACGTCTTCTCCACCATCGAAAACATATTCCAACGCAAACGTCCCGCCCAGGTTCAATTATGATTTGTTCCTGCGCAGTGATCAAGTACTACTTACTGCCTCCTGACAATTTACTTTTGAGACACACCCACACCCACACACAACGTTTAAGCCTAAAGTTAGAGTTGCATCTAGGAAATCAGCATCCTAAATAGACGAAATAACCATTACTCGAGAAGGTGTACAGGTACGACTACTTTCCTTGTACAGATTTCTAAAATGTATTAGTGTTTGTTACTTTTTACATTTCACTATTTGTAACTACAATAAAACTTAACGAAAAACAAGTATATTTTATGGAAAACGTTTAGTTTGAATTACTGGTGGCGGTTGCGGACTGTTTAAAAACCAATAATAGTTGTTATACTGTACTTAACTTGTGGAATATAAAGCAAACTTGTCTGAGTACTAATGGAAAGATTCTAATTGTTCCGGGAACTATTATAGCAATCACTAGAAAGCAAGTATTGAAGGGTCATTTCGTACTCACCTCAAGTGTAAAAAATGAGAAATCGCTAATGGAAGTCGTTAATGAGATCGTTAAATTTGAATAAGAAATCAATTTTAACTATGTTTGCCCGTAAATAGTGGTTGCGAATCCCTCGCAGCCCAGCCATCGATCGCCATTTAGTACACAGACGTCACTTGGCTAATGTTAATGTCATATTAAGTATGTATAACTATCGCATGTATATTATATAAATGTATAACGACGATTGACTAATCACTGGGTTGACTTTTCAGCAATAGCGATTTGCGCTTCAAAGTCTAAAGTGTGTGCAATCCCATATGGATACGAACTAAGCCCGAACACAGGCTTACACTGCGGTGTGAGTATTACACTTGAAGTTCAATCGCAAGTTTGCCCAGGTATAAAAGCCAACTTCATAGAAATATTTCTCAGTCAGTTCCAGCAGCTGCATTGCCTCACATCATCTACTTCGTGTCGAGTCTATAAGTCGAGCTCCATTGTAAGACCATCGTTCAAATGTTTCGCTTTGGTGCTGATCGGATCGGCTAGCCATTCATATTCATAGGCAAATGAGTGTGTGGCACAACCAGTTTTCATCGTGTGTAAACAGTGACATCTTTTTAGAGCCAATAAATGTGTTTCAGATACGCATACAAAGTGGCGTTTGCCATGCATTAATTTGCATAAATATCTGATTCAGACATATGTATTTTGCAAATGCAGTGGCTAGTAAAAAATATTTCCATTGACATAAAACTGGTTGCGAAGTTACCCAAAAATGGCTGATTAATGACGAATGTTTTCCCCATTTTTACCCATAGGCAAACTCAAAATGAAGATGATACTTGCGCTCTTTGTCCTTGGAGTCGTCCTGGTCGCCGCCGAGGATAAGTACACCACCAAGTACGACAACATCGATGTGGACGAGATCCTGAAGTCGGACCGCCTGTTCGGCAACTACTTCAAGTGCCTGGTGGACACCGGAAAGTGCACGCCGGAGGGTCGGGAGCTGAAGAAGTCGCTGCCGGACGCTTTGAAGACGGAGTGCAGCAAGTGCAGCGAGAAGCAGCGCCAGAACACCGACAAGGTCATCCGCTACATCATCGACAACAAGCCGGAGGAGTGGAAGCAGCTGCAGGCCAAGTTCGATCCCGAGGACATCTACATCAAGCGCTATCGCGCCACCGCCGCCGAATCCGGCATCAAGGTGTAACTCCCGAAAGTCCCGGAATCAATTCGTTATACGCAATGTTAATTAGGTCTATGTACACATCTGTTCATCAAAATTATTTTTACGATCGTGCGCCGAATAAAGAGATTTGTTTTGTACTCCACGCCTTTGAAATAGTTCTCGAACGGGGGGTTTGTTTTTTTTTTTTCCAAGGTATCAGAAAGCATATCAATTAGTTTTGTTAAGTGCGACAATTTAGTCCGGTCCCATTAATGATGACTAATGTAAAGACAATTAAACTCTTAACAACCTAGTCACAAGATTACGTCTAGACCTTAATTTACGGTTTATATATAGCAAGCTGATTTGCATAAATATTGCAAGTTAAGGCAGTTACGGCTAGTTGGCAATAACATCGCGTGTTCGTCTTGCTTCTTAGTTATTACTTATATTATTCTTAAAAGGGGCAATGAAACGATTCCGATGGCCGGCAAACAACTCAACCATGAATTAACGTCCTTCAAAGAACAAACAATGTATTGCGAATTATTAATGTCACGGCAAGTTCACATCGTCATACGAAACACAAATTAAATATTGTTATTATTATCAGTATCTTTTAATTATCTTATAAATGTACAAAGCTTAGTGTAAAATTGGGGGCAGAACTCGAGAGCGTTTACGTTAATGTTTCACCCTGGGCGACGCACGCTTCCAAGTAGTCAATGCGCCGCTCAAGGATCGTTAGTTTTTCATTTAGAACCGCCAGACGGGAGCGACAGGACATATCTGAAAGGAGGGAAAACTACTTTAGATATCTTGTAACAGCAGAATAAAGATTGTTAAAATAAATGATAGCTAAGAAGTTGGCATCGCAAAAAAACTAACTAAAAATGGGTATACTAAAATAGTTTTAAATTCATGTTAATAAAATCTATGACTATGATTTCATAAGTGGATGAGGTAAAAAACTAATATTGTTATGATATAGTTCATTTGGTAAAACGAAAACAACTTTAGATATCTGATAATAACAGAGATGATAATTAAGGAGTTAGAATAGTTTCAAATTCATTTTAGTAAAAATAGTGACAATAGTTCATAAGTGGATAAGAAGAAAAAACTAATATCGTTATGATATAGTTCGTTTTGTAAAGGAATAAAATATAATAATAAAATATATATAGGGGTATAATATGTTATATCTTATAAAATTATAGTTTATTTGTATTATATTTATTCTTTTTAAATGTATTTTCTTTTAAACAGAAATAGAAAATATTAAAATGTAAGTCAGTAAGAATATATATATGTCTGATCTCCCAGTCATATCAGTACATTTCTATAAGATTAACTTGCTTGTTTGTAAAGAAATAAAATATACCCTTTTTATGATAAATTTAGGGGTATATGTTTACATTATAAAACTATAATTTATTTATATAATGTTCATTCTTGTTAAATGTATTTTCTTTTGAATAGGAATAGAAAATGGTATGCTTTCTTTCAGGGATATTAAATGTTAGTCAGAATATTGTATCGCAGTTAAGGAATATATAGATGACTGATCTCCCAGTCATATCTAAAAGATTAACTCGCTCAGTTCAAAAGTACTTTCCGAATTTGCATGAATTGCCGAAGTCAACATCCTTTCTCGTTTGTTTATCATTTATCACAGTACCAAGTTATTCATAAAAGAACAGATAACATTTACTTAACTTTAGTGAGTAATCCGCATGAATACAAACACCAACTTTAGCTTTTGAGCCTATTTGGCTGCATGCATAACAAGCACCAGTTGTGTTTGCTTTTTATTGACTTACAATTTAGAGTAAATAAAGTCAATGGCAATGATAGAGATTTGTTAGCAATAATATTCATTCGTTCATAAATACAAATACTGCGAACGAACACTCTCACACATACACATACACAGGCGAGCAGAAGTAAATGTGGGTGCGACTGCGTTTTCTTACCGAAAGAGTTCAAAAAGTCGGTAATTCGCTTTATGCTGGCAGTTATTACTTCGATGTATTCCCTGTTCGCCCAGTCCTGATGGATTTGCTTTTGAATCGCCTCTCTATGAGCCCCACTCATTTTAATTTATTAAAATGTTTACTGATAATTCTGGGTTGGAGTTTACAGTGTGGCCGGAAAATTCGAACGAAATACTGTTCGGTATACTCAGTATACCAATCTCATTTAAAAAGATACTAAAAAAAAATAAATACAGGGTATTCCCTAAATGTTGGTCAGCTGTTTTGCTCTTTATGCCCTATGCAAATGTGAAACTCCGATTTCCACAGATTTCAGCTGAATTCGGAAGAACGTTGCTCTCTATGGAAATCGGAGTTTCGCTTTTTTCAAAAATCTCAACGTATTTTCAGGGATGGACTGCGTTGGAACAGGGATGCAAGGCCTGCTCTGTGGGAATAGGCTATTACCGATCTGACAACGCTGCAATCTGCTTCTTCTTGCAGGCCACTGAAATTCTATCGTATAATGGGGCCCCAGGCCATTTTATGTTTCATGACCATTCGTTTCAACCACAGAACGATAGTTATTGATGCCACACACATGGATACAAGCATACACATACACTGGGGACCGTAGACTACAGTTTTCATTTAGTAAACAAAAATGGACTTCATAGACGATTTTATAGAGGAATATAAATGCAATCCGTGCCTGTGGAAAGCGGACTCCGCGGACTTCAGGAACCGCAGTCGGCGTCAGGAGGCATATTCGAAATTAATAGAGGTCGCCACCAAGCATGGGGAAATGTACAATGTCGAGCGAACAAAGCAAAAGATAAACAATCTACGCTGTGCATTTCGTCATCAGTTAAGGAAATACAACGAGGTGAAGAAAAAGGGCGAAAAGTACGAGCCCTACTGCCCCAAAAGGCGTTACTTTGAGTCGCTGATGTTCCTGAAGGACGAGGAGATACCGGACAAGAAGTGCAAGCGCGAGCAGGCGGGATCGGGATGTCTGGATGGCGCGGTCCAGCTGGTTCAGCCGGAGAACTGTGACGAGTTCTCCGACGCCGAGAGTCTTCCGAAGCCGCCAAAAACGTCGGCGGACACCAGCAAGCTGTCGCCCAACAACAGCGCCAACGAATTCTGTGCCAATATCTTCGAGGAGGCCGCCGCCGCTGACCCCATTATCAGTATTAAGTCAGTCAATGCAAACAACCATGCTGGTGGGGCCACCATCAAGGAGGTCGAAATCGTAGTGCCTGCGAACAACAGGCTGTTGTCCGCCCGCAGAAAATCCGTTCCCGATACGATCAAGTCCCCTACCGGCGACTCCGAATCGCCTGGCAAACGCATCGTGGCTCATAACCAGAACCAGAGCCACAACCAGCCGAAACCGAACCACAATCAAATCCAGAAGCCCAATCACATCGTCCGGAAGCGATCTTCGTCTGTGTCCTCGCAGGTATCGGAGGATAACGAACCGCCGGCTGGGAAATTCCGGGCAGATATCTCCACCATTGACTTCGAGCGACTCTTTTCCCTGGCCTTGAAGAGTGCGGACAGTCAGCTGGACGATCACTTCTCGAATTTTGGGAAAATCATCGCCCACAAACTGCGCTCAATGGACGGCACCCAGGCCATATACGCGGAGAAGATCATCGCCGATGTTCTGTACCAGGGCCAGATGAAAATGCTGTCCACGCTTAGTATACACCAGTTTTTGGGCGTCGACAATGCAACAGTTTATGTGGAGAGCCATAGTAAATGATGGCTCCTTTTAAAGACGTACTTTTAGAGTTTATGTAAGAATAAGGTGTACAATACATTCATGTGTCTAAAGCTGTCTTATTTTAATCTATTCTGGGAGTACCTCTTTCTGCTAAGAAGAAGCCCTAAAATGAAGAACTCAAAGGCCAAGAATGATGTCGAGACTAATTTATTATATTCGATGCATGAGAAGAACATTTAATTGCCATATTCAGGCACTATCGTACTTCCTTAGGAGCATGGCCCAAACGTCCGGGTATCTAGTTTGTAAAAATGTGGTCAGCTTTTGCGCCTTTTGAGCCTGTTGTGGGGAGCAGTTTCTGCATTTTCTGGTTATAACTTCTGGCAGGGCAGCTGTAAGTAGGCAAAAATGATTCAGTTCAAGTTTTGTGAAAGATTCAAATTCGGAATTGGACAAGTTCTATGGGTCCTAATTGAGGTACAAAATCGAATAGATACCTTTGAGCTGTAGCCCCAGGGTGTCGCATTCGCTTTTTCCCAGAATGCACATAATTTGGCGGCTGACCACCACTTGGTTGTTCAGCAGTTTGTTTATGTTTCTCTCATCTGCTTGGACACTCGATGAAATCAGAATGATTAAGAAAATAAAATTAACGACCAAAGAAAGCACTCGGTTTTTATTTAGAAGTAGCATATCTCCTTCTTGAACGCGCGACTGAATGTGAAGCAGAAACTGTGTATCTGTATCTGTAGATATAGATATTCGTGCATGCGCAAAGGAGCTGGACTTGATAAACCCATGTGTAGAGTAGGGTTGGTACGGAATCGGTAAATAATGCGATAATAATCTCACCGAAATGGGGAGCTATGTCATCTCGTAGCTGCATTTATATTCCTTGCAAATACTCTACTCTATACAGCATTGCAATGGGATGCGAATGAAAATAGCTCATATTGTATCTCTTAAAATCATTAAACTATAGTACAGGCAGTGCACAAAAACCAGCTAAGCCCACCCTTTGAATAACATGTAAATAAATAGCTTTCAATGTTTTTTGCGTTGTGCTTAAAAGTTATTTTTTACTGAAACAACACATTAAGTACTTTGCAAGGCAGTCAAAGACAGAACAGAAGTATCCTACATCGCTACAATTATATAATAGATAGTGTGTAGAATAGACGACTTAAAGTACAATTATATAGATTTAATGTGTATGTATGTCTTATATACATTTCCTAAAACTTGAAAGCTTTATTTAAATATTTTTACATGCAAGTATGAAAATACATTTGACAATATAGCGAAATATTATGTTTTATTAATTTCTATTGCGATACAATGGGGCTCTTTTTGTCTATGTCAGATATATTCGCGTTGTTCTGCGGGGCAGCCCCGTTCCCAGGGCTGGCCGGGATGGCTCCCGCCCGGTCGATGCTCCACGGATTCGAGCCGGAGATGGGCGAGTCGGCATGCCCGAAGCCGGTGTGATTATCGTGCTCCACGGCATTGGTTCCGTCGTATTGCGTGTTCTCCAGCCGTGTGATCAGCCGCTCGTCCTCCTCGCCGAATTCGCCGCCCATCAGCGTCGGTTCGCCGACCACCATCACGTCCTGCGAGGAGAGGGAGAAACTGGGGCCGGAGGGGGAGCGCTTCTGGTTCGTCACGGGCGGCGTGTTTGAGTTGTTGCCGCCGCCCGAATTGGAGCCCTTCCGTTTGCGCCGCTTATTGGGTGGCCGCTGCGGATCCTTCTTGCCGGGCGGGGCCACCATGCGCTGCCACTTCTGGAACAGCGTGGTCTTCAAACAGTCGCGCGGACTCAATGCGTACGCCTTGTGCCGCGACATCAGCTCCTGCATCGGCTCGAGGATCACGCACAGGCGCAGATAGTTGAGGGTGGAGTTGGTGATGCCAGCCCGCGTGATGTTCTTGGTGATTTGATCTAGCAGCATCGGATCGGGCGGCAGACTGGTGCCGATCACGGACCTTGGAATGAGCTCGCGGTGTCCCTTGATGGTCATGTGCCACGACTTGATGCGCATGTAGTCGTCATACATGAACTCCAGGATCAGTCTGGCATCGGCGCACACCTTCGTGAAGAAGGGCTTGCCGTGCTGCGTGATCACTGTGCACTGGTCGCAGTCCAGCGTGATGGACGTGTTGTGGAACGACTCCTTGGCGTGCTTTAGCTGGAAGTACAGGTCCGAGACGCCGCCCTCGTATATGCTGCGAAAGAAGCGCGGGATGAGCGTGCGCCCGATGGTGTACCGCTTTGGTCCGTCCTCCAGGCAGAACAGTATGGTCAGCCGGGCGTCGTCCTCGAAGAACTCCGTGGTGAACGAGTCCCACCAGCAGTTGTCGCTCTCCTCGTTGCGCTGCTGCAGCCGCTTGTTCAGCTCAAAGACTCTGTGCTCCGTGTGACTGAAGTAGGAATTGTGCCGCCTGAAGCCCTGGTCGATGCGCTCCATCTGCTGCGGCCCGCCCATCATGGGGTGATTGCCACCGTGGCCGAATGGCGACGCCGGTGGCATGGGATTGAACTGCCCGCCAACGCCGAAGACCGTGGGCGATGAGAAGTGCCCGGCCTGGCCGCTGTTGAACGGTGTGCCCGAGCTGGCCGGCCGGCTGAACTGCCCCAGTCCGGAGGAGGGCGAGCCGAAGGGTCCGCCCACCGGGCCGTTGAAGTTGCCCGCCGTCGCCGACTGCGGATAGTTGCCGGGAATGTTCTGCGCACCAACAGGTCCGGGTGTCGATGAGCCCGAGGGAGCAGGTGAGGAGGTATACTGAGGTGTGTTCGAGCCAGGCTGGTTGGAGTTCTGGAACACGATGGACTGGTTGCCGGCTGGCGAGGATTGGCCGGCGGGCGGATAGGGATTGCCGCCCGAATTGTACGGCAGGCCGCCCTGCGCGAAGCCGCCCTGGTTGTTCCCGTCCGGATTCAGGGCCGCCGAATTGGACGCGGGCAGCATCGATCCGCCCTCGGAGACCGCCTTCCAGCTGCCGTCGTCAATGTTCGCTTGAGAAGTCATCGTATTGCCAGTGTTCAAACCCCTACGATTCATGCCTGTGGTCAGTTGTATCGGGCATTCGCGTCGGCCTGTAATCCCAGAGAGAAATGCATTAGATACCGCACATTATATCGGCAATTTCGGCAGTTTCAGTTCGGTATATTTATATGGTGGCACGGTGCGTATGCCTATGTGTATGCACTTGTCTATATGTCCCACTGCATTGCATTTACAAAATATGTGTGTACACACACACACTTTTCACACGGCCCATTCACACTTTAAAACGGAAAACGCTGCCGGGAGCCAAATAGATCGCAATTAATTGCGGGCAGGTAGCTTCCGAATACGCACCTTTGCAAAAGGCATACAATTTTTTAATTCTTAAAGCACAAACACATATAAATGTATCTACAATTTAAGAAAACTGATTGGCCTCCACCGATAGTTTTGCCATCGCTTTCCAAATAGCCAACTTCGATAGGAATGGAAGCAAGCGTTGATAGTTTCAATTGTGAAACGACTGGGAAGAAACATTACTGTTTAGGAATTGCTTTTATTTAAACTTAAAATTATGTTAATAATTAAGGAAGTATTAAAAATGTTTTTTTGTAATATATTTTTAAAGAGATATTAATAATAAATTAAAAAAAAAACTATTTCACTGGCTTGTGCCCACAAGTCTTATAGATTTATTAATTATTTCGGTTCATTTCAATTATGTTTAAGGTTTCAAAATTTTGCAATAAAAATTATTAATTTTTTTTTTATTAGTTATTTAGTGCTTAAATAAAAGTATATCGATACTTAAAGCCGATGTCGTGAGTGAAAAAGGTTTGTCTCCTTTTTGTTTCATTCCAGTTCAATTTCGAATTCTATCGTGCCGCACCCTTGACTTAATAATTTAGTATGTGCCGTATTAATTTGTAATCAAAATATGGTTGTAAGACTGTTGCTTTAAAAATCTGTAGTTTACTTTATTTTTATGTAATTACCGCTTGGTTCCACCTCGAACCTATTGTGTGATGCGCTCACTTGTTGGACATTTCTGTATCAGTGTACTTGTGTAGGTATGTTTTCTATAAACGCCATTTATTTCGCACATTTCCCAAAGTTTGTTGTATTATAAACAGTGTTTGATGAATTTAATATAAGCTTATCTTAGTAAGCTAACTAAAGTTATATTTGAAAGCGTTTAGTTAAAACGCCCTGCTATTTTGAAAAACTTGTGAAAATGTGCTTTGCCATGCAGTTATATATGCACATTCCATTCCTGTGTATGCATATATGCTGCATTGTGCGTTTCTTACACTCTAAACATTTTTGTATACTTTGCAGAGCGTGAAAAAATGTCAACTGAAAGTTTAAATAGTTTGACCGACAAGGAGCTGCACAGGAAGCTAATCCAGAGCGGCTTTCCCAGCACTCCCGTGACGGAAACAACGCGGGCTGTTCTAATTGAGAAGTTGAGGAAACACACTCGAGCGGACAAGCTGAAAAAGCGGAGCAACAAGTACGTACTGTACTCCAAGGAGCAGCCGGAATCGCCGCCCTTTCCGCAGTACCCCCAGTTCCACGCCCCACAGCCCCCTGTCTACGCCAACGGCCTGGACAACAATAACGATCTGGAGATGAGCCGCAGCTCCTCGGTTTTCAATCGCAGCTTCGACGAGAACGACTCGAGTCCACTGCAGTTGTCCGCCTCTAAGATGTACGCCCCGCCGCCTGTGGTGGCCTCCAATTACGATGGCGACTGCTCGCCCCACAGCCTGGGCCTAAACGGCAAATACCGGCAGCAATGCTCCATGCCGTACGCCATAGACACGTCGAATAACTATGGAAAATCGAGTGGAAAGATGAAGATATCTGATGGCGGCGTTGTTAACAGATTGCTCAGCTTTCGCGATACCACAATCCAAAGGAAATTTAACTATTCAACACCTCCGGCGTCGAGAATCCCGCCAAGGAACGAAAGACTGGCCCGATTCGCTTTGTCGGACATCAGATCGTTTTTCAGAAACCCCGACATCAGACCATCCATAATACCAAAAGTGCTCATTTCGCTGTTTTTAATATTTCTGACAATAATCACTGTTCTGTATGTGGGCAAGAGGTTTGAGCAGAGTCCCATCGACAAAACAGCACTAAAGTACACATTATGTAACCCCAACGAATTGCAACTGCTCAGCGAACGGGCGAATTGCGTAGCAAAAGATTCGCTGAGGGGTGCGCTGGAGTTGAGCGAGGTGCTCTACAGGCATCTGAACGAGCGAGCCAGGCTCCATCACTGCCAAGATGGGAGTGTATCGCCCACCCTGGAAATGGGAGAGTTTGTGAAGGAAATGGTCAGCAGCCCGAAGACCCACAGGGGGAATCTGCACAACAACCTGCTGGCTGCCAAATATCTTATTGCCGAAAATCCACAGTGGAGTATTCAAGAGGTGGACGCCTCAAATCAAATTGGAAAGGGCTCGTACTTTGAACTTTCCGAACCGAACCTGCCGCTCAAGTGCGTTATATGGAAGAAGATGACCCGTTTTTTCACTGTCATCGGTACGCTTATTTTGATAGTAGTTGGATTCCTCGTCGTCTACTTTGCGGTGGTCATTTACCGAGTCAAACAGAAGGAAGCCCTGCTGGCGGTCGACCAGTTCTCAAAGGACATAATCAACGAGCTGATCTACTTGAGTTCCCAGTCCGAGAGTCCGGAGGTGATCATAAGCCAGCTGCAGGAGAAGTTTTTGCCCACCAAGAAGCGCTCTAAGCACCTGTCTTCTTGGAACAAGGCGCTCAAGCAGCTGGAGAAGAGCGACAGCCGTGTGCTCTTCGGAATGGTCAATCGAGATGGTAAGGCGATGCGCACGATTGCCTGGAACAGGAATCTGGACAAGAAGGATCCGGGCCTGGTTAAGAAGTGGCAGAGTCCTGCCTTCGACAACTCCAACAAGATTGCCAATCCACCGACGCCCTGCCTGAAGATACGGCACATGTTTGACTCCTCGGAAGTGGATCAAGCCAACCTGAAGCAGTCCATCGTGGAGTCGATCATCGAGAAGGTGGGATCGCGCTGCAAGATCTGTGATGTCCAGCTGGACATCCAGTCCTGCTGCGTGTACATCCGATGCGCCAGCGAGGAGGACGCCGGCATGATTCACAACGAGATCAACGGCTGGTGGTTCGATAAGCGCCTGATTTCGATTAAATTCTTAAGACTTGAACGCTATCTAAGCCGCTTCCCCAAGCCCTCGTCCGAGCCACTCTACTTTCATACCAGCGAGGCGGCCAACAACACTCACTCATAAACACACACAACTCTACACTAGATACTTAAGTTATTAAATTGCGAATTTGTTTTACATGTACAGAGGGAGTTTTATTGTTTATTTGGCTATTTATCAACTAAGTTTTGACCGCAACAAGAAAGTAGTTTATTACTTTGATAGGGAGTTCGAAGACAGAGCACTCTCTCCTGTTTCCAAGTGTTTGATGAGACGGTACAGGGCTGCCGCTTCCTTGATCTTGCTGAAACCAACGCAAAAGGCTTCGATTTCAATGAATAATTCCTAGAAACGATAAGTTTTAGTATTGATTATGACCCTAGAGTGATAGGGGTCCTACCTTAACGTTCACAATCTTGTTTCGAATCAATGATTGAAGAAATACGCAAACCAGGCGCACAAGTCGGGATTGCATGTACTTATCCTTAACTGTTTCGCAGGTCGAGATACAATTGCTAATGTATAAGTGGATAAACTCCGTGGGCAATGGACCCGATGTGGTTAGTCTGAGGCAAAAGATGGACATTAGAAGGGGCTTTAATAGATGGTATTTGCGCAAACCTACCGGTTGACCACTTCCATGGAGTGCAGTGTTATGTCCATATTAACCAATATGTTGAAATACTCAGTTATGTCGGTGGTCATCATCAGTCTTAATAAAATCTCAATGGAAATGAGTGGATTGTTTTCAACTAGTAGAGGTAGCTAAAATGAGTGAAATGTTAGGGCTATAAGGATCTGGATCTGCCACTAAGCAACCTACTTTGGCCGGAGTCAGTCCATACTGGCGTGCAATGTCCGTGTTCTGCTTTAGCAAATCGTCAAACAAAATGTGCTGATCCTGCAGACTTAAAGGCTGAAGAAAAGCCTGTTCGATGAGGTGTTTTGTGTTGGGAGTAACGTAGTTAGACTTGTCATATAAAATCTCCACTTTCTCGCTGTTCGTTTGATTTATCCACAGCAGCTCGTCCTCGAAGTCCATTAAAGGCGGTGCAATGGACAGAAACATATTGGCTTGTTATTTTTAATTTAGAGTTTATACCGCAACTTTTCATAAGAATTATTTTGTCTTGAAATTTGTAAACATAAGTAGTATTTAGTGTGACCTTAAGGGAAAAGCCTTGAAAGCGCTGAACTAAGGAACAGCCATATAAATTAGAAATATGTATGTGAATATTAATAATAGTTGTTGGTGAAAAGGCTTAATTATTAAATAACAGTTAATTACAATGCTTTAAACTATTTGATTTGCTTAAATTAAGCTTGTTCCAACACTTCCATCGTTTCAATTTAGAGGCTTTGTGCTGATGCGCGCAATGCGTTAGTGCATTTGTAAGAGTGTTCCAGCCTCAAAGAGGACGGCCACATTGCGCTGCCTTCGTTGTAATCTGCAATAAAAAATGGACCGCGGCAAAGGCAGCGGATCGAATAGATCGCAAAAGAAGGTTCCGCTGGGCGGAGAACTCTTTGCCCTCGGAACCAAAAGCGTTCGCGATGACTCCAAATCCAAGATCATGCCCCTCAAGGCCATATCGTCGTCGGACAGGAAGCGGGAAGCCTCATCCTCGTTGGCCAGCACAAGCAAACGATTCCGGGGCAACATGAAGGATGCGGCCACCGCGGACATGTCGAGCAGCAGCCAATGCGAGACCTGGGAACAGTTCGCCATCGACTGCGATCTGGAGAGCGTTATCGAGACCATCTACGCCGCCCTGGAGCAGAACGATAGCGAAACTGTGGGCCGGCTGGTCTGCGGCGTTATAAAACAGACGACGACGAGCTCCTCGCGTTCCAAGGTGGACAACATAGTCCTGCTGGCCCTGATCTACGTGGCCAAGCTCCAGCCGAGTATATTCTGCACGGACATCGTGGCCTGTGCGCTCTTGTCCTTCCTGCGGCGCGAGGCCAACGTGAAAATGAGGTACAACACCAACCTGCACATCCTGTTTGCCAACCTGCTGACCAGGGGCTTCGTGGACACATCCCAGTGGCCGGAGATACTCCTTCGCGCCTACATAGACGACGCGGTCAACGAGCGCTACTGGGCGGACAACGAATTGTGCGCTCCGTTGGTGAGGAACATATGCGCCGCCTTCAAGACCCGTACTCCGCACATAAGTCTGCTGCGGTGGGATGTAAGCACGGCCACGGCTCTGCCCACGGGCACACAGGCGCACAGGGACAGCATGACCGTGGACGACGACTCCGGGGACAATTCCACACAGAGCCTGGATGCGAGTCCCCTGAATGCCGAATCGGAGCCCGTTTCGGATGCCATGTGCGCCATTAAGCCCAGATACAGCGATGCCGTGGTGCAGAAGCATGTTAGCGATGCCATTCGCGATCAGCTCAACAAGCGCCAGCAGCAGGATAACTACACCAGAAACTTTCTCAAGTTTCTCTGCACTACTGCCGGCATTCCGGAGGTGCGATGTCTGAGCATCTCGCGTCTGGAGTTGTGGATCCACAATGGGAAGCTCGTAAAGTTCGCCCAGCAACTGCTCTCGTACATTTGCTTCAACATTAAGGGACGCAACACGCAGGACAACGAGGTTCTCTTGGTGCTGGTCAAGATGCGGCTTAAAACGAAGCCGCTGATCAATCACTACATGTCGTGCCTCAAGGAGATGATATATCTGCAGCCGGACATCCTGAGCACTGTGATGAAACTAGTCGTGCAAAATGAGCTGTCCAACACCAGAAATCCGAACAACATGGGAATGCTGGGTAAATGAATATACATCTCTGTAAAATAACTATTTAAATTAATAATTTTGTTTACCAACTTAAACAGCTACTATGTTTCAAACGTCTTCCGATCAATCTGCTGCAAATCTGGCTGAAATCTACCAGGAGTTCTTGCTTCAGCGGGATGACTGCCTGCGGACATTGCGTGTCTTTTTGAGGGAACTCGTGCGAATGCTGCGCTTCGATGTGAACCTGGTCAAGTTTTGCAAGACATTTCTGAGCGAGCGGGAGGACCTCACACCGCAAATCGAAATGTTTGAGTTTAAGGAGAGAATTTTCCACTCCATGGTGGACATTGTGTGTCTGTGCATGTTTCTGTCGGCCACGCCGCAGGCAAGGGAAGCCAGTTTGTCCCTGAAAACCAATCGGGATACGAAGAACAACCATGCGCTGCTTAAGCTTTACAACCAGATGTCGCAGATCCAACTGGACACAGTGTCGTGGATGTACGAAACAGTGCCCACTGTCTTCAAGATACCGGCCGCCGAATATCACCAGGCACTGCATAAGCTGCTGCTGCTGGACAGCCCGGAGCAGTATTCGCGTTGCGATCAGTGGCCCTCGGAGCCGGAGCGCGGAGCCATCCTGAGGATCATTTCCGAGACGCCGATTCACGAGGAGACCCTGCTGCGCATTATTTTGATCGGCATCACCAAGGATATTCCCTTCTCCATCGCCAACACCTTCGACGTCCTGTTGTTGGTCATTAAGCGAGTATCTGGAATGAAGGCCACCAACATTCCGGCCGTGCAGGCCAACAAATTTGACATCATTGACTTCCTGTTCAGCATGTCTGAGTACCATCATCCGGAGAATATTCGGCTGCCGTCGGACTATGAACCACCAAAGCTTGCAATCATAGCGTTTTACTGGAAGGCCTGGCTCATTTTGCTCATGATATCGGCGCACAATCCCTCCTCGTTTGGAGCCTTTTGCTGGGATCACTATCCCACAATGAAGATGATGATGGAAATATGCATTACCAATCAGTTTAATAATTCGGCCGCCAACAAGGACGAGTTGCAGGTAAGATTTTGAGTTATTAACTGCCTGCCTAAGTTATAATAAGGATAATTTCTAGATAATCACAGTGGAAAGGGACCACATTCTGCAGTTCGAAACGTACTTGGCTGCCCAAACATCGCCGCATGCGGTTATCACTGAGGAGACGGCGATCCTGATCACCCAGCTGATGCTAATGGATCCCATGGGCACGCCGCGCAAGGTGCCCTCCATGGTGTTGGATCAGCTGAAGTTCCTCAACCAGACCTACAAACTGGGCCACTTGTTCTGTCGATGCCGCAAGCCGGACTTGCTGTTGGACATAATCCAGCGGCAGGGCACCACGCAATCCATGCCCTGGCTGTCGGATTTGGTGCAGAACAGCGAGGGCGACTTCAGCCACCTGCCGGTGCAGTGTCTGTGCGAGTTCCTGCTCTTCAATGCGCACATCATAAACGAGGAAAACAGTCGCGATGCTGAGCTGGTTAACTTCCTGCGGAATTTAATATTCGATGGGAACCTGAGCCACCAAATCGTTTGCGAGCTCTTGGATTACATATTCAGGCGGCTATCGTCCACGGTCAAGCAATCGCGGGTAGCTGCTCTCTCGGGTCTGAAGATTATATTCAGGCACTCGGGGGACTTTGAGAACGAGTGGCTTCTGAAGTCGATCCAGCAAATCCCGCACTTCTTCGAGGTCAAACCCTTCATTATTCCCCAGCTGCGGGCTGCCTGCCAAGTGGAGAACTGTCCGGAACTGATTATGGCCTATATTCAGTTCATTACGGCGCACACACTGAACGATCCGGTGAACGAAATGCTGGATCATGTGATCGATATGGCGCAACTGATTGTGGAGCGCAGCACAATGTTCCAGCACATCATAATTTCCCAGGAGGATTATGATTACGTGCCCGACGAGAACCGCATTCAAACCCTCAAGTGCCTGTTCGTCATGTTCAATAACTATATTATTAAGCTGCGGGAGTACCATGAGCCGTACGAGTGGACCGAGTACCCGGACTTGCTGATGGTCCAGTTCGACGACGGAGTGCAGCTGCCCCTCCACATAAACATCATACACGCCTTCATTATCCTGCTCACGTATTCGAACAGCAACATGCCGGAGTCCATACCCATTTTGGACTATTGGTTCCCGCCCGGACGACCGGCGCCTGTGGCCTTTCTGCCCAGCATGCCGCAGGAGCAGGTGCAACTGCTGCCCGACTGGCTGAAGCTGAAAATGATCCGCTCCTCCGTCGACAGACTGATTGAGGCCGCGCTGAACGACTTGACGCCCGATCAAATTGTGCTGTTTGTGCAGAACTTCGGCACGCCCGTCAACTCGATGTCCAAGTTGCTGGCCATGCTGGACACCGCTGTGCTGGAGCAGTTCGATCTGGTGAAGAATGCCATCCTCAACAAGGCGTATCTGGCGCAGCTGATTGAGATTCAGCAGGCACGGGGCGCCAAGAACGGGCACTACACCGTGCAGGCGCTCGATCTGCATTCGCACTCGCAGACCGTGCCGGATCTGCCGAAAATCAGTGTGGTGATCCAGGAGACCGTGGAAATAGGTGACTACGATTGCTTAGAGGCGACCAGTGGCCTCGGTGGCGACTTCGTGGCCACCAAAGAGGTGGCCCAGACCATTCTCACACAGCCGGATCACATGACTGTGACGAGAAGTGACTGTCGATCCCTGATTCAGAAGCTGCTGGACATGCTAGTGAATCCGAGTAGCAATCGAGGGGATCTAGTGACCGCCATAACCGAGGTGTTGGCCATGGGCTGCGATGTCATCATGAGCCGACATGCCTGCACTTTTCTGAGGACCTTCTTCAGTTGCATGCTGCACAGCGACAATTACCACATGCTAGAGAACACTCTGCAAAAGAACTTCAGTATTTTCAAGCACAATTTCACCGACTCCAGCCTGCTGCAGAAGACCGAGCTGTATCACGAGAGCCTGGTGTTTATGCTGCGGAATTCGCGTGAGATTTATGAGCAGCAGTTCAAGGCCAACACCGCCTTGCTGGCGAGAAAGCAGATCGTCAAGGGCATTATCGAAAGCTTCGATCACACCAAAGACTCCAAGGCAGTGGCGAAAAGCAAGAGCGACCAGCTCTTCCACAACGGACTCTTCATCGACTGGCTGTCCGAAGTGGATCCCGAGATCGTTTCCACGCAGCTGATGAAGGAGCACTTCCTGTTCTCCAAGTCCTGCAGCGAGTTCAGGTTCTATCTGCTGTCCCTGATCAATCACCAAACCAACTGGGACACGATCGAAAGGATTGCCGAGTATTTGTTCAAGCAGTTCCATGGCGACTACGACTACGCCACGGTGCTCAACTACTTTGAGGCGCTGACCACAAATCCGAAGCTGTGGAAGGGCCGCGAGAAGTACATGTCGAAGAACGTGCGGCCGGATGCCTTCTTCCTGCTGAAGACCTCCGAACTGGGACCATTTGCACACTTCATCCTGCACGAGGGACTGGCCGAGATAAAGGTGGACAGCAGGAACTACGATTTTAAGCTCTGCTCGCGAATGAACCTGCTGTTCAAGCTGACCGAGAAGCGGCGCGACCTCATGGTCAGGGTGATGGAGCACGTGGAGAACAGTGCGGTGTCGGACTACTTGAAGCTGCAGGTCGTGCAGCAGATGTACATCATGTATCCACGCATTAAGTTCCTGAGGCCGGGCAAGACCGGCGAACAGGCCTACAAGCTGCAGAGTTTGAAGGGCTGCCAGGCCGACAAGGTGTCGAACAATCTGATCACCTGCCTGGGAAGTCTGGTGGGCAAGAAGGACTTCGAAACGCTGTCCACGGACACCGAGTTGCTGCTGCGCAAGCTGGCCGCCTCTCATCCGCTACTCTTCCTGCGCCAGTTGAGTGTTCTGTCGTCGATTATGCAGGGTCGGGCGCAGATCAGCATGAAGGCCCTGCGGGAGGAGCACCACTTCCACCGGTTCGTGCAGATTCTGAGGACACTGGAGCTGCTGCAGCCCACCATCTTCGAGGATGCGTACAAGAACGAAATCCAGAACACGCTGTCGTGCTACTTCAATTTCTTCAAGCACCACAGCTCGGTGAAGGAGGCCTGCCAGATGCTGAACAAGTTCGTGCAGATGCTGCAGGCCTACATCAACTACAATCCCTCGAGTGCCCTGCTCTTCATCGAGCAGTACGTGGGCATCCTCAAGGAGCTGGCTGCCAAGTACACATCGCTGGGCAAGCTGCAGGTTCTGGTCCAGGCAGTGGCCCTTCTGCAGCACAAGTCGCACTCGGCCTCGGAGCTGGACGACGAGGAGGTGAAGTATGAGTACGACCTGGACGAGCATCTGGATGCGAAGCCATCGGCCAGCAAGCCGGTGGTCAGTGAGGAGCCCATCGACGCAAATCCGCCAACGCCCATCGATGTGGGCGGCAGCAGCAGCAGCAGCAGCAGGGGCTCTTCAACGGTTCTAACCTTGGGCTCGTACAGCAGATCCAACTACACGGACATTTCGCCGCACTTCCTCGATCTGATCAAGATCATTAAGCAGGCAAACACCGAGGATGTGGTGCTGGGTCCCATGCAGGAGCTGGAGTGCTTGACCTCCAAGCGGTTTGTGTTCATCAACGAGCTGTTCGAGCGACTGCTCAACCTGATATTCTCGCCAAGTGCTCAGATCCGATCCATCGCCTTCATCATCCTAATCAGACACCTCAAGCACAATCCCGGCAACTCGGACATCAATCTGTGCACCCTGAACGCCTACATTCAGTGCCTGCGGGACGAGAACTCCTCGGTGGCGGCTACCGCCATCGATAATCTGCCGGAGATGTCGGTGCTGCTGCAGGAACACGCAATCGACATCCTGTCGGTGGCCTTTTCGCTGGGCTTGAAGTCGTGCCTGAATACTGGCCACCAGATTCGAAAGGTTCTCCAGACATTAGTGATCCAGCATGGCTATTAAAGGTTCAGTTTATAAGCTAGACTCATATCTCATCATTAAGTTTATTGTAATCTTAACTCTAAATAATAAAGTGTATCCGAGGGTACTAGATTTTTACCACATTGACAATGTTAAAATACGTCTTAAGTCAAGTTAAATATTTCATTCTTTATTTCTACTGAAAATACAAATTATGTAGAAAATTCTCATACAAATTGGCGATCTCAACAGGATACGTGTTTCCATCGCTGTTTCATGCATGCCTTGTTTGTTAAATGCAATGCACAGTTCTCGTACAGTTTATTGGCGGTCGGTGGCCCGGAGCTTCTCCTCGACGGCTTCACGGGAGGCTTCGGAAAGATCAGTGGCTTGTATGTACTTTTGCACGCCCACCAGGGACTTCTTGAGAGCATCGAAGGAGCTGGAGTACAACATCTTCTTCTTGACCTGCACAGAGTTAAATTTGTTGCATTAGTTCCAAGTTTTATTGGATTGTTTGTGATAGACATACCTTGGCAGTATCGGGACACCACGACATGAGGAACAGCTTTTGCTTCTTTGAACTCTCAGAGGTGCCTTGACATTGGTGCATGTATTCAAAATCGAACAATCCATACCTTTGAAAATTGAACATGAATTAGAAAGATTTTATCGCTCAGGAGGTCAGTTTTCTCGTCTTCTTGTTAGGCTAAAAGTAGGTTTTAAACTCAAACAACCAACTTTTTGCTTACCATGAAGCAACTTAAGCCCCGAACTTACCGACATTCTCCAGGACCGCATTTCTGGATATCTTCTAGAAACTGATCGTATTCGGCGTTGCGATCTGCCACAGTCTCCACATCAATCTGCTTCTCATCGCGAATGTAGAAAATGACATAGCGATGTTTTTTGTCCTTCTTTATTTCCTCGTATGTAGTCTTGCAGACATCAGACACAGTTACACCAGAAGCCTATAAATATAAAAACAAAATATAATATTTATTTTGAATTTATTAAAGCGCGCGAAACTGTCACCGGCAGATGTACATATATATGTACTGAAGACACAGGGTGCTCCATCTTTCATATCGCTCCCAGACGTTAAACAACTCAATACATGTACTTGTGTTTATTTAATACCTAATACTTTAAATTATTTTGTTTAAATGCAATAGGTTACTTTGTTGCTATAAGTGTTTAAAAATAAACATTTTAAAGTTAATATTCATACCGACATGAAATATGGGGCACCCTGCACTTACTGATGTATATAAGCATGTGTGTGTGAGTAACTGCCAACATAACTGCCCACTTTAAGCTGACAGTATAGCCGTCTCTTTTCCGCTTTGCAAATTTTATTTCTTTGATTGCCGGCAATAACAAAGGTAAATTATTTTATGTCTTATTTGCATTGCTTCTAGAAATCTTTTACTGGCTTATGTGCTCAGAAAGTGGCGCTCTCCTAGCACATGTATTTGGTTGCGAGTGGTGGGCGTGGCACCATTTACAGCTCGTTTTCTTTTTTTCACCCGGCGCTCAAAGAGTTCAAGGGTAAGTTCACAAGTGCCGGCAAGTTTAAGGGTGAGAACAAGCCGAGAAATGGGAGAAAGGAAAATGGGAAGTAGCAGTCTGATTGTGCATTTTTCCCCCCCACACCGATGTGTGGCCAGAAAACGGAAGAAAATGCACGATTTTCCATAATATTCGGAAAAACGCCGACAAACCAAAATCATACAAACAGACGTCTGTCTCGCACACAACACATACATACGCAGGCGGCAAGGAAACGATCACACCTTAAATATGTATGCCTGCAGATACATATATGGATATATATTTATATATATTTCTGTATGGTAATATAGTTTTACATACACACATTTTGCGTCTGCAAGAAAATAAGCATTGCCCCCGCCGATACATACATGCATATGTACATATTTATAGCCATCGAAATATAAAAAAGCGGTATACCCACACACACTCAAGTGTGTAAAAATATATACAGAGAAAAATCCAAATGTGTGAGCATTTCTCTTTCCAACTTTTTAATTTTTAATCGCTCCAGTTCTCCAGCTGCTTTTTTTTTAACATTCTTTTGCGATTAATTTTCGCAAATTACCATTTATGAGTGTGAGTCGTTGTCGAAAAGTATGGAAACACTTCAATAAATGAGTAATATCCGCTGCTACGAATGACTAATTTGGCTTATATGTATGTATACGCACACATTCATGACCATGTATATGACCGAATATGGCCAACGAACATATAGGCAAAAAAAAGTTGAAATATATGTATGATTGGTATATATATACACTTATCTAAATGTATGTATATACAGATTTCAAAGGAGATGCTTATATGATTCATCGAATCGAAGACACTTTTATTCGCACTCCTACTCGCTCCATGCGATTTCGCCAATATTTCACTCTAACAAGCTGGATTCCATACGAAAACTGACTAAGAGTCGCAAATATACGTACCATTTTTCCTGTAGTTTTTTACTTTCACAATTTTCAAATTGCTTTCCAAGTATATATTACAAATACTGTTTAACCTTCCGCCTTCTTTCACGAACAACCGGACGAATCAATTTGGTCGGTTATTTCGCATAGGTTAGGAGTTGCCAGGCCAACGCAAAATATCAACATGCGTCGTGACGCGTCATGAATGTTTGTCCTTTATTCGGAACGATGGGATGACACATTAAGGGATTTTCCTAGCAATACTATTCGAATTCAATTTATTAATTTTATAATATTAAAATAAATACAAAAGCCCATGATATTCCATAAAAAAGGCGTTTTTTTTCTAAAAATGTTTGAGTTTGTAATGCTTACTGCCATATTTAACATTAATAAAATTTATATATATATAATTTACCAGGTATATTTTTAGTGCTGTAGTACATTTTTCCAAAGCAAAGGATTTAAGGATTTAATTTAAACAAATTTGTAAGTTTCAGTTACGGAACCTTACCTTTCATTGTTGATTATCGGATGTCTAATTTATATCTATATTCCAATTTTGAAGTAAAAACATCTGATTTCCAATATTTCTTTTTAAAAAAGGTTTTTTTCTGTATCTAATTATTTTTTAAGAACTCCCAAAACAACTAAAATTTGTTGTTTCATTTATTTCTTAAGGTTATTAGTACAACGATTGCGATGAAATTTGTATTTAACAATTTATATTATATAATAGAAGCGATATTATTAACGATAAATATTTTTTGACTAACAGGCAAACCGTAAAACTTGAATAAAATTAGCATAAACCTCCTTCGTTTTCTGCTTCATTGTCCTTGTCATTGGTTTCCTGAAAGATAAAGAGGAATCTCTTGTCAGCATGTAAATAAATAAACAATAAATCAGCTATTCTTGTGTTATCGCCGGAATTCGATATTTGATAGACAGGCAACAATACCCTATCGCAAATGTAGTAATCGGAACTGGAACACTTTCTTTTGCATTGCAACATTTAAGAAAACGGAATTTACGCTAAAAAGTAAATTTTAAAAAATATAAGCACTTACAATTCCAGCATTATCGCCGGCTTTCTTCTCCACTTGAATACCCTGAGGCAATGGAATGTTTTTGGATAGAATGGCGTACTCAACGTCCATATGTCGGATAAATGGAGACGCAAGCATCCTGGCGGCTAGTTCTGGATCCTCGTCATCAAAAGCTTGCAACAATGTTTGCAATGTGGACACTTCTTCGGGCTCACAGCAATTGCCCCATTCTCTGAATGTTTTTTCGGCTTCTACGGAGTCCCCGCGAGCTAATTGCACCATTACCAAAGCCACGACTAGCCGCCCAATTTGACCATAAGATTCCGTCTGTTGATTTAGGCTATCTCTTTTTTGAGCGCGTTTGTGGCTTCTTCATACCTGATAAAATAAATTAAAATAATTAATAATTATTAATGGATGAGCTCAAACCTTACCTTCCTAGTTTAACCAATATTCTAGACACTTTCGATGCAAATTCAGCTGCCTGACGGACGGAATCCTCAATCTGAAGAAAATATTCAACATGTGTATATGATTACTAAGCATTGGAGTGAAAGGTGAGTAACCCACCATTATAACTTCTAGGGCATGTTGGTAGAACCTTAATGCCATGTCAGGATGCTTGGATTCTGTTAATTTTGCGGCTTTATCCAAGGCGGAAGCAGCTGCTTCCGGAGATCCATGCTGTTGATACAAACTTGCAGCCTTGTTGGCGTATTCCTCAACCTCGTGTAGTTTATCAGCATCCTTAGACAACAAAATAATCTAAAAGATACAATACATGTTTGTTAATTAAAGATAGCTATTATCTTTTATTTACTTACTTGCTCGTATGCTTTTGCAGCATGGAACCACGACTTGTTGTTTTTGTAACAGTCAATAGACTTTAAAAAACAATCCTTACTCTTATCGTAACTTTTGGCTATTCGATAGGCAGTAGCTGAAAATAATAACAGATATTATTAAGTTAAAATAGATACAAAATAACAATGCATTTTTAAAATGATATTTATGTTATGTATGTTTGTTTTACAATTTTTTAATACTTATATTTATGTATAATATACACCAACCACGTATACACAAAATACAACTGGCAATTTAATAAGAAACTTTAAGTGAAAAATGGGATTTATTTATTTACAATAATATAAGTTATGGTTTTTTATTATACACAGATATTTAGTGAATATTAGTCACACCAACTTTTAAGTACTCACCAGCTTTGGAATACTCATCAGCAGCACTATCGTAATCAGGTACCCATTTCAACATTGACAATTTCAAGCTGTAAAGATATTTTGGCTGTATTTGTAGCTATTCTTATTGCGATAATATAATGAATGGTACCTCTTCTCGGCCTGCTTCACCAAGTTCTCCGCTTCGGCAATCTTTTTAGCAGCAACTCCAGACATTTTCGCTAACTTTTGTTTTGTAGGAAAAATCAATTGTTTACATTCAAAAATAGTGTGACCGACAGCGACAAGTGAAATAACAACAATGTTTCTGAAAACACGGTGGGCTTAGAACTTAACAGGTGACGAACTACGCATGTCTGAAAAACATAGCTTAAAAACGCTGAAAATAAAAAAAAAATGTATTATCAAAATGGTGTTAAAGTAAAATAGTAAATAATTGTTACTATTAATTTATATAGCAGACTGTTGAATAGAAAAAAATTTAAATGTGGCTCAAAAATGTATAAAAACTTTTACATTGCTCCATTTCTTTATGTGTATGTCATACCTGTTCCGTTTTGATTTGCAAACTTAATAAAAAAGTGCATTAGGTAAGAATTCGATATTTTTGTTTATTTTAATCGTGAATAAGTGAACGTTAAAGACCTAAGGTTTTGAAACAGATTCTTATTTAGTTTTAATTTAAACAAAAATTCCAAATCTGCATATGTATTTTTTTGCTTACTGCGAATGTCTAATATCAATTTGCCACCATTTTTCGTTCATTTATTTTGCAGATTTTAAAATGTCCCACAAATCTTGCGTGGAACTGAGCGAAATCCGAAAATTGGATAAAATAGTGCAGCAATGCGAGCTGTACATGTCCAACAATAATATTAACGATACCTGCTAAAAAGCCGCCTGTAAAGGAATTTAAACGCAATTGCCTTGCAAAATCCAATAAATTTGTGGAGAGGGAACTCTTTTCGCTTATGTGCAACCTAAATAAGATTGAAAAGAAGCAGGTTTTTGTTTCAGATATCCTGATAAACGCCAGTATGTTCGACGACAAGAAGGAGAGTCTGTCGAGATTTCCGAAAAATGTTCCAGACCATAGCACTCTGGTCTATCACAAATTCCTGCGGACTAGACCTACTAGTGATGACGAAACACTTGAGCTAAAAACCAGGTCAAGAGCTAAGGAGAAACATGGCTCGAAGTTCACAGGAGATTGCTTCTTTTCGCCTGTACTATTCAAAATCAACAATAAAAGGGAATGCTTAAAGAAAATAAAAGTCATCAAGGGAGAGAATCAATTCGAACAGAATAATATCTCAAACGAACTTAAAACTAGCCAACCCAAAAAGCACTCTAGCATCAAAATGTCCAAAAAATGCATCAAATGTGATAAAAAGAAGTTATACATTAAAAACTATCAGACAATGGCTAGACGGCCAGAGTGTGATTTGCTTTGCTCGTATGACCCAGCGCGTAAAAATAACAACGATGTTTTCCAAACCCATAAGGGTAATTCCTACGAATGCATGTTTAAGAACCCAAAATACAATCAAACTGATAAAACTAGCGACAATTTGTTGGGTAGTTCATACGACGATATGTTGGACAAAGAAGCTCTTCTCGGATCGAAGAGTGAACCGAAGATGCAAGATCCCAACGATATGGTATGACTTAATCTTATCAACATCTAAGTTCATTGAATTAATTATATAATTTTTTATTAACAGATTATTTCTCTGGGGGGAAACATAATGCTTGATCAAAAGTTACAGAACAACTACTATCACAAATGGACTCTATTACACTATTCGCCGTTCAAAGCTGTTTGGGACTGGGTGATATTAATCCTAGTGATGTATACGGCGATTTTTACTCCATATGTGGCGGCGTTTTTGCTTGGCGAACAGGATTACCAAAGAAGAAACAATAAGTACATAAACTCTGACCCAATTGTTATCATCGATTTGATTGGTAAGTATAGTAAAATTAAAAATTCTTCCAACTTACCTATATAACTGACATTTTTAGTGGATGTAACCTTCATTGTGGATATTATAATAAACTTTCGAACTACTTTTGTCAACGCACAGGATGAAGTGGTATGGTTAATAGCAAACAATTTGGAAAACAAATTTAATAACCCTTACTATATAATAGGTATCTCATCCAGGACGAATAGCAGTTCACTATTTAAGCGGTTGGTTTTTAATTGATCTTGTGGCAGCAGTGCCATTCGATTTGCTTTTAGTTGGCAGTGATACCGATGAGGTTAGCATATACATTTTTTTCAGTAAATTATTATAGTTAATAATGCGTTTTTTCCAGACGACTACTTTAATAGGACTTTTGAAAACAGCTCGGCTCTTAAGGTTGGTTCGTGTGGCCAGAAAAATAGATCGTTATTCGGAGTATGGAGCTGCAGTTCTTATTTTATTGATGGCTACCTTTATTTTGATTGCCCATTGGTTGGCTTGCATATGGTAAATAATATGCTTATATTAATCAGTTTTTAAAACTGTTAAACTATATTTCAGGTATGCGATTGGAAATGCCGAAAAGTCTATAGCGGCGAAAAACATCGGTTGGCTCAATTCGTTGGCCTATGATATTCAAGAGCCCTATTTCGACAACCGAACTGGTGGGCCCTCTATAAAGGTATTCCTCTTTATTTTACCACACAAAACACGGATGATTCTGCAATCTCTCTTTTGTAGTCACGCTATATCACAGCTTTATATTTTACATTTACGTCGCTCACATCCGTCGGCTTTGGAAATGTGGCACCGAATACCGATGCTGAAAAAGCGTTTACTATTTGCGTAATGCTCGTTGGATGTAGGCGAAATATGCACTTACTTAAAATAAATGTTTACCTTGAGATATTTTTAACTTCTCTTTTAAGCTCTTATGTATGCAAGCATTTTTGGAAATGTTTCTGCGATCATACAAAGACTTTACTCGGGAACTGCAAGATATCATACTCAAATGTTACGCGTTCGGGAGTTCATTCGATTCCACCAGGTATCAAGAATACTACCAAACGCTGTAAACATTATGCACTTTAGCTTCTAACCTTTCTACAGATACCAAATCCACTCAGGCAAAGACTGGAGGAATATTTTCAACATGCTTGGACCTGTAATATTATTAATTATACTCTTAATCTTCCTCTTTTTATTTATGCTTAATGTATTCAATTTTAAGATACGAACGGAATCGATATGAATTCCTTGCTTAAAGGTTTTCCCGAGTGCCTTCAAGCAGACATTTGCCTGCATTTGAACAGAAAGTTATTGACAACTTGCGCAGCTTTTTCGGAGGCCAGTCCGGGGTGCCTAAGGTAAATTTGAAAACACTTAGTTAAGTGCATCTTGGTAAGAGTAATTTATTGTTTGCAGAGCTTTCTCCCTTAAATTTAAAACTACCCATGCGCCACCTGGTGATATCTTGGTCCATAAAGGAGATGTCCTCACCTCTTTGTTTTTTATAGCTAGGGGATCCATAGAAATTCAAAAAGCAGGCAATATGATTATCGTCCTGGGTGAGTTAATTTTATCTATCTATTTATTTATATCAACTATCCAAACAAAATGTGGTTCTCATTTTAGGCAAGAACGATATATTCGGCGAAAATCCCTGCATATATCCAACGCTTGGCAAATCAAACGGAGTGGTTAGAGCTTTGACCTATTGCGATATACATAAGCTGCATAGAGATGACTTGCTGGACGTTCTGGACGCTTATCCAGAGTTTCTCGAGAGCTTCGTCAACAACTTGGTTATCACCTACAATATGAGAGATGTGAGTGAATTTATGGACTTATACATCTATTGGTCTGAGAATACTTTCATTTTGCAGGATGACCATTCTGGTGTCGATATTAGGCAACGCTACTTAAGAGCAAATACCTCCAATAAAATGAGAAGCTCTCCTGATATACCCTCAATAAGAATGTAAGCCACTTTAAATGTTTGGAAAGATCTCTGTCTGACAGCTTCTTTTTAGTGTTGGGCTGCGTTATAAAAAGCAAAATGTTAACACTTCTGTGCATAAAGTTAAGAATGATAACTCCCGTGACCTTAATATTTTTATAGAAAACGAAATCGCAAACTATCATTTAGATTTGTTTGAAAATAATAACTAACCACAATTAGCACAATTTTAATAAAAACAATACAATTGCTTTTGCAGAATATATTTATTTCATTTGTGGGATTAAAATAACATGTAGCAGCCGCTGCAGAGTTGAAAAAGTGAATAACATTAAACATCCTAACCTAAAAGCAATAGTTTTACATTTTTTAAAAAAATATGACATAATTTCCAAAAGGTTGAGTAAAGATGCGCCAAAAAAGAGTCCTATTACACTTCCAATGCCAACTGAAAAGCTTAAGCTTTGGTTAAAAATAAATGATAGTCTATAAAAATCCTACCTATTAAATCTAGTTTGGTCTGGGTAACAGTTCTGTAGTATCTGGCGGTCGGTGGCGATGCTATTTCGATTTCGACCACATGTCCCTCAGTTTTGTCCGATTCGGACCCATACCTTTTCTCTCTGGACCTATAAGCTTATAGATGTTACAAATTTAAAGGAACAAATTCCATTTGTTTACCCGACAGCGCTAATTTGTTGTTCCACGCAGGATGGTAAACAAGCCATATTAGATCCAACATAGTCCTTGACTTTTTCGGCCAGTTTGCCTGAAATTATACAATTGAAGTTATAGTTACTTCTACAACTCAAAAGGAAAAGTCACCTGATTCTAAACAGGATATTTCCTTGACTCCACAATAGTTTTTCGAACCTTGAAAAGTAATACGGTATAATAATATTTGAAATTAATTGACAAGTGTCGAAACAATTTGACCTTTTGTACATATTACAAACTAGAACCTTGACATGACCTTGAGAAATCGGCCCTTACTTACTTGAGTCTTTATGACTGAATAAAGTGCAGTTACAGATTTTCATCTCAATTTCACTTCGGATAATAGACATACAAATTGAAAAACTGGAGAAGCATGTTAAAAAAATTGATTAAATTCACTTAAAATTTGGGCTCACCTATAAGGAAGTCCCTTGATAGAACTTTCAGTTGGAAATTTACACAGGCGTTGGGAAACTGGTTCATAAATTACATTTTCGTCATTATGAATCTCCTCGACATTAAAACTATGTATCATGGGATCGTCGGTAATCGCATAGGTTACAGCATTAAAATAGGGTAGATCTTCGGGGCTGTTAACGTATAACTAAAAAGCAAAATTCAAAACAAATTGAATTGACGGAACTGCGATATTTTAAAGGCTCTCACATCATAGCGATAAACAAGGCCACTTTTCAAAACCAATCGGAGATTCCGGTATTCGTCCAATGAAGAATATAACAAAGGCATTTTTTCGATACTTTCACTAGGGGAATTTTAAGAGATATTCAAATTGTATATAAAGTTTCTAAAAATGTATTCTTACTAGTCCATTAAATTATTGGCAAGAAAGCAATAACCCATTTCAAGTTCGTGAAACTTGAATATTAGTTCGCAGTCCGGCATCAATTTTTCAGCAAAATAAATTTCGTCAAAAAGGTCCTTACACGTCATCGGAAATAACTATAACTATAATTTGTTAAAAACAATTAACAAAAAAAATTATTTCTACAGCACCTCTCTTCTCATGTCTAAAATATCAACTCCACATGTGGAATTTAATCCCTTGCAATAATCCGGTTTTATGTATAAGTTGTTTGGGTTTATAAAGAGGTAATCGTATAGAGTTCTTACATATGTGTAAGCCGGTTTTTCTCCAGGAAATCGTTTCTTAACAGCGGCTGTAAAGTCATTAATTATCCGACTTTTTGAAAGACATATTCCAATCGATGGAAAAGTGTTTGTCCAACGAATATAAGCAGTTGACACTCCAATACTCGTGGAATCCGTTTCATATCTATTCTTCAGAAGAATGAATATTGTTATCATGCTCCATCCCGAAACAAGGACCACACATATCCAATATAGCCTGCAATGATAAGTATCCTGAAGTTATCTTTTTGGTATACAAATAGTGCTCTGAAAGTTACCTTTTATTTCTAAAAAAAAATAATAAAAAGCCAATAAAAGCCTGAACTGCCTTGCCCGACATTTTGTTTTACATTGACCAAATCAAATTTAAGTTAACAGTTCTGCACCGGCGAGTAATTAATTTATAATATAAATAATTGAATATGTATGTCGCAACCAAACATGCAATTTTCGGGTCCCATACTCATCACTATTTTGTATACCAAACGATGCACGCAATGTTTTAATGTATCACTGAGTATCGGCATGGTCTATATCAAAACGAATGCGTAGATTTGTTTAGGAAAGTGAACTTACCTCTTGAAAGTGTGTTCAATTATATGGCTGCAAATATGCAACAATTATAGCAGAGAAGATGAGCTTGTCCAAGCGTTGATTTTTATGCTCCATAGAACACACGCTATGGTTTCGATGCAGCATCTGAAAACTATCTCAGTTATGATCATTACAAAGCTACTTATGGATATAAATAAGTAAATATTAATATGTATTTAGGTAACTAATTACAAGAATTTGTTTAAAAATTATTTAATTATTAAAGAGACGGATAAAAAATATAAATATTTATTACTCTTTTGAGTGTGAATGATTTACCAAGTTTACAACCTCCGCTACAGTCTTCAAAAACCACGATTTACCTTCTCTCAACCAAGTGGCAAATAATTTTGATGAAAAACTAATGCTGGTAGTCGTTAGTTGTCTGCAGTAAAACGTATTGCTACAATATGTTGGGGAAAGTGAAAAACAGCATTGTTGTCATTTATATGACAATAGGTACGAAAAATAAAGTCTGATATGACCCTATAATTTTAACAAATTAATATTATTTCAGGACTGTTTTATGTACTGCTTAATATTAAGGCATCTTCCACATATATGAGACCAAAACGACAGGTAAATATGAGTAGCATTAAAAAAAAAAGCGAAAGTGCAATGGATATCCATTTTTAGATGTGGTCCGTGGATCATCCAGCGATTGTTTTATATAGACAACACCCGAGTGCTATGCGAAAATTTTATTGGTATAACACCAGGGCTCCGATTTTGGTAGGAAAAATGCGACTGAAAAACTATATGCGCAACATGCATATGCTGCCACGATACGTACACTCACCTGCCCAATATCACGAAGCATATGCCAATTCAAAAAGGTATATTTTCTTTAAGAGTGGTCACTTTGTCTTCTATCAATCTGGTTTTTCAGAAGCGTCTTCAGGGACTTGAATAATGTTCATGGATTCAAAACAACATCAACAACGCCGGCTACCACTGTGGGTTACGTGGCAGCTCCGGTTAATACAATTGAATATAGTACGGGTCCTGTAAACCCGCCTGTGGATTTCAACCTAGCGCCAGTTAACTCATTCGTACCGCTAACCGCTGGGACGCTTTCAAACGCAGAACGAGTGATGAGCGTTTCGAATCAGTGGAACCGGTCCGACTATTCCCATGATGTCTGGCAAAAGTGCACGGAAAACTGCTTTAAAAACTCCCTCCAAGATTATGCAAAAGACCAATATAGCTCGCACAGTATGCCCAAAGAATTGCCAGTTACTACAACAACTACCCTGCCTTACTTCAATTATGTTGCTCATACCTACTTCACTCTGGACGATGTTATACTACCCCATTCGGCATCCAAGATTGCTAAATCCCCAACACTACACCAACATGAATTTCGACCCAGTCAGCAAGTATTCACCACAGTAATTCCGCAAGATGTATTTACAGAACGATTTGAACGCACAACGCAACCATTTACAACTACCACAACAACAACAACCACGGAACCTGCGTTACCAGCAAAAACCACATTTTTGGATTTTGAATATAACACTACGCCACATTGGAGAAGTTCAACAACATCAATTACCACAACGTCGTCAACTGAATCAACGCTTTTGGAAAACACTCTGAGTTGGACAACACCACAACCCATAATAAATAACTATTCAAAAACAAATGTTACAACACAGTCATTCAAACATAGGTTAAAATCTTTGAAAGCTACTAAAAACTTTTCTTCAAATATTGAAACTAAACTGAAATTGTTAAAGCTGCATCTTAAAAATCTCGTTACCACAAAAGAAACTCCGAGGAACATTCAAAATTTAACAACATCAGCTGTTACCGATAGTAACACCACATTGCCCGATTCAACAACAACTCCCACACCCGTAACAAGAAGGACAAATGTTAATCGAAAATTTAGAAAGCTGCGAGTCCCGGCATCAACTAAAAAGGTTCCGATTCAAATGTCACGAAATTCTACAAATCCCGTTAATGCTAAGAAGGAATATAAAAAGTCAAAAAGAATTTATCAAAGACGCAAACACTTAAATTCTACCGTTTCCTCAGAACCAACCAAAAACACAACCACTATCGACAATGAATCGATCAACAAGTTTAAACGCCGCGCAACAGCAAGCACGCGAAAATCGATAAATGCCGATGAAAAGGTAATCGTTGGGAACACTACTAAAGCCACCAGTCGCGGGGTAGCGAAGTCTCGCGCCGACGGAATACCGGAAGAAAAATCAGCCTTAGTCACAGAATCCGCTATTATGACTATTTCCAGCGGCAATATAAGACAAGGCAGCCAATAATAAAAGTAAAGCCAAAGCAGCACAGCACAAGAAAAATAAAACATTTAGAGAACGAAAATTTCATACCGTCCCTGCCTATTGAAGTATATTTTAAAAAAGTAAATCAGCAATAAATACAAATAGTCTGAAAGTCATGCATGTAACATGTGTAAATTAACAAAGAAATATTAAATATTATACTTACAGAGACATTATTAAGCACCATTAAAATTTGTGTTTTATTTAATAAGCTGGCGAATTCGGTCCGAGTTGGCAGACAGCATTTGATTTTCCTTTATTTAGAATTAGAATTTCCATATTAATATAATATCATAAATATTAAATACTTTTGCACTTTTTTGTTGCAGGCCACAAAAGGTTCACGCATAATTTGAATTTACGTGTGCCGATTCCATTGTTCCAAAAACAAGTGACTGCCGAAAGCGCTGAAAATTCCGAGTGCTAAGATGCATTCCTGCTTTTTTCTTATTGTTGACCGGAAACAAAACGTGGGTTTGATTCGATAGCAGGGTTCTTTCATTTTACATCTTCGGTTGGAACAGTCACTGGACTTTGCAAGTAGGTTAGTAATTTTGCATTTTTGCGAATTTAAAAATTGCAAATTCGCCCGACAAACGCTGGAATTGTGTGGATGTATTTGGAGCTCGTTAAAACAGTTGCAAATTAAGTTCGAGCTAGAATTAGCCTCCGGCTGCCACCGCACATTCACTTATGTGCCGAAGAAAGTATTTACATACATACATACAAATCTGCAGTACACAACTTTCGAGTGCCCACGTCTAGATGACTTTGCCAATTTAAAAGTTTGAACATTTTAAAGTGCTTGGGTGTGCATTTGGCATACGACATTTGAATACATACGTATGGGTGCCGTGCCTGCCGATGTACATGCATACATATTTTCGGCTTGCACACATTCATAGTTACATATGTGCGAATCTGTCTGTATGTACATATATAATGTGATTTTAACACTGGATAGCGTCTTTGTGTTTTCTGCTGAACAACAATTATATCGTATTTAATTACCAAATAATTAATTTGTTTAATTTCTTGTGTTGTGGCAGACATGGCAGAATTGGACGATCATTTCGAGACGACGGATTCCGGCGCATCGACGACCTATCCCATGCAATGTTCGGCATTGCGCAAAAACGGATTCGTCATGCTGAAGTCTCGGCCATGCAAGATTGTCGAGATGTCTACTTCAAAGACTGGAAAGCACGGACACGCCAAGGTTCACATGGTCGGCATTGATATTTTCTCCAACAAGAAGTGAGTATTCTGTGACAGTTTAACACAAAGGAAGCATCGCGGTGCTCTTGATTATCAAAAAAAAAAAAGGAAACGTATTCGCAAGTAATCTTATCTTGGACTGAGACGTATCAATTTATGGAGGAAAAATGGAATCTACCTGTGCGACGCTGTTCACTTTAAGGCTTTTTAATTATGCAAGATGCGAAATTATCTTATATATTTCCCCCTGTAAAACGCTTCTGTGGTTTATCATCTTTGCAGATATGAAGATATTTGTCCATCTACTCATAACATGGATGTGCCCAACGTGAAGAGGGAAGACTTTCAGTTGATTTCTATAAGTGATGATGGCTTCCTAACATTGATGAGCGAAGGCGGAGATTTGCGCGAAGACTTGAAGGTTCCAGATGGCGATTTGGGCGAGCAACTGCGTTCAGATTTTGATGGGGGCAAGGACTTACTGGTGAGTTTCTTTTGTCATTTTATAGTTGCACCCGACATCTGTATTTATGATTTGCCTTCTTTGTTTACAGTGCACCGTGCTCAAGGCGTGCGGAGAAGAGTGTGTTATCGCAATTAAGACCAATACTGCTCTGGACAAATAAGCAAAATGTGTCGCTGCAAATTTCTGTTGCATTTACATCTGAAACAAATTTATTCAAAGATGCTGTTATAGGCTAGTTGGCTCTACATCTTAAATCTGGTTCTAACGATTGTAATAAATATAACAGAAACTCGAAGCATCCATGTTTGAATAACTAAGTAACAAGATACACGTTTGCCAATAAAATTTTTTACCTAAACGTCATCCGTAAAATTTTGATCTGCTTTTCATTTGGTAACTGCCGTTTGAAAGAGATGAAAATCTCAGCCGTGGGACGCCTTTTTTTAGTTCGCACTGTTCAATGGAAAATGTAAACAAAATGCTTGATTGACAGTTGGTTGAATGGCGTCACTCGGGCACGCCGTCAATAAGCAGGGCGGGAACCAGATGGGACGATTGTACCGGCTTGGAAAGGGTTCGGAAGGAAACCTCTTCATATTCATTTGTGGGTATTGTAATAAACATAATTTGTAATTATTAAATGCCTTCGAAAAGGGGAGAATCAGACTAATTTATTGATTCCTATGTGTGTATACTAATTGAGGCAGGTCGATATGTTCTTGTTGTGATGTCAAAAATTACTGTTGCATACATATACGATTTCAATCTGAAAATGGTGTTGACAAACGGTATATAAAATGACAACGTTGCAGATATGCTGGAAAAGGGAAAACATAATAAAAAATGCAAATATCTTATAAATCCAACAAAGCCCAACGATAGTTTTTTAAAACCGGTATGAAACACAATCGATATATCTACGTAGTGGTCACTTAAAATGTCTTAAAAAATATAAAGATAATTAATTGTTCAGTTTATAAGCCAAACTATCTATGTTTCTTAGAATTGATGTACCATATGTACATATTTTTTAAAACAATAAAATATTAATATTCAATTTATTTTTAATTTATCGCATTCGCTCAACTCGTTTCACTTCCACGTTCCATTTAAGTCACCTTCTATTCCGATAGCTCCCACCGATACGTCCCCCTCATACACTCGTGCCGGAAATCGATAAGCTTCTTCTTTCTTTTTCTGTGTGTCTTTTTTGCGGTACAGTACAGATCCCGAAAATGTCTTTAAAAAAATCGGCGAAAACTAATGTAATCCTCTCCCTACAGCGACTGTTCAAGCCGAGATACCACAATGCCTCCCAAATTCGACCCCACGGAAGTTAAATTGGGTAGGTTTTCAAATGTTGGCTCGGAGAGTTTGGCTCCCGAAGACCAAATTAAAAAAGAATTAAGTATCTGCAGATAATAACGTATTGTTTTGCCAATTACAGTGTACCTGCGTTGCGTGGGCGGAGAAGTCGGAGCCACATCTTCCCTGGCCCCCAAAATCGGTCCCCTCGGTCTGGTAAGCATGCAAATCGGTTTGTTTACGTGCCCCCAGTTTTGTGCTAACGAGTGAAATGTCCCCGCAGTCGCCCAAAAAAATTGGTGATGACATCGCCAAGGCCACCTCCGACTGGAAGGGTCTGAAGATCACCGTCTGCCTGACCATCCAGAACCGACAGGCTGCCATCTCCGTGGTTCCCTCCGCCGCCTCTCTGATCATCAAGGCTCTGAAGGAACCCCCACGTGACCGCAAGAAGCAGAAGAACAGTGAGTATTACCACCCGGCTTTCGTGAGATTTTGAGTGCATCTGAGTTTCATGGAAAAGAATTCCCAGGAGAGAACCCAAATGCACAAAGAATCTGCGTCCATGATGGCTTATAACCTGGACTAACAACCACTTTTTCTCCCCCATTTTAGTCAAGCACAGTGGCAACATTGCCTTCGATGATATTCTGGCCATCGCGCGAGTGATGAGGCCCAGGTCCATGGCCCGCGAACTGAAGGGAACTTGCAAGGAAGTTTTGGGTACCGCACAGAGCGTCGGCTGCACCGTTGACGGAAAGCACCCTCATGATGTTATTGACGAACTGAACGAGGGCTCCATTGAAGTGCCCGCGGAATAAACAGTTTTTAATCCAGATTAATAAATTGTACGCGTTACAGTCTGTAATAATTGACCCAACCGGAAAGCATTTTACTTCGAGCTGACTTGCTGGCCAATGTGCTAATAGATAAGAAGTTTTAGACTGCTTATCAAACGGAAAGTGGAGAAGTAGTCGAAATAGATTAAACTATGGAAAGGTGGAGCCTACAGTTAAAACTAATAACGAAGTCATATGCAGAAAAAAGCCATCAGTAAATCAGCTGTTTCAGTCTTCCTTAGACACTATCACTGAAAAGAGGTTAAACTGGTTTTATTGGACATTGAATTTACTATGTAATTAAGTGGGAGTTCGTAGCATTTCTATCTGGCATTTTGAAGGCACAAATCCGCATTAGTTTTATACAATTTATTCCTTGGCGGCAGTACGCTTAATTAATCATTGATAATCACGATAAGTGAACCTACAAGTTAAAGCAGTTTCAATGGGAACTGCAATTTTTTATTTCTGTAGTTGGGAAGTTGTACCATTTTTATCTGGCAATTTACGAGAGTCCCTCTTTTGATAATAGCTATTTTGACAAAGCTCCCAGATTTACATAATGTAATGGGCGGATGCCCAACATTTAAAATAATCGTACCCTCGCCGTTAAACCCACACATTAAACAAGCAGTATGATTTAATCCGAGAAATTTAAACGAATTTATTTTATATTCTTGAAAAGATCATCCGCATTTCAACAAATTGCGGAGCTTCTGGAATCAACAGCTTACAGCTTCAACTTGGTACGCCTCCAGTGACGACGCTTAGCGTTGTAGCTAGAATGAAAAACAGAAAATTATTAATTTTTGAGAACAGTATTTAAATGGTTAAAAAATAAGGGAAAATAAGATTTTTTAATGTAATTTCAAGGTAAACATTTGACTTAAACGAAAGTAAGCGGGCATCAGCGAGCTTAAAGCTTAATTTCATTATGTTATGTACATTTGTGCGGATTCATATTTGTTTTGGCACAATATACCGGTGCTCCAATCATGCATGTTAAGGCAAAAAACCTTGTTATTGCAAAAACTTTAAGAGACTAAAGTCGGAGCATTTAAACAACCACAAACTCTACTGTGTCGTTAAAATACATTTTAAGGAAAATCGATATGGAAATTAACTTACCGGATTGTGTTGCCAGTACGTAGGCGGACCCATTGGGGAACCGATCTGTTCTGCTTCAGCTTTTTAGCCAGCTTCTGCTTTATTCTGAACGACTTGTGTGCAGCCTGGTGGAGAAAGACATGAAGAGTGTTATAGAATTTGCATATTTACAAAATATATCATGATTTCAAACAATTATTTTGATTTCCCACCATTTCGTCCGATCTGTTCAACGAGCCACACCGGAAAGAAAGAAGTGTTGATGGTGGGCGATTGTCGATACGTAAACGGGCATTCAAAACGAGGATTTTGGAATGATGGTAAAGAAACAGAAAAATATTTATAAACTCAAACTATTTTCATATTTTTATAAATAAAATTAATTTGAAGAAGCATCGATAATATTATTTGTAATAATATTTTAGATTAAAAAAATATGAATGTAATTGAATGGTAGAGTAAGTTCCATAACTGATAATGGAATGACCGCTATTTTCAATCAACCGCTCAGCGCCTTATCTGTGCAAACCAATAATAGGAATAGAAATCTTTAAAACTTTCAACTAATTAAAAAAGTATATATTATTTATCTCATTATTAAATAAATCAAAATATATTTACGATCTTATATCAGGTATTTCACAAATTTAATCAATTATATTTTTTTTGCTGCCAATAGAAAATTTGCTGCGGAATTTGTCTGTCAAAAATATAACGTTCTAATATTCATTTCTTTTGTTTTGCGTAACATTTTTAATTATTATATAACTTTTATTTTTTTTACTTTCAATATGTGTTTTGTAATTCCGCAAGGCATATACCAGCGGAATGGTTGGGAATTTCAAACAGATGTAAAATGCTTGTTCCCAAAGACTTTCTATCCAAAAACAGCTGACAAAAGACATCCATGCCGTGCTCAGGATTTAATTATTTAACAAATGTACTAAGTTTTATTTAAGGAACATGCTTGATTTCAAAAATCGAAAATTTTCCATGTTATAAATATATGTTTAAGTCTGAACAGATTGGTCGTATGTATGCCTGAAATGTTATAATATAAACATTTAAGTATATTTATAAATAAAATCAAGTTTTTGTGTTAATTTTGAGATAAAACTAGGTTAAAACTTAATTTATTCGCAGGAATAGCATTCAATTAATCTTTTTATAAAACTTGTTTAGATAATTAATTACATATATTTTGGGCCTTCAGTTAAATTTTTTGTATTATTATTTATTTTATTGTCTGTGGGTTTTAATAAGAATTTCGTTAAATACGGAAAATATTTTTGCGTATTCCCGAAATGACTGAATCTCAGAATTCCTTAGCAATTGAGCAAACGACCAAAAATCCAACAGCTGTTTTAGCTTTTGATTGTATACTGTTTCAGCTTTCCTTATCAAAGGAAAAATAAAATAAAAGAAAGTCGATTAAATGGATTTGTTAACAAGTTATTAGCTTTCTTTATTTACATAAATATGGTTATTTCTTAGAAGTTCAGTGGTTTTCCCATCAATTCAAAAATGCTCAGCAGCCTATTTGCTGACATTTCAGACAGTTAAACGTATATGGAACAGCTGGCAAACAGAGATTTAATCGATTAGGCAATATCGAATTAATTTTCTAAAAAATGAGAGTTATTAAATGTATTTCAATTCCATGTTTCGATTACATTCCTATCGATTGTTCGGACAATTGTCGTGTGTATCTGCCCCTAACATTTTTGTTCTAAAACCATTATTTCATTTCCTCTATACCAATGCATCGTTCCATTTTCCATAAGTGTCAGTGTCATCATTTATCAATTATCATTTGATTATTATATTTTACAATATAATATGTGCTTAAGAAAAGTTAAAACCAATTCCTGCTAGGGACGATGAACCAATAGACCGCAGTTTTGCAATCGAACTTGTGCATTACATGCATTGAAACGCCATGTCAATCCATACATAATATTTTGCTTTGTAAACGATTTTAAGTTGAAATACATATACATAAATAGTGTTAAATATAAACACATACAGAACATACAATCGCATCTATATTGCACGCATCGAATAACACAAAAAAAGTGATTTAACAATGCGCGAATTTAAAGTTGTTGTGCTCGGGTCTGGGGGTGTTGGTAAATCGGCCCTCACGGTGCAATTCGTCTCGGGATGCTTTATTGAAAAGTATGATCCGACAATTGAGGACTTCTACCGCAAGGAAATAGAGGTACGTAAACTGTTCATATGGGCGATATCGGATCGGGCAGACATAATCAATTTACAAACCAACGCAGACACACGCTCATATCTACATATAAATATATGTATGTACTAAGCGTAATCACGCATATACATATGAACGTCTGTGCTTACAGGCACATACAGACATATGTATGCATATATATGTGGATACATATAATGGGCGATTAATTGTATATATGCACATATAGTATGTTCTTGTAGGTGCGAAATGAGCTTAAGTATTTGTGCCTATGTCGGAGTATTACATATTTGTATGTAATTCATAAAGTATGTAATTCATAAATTCACAAGCGTCTGTGCATCCAAATGTGCATATTTGAACATAGGCGTGGGTGTTGGTGCAAGGATTAGGCCAAGCCAGTTTTTAAATGAATCATAGGTGTCAATAGTTGTGGGGTCTTTTAAATAGGGAGTTATGCTTTTAAATGCAATTCTCGTTTCGGTTTGCCTGCTAAACTTGTTCTAAACATATAATATGCGCTCAACACTGTGCTGAGTGTTTTTGTTTTCGAGCTAACTCTAAATGTTTGCTATAAAATATATATATAGAGTATAGTGATGATGCATAATGGTATTATTATTTGTGTAATTTATTTATTCAATAATAAGCTGTCATCACTAGAAATATCTTCAGATTTGAACAAAAACTCAAAGCGCAGATACGCAAACCAGTGTAAAACATGTATGCAAGTGACACATGCATATGCACAAATACATGAGTTCTTCGGGTATCTGATATTTCATGAATCTCGGAAACGGGCTTTTCATTCCGAAAACCAGATGCAAGCGCATAAAAGCCGCCTTCGTGAAAACAAAATATGTCTAATGATGTTAAAAGACAAAGAGCAAGCACTTCTTCCGCATTCGCACATGCCCACAATCGTATATACTACCCCATTGTACCGACCGAAAGCACTTGTACAACCCCTAATACTGCAGCTTTACTTACGGGAAAACCCATTGACATACCCCTTGAAAAGTAAATAACTATTCGAATTAATCCGTACCACGTCAAGAGAAAGACATTTTATTTAAACACACTAAGTACTCCTACTTAAGTTCATCGCCCTAAATATAATGATACTAATGAATTTAACTCGTTATTTGCAGGTGGACAGCTCGCCATGTGTTTTAGAAATTTTGGATACTGCGGGAACAGAGCAATTCGCATCCATGAGAGATCTCTATATCAAAAATGGTCATGGTTTTATTGTAATGTATTCACTTACGAACCATCAAACATTTCAGGTATGGAAAGCTTTAAGTCATTTTGTGTCTATCGTGTTTTTTTTTTTCTTACCTTTTCTTTTTAACAAGATTTTAAACCTTCTAATGCTTAATAACGCTTTGGCTTTATTCCACAGGATATTTCTAGTATGAAAAATGTGATCACTCGAGTTAAGGGAAGTCAGCCAGCACCCATCCTACTAGTCGCAAACAAATTCGATTTAGATTGCCAAAGAGAGGTATCCACCGCTGAAGGTAAGCATCTTTTAATTAAATAATTCCTAAAATCCCTTAAACAACAACATACATTTGCTCATACTCATGATTTTAATATTTGCTCTTTTAAAGGTAATGCCTTGGCACAACTGTGGGACTGTCCATTTATTGAAGCATCAGCAAAGGATCGGATAAACGTTAACGAAGTATTCGCCACCATCGTTCGAGAGATGAATTTGACACAAGAAAATCGGCAAAAAAAAAATTACTGTTGTTGTACGCTTTTATAGAAATTTTGTAAAATTGTAAGATTATTATAGTTAAAGAATAAAATTACTAATATTTAATAGATAACGAACATATGAATGTATTTTTATTGCTTGGATAAACGAATGATTAAGTCAACTTATTAAGAAAGATAGTGATTGATGACCCAGTATAAATTTGGAAAGCATCAAGTCATCTAGATGATGATTAAAGCGAGCCAACAAGTTATAATTTTTAACAGTCTGATGACAACGCGAAACATAAATATTTAAAAATGAATTTTGGAGAGCTTAGTAATAGTACAAACTATCAAGTTTAGGGACTTTATCAAATCTCGATCTTATGTTAATAACTATTCAGTTTAGATGGGTATAGAATCAAGAAAACGTTATTTTACATAATTTTTAATGCTTAAAGTTCATGTTACAGAACAATTGAGTTCTTTTTTCACCCGCTCTTTACAAAAGTCGAGGGGTATGGGATTTTTTTACATGAGTCATCGCTGCTGACCACACCTTCAGTTCACCTGAACTCTCCCTTTAGCGATCAAAAGTCATCTGAAATTCGTAGTTTTAATTCAATATGTTAAATTAAATTCATTCAATGTAGATGATGAACCAGAAACCACAAAGACTTCAATAATATGTACATATGTAAAGAAATACTATAAAATTTGAAAAATATTTAATTTAGAATAATACAAAATATAAAACTTTTAGGTCTAATACAGATGTATACATTTGAATTAATTAATTTTATACCATTCCAAATCGTCAGGTTTGTGGGAAGACGGCGGATTTACAATGGCCTGTGCGTCATTGAACAAGTTACTGCAAAGATTATCCTCGATCTGAAAATAGCAATGTGTTGGAATTTGGAAACACAAATGGGGGCTTTACGAATGCTCACCTGGAGGGAAGACACTAAGTTATCTGGGCAGTCGAGGACGCTAAGCCCAGATTCTGCAAAGATATACGGTAATAGGAGTTGTTAATAAAGGCGTGAGTAAGATAAGGAGTGTTCGGCCTGTATCTCAAGATCAGTACTATAGTGAAAGCAGAGATGCCATGGGAATTACGTGATCCGCCCCCCGCCCACTGCGCACTTAAGTGTTATCTAGCGATATCTCTACGATATCTATGTGTCTCGTTGGCTTACGCTAGTTGGGGTGTTGGAACGAGACTTACGCATTCTGGGATCATTCCATGAAGTCGTTCGATCAATGTGATTTATAAAGTAAAGATCTCCGGACTCGGTAACTGCCTGCTCCCAACCATCCGGCAGTGGACCCATATTGTTAGCAATGGTCGATGTGGTAGTTTGTTTTGTAGTTTGCAAAACATCTATCGAACAAAAACAATGAATTACAAACCAAAGTAAATAAAAACAAATTAAAATAGGTCTAAACGTAATGCTGCAGTGTAAGCGGATGATAACTGGGGGGGCACTTGCAGACAGCATGCAGCATAAATCAATTTAAGGAAATTTAAATCAACTTTAACCTCCCATTCCCCAATGCCAAAGTGATAACACTCCCAAAAACGTGTGTGATAAATGGATTTAGTTAATTGAATGTATACCCTAAGATTGTTGTTTAAGCTTTTCATGCGTTAAATGTAATGAGTTAGAACCTACTTTATCCCTGCCTAGCCTAGAGCATTGATTAGTTCTCTAACAGATGATTTAGATGGGTTAAATGTGAAACGCAGCCTCAGGCAGTTAACGATTGTCTTAACTAAATTTTAAAAAAAACAAGTAGAACCTACCATTTTGCTTTATTCGCTCGGCCATTAAAATTTGCTGCTGTTGGCGATATTGAATTCTGGGATCCTCCCACTGCGTAGATTTTGTAGTATGACTGAAAGTAAAACAAAATAAATTACTAAGGTGTTTCTTATGGCAAAAAAATGTACAGAGCTCGATAACTCAGAAGTACATTTCTTATTTTACTCCTCTTGTACTTCGTTTTAAGTTTTTTAACAGACAGATAGCTTTCTTTCATAGTAGTTTTAAGAAACGAAGTTCAGATACATATTTATTAATGGCACAAAATGAATTTCTAAAGGAATAAGAATTTCGTAAAACAAAGACTGCAAGCTTATTAAAATAGATGACTCAAAATCATATTTTAGTTTTATAATAGAAAAAACATGTTAACTAAGTTTTAAAATGTACCTAAAATAATATAAAAAGCTTTAGGGGCATATCGATTTGGTAAAGTCTATTTTTTTGAGTTTTTATGTGAATAAGTTAATTGAAATTCAATTTTTTATGTGAATAAGTTAATTGAAATTCAATTTCATTTTGTTTATGTAGAAATACTTTAGAACATTAAATTAAGATTGAAAAACATAATTCTCTTCACTATGTACGGCCTTTCACGTAGTGACGAATCGAACTAAGTGTGTGGAAGAAAATCATCATATATGTAGGTAAAAACTGAAAATATTTGATATATTCATCAAATATAATTTTGGATTTTTCATATGCGGTCGTCACTACTTTCTTACCTTTTCACAAGGCGCTTTTGTTTGCTTAAGATACATATAATGCTTAGTGAATAAGACACGTAACCTAGGGTATGAGGTATAAAACTGTCCCGAATACTCACTTCAAGTAGTAGATCTGGCCATCGTTGGTCTTGGCCTGCTCCCATCCTGGTGGCAAGGCGCCCAGTTGACGCTGCAACTGAATAGGGCTTACCACGTCGTAGGAGCGCTGCTTCTTGTGGGCCGTCTGCATGGCCATGGGTATGTCCTGCGACATGCACGTGTTCATGGCGTCCAGATCGATGGAGCTGGCCGGGGCGCCGCTGGGGAACTCTTGGGCACTGTTCTCGGGGAAAGTGGGCCCAGCGGTGGGCTGTTGGCTGCTCGGATTGGCATTTGGGTTGTTGGCGGCGTCGCTCCGGGCGCGCACATTGTAGTTCTGCTGCAGCGAGGCGGGGCTGCTGCGGGCACGGGAGTGATGTATCGCCAGGCGGCTGTGCTGCGGAGATGGCTGGAGCTGGGGGATGGCAGCGATGGGCGACTGGCCATCCGGGCCACCTGGCTGCTGCTGCTGCTGCTGTACCTGGACCACCGACTTGTTGCTGATGTTCGACTGGGAGCCCGCGTCGTAGGTGGAGTCGGCGCTATTGGCCCGCGAATGCGAGGGCGCCGGGGGCGTGAAGAACGAGTTGGGCAGCTTCCGCATGCGCAGGGGCAGCTGCAGCGGGCGCTTGGCGTCGCCCGGATTCAGGACGCTGTCGAATAGCGCCTGCAGATTGTCGTCCGTGTCCTGGTTGACCCGCACCACCAGATTATTGGACTTGATCGGCGACAGCATGTCCTCGTCGTCGATCTCCTTCTCGATCAGGCTGTTTGTATTGCTGCTGGCTGACATCGTCGTTAACATATAAAAGGCACTTATTGTATACAAATGAAAACTACATAGAATTATCTTAGCGATTAGGCACGCGCACATATATGTTCGTTCATATACATATCACTCCATCGCGCTACGATACGCGAAACTATAACATAAAGGTGTTAAAAACTAAACTTCGTTGCAATAAATAATAGTAATAATAATAATTACGGAACTGCCAACATAAAACAAACACACTTGGGAACACCATCCACTTGCCCATACCAATTCCAGCGTTCCCCTGTTATCGGTTTCGTGGCTGCACCTGCGGAATGCCAGGGGTATTCCTCCAACTAATTTCGAAATATTGTCGTTTTTCGCATCAGCTGCTTGTTGGCGGGGAATGGCCAGTGCAACCTTGTGATCTCTGAAAATTAGGAATTCACGGCGATGGGTGGACGGCTTTACAGAACCCGAATTTCAAACGAAGGAATATCTTTGTCATTTCCGATAAACATACATGCTGTGTTTTTTTGTTCAGTTTTTCATGTTTATTGAATGTATTTAGTTTTTGATGGTGTTTTTATCTTGAGTATATACATATTTTGATATTTTCACTTTTTCTTATATATCATCATTTTTATTCAAAGAATTTTAAGTAACCTCACGACTTGAACAGATATTTATACACTGATGTCTATTGAAGATCCGCATACTAACAAGCTTTGCACTGTGAATTAAAAGAGTTATGAAATATATAATAATGAAAGGGAGTTCAAACTAAAGCCCCCATCATTTTGTAATGAAAACAATTTTTATCAGTGTACCTTTGTTTAAGCTTCAGCGGAACAATCTGCACTGGAACAACCCGTTCCTTTCCGACCGGATCTTAAACTCTCCCGTTTCATTCCGTTCCCGCTAGAGATGAGCGCGTGCCAGGTTGTTGGGGCACGAGACAGGTTTTCAACACAGCCAATGGCCATCTCTAGTTCCCTCTACAGCAAAAAAAGAATTTTAACATTGTATATATTGGCACGACACAATTCGGAAGCATTTTGCTCTTGACAATAACTAATGTCCCATGAACCAAATGTAAAATGATCAGCGCGATACTGGACTTATTTTGGATCCCCATTGGGGGCTTTCTCTCATTTCTGATATTTATTTCCGCCATAAACAAATCAATCGGCGTCCGAAAAGCGTATGTCAACCTTCTCTTAAGGATATTCGAGGTAAATATTATTTTGGTCAAAACTGTTAAAATATAAGTAACAGTTTGCAGTGTTTTTGTGCGGTGGCTGCTTTGAAAAAGTTGTTGTGCTCTGAATAGTTAAGGTATTCCAAAGTCCATAAATATAGTCAGCTTTGGAATACAAGCGTACGACTGTCATACGCATTAACTTTAATGTAAACTTATGGCAAAAATGTTATTTTACCAGAAGTTTCAAAATAATTAAACTGTCCGTAATGAGTCAGTCAACTTAGTGTGTTTTAAGTGCATATTTAACACTTTTTGGGCACATGTAATCTGCCAGTCATTATCGCGCCTGACTATGGTTAGGAATACTCTTATCTATAGATAATCCCCCGACTCACGTTTGGTAATTACTAATCGAGTGTGCCTCCATTTTCAGTACGGTCGAGTCAGTATAGAGACAGCATCCAAAGAAAACCATTTTTCCGTTCGTACTACCAAGACTGACAACAAACAGGGAGTGCAGTTGGTGGACGATGCCGACTCCAAAGAAGGTACCAATGGAGCTACCTTAATCACCAGGGACGCAGTCCTGCTGCCCCAGGCGCAGGAGCCTGCTCCCGAGAAGCCAGTTTCCTCCAAGAAGGTATGTGATTAACCCTTTTAATGTAATGAGACCCTTATTCCTGTATCATTTCGCTTTGCAGGATGAAATTAATTTCGATTTTGAGAAATGTCTGGACTACGTGAAGTCAGGCGTTGAAGCCATTATCGAGGACGATGTAACATCGCGTTTCGAGGCGGAGGAGCTCAAGAGCTGGAACATGCTCACACGCACCAATAGGCACTACGAATTCATTTCCTGGAAAATAACTTCCATCTGGGTGTTTGGCTTCTTCATCCGATACGTAATCCTGATGCCACTTAGAGTGCTGGTCTGCTTCGTTGGTGTGAGTATAACCGGTTGATTTAATGGATCTACCTTTGACTACCCGACTTGTCTCGATTCCCATGCATGCGAATAATTGCCCCTTTCAGAATCCTCGTCAATATTTTATTCGTTAAACTACAATCATGCATAGGAATTGAGCTGTCAAGTAGTTTCCTTACAGTTTACGAAAGAAAAGTGACCAAACGGACAGAAACTGGTAGTACTATATTTACTAGGAAATAAAAACGATTTAAATATATCGAGTCTATGAGGAAAATCATAGGATAGTCAGTCGGACGTCCCTGTTTCGCGAGTTTAATATTTGTAAAGCTTGTACTAACGTTTTCTTTGGTACTTCAGCCTTTAATTTGAAGATTAAAACTCTTCAAAAAGTGATCTAACCAAAGTTACGTTGATAGTTACTTACTACGTTTATTTATTAATATTTTTCTTGATTGAACATATTTTTTAACATTTTATTTCACAACGAACTTAATATTTGTTTCTGTTTTGTGTCCGTCCTATAATTTAATACTTCTCTAATAAAAACTATTTAATTCCTAGGTTTTATTTGCAGTTTTTTCAAACTCCATTGTGGCTTGTTTACCCTTTCGATTTGTACGGCTTTCGTTAGCGAGCTTGTCATTCAAAATTACGTTCCGCCTTATTTCGACTTCTATGTCTTCTTTTATCAAGTTCCACAATAAACAATATAAGCCCACAGTTTCTGGGTTCTGTGTAGCCAACCACACTTCGCCCTTGGATGTGGCAATATTATCGACCGATTGTACCTATTCTTTGGTGAGAAAGAAATTTTTATCTTACATCTACACTTAAAACTGGTTTCATTTTGTGTTAAAAATTCATGCATGTAACACCCGAAATGTTAAATCTCAAACTACTAAAATCTTTGGGCTTTAACAAATATAACAATATTAATGAATTCAGGAGTAGGAACATAAAATCTTTCTAATGTACTAGTAGTTCATGGTTTTTCTAACTTATGTTAGCAACCCATTATCTGCAGATATATTGTTCAACGATTTTATTAGTTTTCTTTCGACCAATGTTATCAAAAAGTTCAATGTATATGCCTTGGCCGATAGCCATTATCTTAGTACACATGGAGTTTAGACCCGACGCATATTAACATACCTACAAGCATCGATAACTTTTGATCAACCTAGCTGACACAACCTGATAAGTCGTAACTATTCCAAGTTCAGGCTAAAAAAAAGTCTATTCGAAAATGCATGCATGAATTTATTTAAAGAATTTCAGTTTTAAATGTCGTATATTAGTTTATGTTGCAATATTGGCTTTTGTTATTGTCCTCGCCTAAATGTGTGTCTGTAATCTTAAGTTTGGCTGATTTTTAGTTTGTTATTTTGCTGTACGAGTATCCAAGAACGCGAATCAGGTAAGATAAGCGCCATGGCTATCAAATTAATTAATTTATTACTTTATTTATTGCTCGCACGGTTGCTCGTTTGCTATTTTCCTATCCATACAACATCTGACGATTAGGTTGAGCTGTTTCATGTGGTTTCCCCGGTGAATTTTGTTTGCGGGGTGGGCTTGTGACTTTTAGAATCTTTAGAGGCGAGGCGCTGGAAGTAAACACCTCTGAAGCTAATGTTTTTTTAAGGACTGAGATATCACTCTATTTACAGAATATTCAAAGAATGCACATAGGTTGGGCCATAGTTGACTGTCGTTAAAGCAGTGCAAAATGTGAGTGATGAAGCTGAATATAAAGATGCCTGCTACAAAAGCCCCTTTCCAATGATTTTCAGTGACCTCTTGACCCAAAAAACAAAGCTAATGCTGAAGCTCTATATAATTGACTTCCCTTATTGTTCCCATTCTCGTTTTGTGCAATCTTAGGTAGTGTGGTTAACAGTTTGTACGGCTGCAGTGGGATATTTGAAGGATGGGCCCTACAAGCGCGCTCTCGTGCACAAAGTGCTCGGCATGTGTTTTGGCGTTTTGTCCAGCGCCATATCGGCGGTTATCACCTACCACAATGAGGATAATCGGCCATCGTCTGGTATTTGTGTCGCCAATCATACCAGCCCCATCGATGTGCTGGTCTTGATGTGCGACTCGACCTATTCGCTGGTAAGGCTACTTTGGAACCTGAAACCACTAACCACTATATGGAACTACTACTCACTTTGGTTTTTAACATCCTTATATCATAGTTTCCCAAGTAAAAATTGAAAAGTAATTGAAGCACTTGTTTATTTTTTGGTATTATCCTAGACATGTATGAAATAAATTTAGGAATCTTGAAAGAAAATTGATTTAAACCTTTAATTTCCAGCTAAGGGTGTTTAGATATAAGAAAAGTTCAAGTCCAAATATTTGGAAACCCTTAAAAAATTACTAATGGGCTGATAATAACAATCGAAATCGACTACAATTGAAAATTGGTTTTTCATTTTGCACGTGTAGGTACTAACCCGAATTTAAGTTTGCTTTGGTGATTGTTTTTATGTACTGCATGTTTAATGTTTTGGTTGCTTTGTGTTTTTGGTAGAAAAGATGCATTTTCTTAACCAGTTAATAAGTCTCCAACTGACCTTCTAGATTGGCCAACGCCATGGAGGCTTTCTGGGCGTGCTGCAAAGAGCTCTGGCCAGGGCATCTCCTCACATTTGGTTTGAACGTGGCGAGGCAAAGGATCGCCACTTGGTGGCCGAGCGACTCAAGCAGCACGTTTCGGATCCAAACAACCCACCGATTCTCATTTTCCCGGAGGGAACCTGCATCAACAACACATCGGTTATGCAGTTCAAAAAGGGCAGCTTCGAAGTTGGCGGCGTCATCTACCCGGTGGCCATTAAGTGAGTTATCAAAGAGTCTTTACTTCGGATATTTAACTAAATAGAGTTATAAGATCCAGTCTATTGATGATTCCCTCTTGTATCTTGAAGGTACGATCCCAGATTTGGCGATGCTTTCTGGAACAGTGCGAAGTACTCGATGATGCAGTATCTGTACATGATGATGACCTCGTGGGCCATAGTGTGCGATGTGTGGTACCTGCCACCAATGTACCGGCAGGATGGAGAGTCGGCGATTGACTTCGCGAACCGCGTGAAAAGCGTCATCGCCAAGCAGGGCGGCTTGATTGATCTGGTCTGGGACGGACAGTTGAAGCGCATGAAGCCAAAGAAGGAGTGGAGGGAGATCCAGCAAGTGGAGTTCGCCAATCGATTAAAGTCGGACTCAACCTAAATTAACACATATTTCTACAGTGACTGTAAATCATATACATTATTCTACATAATTTGTATTGCAGCGACTGTAATTTGTATAAATTACGATTAACTATTGGATGGTTTAATAAAAGATTAAGTCAAATGTACAATTATAATAATTATTTGTATATTAATTAATTTATCTATTTTGTAAAAAATAAAAGATATCTGATAAACTGATCCAACGATGCCAAAATGATAATCACAACATCTGGAATTGATTGGTGTAAATTCATTTCTTTGTCATGCTAAAACATATCCAAAAAAATGGGCTTGAAGGTGAGGCCTTCTTTGTTTGACCAAAGCGAGACCAGGTCAGCAACCTATAGTTTTCTCCAAAGCTGCAAGCATATTATAGCTAAACAGAGATAAACGAAACCAAAGAGATGGTAAATAATTACATTACATATTCATAATTATGCGCGAGGCGGTTATTAATATAAATGACTCAGTGCTGTGCCACATTTCTATTTTATATTAATTGTCCACCCATAGAGGTAATTAAAATAAACTTCCGTGTTTTCTTGAGGCGATCGAGTGGATAATTCCCGGCATTCTTGTGAGCTGGCCGCCAACCCTGAACTGTCGCCAAAATATAATGGTGGTATCGAACCGACAAGCCAACAATGTAGATATAGATATGAACAATGCGGGCAAAGGCAATCCATATTGTTGAAAATCACGAGTCAATAGGTCTGGCCTTCATAAGTTGTTAGGCTCATTGCCAATCGCAAGTGAGCGATTTACAATTAACAAATACCCAGAGACCCGTTTATTAATAGATATGTTTATACATGGGCATCGCATCTGAATCTGAATCTGAATCTGATGATGAAAAGATGCTGATGCCGATGCTGATGCTTCACTTCCATATGCATATTCATTTTGCTTCTAATGAAACACTTGTGGCTATTCGATCCACACACAAATACTGAACACTCAATACTGAATACTGATTTTCGAAAAAACAAAACAAAACTGGAACATATTTTCGAACATGCAAATGTGTGTAAATCTGATTCCGATCGAGATCGAACAGCGATATTTTTACACAGATCCACCAATCTATGTATGCGTAACATATTTATTTATGGAACTGGGTTGACCAGTTATGAGTTATTTTCGTATTTCTAAGACTAAAATAAGGCCATGAATGTACTTTGATACATATCGCATGGGTGTGCATATATTTTTAGACTACAAACATACATATTTACATCTGCGGGGACTTTGGTGTGCGTGCCGAAAGCTAATAAATTAATTGTTGCGTAAAATCGGATTACATATAGGGGGGGCGAGAATGTAAGTAAACGTAACCCCTAGAACCTACGTGAGAAACAGCCACTCATATGTTTCGATTTTTCCCAAAACTTGCATGCTTAAGTACTTGAGAGTGCAATAAAATGAAGTACTTCAAAACAAAGAACTAAGAACAATAGAGGGGTATACAAGAATCCAAGTTACTATAACCAGGCTGTTACCATCTCAGAAATGAGACATCGGCGTGGATATAGCCGAGAGTACGAACACACACACAGCCGTGGGCATTGCATGATAAATAATGATATATTCAGAAAGTGCTGTTTTTATTACGCAAACTGTATTTTCTTAGTTGTGCCGTGTGCATCCACAAATATAGACTACCTGTGTACAGAATCTTTCCAGTCTAGTCCGCGGCATTTCCGACGAATAGGAACTACTTCACAGAGTACCTCCGAGGTATATATCCTAAGGATTAAATATATACATATTTATATATCGCGCCGATTAGCCGATTAGCCGATTTGCCGATTGGGCGATTGGGCGATTTACAACCACTGCAGTTTGCTAGTTTTCTATAACCAGAGTTTTTTGCCCCCCATTCAGACACACACGCACTCAGATCACAATGCCTTTTGTTCCCGTGGAAACCCCCAAGTGCCCCGCGTGCGGAAAGTCGGTCTATGCCGCCGAGGAGCGCGTTGCCGGAGGCTATAAATTCCACAAGACCTGCTTCAAGTGCAGTAAGTAGCTTGGTCCTTCGAGCCACACACACACATTTGGTCCTTCGAACCGGATAGCCATCTAAACATCTCCCTTCTAGGCATGTGCAACAAGGCCCTGGACTCGACCAACTGCACGGAGCACGAGAAGGAGCTTTTCTGCAAAAACTGCCATGGTCGCAAATACGGTCCCAAGGGATACGGTTTCGGTGGTGGTGCCGGTTGCCTGTCCACGGACACTGGCGCCCACTTAAACAGAGAGTAAGGACTAAATTAAAAATATGTTTTGTATGAAAATTGTGTAAAATTCCTTGAATTAAATGTGTAGTTTTGCTTTCTATTAGAACCTGTATGTTTTCAATGTTTTCCATCTCTCCCCCCCCCAAAAAAAAAATTGAAAAAACCTCCCCCGCCCCCTGTATTTTTCTGGGCAGAAAAATCGCCAGGGATATCCAGTTTCCCAATTCTCTGGAAATATTCCACTAACATATACGATTGTTTAATGTTATACGAACACATTGTGGTCTTTGGTAAAAATAAGTTTTGTATCTTTGTTTACAACGCCCACAGACTGTAAATTGATAAAATAAAATGTGCAATAAAACAAAGTATTTGTAAGCTTATTCATGTGTTATTTATAGGTTGTATTCGTATTCCTCTCTCGTCGCTGTCGCTGTCTATGTGGATCCGTTGTATTCCCCCATTTCGTTTTTTGTTGAGGCACAACGACCGACCTTTCCGTCTTCTGTCTTTTGTGTTCTGTGTTCTATGTTTCGTGTGACTAAGATGGGCCCCTAATGAATGTCCATTTCAAGCACTATAATTGAGGGAAGCATCTGAATCTTTTTAGATTTGTTGCGCCGAAGATTCCCCCAAAAGCACCCGACGGGTTGGGCTGTCCAAGGTGCGGCATATATGTCTATGCTGCCGAACAAATGCTGGCAAGAGGAAAGGTTAATTATCATGTCTAGGCTCTTCGGTTTTGTTTGTTTTGGATAATATTTTATTATAATAATAGGGCTACCATCGAAGGTGCTTCAAGTGCGTTCAGTGCAACAAGACTCTAGACTCGACTCTTCACTGTGATGGTCCAGACAAGGACATTTACTGTAGAGGTATAGTTCGTATAGTCCCAGCGAATGTCGATCAGTCTAGTGAAATCATATTATTATAGGATGCTATGCTCAGAAGTTTGGTGCCAGGGGTTATGGGCACATTGGCATTTCGTCCTTGGGTCTGATGTCCGATATCAGAGATTGCGAGTGGCAAAGGTAAGGTTAAAGTAGAATCAAATAGCTAGACAAATTGTATGCCCGATATTGATGCTTTCAGCGATATGGCACCCAAAGCCTCGGCCATAAATGTGGAGCAAATTCAGGCGCCCATCGGTGAAGGATGTCCGCGATGTGGTGGCGTTGTTTTTGCCGCCGAACAGGTCCTTTCGAAGGGAAGACCCTGGCACAGGAAGTGCTATAAGTGTCGCGACTGCACCAAAACACTGGACTCCATCATCGCGTGCGATGGCCCGGACAACGAGGTGTACTGCAAAACTTGCTACGGCAAAAAGTGGGGACCCCATGGTTACGGATTCGCCTGTGGATCCAGCTTCCTGCAAACCGATGGCATTACGTGAGTAGTTATCTACTATATCTTAGTTTTAGAATATTGGAAATGTGGACTAATTTTCATTGACAATATGATCATTAGTGACAAAGACATTTTAAGAGATATGAACAGATTTTAAATGATATACTTCTAAAATCAGAAATCATAAACAATATGAACGATAAATTAATCCTAATTTTTCAAATTATCTATAAATTTAAAATTTCTTAAAGCATCATTTAAATAACAGGGGTGTTTTAATCAGTTCAGTCCCAGAAATCTGTGACAATGGTATGTTTTGAAAACCGGAATCCCAAAATTTGTATAGTTTTAACTGCTTTTAGATAGATTTTTTCATTTTTTTCCTGAAAATGTTCTGTTTTGTTGGCATTTGATTCAGAATATTTCTAGGGGACCCTGTAGTATATTACCATTATCCGGAGTGATTCAGAGTTTTTATAACCTTCGTTCCTGGTTGGATAGGATTTAATTTTTTATTTGTTTGGATAATTTTTTTAATTGCAGTGAGGAGAACTTAGAATCCATGCGACCATTTGTGGCCCCGGATACAACTTCGATCATGGCTCCGGACGGAGAGGGATGTCCGCGTTGTGGCGGTGCAGTTTTTGCCGCCGAACTGCAGTTGTCCAAGGGGAAAATGTGGCATCGGAAGTGCTTCAACTGCGCCAGGTGCCATCGCCCACTGGACTCCGTGCTGGCCTGCGATGGTCCGGATGACAACATCTACTGCAAACTCTGCTACGCCAAGATGTACGGTCCCAAAGGATTCGGATACGGACACACTCCCACTCTGGTGTCCACCAACTACGAATACACGCCCAGTTGGTAAGTTATTATGTGTTCTGGTTAAAGTTGGGTAGATTAAGTTTAGATGTCGATAGCCAACGAATTTTCTTAATATTTATAATAATTTCATTCCATGTGTACTTAAATGATTTACCAATTCCCTAATTTGGTTATCTACCTATAGGTTTTTTTATACTTTTATAATATATAAGAATTTACTTAACCAAAGTATCCAGTTATTATATATAATATATAACGATACAGACTTTTATGATGAATATGGTTTTGTTCTTAAGCAAATTTAAAAAAGAAAAACCATTTGTATTACTCTTCCCGATAATTAGTTTAAGTTAACGGACAAAAGAATAAAGTGTTCTAAATAAATTATATTTTAAAATAGATTTAACTGAAAGAAAGATTTAACTGATTGAAAGAATCCGTTTGTTTAATTTAATAACTAAGATTTTAAGATGCGATGGCTATAGTATAATTATAATTATAATTTTTTTTTTATTATAAAGTTATACTTTTCAACTTATTTTCTAAAACTCAATCTTTTAAATAAACTAAATAATTAAGGAATTTTTTTTCAGTTGGGGAACTATTGATCGCAACGGACAAAAGTCGGAGAACGGATGTCCGCGGTGCGGATTCATGGTCTTTGCGGCGGAGCAAATGAAGAGCAAGAACAACGTGTGGCACAAGCTGTGCTTCTACTGCTCGGAGTGCCGGAAGTATCTGGACTCGACCAACTTGAACGACGGACCCGATGGCAATATATACTGCCGATCGTGCTACGGCAAGTTCTACGGACCAAAGGGTGTTGGCTATGGCATCGGAGCTGGCACATTGACAATGGCTTAAAAATTTCGACCAAAAAAGCGCCTTCAAGCACTCACCTCAATATGCAATGAGCTCCAAAATTCATATATGGGGGGTTACTAGTGCTTGAACGCCCATATTTTTGAGGCTGAAACGAGTATGTATTGTAGTATTGTAATTCCACAAAAGAACAAAAGAACAAAAATTGTATTTAGCTCCAAACACAACGACATTTAATTGAGAAAGTATAAAAGGCGAATGAGTTAGTGGTTAGTGGATTAGTGGATTAGTTTAAGAGTTGTATAGGTCTCGAAAATAAGTATCGAAAAAAGGCATTCTGAGCTTCGAGTGAAACTTCATGGTGTTGTAACTAGCGAAAACGAAATCATCTCCCAACTTTGTTTCTATGTATGGCAGTCGTAACAACAAACCGATATATCCTATGTAAATACATGTTTCGAACGACCAATAAACGATCAAATGGTAAACTCTGTATGGATTGCTTCTGTTTTTTTTTTCAAGTATTTATTAATATATGTAACGGTAGGACAGATTACTGACAGAGGGTCCAAGCGGTATCTATTTGCAGGAGTTCTTTATTCAAAACATATTAACGATAATGCTAAGGGTACACAATAGTATTGGGAAGGAAGTGGAAGCGATCACTAAGGCGCTGCCCGAGAATGTGGAGTTGCAACATTCGGCGGAGAAGACGAGGATTTTGGGGTACAGTGATTTCCAAAAGTTAATCCGCTGATTGTTGAGCAAGTTGTCCGTGTTGAAGCTCTGGTCGATGAGAAGCACTGAGTCATTGTTGGGGGTCATGGCGTTCCACTTGACGTACACATTCGATTTCGTGGGATTCGAGGTCTTGGCGAAGTTCGCCCACAAGGTCATGATAATATCGGCGATTTTCTTATCGGTCGACTGCCAATCCACGGCGTTGGTCATATAGGGATTGCCCCAGACGAACACCTGGTCAAAGTACTTGGGCACACTTATCCAACTGGGAAGATCCTGGAGCACCGATCGCGGTCGCATCCTGAACAGGTAGCTGTAGACTTGACTGTCGTTGCTCAGCAAATCGGCGAACGTTTGCATCGGCGTGATGTAGAACTTTTCGGTGTGGGCACTTATAATGTGTTTATTGGCCTTTTTCACATCCGTGTCCGAGTCATTGGCGTACATAAAGTTGATAGCGTCCGATATCAACTCGTAGTTCGAGCACCACTCATAGTTTCGGACAAGTTTGTGCATGTCGTTGACGGCAATGTCGTTGTAGAAACCCTCCAGATCCGAAGCACTTATATCCGTATCGAGGTTGTCCTTGAACAAAGTGAGCACCTCCTCCATGTCGGTTACGCCTATAATGACGGGCACTCTGTGATAGCTTCCCTTCCTGAACAGGATCTCCGGCTGATTCTCGATGAAGGGATACGAGGTGTTGCTCAAGCCGAAGTCCACAACAGGACCCCAACTCACCGAGGGCAGGTTTTCCGAAAGCCTCTTGGCATCGAGTCTCTTGAGGCACTGAATAAACACCGAAGTTGGTTTTCGCGGACAGCCAAAAGTGCTGGAGACCTGGTCCAGCGATCCCTCATACTCGTAGGGCATTTTGACGGGACTCAGGGGATTCCCCGACATTATGATGGCCTTGTGGAAGCCCCCCTTCGACCACTCACCCGACGTCATGTGCAGGGCCACACTCACAGCCCCCGCATCGTGTCCCATCAGGGTGATCCGATTGGAGTCGCCTCCGAAAAAGTTGATATTCTTCTTGACCCAATAAAGTGCCGCCGACTGGTCCATCAGGCCATAGTTTCCCTGGGCCTCGCCGTCGTCGGTGGTGAAAAATCCAAAGATATTCAGCCGATACGAAAAGGTCACCACAATCACCTTCTGCTTGAACACCAACTGAAAGGGTTCCACATCCGCCGGGCTGCCAGTGGAGAAATCACCAGAGTGGATCCACACAACGACGGCATATCCATTGATCTCAGGCAATCCTGGGTATTACAAATTAATTGATTTAACATTAATGTTTAATAAATGCAACACCAGTTTTAAACTATTTTGAAACTTTAAAATTATGTAATGTTTTGCTTACAAATTATAATTTATATAAATACAGTCAAGCTTCTAAAAATCTAAATTATATTTGCAACCAAAACATTTTTAATATACCTCAACACAAAGATTTTACTATCAATAAAACTAGGTCGAATTTTTAACTGGTTTCTTAAAAATCATGAAGTTATACCCAGTATTAAGAGTTAATTTCGCAGGAGTTTCTATAACTATTAGATATATAAAAAAATTTCTTTTAAAGCACACTTAATTTTCTTGATAAAAAAAAGTTTGTATCAAAAAAAAATCCTTTTACATTTTTTTCTATTTTCCAAAAATCTATACCACTTATTTCGATATCTTTAAACACCTACCATCAGGTACAAAAACGTTCAGATACAAGCAGTTCTCCTCGTATTTTCTGCCACCATCCTCGGGATTCGAATCGGAAGATATGATTTTTAGGATTTGTTCGGTTTCTTTGCCCACAGAAGGCATGGGGTTCTGCCAACAGTCCGGTTGAAAAACGGTCGCGTTGAAAATCCCCTTCCACGGTGTTAGTTCGATATCCGGAGGTTGAAATCTCCTGGCATGTGCGTACCGAATGCCAAGGTATGCTTTAATATTCTGCGTTCGGAACATTTTCAAATACGTTCCGGATATAACTCCGTTGCCCGGAATGTGTATAAAGGGCGCGTCCACACATTGCACACGTATTAAACAATAATTACTGACTAGGTGAAAGAACAATGCCAAATAAGCCAGGAAGTTCCTTTTGCAATCCATAATTCGTCCGTTTCGTTCACATCTTTCTGTGTTTTGAACTTAGGCGACACTGTTCGCAATCTTTCGAGGCACGCGAGCTTCCGGTTGCCATGGCGAAAATACACAAAAATATTGTTGCCTTGGATTTTGTAACTATGGCAGTCATCCATCTCCTTTACTTGAGGTTGTTTTTATTTATTTAGCCTACGTCACCATCGGAATGCTGTTAACCCCCTATGGCACCATTTTCGAAAGAAAAGAATAACCTATATTTTAGACTCTTTAATGTAACAAGTTTGCAAGACTGATTTTCCTTTATTAAAATTTTTTTTAAGAAATACATAAAATAAGTCCTTACTTTAATTTTATATTGGGATTAAATCAAAATATAGAGTTCGGTAATATAACAAGTTTGAAAGACTCTCTTTTTCAATTTTTATTTTTAATATTTTTTTGTGTTCAATACTATTATTAGGGTCTCCTTTTTAATTTTTTGCTTAATAAACACATAAAATTATTATTTTTAGGGTCTCCATTATTAAATAATTCAGCTTCAAAATTATAAGACGCGAATTCTTCAGCCAATGCGGCCAAGCATATATTGATGTACTGTATGCCTTGTAAAACTTTATTTATGGATTGTTTGGTTGTTTAAATTTAAAATTTAATTGGCAACTTTATCAAATCATGTAAAATTGTACTCTGTAGCTCAACTGTCATTTATTTGGTATAACTGACAAACTCCTTATAAACAATAGTACTTCTCGAAATTTTTTAAAATTCCTTTTAAGATCGAAAATGTCTCTTGAACCAAATAAGCCAGACAATCAGACAAAAAAGGAGCCTGCAGTTTTGAGTGAAGACACTATCACCACGGACAAATGCCTGGCGGACTTTTGCATGAAGGGCGGAAGTGGTTTGATTATTGGCAGCGTTTTCACCTTGTTCTTCACGCGTCCACAAACCTATCCGATTTGGCTGGGGCTCGGATTTGGAATGGGCATGGCCTACGACTGTTGCCAGGCCCGTTGGAGTGAACAACAATATTCAAATGAACTAAGCTTCCATAAACGTAGCCCCTCTGGAAATAGGTTTTAATAAAACTGATTCTACTTGAGACTAAACAAAATTGATTTTACTTATGATAAATAAAAAAATTTAATTCATAAACCAAATAAAAAATATTACAATTTAAGAGCATAACAATATACAAAGCTAAAAAATATATATATGAGAAAGGAAGCTTACATACCCAAGCCAAAGTTTGGATACCCTGCCAACTAAAACGACTAAATATCTCGAATAAATTGAATAAATAAATATTTTCTAAAGCGCTGAATGATATAATTGGTTTTATAAAATTGAAAACGGTTTTAATAAACAGAATAATTTTATTTGTTTATATTTTAAAATATAGTTAAAGAAATCTGATATGACTTGATTTTAAATAAATTGATATTTTTTAATATTTTTAAAGAAATTTTTCAAAAGTGACAATGATAGTTTTAAGTTTTGTTTGCTTTAATTTTAAGTCTTATCTTTAAAAATTAAATTTGGGACGGGAAAATTATATACTTTAAATATTTCAAGCAATAAATAAATACAAAAGTTGATTACAAATTGAGCTTAAAGTTTTTTTCAAGAAATATTTAAAAAAATTATAAAAACAATAGTGTTTGAATCATATATAGGTACTAAATTACACATTTTACATACGTCTTTCCAAAAATGGGATTTTTTGAAAGGCGTTCCCTCGATCGGTTGGCGAAAGAAACATTTTCAGATTTGCCGGAATGAGCGAGAAATCGCTCTTTGGCCATTGAAAGTTTACATATTCCCACGGCGTATCGGAACGGAAAAGCAAGAGTGGCAAACTGGTTTTTGGCTGGGATCGAGCCACCCTACTGCTTCGGCCAACTACAATTAACAATGTTGACGTTCTCTTCGAGGCGCTTGTGCGCATGTGTGCAGGCCATGGTAACTTTGGATTCGGATTCGGATTCGGATTTGGATTCGGAGTCACTTCAGCTCTATGCTTCGCATCGGACCCACGGATATCTTTTTGTTACAGTTTCATAATTGTTGTCTTGGCCAGCAGAGTGTTTTAATGATTTCGCTCGGAATATGTTTTAATCAGATCAGTGCATTGTCGCTTCGCATTACCACCTGAAATTGTGTTGAGGAAAGAAATGCATTTTTAAGTGTATGTATGTGGCATGTTAGTGGCGAACATAAAAAATATGAGTTACCATTGAAAACCCACACCCCAAAACGAAGTGTAAGTGATTTATCCCGTCGCAGAAAAGAAACTGAATGTATAATATTATCTTTTGTGTGGGGACTTTGAGTCTGAAAAACTGGAAGCCTTTCTCTATTGAATGTGTTTCTCAATGACCTAATGTTTCATTGTCTTTGTGCTTAAAAGTGTGCGTGTTGTGCATTAGTTGAATGGTGGTTACATACAGTGGGTGCGAAAATTACTCGCACTCTATTACTCTGTTGCTAGTTTCAATGTTTTCCAAAAGTGATCCGACCAGTTCTGGGAGCCAAAGCATTTTGCACAGTGCCTTTGAAATACCAAAGTGATCTACCGCTTGGAAAGATCGAAAGATTACATAGATGTATGCGTTTTGTGATTATGGGTCACCCTACCCAGTTTTAACCCATTCAATGCCAAAATATAGCGGTCGATGAATAAACTTAACGATACACGAGTCCGGTTGTCAGCAAATTGGCTCAAACCTAAGAAATTGAGTAACTAATGATCAATCACAATTCGGGCCATATGAAACCTAAACAAAGTTAACCGTATTGCATGAGTACATAAAACTTTACATAACAGACCTACATGCATAGATAATTCACTCAATGGACAACACTCACTTTTAATTCCCAAATGCTGGCAGAAAATCATGCTTAGCAACCAGAGTCACAGTGGCCAATTAAAAAGTTTATGACACTTTAATTAGACCCTACGCAATGAAGTGTAATAAAAAATAATCATAATAATCAGTTAGGGTCTGTCCAGTTTACGTTTTTGGTCATCCACTTAATACATTTTATTGATAAACTGTTAATAAGTAGCTACGTTTATTTATTCGAAATTTTTAAACCGTTTCGGGTGAAAGCTTTTAACTACCTTTTAACCGTTCATAATTTGGTGATAATAATTTACTTTCTTAGCTTTACAGGTATTATTAAATTTTCCTAAGCTTTGACCTGTACTATTTTACAAATATGTTGCGCTATCTGCTCATTCTGTGCGCCTTAAAAAGCGGTAAGTTTATTGACCTATAGTTTTCCAAATATAATTTATAGCAATACCGTTATAAGCATGTTTCATTTGGTTCGTATACAAAATAGCTTACGATAAACAATAACAAAACAGATTATTAAAATAGGTAAAACAAAATTTGTTTATAATTTGAAATCTTCAAGGCTTTTGTGGCCCTGGTACAATATTTTTTGAGTAATTACTCTTACCAATCAAAACGGTTTCTTAAAAAACCGGTTTTTGAAATAAAAAACTTTGTTTTTGTCTTTATATTGAGGCTTATATTTTTTATAACTTATCCTTTTTTCTAAACTTAAAATAATTTTTAGTTTACTTTTGAAATTGAATGTTTTATATATGTGTTGATTTTAAAGTTGGCATGCAAAATAAATTAATCAAAATATTGTTGTCTATTTAAATAGGATTTTTGTCATTCAAATATTTAATGCATTGATTAATATATTCAATCAAAACAAAATAGTAAAATAGGTTAAACCAAATTTGATTATGATTTTAAATTTTCAAGGCTTTTATGGCCCTAATGCAATATTATTGGCGTTATTGTGTCTACCAATTTAAAAAAAAATACTTAGTTGTCTTTTTCTTGAGTCAAATATTTTCTTATGCTTCTCTTTTTTCGAAAACTTAAATAACATTTAAGTTTACTTTTAAAATTGCACAAGCATTTTTTATATATATGTAAGTGAGCACTTTAAAGTAAGATAACCAAGTAAATTAAACAAAATAATGTTGTCACTTAAATGTTTAATGTATTGATTTACTTATCCCAAAATAAAATCAAAGTAAATAATAAAAATAATACAAATTTTATCTAGCTACTTGCGGTGATACTGAGTTACTAACTCAAACTGTTTATGGATTTTTGGATTTTACAACTACCATTGGGAATACTGTTATGGTCTTCTCGCCCCAAAGCTCACCAGCTTTCGGTAAGTTTATTTTTAAAAATCAACCTAAGTGTTACATTAAATATACGTAAATAATTTGGTTATATGTGTTTGTTTTTTTTAGAACTAAAATCCAACAATACTCATGAGATAATAAATATAATAGAAACTAAACCGAAAGTAACTAAAAAAGAAAAAGAAAAGGTCGGAATTAAGCCAACGCCCCTAATTGTGACTCATTCGATTGTTAACGTCGAAACTGAAACATCCCAGATAGAATCTTACAATATAAGTCTCTCGAACTCGCCCATCCAAACTCTTTTGAATACCCCCGAATACGATTTACTCTCTCGTCAACCCGAACAGTTTGCCGAAGAAACCTATCGTGTGGTTAATTTTAAATCCAAGAACGAAGCCGACCGGCAAAGGATCTATCAATCCAAGAAAGAACCCATTCATGGGTATCAAACGAGATCAAGTCAAGAATTTAAGAGCATTGTAACGGCCACTAAGGAATCGGGTAAATTCTCTAAGGTCTCGCAGGTTCATCCTGTGTCGAGTGTTGAGAAAAAGAGTAAGCCCCGACAGACGCGTATAAACAAGCCAGTTACGGCCTCGATTCAACCGAGTAGAACTCTAAAGGAGTCGAGTTTTCAGACTCAGTTATCCAGCAAACCGCCACGCAAAAGCCAGCAAAGTAGTCGCGACAACAGGGGATCATCAAGTACCAGAAAGTCTTCTCGGCCCAAGGGAAAAAGGTAAATGCATTGTGTACTTCAGAGATACTAACTAGTGATTATCAACAATACTTTTCCCATTTAATATTTAAATATGGTCCTTCACGCCACCATTAATTTCAGGAGGAATAAGCACACCCAAAGTTCCAAACTGGCAATAACTCCGTCGGTAACAGAAACTACCTCTCGTCACTCTTATCGGACGAAAGCCAATGCAAATGCTGTACAGGAAGAGCCAGTATCGGTTGTTAGCCCTAATTCATTTAAGCTGAATAGACGTCCTGGAAGATGGCAGTACAAGTCCTCGCCAAAGCCCAAAGTTAACATTAGGAAGAACGCTAGCCCCAATGTACCCAGCCCCATTCAAAACGAAACGGCTCCAAATGACGAGACTCCTGTGGAAGTCATTACTAATCAGGCTCTTAACAATGGAAGAGATCTGGAGGCTTCTGGTTCCCAAAATGGTCCTGTGGCGAATAACAACAATGATGATCCCAACTCTAAATACTTTATACAAACATTGAATGTTGAAATATCGACACCGCAACCATTCATTGATACCTATTATGAAATTGCAACTATTAAAACGCCTTTTATATTCCAGGTAAATATTTTGTTTCAGTTTATAATACTTAAGATAAGACTTTTATTTCTTGGAAGTCAATCCCTAATAAATCCCATGATCCCCAGTACTAATTTGCAATTTTATTTTGCAGGCCGGAGTGGTTAAGAAAACGCGTTTTTTGACCGTTACATCAACAATAGAGAAAGTGATTGTAGAGGAGCACACTAAAGAATACTCTGAAGATGATGGTCCTTTGACAGAGAATATTTTAGAGGCCACAGCCAGCACAGAGGATAAAACTTTGGCGGGTAGTGTTACGACATTGAAACCCATTTATCTGGGGGAGGAAACGGAAACTCCCAGCTTGGAGACAATAACAGAATCCTTTTCCATAACTCAAACTAAGCTGAAAACTCAGATCCTGCCTATAATATTTGAGAAGAGAAATGAAACGATCCAAGTAACGCTGGTGCAGACATATGACTACACCAGCCTAATCACCGTCACGCAGACAATATCGCCATTGAGCGAAGACTTTTCTCCATCGAAGAACTTTAAGGACTTTGAGGGAAGTTTGGACGAGGCTGGATCGGAAATAAACTTGGACCTTGAGTTCGGCGATGAAGACAATACAGGCAAATTTGACGCCAAAATAAAGCCGAAGATAAAGCCGGACGTCAAGAATAACATAAGCAACCCATTAATCCCGGAAACTGTTAGCTTCCCAGACAGCCTGCAAAACAACTTGATAACTTCAACGCGTCCTGTCATAAAACTGGAAACAATATGGGAGTCCCATGTGGTTCCCCTTGTTAGAGGGACCGAAACCATCATGAGAACGCTTTCAAAGTCTGTTGGCGTTGTTGAAAAAACAGAATACGTAACGGAAGTTGCTACAATTCCCATGCCGCTTCCATCAATTCCATCATCACAATATCCGTTCTCAATTAACCCATTCAATCCGTTTAACCCATTACTGCCAATTCCCCCGCAGCAGCTTATTACATCCACTGAAATTCAGCAGTCCATGGTAACGGAAACAAGTTCGAAAGTTTTGAAACTGACTTTTGGCGCGCGAACCGCTTATACCACAATATTTTCCACTTCCGTCGTCCCAACAGCTGTCACTCGATTAATAACCGCCACCATACCAGGCCAGCCCGGCCAATCTTTCCCCAACTACTATCCGCCACCATACAATCCCTTTGCCTATGTTGGCTAATTATTAAATTCATCGATGTACTAAGTGCGAGCACCCAAACCTATTACTTCATCTGCTCTAATTAGGAGTCCTGTATTATAATTAAGTTCATGTGCAAATATCGAAAGGCGGTGATACAAAAACAATAGATTTTATTAGATTGTATATGCACTTTGTCGCAAAAGTTGTTAATGTAAATAATAAAATTAAGTCTAAATTAAGATTTCTACGAATTTTTTGGATTATTATCAGATAAGCAAAACATGGTTGTAGTTGCGTTTAACTGCTGTTAATAAATTTTTTACCCTTTTATTCCTGGAATTGATTTCTATCTCTATCCTTTTATTTGGTTATCGCTTCGATAAATTCAAGCAATTCACATCTGTTTTGAGATCTAGCAGAGGAACGATTGAGAATGATATATTTGTTTGGATTCCATTCCATAGTTTCAATCGAAATGTTGAAATGCGTGGCCACAAGTCAGGAGTCAGTTGAAAATTAACTAACTATTTAAAAACAATTTTTTTACTGCCATTAAGCAATTAAAATTAACTACATTTTGCTGCATATTACCTTTATAACAATGAGAAATCAGCCTTAACGCCGATAATTCTTACCACTATCGATTGCCCTGGCGCACGCCGCTTTACACATCACTAGGGCTTTTGCGGCATTTACACATCTCTAGACATTGGAAAAAATAAAATCGTAGGAGTTTTTATGTGCTTGCGAAGAAGTGTAAGTAATTGCTATTATTGGGCTTATTGCTTGCCGGTAGTAAGCATTACATGTGATGTGTGTGGCCTAACCCTCATAAACATGGTTTAAAGCTAGTTTAAAAACGAACTAGCCTTGATTTTTGGTGAAAATCTATGTGTACATATGTATGTTTACGCGTGTGTGTTTTGTGCACATGCAGTTTTATGCTGGTAACATAATTACCAAATAAATGCAACGCGTCACGCTGCTGGCAAAAAGTGCATTATCTTAAACAATTGTATAAACATATGATAAACATATCTGCGGCTCAAACCTGCAATTGTACGATTTCACATACGTACATATGTATATTCTTATGTTGGCATAATTGTGCGTGGATCAAAATAAAGTGAATGTAATTTTGGTGATCTATTTGTTTTGGCTATATTAGTAAAGGGCCAATCAGTTTCTATTTATACCCCAAGTTGGCTAAAATGCATATAGAAAAGATTTGCATACGCACTTTCACGTGTAGCTCATCTTATTTAAGACCGATTTATATAGGTGGTCCAAAGCTTTTGGATTTACATCTTCTAAAACCTTTTTTTACTGGTTTTTAACGATACAATTTGATCTTAATTTTGTAAAAATCAAGTGCATGCTTTAGGATATTTCATGGCTTTAATTTTAGTCGGGGTCGGGGCACGAAACCGTGTCAAGCAGGTTTTTAGAGATTGCAGCAACGCCGTCACACGTTTTCAGCTGTTTGTTTAAGCCCTCCGTTATGTAAACAACTTTATCTGTTTGATTATTAAGATATTTATGAAATATATTCTCTTCCCCACATGTGTTGACTCTGATAACCGAATTGCCTTGAACGCTTTAAGATAATCAAGCATTAATCTCATCCCCGCAGGTTTCTACTGTAACTAACTATGTCGGTACACTATAAATTCAAGAGTACCCTCAATTTTGATACAATAACATTTGATGGACTTCACATTTCCGTTGGGGACTTGAAAAGAGAGATTGTGCAGCAGAAGCGATTGGGAAAAATAATCGACTTTGATCTTCAAATCACAAATGCGCAGAGTAAAGAAGGTTTGTATACCATAAATCTACAATTATTTCCCTCTAACATAAAGCCCTTGCCCCGCAGAGTACAAGGACGATGGAGTGCTTATCCCCAAAAACACCACGCTGATCATATCGCGCATACCCATTGCCCATCCCACGAAGAAGGGCTGGGAGCCACCGGCATCGGAAAATGCCTTTTCAGCGGCGCCAGCCAAACAGGACAACTTCAACATGGACCTGTCCAAAATGCAAGGCAGCGAGGAGGACAAAATCCAAGCCATGATGATGCAAAGCACTGTTGACTATGATCCCAAGACGTAAGTGTTTCCACATTCTCAAGAATCTTCCATTTCTAATGCTTAATCTGTGCAGGTACCATCGGATAAAGGGGCAATCTCAAGTGGGCGAAGTTCCGGCATCTTATCGATGCAACAAATGCAAGAAGAGCGGTCACTGGATCAAGAACTGCCCCTTTATTTTGGGAAAGGACCAGCAAGAGGTCAAAAGAAACACGGGGATTCCGCGCTCTTTTAGGGACAAACCAGATGCGGCAGAGAATGAGTCCGCCGATTTCGTGCTGCCTGCAGTGCAAAGCCAGGAGATTCCGGAGGATTTAATATGCGGCATATGCCGTGACATATTCGTCGATGCCGTCATGATACCCTGCTGCGGAAGTTCCTTTTGCGACGACTGTGTGCGCACTTCGCTATTGGAGTCCGAGGACAGCGAGTGTCCTGATTGCAAGGAGAAAAACTGCTCACCTGGCTCTTTAATTCCTAATCGGTTTTTAAGGAACTCTGTTAACGCCTTTAAAAACGAGACTGGTTACAAAATTAGTGCAGTTAAATCAGGTAAGATAACCCAAAATTAGGCATCACGAAAGGAAAATAATAATCCGTCTTTTGCTAGCCGCAGTAAAAAATGAGGATAAACCACTGGTTGAGAAGGAAGTTGAGGAAAAGCCGGCTGAGGAGGAGGAAACCGAAGAGACAGCAGAGTTGAAAACTGAAAAGCAAGAAGAAACAGAAACTAATGGGAACAAGGCGCCGAAATCGGAGTCGCCGGAACCTCCTCCGACGGTGGAACCGTCACAAAAGGAGAAAGATAAATACGATTCAGACTATGAGGATAATATAACCATCAAAATGCCCCAACCTACTGCTGATTCAACATCAGTGCCTAGCAAGGTGAGAAGTCACTATCAGCCTTTATTCGATTTATTAATGTGTTTATTTTATGGTTTCAGAGATCTCCCACTTATTCCCACAAGTCGAGTGAATCCTCGCACCGACGAGAGAGGTCGGATTACGCTTCGGATCACGATCACAAGCACCACCGTCCATCGAAATCCGAGTCTGGCCACAAAGAACGCAGTCTGCTGCCCACGCCCATTGGCACTGTGCCCAGCTACCAAGGGCACATGATGAGCGAATCGGAGGACGCTCGCCGCTCGAGTGCTTATAAGCCGCAGTACATGCAAATGCAACGGGGTCCACCCCCGATGCACATGATGAGCCACCATATGCCGGCCTACAACAACGGGTATAACAACATGGGACAGAGGCCGCCCCTAAGGTAGGTTTCTCCCTTTCCAACCCTCCGGATCCCGCCACCAAGTGGATCGAGTATCGACAAGCCGCTGGAGTTCCGAGGCTCTAAACGAATCCTGCCTGATCTCAACATATTTAAGTTCCAACTGAGGCCACAAAACACCTAGTTAAGAGTATTTTAAGCTTTGGGCTCGCCAGCCTTTATGCTTTGTTGAATGTTGGTTAATTTTAGTACTTGTCATTAAAACAGTATTGCTTACAATCAACGTTAAGCTTTTTGAATTGTAATTAACTTCTGAACTTGCAGCTATGTGCCGTATCAAAACCAATCCGTACATCCCATGCGTACGCCTTACGGATCTGCAGGCGGAAGTATGAATATGAATATGTCACAACCATTTCAGTCCCCAAATTTAGCCTCGATCTATCAAGGGGTAGCAGCCAAGGTCGGCTCCGGGTGAGTGTGGCATTGGCCATTGCCTAACAATAGGCTAAATAACGCATATAAATGTTGCAGTTTAATTGACGATCCACTGGAGGCCTTCAATCGCATCATGAAGGAGAAGGAACGCAAGAAGGTGGACCGATTTCGCGGTGGCGATCATCACAGGTCCAGATCGCCGGACAGACAGAGGCACCGCTTCAAATCTCCCATGTACGAGAAGGATGGGCCCCGGGATAATCTGAAGGACAAGAGGCCGCGATCACGGGAAAGAAAACGAGAATATAGCTATGAACGTCATATGCGTCATCCTCGTTCTAGTCGCCAGGCCAACGATGGCTCCAAGTCACCTGGTGGCAGGATCAAAAGGTACTTTCTCTTTATTTAATTTTAAAAATAATTATTTTTTAAATGAATTGCTGTTTTTTGCAGATCTGGACATCGTCGCTCTGCGTCACCAAAGCCAGCGTATAAGAGTGATTACAGGGACAAGCCGTATAGCAAACCGTTTGCACCAAAATTAGAGCCAGTTGAGCCTCCGCCACCCGGATTTGAGCCATTGCAGCTGGCGATAGATGACGATGGCTACAAGAACAAGCACCTGGCTAGCCTAGAAGCATCACATGGCAGCGGCAGCGGCAGCAGCAGCAAGGGCGGAAGCAGCAAGAAGAACGAGGAGGAACGCCGGCACGAAGAGATGCCGCGCAAAAGGCACAGGTCGCGCAGCAAGAGCAAGGAATCCAAGACAGTGGACAGTAGCTATAGGAGCCTAACGCCGCCAGCGAAGATCACCACTCCGAAAATGACTTCTGCCCAGATGCGTGAACGCGAGTGCTCACCGAAAACGCCGGAAAGGGCCCACGATGAGTATTTGCCAGCGAAGGCCAGAGTAAATGCCGCCCAGCCCGACATGGACGACTCGCAACTGGGACCCAATGTGGGCAAGGAGAACAAGGTGAAGAGTCCGTCGTCGAAGGAGCGCAAGAAGAAAAAGAAGGACAAGGCTGAACGCAAGAAGAGCAAGAAGGACAAGCGGGCTAAAAAGGAGAAGGGCGAGCGCCAGAAGAAGAGCTCTTCGATAAACCGATCTGATTCGGATATTAACAACACCTCATTGGTAAATGAGACAACCTATAAAATCCTATTATCCCCCAGGGTCAGTCCCAACTTCGATATCGAATCAACTGCTATTTCTCCCCCTCGCAACGCTACTGAAAACCTTAATGCTAAAAAGAGGGATGCCTCCCTGAATTCCGATATGGCCACTGACGATAATCTCGGGTCAAGAAGCAAGCGCAGCGAGGCTAATTCTGTCAATCTATCCAAATGGGAATTGGAGGAGAATAGCATAAGTTTGGAGGACTCTTCCAAAAAGTCTGGCGGTCTGTTGGACGACCAGTCCGAGATCACTTCGGATGTCCTGCGCAAGGCTGAGAACGCAATATTTGCCAAGGCTATAAACGCCATTAGGCCGGTTGAATTTCAAGTCATCATCAATTCCAAGGGCAACAGCAAGGACCGTTCTGTAATTAGGAACGACAAGGAGCGTTCGCCCACGCCCAAGCGTACCAGCAGCAGGTCGGTAAGGAGAGGCTGGGCAACAAGATTCCGAGCGAGCGCAGCCGTTCGCCGGACAAGTCGCGATCCAGACGAAGGGAGGCGGCCGGCAAGAGCTCCGACGACGATGCGAACCGTGGCCGATCGGATCGTCATGGCAGCAGGAAAAGGGAGAGCAGATCCTCACGCGACCGGACGGCGCCGTCCGAAAAAAGGCAGGAGCGTTCGTATAAGCGGAGTACGCCCGAGGACGACAAGCAGAGGCGGCCGTACAAGGAGCGTTCCGACCCCAAGCTCGCAAAATATGATCAAATCAATAGCGACGACTCGGATCGAAGGGGGGCCAGAAACGCCAAGTCCGGCGACGGCCGAGTGGTGTCCTCTGTAACAGCGGTGGCAGCTGCCCTCAAGCCCTGTCGTCCAGACAATCCGTTCAGGAAGATCGTCGACAACAGCTCGTCGAGCAGCAGTTTAGTTGTAAAATATGATAATACGATACAAAACGAGGGAGCGGCCTCATCGGACAACAGCATGGAGCACAGAAAGCAAAAGGATAAGAAACTAAAGAAACATGCTAAATATTCGTCAACCGAATCGTTGAGAAGCGAGAAACGCAAGGATCTGAAGAGCAAAAAGAAGAGCAAGATTTTGAAAAAGAAGAAAAAATCAAAGAAATAGATAACGATAGGCTACGGAATAAGAAATATATATTATTATTGAAGATTTCTGTGTACAAATCAAAGATTTTTAATGTATGTATTTAACATGCAACTAAGTATACAAATAAAACAGAACTACTCAAGGAAATTTGCTTACTACTTGATTAATTAATACCGCTTAGAAAAAAGCAACTTCAGAGGCTTTCGATTGATATTCGACAAATTAAATATGTTTATTACAAACAGTTATCTTAAAAAATCGAGTAAATTACATATGTAGAGATTTGACTGAAATTAATCATTATTGCTTAAGCCATCCATAAAGGACGATGCCATTGGACTGGGGGTCCTAGAGATTATATTATCATTGCCATAGTCATCGGAGATTGCATCCACTGAAAGTAAAGAAAATTGCAAATTTAATTATTTTATTCTAACTCAAAATCATACAAATGTAGAGCTGCTTGCCTTGTTCTAGAAAATTAGATTTTCTTGTTTGGGTTATGGAACTCAGCGAATGTATGATGGGACTGCAGGCCTGATCGGCTGTTTCGAGCGTTGTGGGTAAGTCTAAGAGTCGTTGATTTTGAATGCCATCCCCCGGGCCCATGTGAGAGATGTGGTTGAAATTTGTCGGCGCTGATATCATCTTTGATCTACGATCACTGCAGAAGAATAGAATGACGTTAGGCATTGGTTGCGCCGATTCGGTAACTTATTCCCAACCTTTTGATGGTTTTATTAATCTCTCTAATGGAAAATCTCCGCTTAATGCTCGGCAGTCCTTTTCGATTTCCCTCACGATATTGCAGTAGGCCCTCTGAAAAGAACGAATTTTCATTTGTATAATGCAACCCCAGTAAACACAACAATCACCGACTTACTTGTGTGAATATTGGACAGGTAAACAATCAAGGGGGTGTCATTGACGGAGGCCAACACCACATTTCCCAGATTATTTAGGGGCAGCGATTGTTTCAGACCAATCGACTGCACCCATTCAGCGGTCTGAGTGTTGAAGATATCCAAATGTGTGTCCGAGAACACCAGCAAATGGCCATCACAAAAGGCTGTTAAAGCATCCACAAAACAATACAATACAGAATGAGTCAATACAAATTTATTCCTCTACTCACTTATGTACGTTGGAAAGGCTGGATACATTATTTCCCTGTCCCGAGACTTTCGACCCTGCAGGTCCACGTAAATGGCCAGGGTTTGGAAGACCAGTAAGTACTCGCCAAAGTTGCCGCCACTTGGGCACAGAATTTCAATAACCCGGACCGCATCAACTCCGGAATAGTTCAGAAATGCACACAACTGGTTTTCCGGGTGTACCAAAGCTATGGAAAAAGATCACAAAGTTGTGAAAAAAGAAAACTTCATGCAAATCTATCATTACTCACACATTGCAGTGGCTTCTCCGCGCAGAAAGTAGGCGGTGAATCCACTTTGGTGAGCCACAACCAATCGCATATCGGACAGGATCTGCAGATGCTGGGCCATGTAGCCGATGGTGAATTCGCAAGTCTTCTGGTGCCTTGTGCGCGTTCTGTTTATCTCGTAGACAACGATTTGTGTGTGGTTATTGGGCCGCTTCAGCGCGATTATAAATGAGTAGACGATATTGGGGAAACGGCGAATGATACCAGTACAAGCAGATATGCAGTTCTTCGACTCAATCACTTTGATCCACTCGACATCGCTAGCCTCTAATGCCCTGATGGGTAGCAGACGCAAGTTGCGTTGCTTTCCGCACAGAATAACGAGAATCTGCTCCTCTTCAATATACCATAGCTGGAGAATCTTCTTGCTTTCGCCAATACGAGCGATTTCTGGAAGCAGAGGTAAGCAATTAGCGTTTTTCATTCCCGCAAAAAATCGAATTACTTACCGTACTGATCGAGATTAATGTAGAACAAGCCGTCTTCTGTCCCCAACAATATTTGATTTGGATATATGATGACGGAACACAAGGCGTTGCGTATTAAAGATAGGGTATTGTCCAAAATTTCGTTAACTTTAAATATAGCAGTATTTGGTAAGCTGTTTCGTTTCAATATTCGATGCAGTTCGCCCAGGGCAATGACCCACTTGGACTTCTCCGACTCGTTGTCGGCGAGCATGAGGGTGTTCAGCGACAGTCCGCCATCAATGAGGGCGGTTTTAATCTGAAAGGCAGAGAGATTAGTGCTTAGACTCCAAAGATATCGGGATAACCCTTTAATTACCTTGAAAATACATGGCACATCTTTCTTGGCGGCATGAATGACATCGCTTTCCCGCACACTGCCCACACAGAACTCCGGATCCCGCATGTCCAGCACTTGGGACACACTCACGCTGGGCAATGCACATCGATCCGGCGAGATGTCGTAGAGAAAGAGCTTGAAGTCGCAAACGACGACGAACTGCCTGATCCAGCCGCGCTTGATCACCCCCGATTTGGGTACCTTCACGTAGCCCTCGTAGGCGGTGCCAATGCCTCGGGTGGGATCGATGCCCAGCGGCCGCTTCGTTTGGTCCATGGGCACGGGACAGGTGGTGGGCACCTTCTGGCAGCAGATCGTGTGACAGGCGAATCCACAAATCTCGCAGACGACTCCCTGCCGCGTGAGTCCCACCATCAGCGAGGTGCAGTGATTGCACTTCGTGGGGCTGCTGAAGGTGCGCACCAGGAACTGGTGAATCGCCGTGTTGCTGCTGGCCACTTTCTTCTGAGATTCCTTCACCAGCAGATCGCTCTCCTCGCCGCGGGACAGATCGCTGACCGAGATCTCCTTCAGGGCCGAGTTCTCCTTGCTGCCTTTGCCCGCATACTTGGGCTCGTAGTTGAAGAGCATGCCCGAATTGCCGGACTGGAAGAAGTTGGGAGTGCCGATGAAATTGTCGCCGGACTCGTTGCCAAAGCTTTCGCCCGAGTCTATGGTCTCCGAGTTCTTGGACATGTCGCGGAAGAAGGCGCTGCTCAGTCCATGATGAGTGGATTTGTTGAGGAATGACTCGGAGTACTCCAGGCCGCCCTTCTGCAAGTCCCGCAGCTCGGTTTCCTTCTTCTGGAAGTCGTGCAGTATGGAGTCGTAGCGCTTCTTGTAGTCCCGCACCTCCTTCTGCGTGGATATCAGATCCGATCTGGTTTGGCTCAGCTCATCCGAGATCATGGCCTTGGCCTGGATCTCCCTTTGCAGCGCACTCTGCAGGTTGAGCAGCTCCATCTTGTCCAGCTTCTGGGAGCGGCGATTGCGCCAGTTCTTATTGTCCACGCCGTTGTTGTTGAAGGTGCCCACATGCTTCAGATACTCCAGCTCCTCGGTCATTTTGGTGGCCAGGGCCTGCAGATAGCCTCGAGCATCCTTCTCGTCGGACACCCACTGAATGATCTCCGCCATTTGGCGCTCCCACAAGGTGATGGCCTCCCGCTTCATTCGCAGCTCCTTGAAGATCTCGTCGTCCTCGGCCTGCAGTTCCTTGAGGCTCTTCGCCTTGAGACTCACCTCTGAGCTCAGCCTCTGCTTCTCCTCGAACCACGAATTCTTCTCCAAGTCATGCTGCTTCTTCAGCTCCAGGAGCGTGTCGGCCGAATCGGTAATCGATTCCATTTGGTTGTACTTCAGCCTGTCCTGCGTCTGCTGCAACTCCTTCGTGAGCTCCAGGTTGGAGTTCTCCAACTCGGCGAACTGCTCGCGTAGCGCCTCCAACTCCATGTTGTGACGCGTCTGCTGATGACTTAGCTTTTCGGAGAACTGCAGCTCCAGTCTTTCGATCTCGTACGACGACATCTCCGAGGAAATGCTGAGCGGCAGTGTGGTCTCCACACTGGAGGAGCCCTTGCGCAGCTCCAGCTGCAGCTGCCGGCAGCAATCCTCGGCATGCTCACGCAGCTTCTTCTCCTTGGAGGCCTCGATGACGGCGTCCTCGATGTGCAGCTCCAGCTCGCGCCGCGTTTTGTCCGACTTGCGCAGCTCGTTCCGCAGACTGTCGTTCTTCTGCATGGCGCCATCGAGCTCCTCCTCCTTGTCCCTCACTTGGCGGGACAGCTTCTGCTTCTGGTTGCGCAGCTCCGAGAGCTTCTCGGTGACCTCCGAGTACTCCATCATGGCGATGTTGCGCTGAGAAATGGCGTCCTGCAGCTCGGCGTCTTGGGCTTTGAGCCGTTCGAAAATCTCATTGTGCTGCTTCGTCAATTCGATCTTTTCCTGCTTAAAGGCCGCCAGCTGCTCGTTCAGCGCCTTGACCAGTTTCTCCTGCACGGAGTCCACCGACGCCTCCGAGTTGTTACTGGGCAGGATGGCCTGCTGTGGGCTGCTTATGGTGTCCAAGGTGTCGTCGCCGAAACCAGAGCTCTGGTTCTTCTTTGAATCCAAGGTGGAGCTGCTGCTCAGCGAGAAAGTGAAGCCTATGAATGGCAGGTGGAATCCGGAGAAGGCGGGATTGGCCGACGGGGGAATGGAGTCCGTTAACCGGACGTCGTTGTCGTCCACATCGAAGTTGGAAGTGTCCGTGGGGCTCGACACTTCCGGCACATACGGCGCTGGCCCCTGCCTAATGTTCTTCCAGTCGATGCCCACAAACCAGGCGTGATCCATGAAGTCTTGGATGCCGTTCTGGCCCAGCCGATTCTCCGGAATACATATCAGCTTGCAGAGCAAGTCTTGCGACGTCTCCGACACCTTGTAGTTGATCGTCTCCTGTGTCGGCAAATTGAAGCAGTTCTGATGATTCATGATCTTGCCGTACGTTTCCACCAAACTCTCTGCGTAGAAGGGCGTTTCGCCATACAGCATTTCGTACATGCACACTCCGAGGGACCACCAGTCGCACTCCGTTCCGTAGCGACCCTTGCCGTCCTCCATGGCCCGCAGTATTTCCGGCGAGATGTAATCGGGTGTGCCCACAGCCACGTTCGACTGGACGGTGCCATCCTTGTCCAGACGCAGACACGATCCAAAGTCGGCCAGCCGCACATGGCCGCGCTTGTCGAGCAGCACATTATCGGGCTTGATGTCCCGGTGAACGTACCTAATCTGGTGAATACTGTTGATGGCCAAAATCATCTCGGTGATGTAGAACTTGGCCATGTCCTCGGGTAGCTTGTCCTCAAATTTACTCAGCAGCGTCAGCAGGTCTCCGCCGCAGTAATAGTCCATGACAAGATACTGAAATGAGCAGACTCGTGAGCTTTGATGAGCGGAAAAGATGCTCAAAAGATGTGCCCTACCAAGTTGATATTGTCCTGAAAGGCGTAGTGCAGATTGGTGATCCACTGCCGGTCCCCGAACACCAGAACATCCCGCTCTTCGCGAAAACAGGCTGTCTCGGCCCGCTTCAGCATCTCCCATTTGTTCAGGATCTTCATGGCATACACTTTCTCGGTGGATATCATCTGAACCACGCAGACTTCTCCAAAGGCACCACGCCCGATTATTTTGAGTATATCAAAATCATCGCGGCTCAGCCGAAGTTTTCGTACAATGTGCACGAAGGGCTTGGCTAAAGGATAAGTAAAGTTTTAAAGGGATATATAAAGTATTATATAGCCATCATAGTTACATAGTTTGAGGAAATCGGAGACCCCCTTTTCTCTGCGCAGGGAAGAGTTACTGCATTCGTCATAGAGCACGATGAAGGTGTCCAACAGATAATCCAACGAAAACTGATGCCCTTCCGTGTCCTCGCCGAATTCGGCTGCCCATTTTTGTTCGCTTGTGGTATCGCTTAGAATATATTTTAAAAATGTGAGCCTTTTCTTGCAGCTTCCTGTGGTTATATCTGAAAGAATAGGAATTGGTGTTCGATGAGTAACTGAAAGATAACTTCAAATATGTTTTCTATCTGTATATATAAATTGCCGGAAATGAAAGTTTTTAAATATGTTTGAAAAAACCAAAAATGCCTATTTTATACGGACAAAAATAAATACTTTAGTAAATTAAAGATTACATTACAAAATATGTTTCGTAATTAAATGTATAGAATGTCGGTTTTTGAAATGGGTTTTGACAATGCATATTTTATAGTGTCTTAAAGTTAATTACTTAATAAAATCGTTAATACCTTAAAGGCAACTTTAAGTATAGTACAAGTATAAGTTTCGTATATAAATATATAGAATGCCGACACTGAAAGCTTTGAAATGAGCTCAGAAAATGTAAAAATACGTATTTAAATCAACTTAAAGTAAATAAAACCTAATTAACTTAATGATAACAATACAAAGTAGCATATCCTATCCTTGGGCCAAGAACGTAGTTATTGTTTTACCCTAAAAACGGACCAACACATGCATTGCAAATATTTGCAAGCCCCACAATAATGCCGCACCCACTGACGTCGTAATCACCATCACCTGGCTCCTTCCAACTCAAAAATGTGGCTCGGGTGGCAAAAAATCAGCTCAAACGGGTGGGTTATCATGGAGACGGAAACCGAAACGTGGGTAAACGTAGACCCAGTCTTACATACTGTATGTACTTTTCTAAACAAATGACTGGAGCACAATGGCCTAAAATAGAAAAGGGCCGAAACAAAGCACCAATTGCAATGGCTTTTAGCTGGCACTGTTATTAATAATTAATTTACAAATTGTTTTCCCTGGTTTTCGTATTGGCTACCATTATTTACAATTCATATTCGGGCCATTTCGATTTTTCAAATATGTATGCGGGGTATTACATATGTATTGGGCCGACCCCCCGTGCAGGAGTATATATTAAGTATAAGTCCATACAGACACATTTAAGCTTATGTACATGTCTGCATGTATGTTTGTTCTTCCGCACAGATATAAATAAATAATTGTTTATATGCATATGTATGTACATATATTATACAAAAATGCGAAAAAAACAAATGGTCAACAAACAAATAAACACAATCATATACTCCTCGATTTAATTGTCACCGATTCACAAATATTACCACTTATTTCGGAAGATTCGTATTCCATTTTAGTTTTTATTTTGTCCGGACTAAATCATAATCATATTTATCCAAAATAGTGCAAAAAAGCCGAACTGTCGAATTGTAGTGTTCCGTTTGGGGGGGGGAAATAGTATGACCTTTTCGGGTTTAAAAAAAATCCCAAAAATACTTTAGCGATTAGTATGTGCGGTCTTACAACGCGTTCTTATGTTTGCCAGCTGATCATGGTAAAACTTAAATAATTTTCCTATTAACATTAAAAAACTACGTATAGTTTAACAGTGATTTTGAAATTCATAGCATAGCTTAAAAAGAACCTATTTAATATGATGAGCGTAAAAATATAGAATTATCTTCCGTATGGTGTCATAAGAAATTGTTATGTATTTCATAGTCGTACTTTATCGGTCTGATATAATTTCTTTTTTTTATTAATTTAATCTGTTTAATTCGATTATTAATAAATTTTTAAATTTATATATAATTGATTTTAAATAATTGATTAATTGATTATATATAACTCATTAGCGTATGTGTTTCATTCCGTCATTCCTAATTTAAATGCCTGGCATCCTAGCCGCGTTTTCGTTGTGGCACCGTGTAGATAGGCCCCTAATAAAGCCTTCTAATACTCAGTAGCGATCAAACTTCATTGCAAAATTAATATTTGTTATTGTTTCCAAGATATTAAATGTCTTCAGATGCGTTCTGCGTGTAATTTTTAACGTGGAGTTGATATAAGTCAGCAGTTCGGTCTATATTCGCGCTTACTTTCACCACAATTGAAATATTAAATGTATGTACATACATATGTATCTAAATATGTGTGTATGCTGTAGAATAGTTTTTGTAAAGTGGATACGTACATAAAAAGTGGGATTGTTGTGCGGAAACTACTCGGATTACTCAAATTGTAGAAAACATACATGCATGCTTGCAATATACTGCTTTTATAAGTTCTAAATGAAAACACTTCAAGTGCCGGAGTTAAATCAATTTCTGCAGTGCATAGTGAGCAATTGAGCTGCAATTCCGCATAGCCCACAACTGAATTTGCATTACTATTCAAGCGCATTAAGAAAAACGTATGTTTTCACAATAAATACAAGCAGGCTGAGATGTAAGATACTATTTAGTAGAGCGAAAGATACTTGCTTTCGGGATGCATCTGTTAAGTGCATTTTTCATGAAATATTTTTTAATTTATGTATGTATGTTGAGACAACTCTTTTAACAGTATTAGCTACTTATTGGATAGTGTTATAGTTAACATCTTTAAAGAAACCACCTTTTTAAACCATTTTTTTGTAAATTCCTTTTTAGAGTAAGCCATGATGAGGGAATCGGCTCACGATATAAGCATGGACACCTGGAAGCAATGGATCCTCGAGGCCATATCGAAGATCAGGTCCCAGAAACAGAGGCCCTCCGTGCAGAGGATCTGCCAGGCGATCGGCACGCACCACAAGTTCCACGAGGACATTGTGGCCGAGAAACTGGAGAAGGCCGTCGAATCGGGCGCAGTGATCAAGGTGTACAACAAGGGATTGCACTCCTACAAGGCGCCGATGGCCAAGCGTCGCATCAAGGTGGACAAGAATACCAATCTCTACAAGTTGGTGGCCAAGGCAGTCCATGATCTGGGCGAATGCGAGGGATCCACCATCAAGAGCATAGAAAACTACATTCAGAAGTTCAACTGCATCGACCTGTCGCCCAATGTGGACTTTAAGGCCGTGATTAAGGCATCCATTAAGAAGGCCGTGGACGCCGGCTTTCTGATCCAGGAGGGCAAGCTCTACAAAAAGGGTAAATCGCTGACAACCCCGCGGAAATGCGCCCCTGCCTCGGATGTGATCATAAAGGGCGAGGAGAGCTGCACCCACTGCTCGGGGAACTCACAGAAGAACCTCAACGGCATCCCAGAGCCATTGAGCTCATGCAAACAGTGCGGGATTTCTCTGCACACTACCTGCGCCAATATTGCCGGCAGGTGCAAGTCCCAATCCTACGTTCTGCTCTACATGCTCGTCACCAAGGGCACAATTTGGGATTGCCAGAACTGCGCCGATTGCTCCGTCTGCAAAATGCGCAACCGCGGGCCTTGCCTGCTGCAGTGCTTCGTGTGCAAGGACCACTTTCACTTAACCTGTCTCGATACGATTCCAGACAAGAAGCCCAAGCATCCTTACAGGTAGGGTTACTTCAAATTGCCAAAACTATTAATTTGTATACTAATCAATTCTCTTATCAGGTGTAAAACATGCTCCAAACAAAGCATAGATAATCCGAAATTGATTAAAAAAGACAATACAAGGATCAAAATGGAGGCTGCCAATGAGAGGTACTTTGAAATACTTTTAAACTCAAATGAGTGTGCCATTAATCGTTAATTTGTATTCTAGAATGACGCCCTCCGATAAATTTGCCTCCAGTAAGCGGCAAATCATCAAAAAGGAAGGCAACATCGATAGTCCATCGACCTCAAAGCTTTGCGTTTACAACGACGGCAACGGCCAGAGGAGGAAAATGCCCGCCAGCTTGAGCTCGAGGAAACTAAACCACAGTGAGGACCAGTTCGAGTTCCCGGGCAAGCAGAAGAGGTCGCAAATATTACAGGGAGGCTACTTGGCTAGCCAGGAAACGCGCAAGCGAACCTTTTCGGATCTGTCGTCGACAAGTTCGTCCAGCGAAAGTGAAGACGACGACGACGAGGACGACGACAGGAACAGGAATGGCGATGACAACGATCAGGACGAGAGCACATCCTCGGATTCGTGCACTTCATCGAGCTCTGACTCGGACTCCAGCGAGAGTTCCAGCGACAGTTCCGAATGCGATGATGAGAACGACGAGGAGGACTATGACACCGATCGCAGCACGCTGAAGGGGAAGATCTTCGAGAATGAGAAGCAGAGCTGCGCCAAACTTAATGTGGCCGAAGGTCTAGGCTCGCCGCAAACCAATGAAGTGGCCAGTGAGAACTGGGGGTTCGCCGCCGTGGCGAAAAACCCCATTGACATATTTGTAAAATCAAAAAATAACGCAAATGGCAAGAACATGGGATACACAAAGCCAGCAGCAAGCACGTTTGCCACGTCACCTGCCGCAAACAGGGCGCCAAAAAGCACGCCAGTAGCTTCTTCTACTCCGGACAAAAGCACCACAACAGCCATTGGCGGCATGACCATAAGGCGACAGACCGCAAATGGGCAGAAGAAAAAGATTGTGCCCTTGAAAAGTATGCCGCTGGAAGCAGGCAAGTCGTACGAGAAGTGCGACGATGACATTCCGTATCTAACAGAGGAGACTGTTATGAAGGTTCAACTTCTGGAGGAGATTGAAAGGAGCAGGGAGTGCCACAGCGAGGCTGATGGCAAACCAGAAACGCATAACGATGAAGATGTGGCTGGGGAAAGCACAAAGCGTGCCAATCCCTTCGAGAACCAGCCCCTGCCGCCCGGAGTGACCGCCACGGATGTGGAACTCTATCAAGAGGTTCTCCACAAGGCTGTCGTTCAAATGTCCAATAATCATGTTGAAAAAGTAAACGATATAAGCCTAAAGCCGGGACAGAACACCCAGAGTCCCAAATCGATCCAAATAGGAAAGTGGGACATTGAGACCTGGTACTCCAGCCCCTTTCCGCAGGAGTACGCCAGGCTAATGAAGCTGTTTTTATGCGAATTCTGCCTGAAGTACACAAAGAGTCGTTCTGTCCTGGACAGGCATCAGAACAAGTGTATTTGGAAGCAACCGCCGGGTACGGAAATATTCAGACAGGGCAACATATCGGTGTTTGAAGTGGATGGCAACGTAAACAAGATATATTGCCAAAACTTATGCCTGTTGGCCAAGTTTTTTCTCGACCACAAAACACTCTACTACGACGTGGAACCGTTTCTCTTCTATATTCTGACTAAAAACGATCAAAGCGGATGTCATCTGGTTGGCTACTTCTCAAAGGAAAAGCACTGCACTCAAAAGTACAACGTGTCCTGCATCCTGACGATGCCGCAGTACCAGAGGCAAGGGTACGGTAGGTTCCTGATCGACTTCAGCTACCTGTTGAGCCGCGAGGAGGGGCAGTTGGGCACGCCGGAGAAGCCGCTCTCGGATCTGGGACGCCTGTCGTACTTTTCGTACTGGAAATCCGTTGTGCTGGAGTACTTGTACAAGTATCGCAACCACACAAAGATCACCTTCAAGGATATAGCCATTAAAACTGGTTTGGCCATTTCAGACATTGCCCTGGCCTTTGAACTATTGAACTTCATCAAGTTGAGGAAAAACGACGGCGACATAAGGTATCAGATAAATGTGAAAATCGACTGGAAGAAAGTTGTGGCTCACCATAATAAAATGGCGAACAGTAAAACTCGAATAATCATAGAGGCAGACTGCTTGCGATGGAGTCCGCTACTGTCGGTCTCGAAATTGCCCAACATAATCAAGCCGATTTCCAATCGTGAATACCTGAACAACCAAATTGAGAAACAGTCGGGTTTGAAAGAATCTAACGAAGATAACAAGGCAGTTGTAAAGCAAAGTGTGCCCACTACACCGAAGTTGAGTCAGGAGAGTGCCGAGTTTCCCAGCATTAAATCTCGTGGGCCAAGCTCTGAAAAGTTGTTGGACGAGAGGGAAAATCAGCGGAAACGTGCCTGCCCGGAAGAGTTCCTAAAATCGGCTCCCAATGAGGCCAAGAAATGCAAGCTGACTGCAGCACAGCCGCCCCTTGAGGAGCAGTCGTTTGGCGAGCACTCCGACTCATCCGATTGCAAGTCTTCTAAGGAACTGTCCGAGCAGTTGACCAAAAGGGCCCAGCGTTTGGCCAAACGCAACGACCTGATCCCCCACACAAACAAACGGAAGCATTTCGACCGGCCGCTGGAGAGCAATGCCATCACAGCCGACCCGAATCCACCGATTCAAAGTCAATCGGAGATTTCAGGAGTAGAAAGTGGCCCTCATGTGGATGAAACAGCTACAAAGGAGATCAGCAAGATTGTGGTGGAAAAAGAGCATGTGGACAAACCGGTCAACATTGTACCCAAGCTGAGGGGTAAACAGTCCAATGGCAAACGCTCCGAGGAGTCACAGTTCAATGGGAATACCACATCAGAACCTGTCGAAGTGCCAGCGATTAGTCCAGCAAAGGAAGCGACTAAAGAGCTGGTTAAGGTGGCAAAAACCGAGAGCCCAGAGAAGAGCAAGGAGTTGGCAAGGAACGAGAGTGAAGCCAACATCATAAGTGATCAAGTGCTCGATGCGGTGGCCAAGAAAACCAAGAAGACGTTGTTCGCCGACGTCACGACGTCGTACAAACCTGAAGAGGTGAAATATAGTACGCCGGATAAGCCGGTGACAAACACACCCGAGGTCAAGGAAACCCCAAAGGAGATAGACATCAAGGAGGTCAAACCGCTTGAAGTTCCTGAGCAAAAGCCCAAGCCGAAGAGTCCCGAAAAAGTGGAACCCATCGTGGTGCCTGCTCAGCCCGTTTTGGAACAGGTTAATGCTCCTGCAAGTGTGGAGAATGTTAAGAATTGCACGGAGGAAAAGAAACTGGAGCTGGATGTGAACCACTTGAAGTTCTCACCCGACTCCTCCTCCTCGGCACTTCCGCCAGCGGCGCCAATGCAGAAGTCTCTGCCCGAACTTCCCGCTCCAGTTGTGCATAAGGCAAAAGCCAATGAAGCTGTGCCGGCTCCGGCCATTGAAACCGCGACGAAGCCATCCGAAATGGAAAGGGTTAAAAAAGTCGAAGTCGTTGTGCCCAATGCGCCATCACACCGTACGGATGTTCATGTTCCTAGCCTTCTGGAGCAACCACAACAGCAGCCGGTAAAGGAAAAGATCTCGCCCGAAAAAGTGGAGCAGCCAATGGTCAAGGAAAATGTGGAAATTAAGGAAAAGGCCATCAAGAAAGCAGTGCCGGAAGTGCCTGTTGTAAAGCCGGAAGTAGTTAACAGCGGCGAAAAGAAGTACGATCCGAACAGGGTGAAGGTTGTGCCCGAGAGGGAAGTCATCAAGTCGGACCAACAACTGGTGCAGGTCAAGGAGGAGGAGAAGTCGAATGCCAGGGCGCCCTCGGCGCCCATTCCCATTCGGGACAAGATCCAACTGAAGGGCAACGAGCACGCCCAGCTGCAGAACTCCATTCCCTCGCAGTTCCCGATCAACCAGATGCCCAACTACCACACCTCGCAGTACTGGCAGTGGGAATACTACGGCTACAACCTCTCGCATTTGGACCCCGCCTCGCAGAAGGGACAGAAGCAGTTCCACAAGGATCTGGCCACCACCATGGCCTACACGCACAACTTCACGCAGAACCTCTACCAGTCCGCCAACCTGGCGATGCAGCACGCCGCCCACCACCAGATGCACCAGACCAAGGAGAAGCACAAGGTGGAGCGCAAGACCAGTGGCAAGAAGGAGGAGCAGCAGCAGCCCAAGGTGGTCTCCAGTGTGTCCAATGTGGTCAGCAGTGCCCGCGAGGACGGGCATGTCCAGCATTGCAACGAGTACGTGGCCAACAACCAGGCGGCCATTTACAATCAAAAGTGCGCCACCCAACAGAAGCAGGCTCAGCAGATGAAGTCCCTGGCCAATGTGCAGAATCCGGTGTCACGGCAGAACCCCAATCCCAATCCCAACCCGGCTGAGTCGACGGTCCTCATGCCCAATCCAGTGAATCCGCAGTCGGGAGCCGGGCCCGCCAAACAGAAGGTCGAGCATGGCGTCAATTCCACTTCGGTCATTTCGCGCGAGGGAAAGCTCAACAAGATTGGTGGTGGCCACCCCAACATCCACGCCGCCGCCCAGCATGCCAACCTTCAGGTGGGCGGCGGCGGCGGCCAATCGGACGTGAATCCCAATCTGGTCTATAACACGGAGTCCTCGGCGAACGCGGCCATGCAGCACTACGATTGCGGAATCAGTGCGCAGATTAACATGGAGTCGCCGGCCAACATTGGCACGGCCATCGCCCACGGTTCGCAGGAGATCGCCGCCACCTCCAATGTGCACATGCACCAGCCGCACCGGCAGTTCTCCGACTGCTCCATGCAGAACCAGCCGGTCACCACGCCCATGCACATGTCCATCCAGAACTCCCACATGCAGCAGCAGAACAATCTGAACATGAATCTGGCGCCGGAGGGTGCGCCAAACATAAATCTCCTCAGCAATTCGCAGCACCAGCATCAGAGCAGGAAACTAAATGCCCAGGTAATATTTTCTATATATTATTTAATTCTTTGTAAAGCATATAAAAGGTATTGCCGACCCTTGAATCCCCGGTAGACGGCGCCACCTGAAACGCGATTACTTTTTGGGTTTAAAATGGGTTAGCATAACTACAGCGTTCCTTCTTGTTTTTGTTCGAGTCTTACGTATTAATTCTCGTATGTTTTCAGTTCATAAGTTTATTCGGTGAATAACTATGGACTTAAACAAAAGTCTTTCAAATTAAACTATTATTTTAAAAGTAATTAGCATAAATGTGAATTCCCGTTAGATGGAGCCACATGAAACCCGCTTTTTTTGGGCTTATTTATTTTGTGATTGGTTAGCTCAGTAGTGCGGACCACTTAACTATACCTTCTTGTTTTTGTTCGAGTCTTACGTATTAATTCTCATAAGTTTTCATTTCATAAGTTTATTCGGTGAATAAGTACGTAAGAAAGTCTATTGATTTAGAAGCTATTAGCATAAATGTAAATTCCCGGTAGATGGCGCCACCACCGCTTAGTTTTGTTGAGCCTTATATGTATATTTTGTATTTGGTTAGCTTAATTATAGCGTTCCTTCTTGTTTTTGTTCGATTCCTACGTATTAATTGTCGTATATTTCCATTTTACAGTCGGACATTGCAGTTAGCTCACCGACTCCCTCCCACAGAGCCACCACGCCCAAACAGATTCGCAGCGGAAATACGAGCCAGCAGCGTGACGCTAAGAACGCGGCGCCGGCCACAACCACAACGAATACTCATCACCAGATCCCCCAGGGCGGAGCCACGGCGAACATTGCCAAGTCGCACCACGACTCGCTGCACAACCTGCAGTTCCTGCAGCACGGCCACCAGCAGAACATGCAGCCCACCGACTACGTGCCCATTCCGCAGATCAGCCAGAACTTCTCGGCCAATCCCTCGAACTACGACATTGTGGGCATGCCGGCGGTCATTCAGCAGCGCATGTCGCTGAACAGTTCCGTGCACTCGCTGGCCAATAGCCACCAGCGCCTGGAGCAGCCGTCGTCGGCGTGTGCCGTCAACAACTTCTACTTGCAGAACAATATGCCCGCTGGGGAGAATGCGCCGCGGGTGCCGGTCTCCAGTTCGCTGGGCGGTCCGCCGACGGCAGGCAACGGTAATGACCAGCGGCAGGCGGGTCAGGACACGATTTCGGCGGCCAATGGCTCCGGCGGAGCCAGCGCCTCGCTGGCGGGCAACCTGTGCAGCCTGTCCAAGCTGCAGCAGCTCACCAACTGCCTGGAGAGCCAGCCGTGCAACACGTCGCCGGGGGCGCAGGTGAATCTGGCCCCCTCGCCGCACCATCCCATTCCGCCGAACTCGATGACGCCGCCGCCGCACCTGCTGATGCAGAACAGGAACATCTCGACGCCGCCCAACATGCTGCAGACGCAGGTAACGCCGCTGCAGTACAAGTACTACCCGAGCAACATGAACATTGCGCCGATTGCGTCGGCGCAGAACACCAGCCGCCAGACCCGCAACACGCCATCCGCCCCGGTGCAGCACACCTCGACGCCCATGGGCAGCGGCAACAACCGGACCGCCAACGTTCACATCAGCCCCAACCTGATGGCTCCCTATGGGGCCATCAACAGCTACCGGATGTCGCCGCAACAGTCACCGCCCACTGGAAGCTACAGCTCGGGGAGCGAATACCCCAACTCGCAGATTCCGATGCAGATGATGAATATGCAATCTCAGTACCAGGATGCCTGCGTGCTGCAGCGGGGCACACCATCCAACCCGATGTACCCCACGTATTCCCCCTACTTACCTCTCAACGGTTCTATTCGCAGATAATAGATGCGCACATTTTATATGTTATTGTATTGAGTATGATTTGTATATATGAATGTGTGCTGTAAATAAATATACATTACGTCAAATTAACAATTCAATCTGATGGCCTTTTCCTGAAGAGCAATTAAAATAGTTGTTGTTTAATACTTTCTCTTTATTGCTTAGATCCTAACATTGTTTAATCAAAGCTTGTTTATTATTATTTCGAATGTGCTATTATCTAGACTAATGTCAATGTTTTTTTTAGTTTCCTTTTCCTGGGCATTGCTACCCTAAACCAAAAGAGACCAGTTTTCGAATGTTGTTCCGTATGAGTTTTACTATTCATGGGCTTCTGAATTAAATACAATTGGGTAGAACGATTGCTTACACAGTAGGTTACGAGCTATGAATATTTGTTTAGATTTTGTTTGTATTTTTTTCAGAATAAAAACTAATAACTTATCGTAATTATGCGTTTAAAAAGAATTTACTATGATAAGATAATAAATAAATTAGAGGGAAGTAATGGTAAGGAATAAAGGCCGAGCTCTGTTTTCGTCCAGTCAAGGTAAACACGCTAACGACAAAGTATACAATTACTGTTTGCATTATATAATTTGATTCGCAAGCCACAAGAACATTATCATGGGTAAAATTGAAATTTAATGAGTATAGGAAGCATTGTGTGTGGTTTATTGATCACTTGAATGATCTCATTAATTGTCTAGTATAATGATAATGATTTGTTTTGACAGTTTACTTCTTTTTGCCAACGCCTGAATAAATATTCAACATATATAATATATGGGCATTCTTTGAGTACATTATAAAAAAAATGTATAAACAAAAAAGCAATCACAATAATCTATACAATAAAGCATGGTTAAAAGTCGAACAGAAATCGAAATCGAAACATAATAAAATTATCAGTTAAAAGATATAGTCTGAGTATATTTGAGCTCGTTAAAGTGGCTTCGCCCTCAACTGGACACGGAGATATTGGACCATGGTCTATTTACACTTGCTATTGCGACGACCATTCGTTGATGGGGTAAGTACTGCCAATGTACGATGGCTGTCGAATAGACTCGCTTGACGCTGGTGAATTTACAACCGAACTCCAATGCTGGCGAGGGAAAACATTCGAGTTGACGTACGACGACGGAGCACCGATGTAGGCCGCTGGTGGATGCAGGTTGGAATGATACGGTGCGAAGTTCAGATTGCCGTACGAGGTGTAGTTATTGATGTGGTAGCTGGATCCGGGCGCCGGCGCGGCCTTGTGCTTATTGTCATAGTAATCGTAGTACTGTGGCGGATATGTGTGCTGGAAGGGTTTGGCCTGGAAGTACGAGCTGTCCGCCGACGGCGCCGGCTCGCTGTTGGGCGCTCCTGGATGCGGCGCTAGTGGCGCATTTGGCTGAATACTATTGGCATTGTTGTAAGCCTCGCCGGCCGCAGGCATGTGATTCGGATGTTTATACGCCTGTGGCGGTGGCTGCTGCGGCTGTTGCTGCTGCTGCTGCGGTGGTTGCTGTTGCTGCGGCTGTTGATGCGACTGCTGCTGTTGCTGCTGCGGCAGGGTTTGCGGCTGCTGTGGGTAGTTCAAGTCACAAGGCATCGGGTGCTGATTTGTTGTGGTGGCTAAAGTATTATTTGGTTGCGTTTGCGGCTTAAAATGTTGCATGTTCTCCGCGGACTTTCGCTCTTTCGTTGACATTTCCGTCCGGCTACTGGTTGCTGGAGTGCTTTCCTTACTCTTAACCACATGCGGTTCGTCATCAGCTGTCAGATCTTTCACATCTAAAAGCAGATTTGTTATTTTAAATCACCAATTAAGCATAAGTTAGGTGCCTACCTTCTTCTGGAGTTTGGGGTTTTGCTGTGTCGGTGTCGCAATCGGAAGTTATGTCTATCACATCATCCTTGTTTGTCTTTTCGGGTTCAGTTTTGGCCGTTGTCCTTATAGCTATGATCTTCCCGCTGTCCAACTGCATGTAAATTCCTTTCGTCGACTTCAGAACCATAACTCGTTGGCCAGCCTTTAGAATTATATTGGCTTTGTCGGCCGAATTCGTGGGAATAACAACGTCTAAAATGCATATTAGTTAGGCTAGTTAGGCTATTGCTTAATTTGAATAAAAGGATAAAACATTTACCAAGTGGCAGGGTCATTTCTTGGGCAGTCATTCCCTGTCTTTGCCACACGTCAGCTGGAATCCAACGAGTGGATCGACCAGAGGAAGCCAATGTATTGGTCTTTGTTTGCTATGGACAAAGGTAAAGTTAAAGTAAGATAAATTCCAGACATTGGTGAGAAAATTACAAGGAACTTACCTGATTCATTGGCTTGGTAATAACAGTTCCATCGTTGTTCACAATCTTGTAGTGCATTTTCGCTGGCGCATAAGTACATCTCTGATTAACGGCTGCCTTCTTTTCCAGTTCGTAGCTTCGATGAGCCTGTCTTTTTTCCGCCTGCGACAGTTTTCTGTCCTTTTGATCAACCAACAAACTTTCGTGCAAGAAGGGTTCCTTTGTCACACAGTGCCTGTGCAACGCGAGAATGGTGTTGATAATTGAGTCGGCATGAACAATGTTTTCCGGGACATCATCCTTTTCCTTTTTGATCGGTGAGTGTGAGGCGCCGTTTAGTGTTTTGGACTCCGTTTGATGGTCTGCCGTCTTGTTTTGATCTTCGTTTGATTTATTTTGCCCATCTAGCGAGTTATTTGTCTCGTCCTCTCTCTTAATCTGCTCAATTGCTGGCTTACTGCCCTCCTCCGACGGTGAGCTTGGCTTGCTCAAATCGTTTATTGGTTTATTTATCTCCTCGACGGTGTCTTCATCGGAGTCGTAGTCGTGACACAGATTGGTTATATCCTTCATCGAAAGATGTGCCTCGGGATTGCATTCGTCGACGATTCGATCGGACATGCCTTGCTTTTTGATTTGCCTATCGTATATCTTCTTCTCCAGACATCTGTCCATTACAATTCTATACACAAAACACGGCTTAATCTGACCATATCTGAATTTTTTGAAGATCAATTTAAGTTACTATAGCGGTGACTTAGTCAAGTTCATCAACTCTTACCTATAAATCCTATATACAGCTTGTGTATCGTGACAGGGATTCCAACTAGCGTCGAATATTATAACGCGATTCGCTCCAGTCAGGTTAATTCCCAATGAGCCAGCTCGTGTAGATATTAAAAAAAGCTTAACATTACTATTTGCATTAAATTCATTGACTAGTCTTTCCCTTTCTTGCGAGGAAGTAGAACCATCCAAACCTGTAATAAAAATGTTTGAGTTAGTATAACTATATAGTATCTATATGGGCATACTTACGAAAATAAGAGCTATTTTTAGTCCAGAACATATTGCTACCAGGAACATAACTAGATTTTAGATAGACTTCGAGTAGGTTTAAGGTTAATAGACTTTGGCTAAACAACAAAATACGATCGCCCAACTGAAGACTCTCCTTCAAGATGCAGAAGAAAATCTCCATTTTCGGCGAATTCGATATTAGGCCCGACACATAGTTCTTCATGAGGTCGACGGCCCACGAACATGAAAACTCATCGTTTCGCTTACTTTTTAGCAACTTTTTGAACGGCTCGACGGGAACGCTACTAACGTTTTTAATGCCCGAGGCATTCCATTCACTTGGCTTGCTGGAATTGCACTCATTATCTAGTTGATTGTTGGAACACGGCGTTTGTATTGTCGTTTCGACGGTCTTTATTTCGTTTGTGTCCAGATCCACGATCTCCGAAGACCCGGTTATGCTCTCAAAGTTATTTGACATGTTCGTGTCCGTTTGCTTGATGACCTCAACGCATCCCGCCGGCTTGGGAAGAATACTGGAGTCCATCCAATAATTGTTTTTACCCTCACTGCCGAAGGTGCCATAATTAAGTGGCTCCGGTTTTTCATCGTAGAAACTAGGGCTAAAAAACAAAATAATTATACATTTAAGAAGGTAAAAAAAATAAAATACACCATACCTCTTATTCAAATATTTAGCATTCAAATCCGATGATGTGGGTATATTAAATAAGTTTTGATTATCGGCTTTGGGTAGGGTTTCAATACTATTGACCGGTTCGCTGGCTCCATTGATTTTCCTCTCGAACAGAGGCGAAGCCACACTCAAGGAGGGATCTGGACTGGGCTCCACAATCGGGGTGGGTGCTCCCTTGGATACCTCCTCGTCGATTTCTAAGTCTAAATCAGTCTCACATTTTTTCAGAAAGTTATACAGAACATCCGGATGGTTCCAGATTTTGCAGCAGACGGCAAAGGCCTTCAGCGGGTTGGGAAACGCCTTTGTGCGCACCACGTCGGTCATGAAGGTGTCGTAGAGCTTGCGCTGGAAGGCAGTCATTTTGGCCAGGATGACGTACTCGTACTTGTGCGGCAGCGTTAGCTGCAACACCGTGTGCGACCGCCGCTGGACGAAGCCCAGCAGCAGGGAGTGCAGCACGTGCGCCCTGTAGCGCATCAGCTTGATGTCGTCGGGCGTGGAGTCCACGCACTGCCCGTTCTGGATGGGCCGCTCGAACATGTTGCAGAACTCGGTGCGGGTGCCCAGGTAGTTGGGCCGCACGAAATCCACCATGCACCAGTACTCGAGCAGGTTGTTCTGCAGCGGATAGCCGGTGAGGACGATGCGTCGCCGCGTCCGAATCTGCTTCAGGGCCAGGGAAATGCCGGCGTGCGAGTTCTTGATCCGGTGACCCTCGTCGCAGATCACCAGATCCGGCCCTGGCTTCACCAAGGCCTCGAACACGAGGTTCATCAAATCGCTGCTGGAGTCCATGCCGTCCGGCCGGATGACACTGCCCTTTCGCTTGCGCGTCTTCACCAGCTTGAGGGCCAGCAGGCGGAACAGCTCGTAGCCGATCAGGAGCACGCCGCCGTCGTTCACCCAGTTGAGGATCACCTTCGCCCGGGCCGTCAGCGTCTTCTGCTGGTCGTTCAGCACGTAGATGTCGAAATTGCGGGCCCGCACATTGCCATCGGCCGAGTAGCGCGGCACCCACATGTTGAACTCGCTCAGCCAGTTCTGCAGCGTGTTGATGGGCATCACACACAGCACGGTCTTCGCCGAGGTGTGTCTCAGGAATATATCACAGAAGGAAACCACCTGCAACGTCTTGCCCAGGCCCATGGAGTGGGCCAGAATGCAGCCGAAGCCGCTCGATTTGTTATACCTCCGTGTCGATTCGATTATGTTGTCGTACAGGAAGCGCACGCCGCCGATCTGGTGCGGCTTTATCACCTTGGCTATCTGGGGGGCCAGGTAGAGGGTCTCCTCGCCCTCGGGGTGAGCGATGTTGACCACCACCTGCCCGTTCTCGTCGGGCACATTGTACGCGTCCTTCACATGCATGCCGCTGTTGGTGGCGTCGTCCGACTCGTTCATGTCCTCGTCGTCGTCCTCCTCCTCCTCCTCGGACAGCAGTATGCAGTCGTCGTCGGAGCTGTCGTCGATGGTGACCACCTCGCTGGGCTGCTGCACGCTGGCCTCCTTGTGCAGCACATCCTCGATGCTGCCGCCGCTCAGGCTGCTGCTGTTCGACTCGTCGAACGTGTCCGAGGCTATCTCCTCCTCCGGATAGTCAACGGGCGGGTGATGCTCGGCGGGATTGGCCACCGCACAGCTCTCGATGCCCTCGCTCTCGTCGAGCTGCAGGATGCGGAAGAACTGTTTGTGCACCACCTGCTTCTGGATCTCCCGCATTGACTTCTGTTGACCAGCAACGCGAGCCAAACGCTCCGACTCCTCCCGCTGCGCAGCCAGCGTGGTGGTGTCCAAATTGTTCTCGTTCATCACGTCGCGGATGTTCTTGCGCAGGTGGCTGGCCTTCTTCTCCTCGGCGGCGGCGGCCACGGCCAGACTGAGCTTCTTGTTGGCGGCCTGGTCCTCGGCCGACGAGTTCTTTCGTTTGTGGCCATAAGGTACTGTGTTCTTGGCCACCTCGGCCAGGGGATTCATGACCCGGTCGGGCTCCCCGGGCTGACTTATGTCGGGGCAGTATTCGGGCATTTTAGCGGGTATTTCTACGGCTCCATCGATGGGTATTGGTATGGGTATGGGTATGGGTACGGGTAAGGGTATGGGTATAGGTGTGGGCACCGGTGGCTGTGGCTGTGGCTCTGTGGGAGGATGGTGGAGGTACCGCCTGGGGTCCTCCGGAAACATCATCGAGGTATGAAACTCACTGACGTTGGGCCAACCCTCCGGCTTTTGAAGTCTTTGGTTAACATCGTAATTGGGATTTGACTCTTCCATGTTGGTGGCTTCGGATGTATCCCTGTGGGAAAAAGAGATGGATTAGAATGGTTTTTGGAAATCGGAAGAGAATGTTATTAATCCTTAGAAGTTGCAGATGGAGTAGATTCTGTAGTTAAAACTCCTATGTTCACTGCAGGAAATTAACTATAATCATAATGATGTGAAGTTGAGCAATAGAAACCCGACTTATCCCATCGCTAGCAAAGGTCACAAAACCAATTAACAAATCTCTGGGGAAAGGGGCGTTGTAATAAACTGGAAATTGTTATAACTCAATAGCCATAATACCCATATATAGGGAGGAATGTACATATGATATGGGTTCCAAGGGATCGGAATCGGTATTTACTTGGCACGGATAAATTCTGGGCTGTTGACACTTATCAGAAGCACCCCTACATACTTACATACATACAGGTGTAATTTTCGTATGCTTTGGGGGCATATACAAAATCGTATGAACCTGCAGCTGCTTACCGATCCATTATATTGTATGCATATAGTAACTAAACTATCGTGGACTTACATCAGTAGAGTCAGGAGGAATGTTTGTGCGATATTCGCCTTTTACAAGCCACACATGTATGCTCATTACATACTCATATACGCAAGTACATACTGAATTCGTAACCGGGCCGGATTTATGGCCATAAAAATGGAAATTCTTGGGGTTTATCCCTCGCTCCCTTTTTGTTCTTAAGGGACAGGATGAATCAAAACAAATGGGGTCGACACAGAAATTATCTCAAAGATTAATACACTTATTTATGCACAATTAACTGGCAAGATTTTTTCTTTAATTATAGGTAGGATTTTAATTTACTTAATTTGATGCACAAACAATCTTACGTACATTTACATTCAGCCGGCGAATTAGTTTTTATGATGAAAAAATTAACAACACAGCTTCTTAATTATTGTTATTTTATACATATGGATTTTTTTTCATATGCACTATTGGAAGGTTCTTGGTGTTCGGTTTTGAGATTCTCGGTTGATCGCGTCTGTCACTTGTATTTCGAATACCAAGTTCTTTAGCTTGTTTTTATATTAACTTAATATGTTATTCTCGATTTATTTTCTCGCTGTTTTCAACATGTATATTTGTATATAATGAATACATTACTATACAAATATGAACTAGTGATGTATAAAAACATCGATGCATTGAGCGATATTACCCGATGGGCACTCATTGCACGACTTGTCTGGGATATTTATCGGAATGAGTGGAATTGGGACAAAACATTTTAAATTTAAATGTTTAGCCATGTTTGACTTTAAAATTTGTTTACTAGAAGTTTAAAGTACGTATCAAAAATATAGTCAAAATGTGTATTTAAATCATTGACAATGTGAATATACAAATTTACATATATATTTAAAAATCTAAGAAAATTCGAAAACCAAATGTTATTCTATTTTTATTAAGCACAAGAATGAACAAAAGAAAAATAATTAAAAGTCATTGGCGGAAACGAATTAACTAGTGTGCCACTTTCTATTTCCAGCATGTCTCCACTGAAAACGGTATATTATTTTCAACAAAGAAAGATACGGTCATACTGCAAGGACCTTTGGATTTTAACGTATAATAAGTTTTTATGGTTGTGTTTTCCTGATAATTAACTGATTTGTGATATTTGTGTTGCTTGAATAATGGTAACTCAAAGATTGAAATTCACGTATGTCCTGCTGAGACAGTTGTCCTCTCTTTCAGTGCCACATATCAAACTGGAGTACGCTGAAAATTGTGCTGGCCTTCCTGTCGCTCAACATTTTCTGGCTTTTGAAGGTGTATCCTCCGGCAGGAGATGAACCCCAAAAATGCCCACCTCCGGAGCTGACTCCTCGAAGTCCGGCGACCGTGGAATGTCCCTAGCATTCGGACATCGCCTATGCCCTGCTGCAGCCGCTGAACAGCTTGGACGGCTTCGTGGCTCCGAATAATTCGGCGATGCTGGCCTTCGAGAACATTGACTTGAGCTACGGTCGCTGGGACAATCAGCAGCTGTACAGGATCAAGGACTTTGCGTTGCTCGGCGAGCAGTACATGGACTCCGGGGACTCCAGTTTGGTTTGCCTCGCCACCCAGACTTCGGTGGAGCGCCTCAACTCGCTGCCCCAGGTGGCTGCCAATTGGCAGGGCAAGATGTCCGTGGCGGTTTTTGCGGCTGGCCACGAGGAGTTCGTTGTGCTGCAGTATTTCGTGACCTATATGCGTCTGTGCTTTGCCAACATCCGGGAGAATGCCACCTTTCATTTGCTCACCCCAAGGGACTACGACAAATTGCCGCGAGTGGCTGCTCTGCCGCTGAACATGAAGGGTAAATTCGACTGCCAGTATCCGGACAGAACGCTGAAGTCCCTGCTCAAGTTCCGTTCGCTGAAGACCCTGCAGTGGCGCCAGAGGAACACCTATCCCCAGAACCACATGCGGAATCTGGCGCGCAAGGGCTGCCAGACAAAGTACGTCTTTCTCACGGACATCGACATTGTGCCCAGCACGAACAGTGTGCCGCAGCTGAATCAGTTCTTCAGAACAGCCAATTGCACCAAGAGCTGTGCCTACGTGATCCCCACTTTCGAGATAGACGTTAGAGCCACGTTTCCCCGCTCCAAGAACGCCCTGCTGCGATTGATTAGGAAAGGCTTAGCACGACCATTCCACGAGAAAGTCTTTATCTACAACCAATATGCCACCAACTTCTCCAAGTATGTGTATACCCAATTAGCTTTTAAAATGCATCTCAGTTAATATTAAATAATTGCCTTTTAGGTGGCTATCCACAAACACAAATGAGACGGAGGTCACAGTGAGCCATATCGTAACGAACTTTGAATTCCTATATGAACCATTCTACATAGCCATAGACAATGCACCAGCACATGACGAAAGATTTCTGGGCTACGGCTTCACCAGAAACTCTCAAGTAAGTAGTACTTGTATCCACATATATATGCAATCGTTTACGATTTACTTTTTGCAGGTTTATGAGATGCATTTAGCTGGCTTTCAGTTCTATGTTCTGTCCCCCGTTTTTACCGGACATTGGGGATTGCAAAGGAAGCAGGCGAGACCAGCTTGGCGAGAGCAGCAGAATAATGCAAATCGCAGGAAGTTCGATGTTTTCAAAAGCGAAATATTTGTGCGATACAAAAACGATCCACGCTTGCTATTGAAATCCAAAAATAATCAAATTCTAGTTAAATAAAATGTCAATAGATGAATAGTATTTAAATGGTTTGTGTTTTAGAAAGTTTCGTAGTAGAAAGCTCGTAGGCCAAATCTGGCTATTAATCTGTAATTGGAATTGGAAAGCAGTACATGAGCTGAAAGAAGACAGTTCATATCCAGTTATTTAAATTTAACGTTAAAAAATTAAACTAAACTAATAAATTCAGTGTTTATTTGTGTCATTACGAGAAGATAAATATCCCTCTATTATTTCGACTCATACAGCTTCAGAAAAAAATCACAAAACAAAAAAAAAAACAAGTGTTTAAGGGTAACCATGTGTTTTTAGCAAATGTCATATTTCTTTGTCTTTTAGTGGGGTGAAATACAACTAAAACTTAGTAAAAAAAAAAAAAACTTTGCAAAAGAAAATCGCCGAGGGATTTGAAATAAAAATAATATAATATTAGTATATCCGTTAAACGTAGAGTAAAAGGGTATAAGATATATACTCTTGGTCAAGGTCCTTAGCCTGCCTGTCCGCCTGAGCCTGGGGATCTCGAAAACTATAAAGGCGAGAGATTTGGGATTTTAAATGTAAATTCTAGATAGTTTGTTTCGAAGTGCGGCCAGGCACATTTTAAGGCTCACAAAGAAAGCAAAGGTTTACAGTTTATTAGGGCTATCAAACAAGCATTTTCTAATTAGAAGTTACGAATATTATTGTAAATTTTCAGCAGATGGCGCCACCTAAAACCCGATTATTTTTAGGAGGCATATGTAATATTTTGAAACTGTGAACTGGTCTTCAGCGTAGGCGTTCCAAAAGAGAGAGAATAGAGAGGCAGGGGGAGGAGTGTTATCCGTGGGCTTTCACGCGAATGTGGAGGCAAAGCAGAGGCTGCGAGGATGGTCCGTGCGAAGCAAAACAATGGCCACCAAATGCCGGAAGGGCAAAAGCGCAGGCGCAGGACTTTCGCAAGCTGCGTGATATTCCACCCCCCCCCCCCCTCCACCCCCCCAAAAAAAAGCTCCTATCGCCAGCGCAGGACAATAAAAGCTTGGTCCTTCGGCCAGCGCTTCGCAGTCTGTGGCAAACAGAAGGCCCAGTGGATCATTGTGAGTGCTAGAAAAAAAAAAAAACCAAAACCGAATTCCAAAACGCAATGTGGCAAAGTGATTGCCATCTCAGCTACTCCAAAATCGGGCGAAACCAGGTGACTTCGAGACCTAATCCCAATCCGATCCGGCTGTAAAAACCCGCCGCAGGTGAGACCCAAATCCCTGGCTCGCTTTTCGGCGCTTCAAGGCTGCCAAAGTCTTTGTATTGCGCCTGTGTTTTCGATTTTTTTTATTTTTCGTTACGGCCAGTGGGACACAAAGGAAAATGCGGATAAAAGAGAGAAGGGGGTTAAAAAGAAGCAGACTGACCCACCCAAACCGTATCGTGGGCCCCAAGCTGTTTGCTCAATTAGGTATCAGTTTTCCAGCGACAGACGCATTATCCTGCGACGCCTGCAATATCAGTGTCCTTATGGCGATGATGATGCCATGTCCCCCACCAGAGGCATTCCATCATCGTCATTGCTGCGCTGCCACCAGCTCGATATTGATATCCTGGGCGGAAGGACACCGAGAAGCGAGCGAAACAACAGAAGCTCCCTTGTCAATCCACCTCATCCTTGGACTCAATTGTTTACCTGGTGGGCGCCCTTCGATGTCCACTAATTGCGCTTCGAGTGTCGGCAGGAGCAGCCAATTAATATCCAATTTGTGTAATTGTGCCGCACCCGCTTCACGTTCGAAATTCTAATGCCAGTGCCCCCAAAAATAAAATATACATATAACTCACAAAGCACTTCGCCGACCATTTGAGCGTAAAAAACGCAGCTAAAATATTCATTTCGCGCGCGGTGGCAAACGCTTCTCGATAATGGCAAAGAACTCACTTTCCGACTGATTTTATGACCACCAATTCGACAAAGCTGCAGAGCGAGAAACATGTCCTCGAAATCCTCGAATCAAGTTTCAAAAACTTACATTCGGCCAAAGATTAGGTCTTTAAAATTCAAATCTGAATTTTTGTTCTCAAAATATATTTTGATATTACTTACTTATTTTCTCAATCTTAAAGAACATTTTCCAGATTCAGACATTATAAAATTAAGATTTGGCTGTCCTTATAAGTATTGCCTTCAAAACAAGATAGTTTTAAAAAAATATAAAAAAAGGATTACATTGAAATAATTGTATAACTTTTTTAGGATTGTAGGATACAAAATAAATAATATGTTGATTTATGGGTTTATTGACATATACATTTCTTTGGCTATCCTTTTAAATATTGTCTAAAAAAAAAGTTAGTTTTAAATGAAAATATAAAATAGGAGTAAAATGATATAATTTTAAAACATGTTTTTGAAATGATAATAACAATAAGTATATTTATGGGTTTTATGACATCTATATTTCTATGGGTTTCCTTATAATTATTGTATTCAAAAAGAAGTTAGTTTTAAATATATGTACAGAAGGAGTTAATTTAACAAATTTGAGGATGAATAATAAGTTTGTAAATGGCTTAAATGACATCTAAATCTACATTTCTATGGGTGTCCTTATTTTTAAATATATATAAAAAAGGAGTTCATTTTGAGGATAAATAATGAAAAATAAGTTGACATATGGCTTTTATGACATTTACGTTTCCTTAAGATATACAAATTTTCTTTAAATTTTGGAAAACTGAAAGCTAAGTTTTAAGGAACCAATATTCTTAAGCTGTTAACCAGGCTTTTTTTTGTAAAGCTATCTATCTTATCTAACCGCCTTGAAACGTAGTTTCTTCCCTCAGTGTATTTTTTATGCTGATGGCCACAAAGTGGGTAGCGTTTTAATCAGGGAGAGCTGGCCATTTAAATACCGTTGCCATTATCCCAAGTCGCAGGAGCCACAGAAACAGTAACAGAAACATCCTCCGGATGGCGGTGGGCGGTGGGCAGTGGGCGGTGGGCGGTGGGCGGTGGGCGGTGGGCGGTGGACCAAGCCCGGGATGAGAAGTGTGACCTTGCTGGCGTCAATTGCAGTGCAAACAGGCTGCACTTGTTCGCTTTTGCGTTTGACAGGACCTCTGCCTTGGATTCTGGGCACTGGGCACTGGTCCTGGCAGCAGGATACCACAATAATAGGGCAACTGGGTCAACCCACTATTTATAAACGGCATTGGCCGAATATTGCCCAGGTATGGCTTCAATCCCTCGGCCAAATCAAGTCAAGTCAAGTCAAGTCAAGATTTTAATGCCCCTGTTTACGACAGCAGCAGGGAAAAACAATTTACTGCAGGATGGCACGACCACGTAACCAACTGTCCGGGCCGTAAAACTAGGATTGCCATGTGGATGTGCCCATCCCGTCCTGTCCGCTGTAAAATTAATGAGAATGTCAAATGCTCGCTGCCATTGCTCAAAGTCAAAAGTTTCGATTAAAGATTAAGTTGGCTTCCATGTTAAAGCCCCTCACTCCGCTGACATCCCGCGGCTCATCAACAATTCATAGTCCATTTCTCGGCAATGCATGCATTTGCATTTGCATCCGAGGGGGGGCCATCCTCACACCCACCCAAGAGCCAACTGTTGCTGAAATGACCGCCCATCCAAGGACGCCTTTGCCAGCTACTACAGTATTATTACAATGTAACGCACGACTATCCTAAAGAAATACCTTTTTTTTTTACAATTTCAATCATACACGAAATCGTGAGGCAATTTAATATTGTTATTATTTTAATACCATTGTTGGGGGTTTAAATCTAATAGGGAAACAATTAATTCTTAAATAAATAAATTTAAAAAACGGAACCAACTTGAAAGTATTTTAAAAATATGTCCTATCAAAAATCCTTAAGCTGTTGTATTTGCAAATATAACACTTTGTTTTTTAAGCTTCTTAGAATTCCAGGTTGCCTGCTTTGGGTATTTAATTTAATTACACAGGAACTCAGCCAAAAAACTCTACGACCCATTTGTCATAATTTCAGCTAAGAAATTAAGTGTAAGAATAACACTTTTAATTATGTAGCCTATATAGTTGGAGTTACCTTATTATTTTTTGCTCTTAATACACCACCGTATTACACAAAAAATTGGTCTATGATGTTAAAGTTTAAATCTCTGATTTTACACAATTTCTCCAATCTTAAAGTGTCTCTAAAAAATAAATATTTCATGGAAAACAATTTAGTACCTCTTTGAAACTACAGATAATATAACTTATATTTTGGACTTTTTTTTTTTTAAATAATTGCCTCTTTGGAGTACAGTAATTGATGTTTAATATTTATTTAATATTTTTGCACCAGAATTTTCCCAAGTCAAACAATTTGCCAAGCTCGAATGATTCGCACACAAGATTCTTGGTATGTGGGTACTTTTTGACTCAGAGTCTGGGGGGGATTCCTTGCAATTGTTCGGCCTTCGGGCTGATGAAGAGTACAAGATGGGGATTTGCGTGCATCCAATCAGCAGTTCCAGCAGAGGGAATCTGCCAGCCGAGTGAGTAAACACCGCCAATTGGCAGTTTATTGTCGGCAAATATGCCAAGATGAATGTTTGCTGAAATAATGTGGGCAACGTGGAACTGGAGCCAGAGCCACCTTTAACCTGTTCGGTGATGGGTTATCGATCAAAATGTTGATGTGGGTGGCGGCATGCAAATAGACTTAATTGGGTTGGATGCACCCACATGGAGCGCCTTCTTCAAGGACGTTTCCATCTGAGACATAATGAGCTTCCTCGGCGCAATAAGCATAATAATTGTTTGCCTGCGCCCAAAACACAGACTTTCTGCATCTCGGATCTTTTGGATGAGCATGCAAAAGTGGGTTTTGCGCAATCTGCATAGTAATGACAAAGGGGCGGGGTGAAAAGAGGCGTGGCTGGTGGGTGGTTACCCGAATATCCAACAACTTGAAACTATAAACAGCTCAGGTGTGCGGGCATAAAAGCGGTCAATTGCAATCTCTTTGTGGGCAAACAGATGCGGTCAAAATAATAGGCATGCTAATGAAAATTGTGTAGCCATATATCCATGCACCCAAAAACGATTTTTTTTAAATTAGTTGGATATATTTACTTCACATTTATATATATATTTATTTCCAAACCTTTAAATGAGTTACCTGTAAAGTATGTATTGAAAAACAATGTATTCGACAAATATACATTTTTAAAATATTTTTATCAAGTCAAAAAAGTCTTCGTTTTGTTAATAAGGATTAGTTATTAAATTAAAACTAAAGAAAGAATACCTAAAATGTCATCTGATTTAAAATCAATTATTCTGTTAAATAAATCGTGTTGATCCTTAAAAATGTTGGAATTTTTTTTTGATATTTATAAAGATTTATTGAACTTGGTGAAAAATAAATTTCTGGCTAAAATAGGTTTATATATAAAAAATATCCCTATTTATAATCTATATTCTCGACTTAGTACCGTCTTTTTTAACAATTTTTCAACTACAAAATCCTCCCTCCAATTTTGTCACTCATTTGCGAACTTTGTCATTTAATTACAGGTCGCCGATTACGGACAACCAGGTAATTTGCGTTGAAAGCCGAAAAGCTTAATTAAGCTAAACCCAAAACCATTGCATGCCATTAATCAAAAAGCCAGAAGAGCTGAAAAAACCAAAATATTCGTTGATCAAATTCAATTAAAATCGGTGTAGTTTATCTGATGGGATATCTGTGTTTATTACTCTTTGTTCGTAATCAAGTCACCACCTCTTCTGACAAACATAGAATTGTGAAGCTATTATCCTCTATTATCCACCCTGTCGTTATTTCTCTCACTCTACTATTCTACTCTGTTATTTTCGTTATTTCTGTACCCTACTGCCGTAACTTTCGATGTTGTCAAGTCTGCCGCCACATCCAATGTCGGTTCGAGTATAAAAGATATATCGCTGTAGAAAAGTAACCATAAGCCAGCTGCAAAGGAGGAGCAGTAGGAGTGGGCGTTGGCGTTGGAGTTGGAGGAGCAGCTGGACCCACATGGCGCCCTTCAAGCTCAAGTTCCGGATGGGCAGCTCGCGGAGCACCTCGCAGGAGCACGACCCGGATCCGCAGGTCAACGAGGCGCTTCTTGGCGCCCAGCAGCAGCAGCACCAGCAGCAGAGCCAGCATCCGCATCCGCATCCGCAGCCACTCCAGGAGGCGGTGGAGGCCAGCAGCAGCTCCAGCCTCGATCTGGCGGACTCCAGCAGTCTCGGCCAGCTGAGCAGCGAGCGCAAGTTGCTCCTGCCGCCCACCACCAACAGCATGCGACTGGGTAAGGACGACACTGTAGCATCTCTTATATACAGAGAAAAAAATTGGGCCTGCAGTATGGGGATATCAGCATAAAAACATATACATACATGAGCATATCAGAAATTGCCTACTGATTTTTTTAGATTTTAATATATATACACACAGAAATAAATTGGAATGTCACAAAAAAATAATGAACATGAATATATGGCAATAAAAAAAAATTGGTAAAACAAAATTCGAACTCTGGAGGACTTTGATAGATTTATTAAATTAGGTTCTATTAAAGGGTTATATACAGTTAGAAGACCGAATTTTTGAAAAAATTGTTTGAGAAAACTATTAAATTTAAATATCTGATACTTTGTACACTATTATATTTTAACTGTATTTTAAGACTTAGTTTTGGAAAAAATATTTATTTAGAAAAGAACTACAAAAGCTCCTCTCAGGAAAGGATCCTTCTAAATCTTTGAAAAGTCTAGGGACAACAGAGTTAGTTTCAAAATCCATTTTTAATTTTTAATAAATTATAATTGATTCTTATGATTGTAAAGCATCTAAAATAAAAATATATATCACAACACCTCTGTGACCAACTTTCTACATTGAAACTATTATTTTGTGACAGATCAAAAACAAAACTAAGCAAAAAAGCATTACATTTTTTTTGACAGATAAGGCTATAAACAAAAATAGGTATATTTATAGTTAAAGAGTTAACAGATTTCTTTGGCAGCCCTGTGTATCATGTTTTTTTTCTGTGTAGTACATTGCATGCCTGAGCACTCACATGACTGGGTAACAAAGTAGTTACAGATACTTAGTTTGTTCCATTAAATTCTATTCCACGCACGATTCCTTTATCCGCTATTGCACTCACCTCCTTTTTGAAATCTCCTAAATAAAGTTAGAGCTTAACATTGAATCTATGATTATTGTTGCACCCTTTGTTGCTAAACCTGGCGATTCTTGCAGGCTACCTTAACCAGAGCCGAACTCCGTGCATCAACGAGTCATTGACGGATCCGGATGCGGACACCGTGCCCACCACCCCACCGCCTTCCTACGAGCATGTGCTAGAAGAGGTGAGTTTCGGGAGCAGCTGCAGTTGCAACTTTAATCGTTATGGATTGGAGTAATTTGGGGTAGTAAGACTGAACAAATTGGGGTATCTTATGTTTTTTTAACTGCTGTAGCAGATATATCTTACTTCATAAGTACCTCTTCAGCAAGAAGCAATACAATTTTGCGCTCCCTCGTCTTACCCTATTTTTTTTAGGATACTTGCATAGGTCGCTTTTCCGTATAGCCATTTTTTGAAAATATAAAATTTTGTTAATTCGTCAAGAAAATCGCCATTAATTTTAAAACCACAATTTAAACGCAGATTCTTAGAAAACTAAACCACAAACCAATAGATTTATGCCTTTTCGAAATCGGATTTCGGAGAGAAAAGTTAAGCAATTAGAACTGCTGGTTTTAGGTTAATTTTCAACGAAGCTATTTTTGGGAAAAATAGAAAGGGGTTACATCATTAAAATATCGAAAAAACGACCCGAAATTACAAGCCGACATTTAAATGCAGATTCTTGGAAAATTAAGTCTCAAACCTAAAGAGCTAATCCTTTTTAAAATCAGATATCTTTAAGAAAAGTTATGGCCTTGAAATGGCTGGATTTAGGTCAGTTTTCTGCAAAGCCATTTTTTTACAATGTAAATTTTGTTAAATCGACAGGAAAAACGCCATTTTTTTAATAGCAAAATTTAAACGCAGATTCTTAGAAAACTAAACCACAAACCTATAGAGGTATGCCTATTCGGAATCGGATTTCGGAGAGAAAAGTTATGGAATTATAACTGCTATTTTTCGGAAAAAAAGAAATGCAGATTCTTGGAAAATTGAAGCACAAACCTTTCGAGCTATGATTATGAAGTTTTTTGTTTTTATTTTTCATTTTTTGCTCAAATGCTTTATTTATAAAAATCAACAAATATTATTGTGTGGTTTTAAAACGACTGACCAATTGGGCTCTCTATTTGGGCAGGTAGGGTTTAGACAAAGCAAAACCAAAGCAAATCGAGCACATCTCAAAAGTATTTTATATTTCAATGCCATTGCCTTCTGCCTTTTGTGATCTCCCCATCCAGAACACTCGGCTGTCCCAGCACCAGCGACAGTTGTCCCTGGACAGCGCCACTCCCAACCAGAACAGCCGGCGCAGCTCGGCGAACAGCTCGCGGCACAGTGCCGTCCAGCTGAGTGCCGCCTTGGAGCAGCTGGCCGGGAATGGCGGCGCCATCTGCAATGACCCGGACTGCAGGCAGAACCTGAACAACAACGGCACCGCCAGCCACGGCAACCACAACCAGAGTAACCAGAACAACCAGAGCAGCCAGAACAACCAGAGTATCAACAACAACGACGGGGAGCAGATCTTCGAGGGCGTCACCGAACTGGAGCTGCGGAGCGACGACGAGGAGCAGCTGAGCATCAACGAGTTCCTGCTGGAGACGGAGATGGCGGCCTCACCGTCCCGCCGTCCGGAGGAGCGGTATGCGGGGGCCGGGGAGGACGAGGAGCAGGGTGGCCAGTGCCAGGACGACCAGTGTGCCCAGTGCAGCGAGGAGCGGGCCTGCGGCGAGGGCGGTGGCCATGGGGCGACCTTCGACGGGGATGCGGCCAGCACCAGCAGCCAGGCGGCGGCCTCGTCCGCAGGTGGCCACAACTTCTACGATCCGCTCCTGAATCGCGGCAGCTATGGCAACTACAGCGAGGGTAAGGCTTTAAACCATTTAATGTTTAAGTATACAAGTCAGTGGCCAAATCTTTATTTATTATATGATTTATTATATTATTATTAATTATTATTAATTGTTTTACCTATATTAAAAATAGGAATAAATAAATAAATATAAATATTTCCTTGACCTTCGGTTGATCAGGTTGATTTCGAAGATGATTTCATATTAAGGCCGCGAATTCTTGAGCTTTATTAGCAATTCGGTTGTGTTGGTTTAATTATTATTTTATATGGTTTTGTCTTGCGCTGAATTCAGTTTGTCCATATATGTGTGCTAAATTGAATAGTTTCTATACTGTAGTCTAAGTCCTTTCTTTTAAAACACATAGTTTTAATTTGAAACTATCGTGGTATTTATTTAATACTCATCAATTTTTCATACTTAATACTTATAATTCATGCAACAATAGTTTAGTTTCTTTTACAATTTTTATTGAGTGTAATAATTCTAAATTACCTTTAATTTATTTGAACCCCCTCTTATACAGGTGGCAATGGAAGTTCTGGAAATGGTTCCAGCAACGGGCAGTTGTGCCAGGAGGCTTGCTGCACCGGCTCCGCCTCCGGATCGACTGCATCCCGCAGCGGACTCAGTGGTCGGCGGCAGCAGAAGCAGCAGCAGCAGCAGCAGAGTCAGTCGCCCAATTGCCACACCAGCCTGCTCACGCCGGAGATGATGAGCAACAAGACGAGCAAGGAGATCTACAAGGACCTGGCCAAACAGTGGGGCATCACCTGCAAAATGTCGGAGAGTTGTCGCTGCATGGACTGTCAGAGTCACTACTTCGACTGCGACTACGATGATGTGAGTTTCCTTAAAGGGGAAAGCTATATCCTCCACCTAAAACCCTTGCTAATCCCCTCCAGAACGAGCACCAGAAGACGGATGGCGGACTGGGCGCTGGCACGCCCATGTTTATCAGCGAGGTGATGCACGGCTCGGGATGCAACATATTGTAGGGGGTCCATTCAATCCGATGGACACATCCCCCGGGGATTTGCTGAACAACTACAATTATTTATCCGTATTGTACGTGTTGGGAAATGACGTCATTTCACGCAATTAGCACTGAATGTTTGCACATTATTTTAAGGTAATGCTGCACTGATATACGTTATTATAGGGGAAATCGGGTGGAACATTTGTGGATTGCCAATTGGCCAGCCGCTTTAGAGGCTTTAAATTTGGGGGACAAAGAGAAACTACCATCGAATCAGGCGGTAAAAATATACATATATTTTTGGTGTTAGCCGTAGGACTTAGGAGCATTGGTATGAACAATTAGAACGGGAGGGGAATTATGAGGTTACGAAATTAATTGATAGGTAATTCTACCCACCTTGCAAACGAACATCTAAATATCCTTGCAGTGTGTTCTTTTCTAGCAGTGCATATTTGGAGGTTTATATATCCCAACCTTTTGAGCTTGTCATTTCGACTCCTTCATAAGTATTTCCCTTTGCTGCTTTGTCCCCCCTCCGCAATGTTTATATGTATTTTTCTAAGTGTACAGAAGAGGTCAGGAGCTAGATGAGTGGCATTCCAGTGCCCTACTCTCCAGAACAAAACTCAAAAGCGTTTTCAAAACAATTTGGCAGAGTTCTAGGCGAAAGTACTTGAAAATAGATGACACTGCTAGTCAATGATAATTATATCCACATAAAAAAAAAACAATAGAGTAAGGAAGTCGGCACTATTGTGTCCGTTTTTAGACCCAAATCGGAAAACAAAATGCCTAGGCACTCTGCAAATGCGAAAGTTAACTTCATCGAAATGACGATACGAACCTTAATTATTTACTCGAACAAACGAATATGCAAAACTTAGTCTGAGGGTTAATATGGTCCTGATTTAGAATCGTTGCTTTATGTGTATGCTAAAAATAAATTTGCGAAGATGAAGCTGGTTTCACTCGACAAATCCACTTGATTCTATCTTTGAAAATGTCAGTTAGGCAGGAAAACACACAGAAACGAACAATTGAACGATGAGCAAGCAAAAACCGACTAAGTCTGTTAGCTGTTAGAGGGAATTAGAAAAATTACATGTAGAATGCGAAATCGAACCACAAAATAGGAGGAAATTAAATACATTTTCCAATAGCTGTGTAAGAGGAGAGCCCAAAACTCGTATCAGCATAGAAATAAATTCGAAATGGATCGTAGGAAGTGTAAGGATTGTATTTTGGGCTCTGAAAGGTATTCAATGTTGGTCTCCTGTGCTTCGGAATCCCTAGGCAAGAGCATACGAAAATATATAAATGTACGAATATATTAAACACCCCACACAAGGCCTTTCAATCACTGTGGTCGCCACTATCCTGCGGAATAAGTGGGCTAAGATCAGTTATAAATGGGGTTTCACATTTAGCTCACTGGGGGATAAATGATGCCATTGTTCTTGCACAGATAGGCATACCTATCGCTGGCATAGGAGCTCCAGTCGTCGCAGGCGGAGCACGGTTCCCCAGCCTTGTAGACGTAAGAGCCCTCCACGTTGTTGAAGTCGAAGTGGCAGGTCAGGAAGTGGCAGAATCTGGAGGGACAGCGGGGGATCAAGGATCAGAGCTCCACACTATAACATTACCCACTTGCTGGACGACACCTGGGGGCAGTTGGAAGCCACGACAATGCCACAGCCCACGCGTGAAACTCGATCGCTGATGATGGTGGTGAAGTGACCCACGTGGTAGTCCCTGTGGGAGTTGACCTCAGCATGACATCGATGGAACAAATTAGAGCCACCACTCACCGGACGGAGTCAAAGCCTTTGAGGAGTGCCTCCGGATCAGTGACGTTCCTGTGTTCCTCGAACATCGCATTGAACGCCCGCGCACATAGCTCCTCTATATTGAGCTTCTCCTTCGGGGTCACCACTGCGAGGCACTCGCCCACGTGGGGAAACCTCCGGGTGGACCGGCACTCCGATTGCTTGAAGGACATCGTGGCGGCATGGGTGCGGGCCATGTAGGCCAGTTCCTTGTCCCAGATGAGCCTGCGCATCCTTTTGGCCTGCGGGAACGGCATATTGGCACTCGTCCTCAGATCCCCGCCTGCCAGCAAGTTCCGGAAATTATTAAGGGTTCTTAATATCATCTGCTGGAGTTTTCGATTGTCCGGAATGGCGGTGTGAAACTTGGTCTGCTCGCCGTACACGGGAAACTTGTCCAGTCGGCACATGAAGTGCTCCTTGTTCTCGAGGATGCAACTATGGGTCTTGTTGTTGCAGTAGTTGTAGCCGGAAGCCAGTGGCAATAGCAATAACGCTGGTACAACTACACTCCAGATCATCTTTACTTGGAATTTAAAGTGTGTGGGATGAAAAAGGAATTGTGACTGGAAAACTAGACATTTGGATCAGTTCTGACTTAAAAGCATGTGCACTTCTGATACATTTACAATCGTTGTGATTTTGTAGTACACTATGTAGAGGATAAAATCCTTATAAAGTGTCGCCTTGATCCTGTGAAGTATTTAGGTAAGGGAGATGCGGTCAAGGAGGGCTAATAAATCATACTAACCTGGTCGTAAATGCCGCCTTTGTTTCTGCACAGATTGGCATACTTATTGCTGCCCGTAGTGTGCCAGTCATCACAGCCAGTGGCTGGTTCTCCAGCCCTATAGATATACGATCCATTCAAGTTAGTGAAGTCGAAGTGGCAGGTCAGAAAGTGGCAGAAGCTAAAGGAGAAGTAGGTTTAAAGGATCAGTTCCTAGAGCATCATGAAACGTTAGTAGGTTTAGACTAGAGATGTACATTGAAAGAAGTTGAAACTGATTCAAGTCATACGAACTATAGAATCTCCGAATCACTCTACACCAAACTCACTTGCGGACTGACCCCTTGTGGCAGTTGGAACCCACGGCAAGGCCACATCCCACGCGCGAGACTCGATCGCTGATGATGGTAGTGAAATGGCCCCAGTGGTAGTCCCTGCAGGATCATCCTGGGGTTACTTAAAGCTCGAAGCTTAAACATTAGCCAGCTCACCTGAGGGGGTCGAAGCCTTCGAGTAGGCCCTCCGGGTCCTCGACCTGCAAGTACTCTTCAAACATCATTTGAAACATCCTTTCGAACATATCGTTGATCTTGGGCTTCTGGCTTGGGGTCATCATGGCCAGGCACTCGCCCACGTGGGCGAATCGCTGGGTGGAGCGGCACTCGGAGTGCTGGAAGGACACGGTGGACGCATGGGTGCGGGCCATGTAGGCCAGTTCCTTGTCCCAGATCACCTTGCGCATCCGCTTGGCTTTCGCGAAAGTCTTGTTGTTGTGCGTGGCTAGCTCCCCGCCTGCGAACGAGTTGCGGAGTCGGTTCAGTATTCTCAGTACTTTATCTTGCAGGTGCGGAAGGTCCGGAACGACGGCGTAAAACCTGGTGGTTTCACCCAGGGGACGAAACTTGTCAAGTCGGCACATGAAGTGCTCCTTGCCCTCCAGGACGCACCTATGGGTCTTGTTGTTGCAGTAGTTGTAGCCGGAAGCCAGTGGCAATAGCAATAACGTTGGTACTACTACACTCCAGATCATCTTTACTCGGAATTTAAAGTGTGTTGGATGGAAAAGGTAATGTGACTGGAATACTAGACATTCGGGTTAGTAATGACTTAAAAGCATATGGTCTTCTGATACTCATACAAGCGTTGTAATTTTAAATATTTTAAATAGAGGTTAAACCCTTAAGGTGAGTTGTCGCCTTGATCCTTTGAAGTAGATGGGTAAGGGAGATGGGGTCAAGGGGGCTAATAAATCATACTAACCGGGGGATAAATGTCGCCATTATTTCTGCACAGATTCACATACTTATTGCTGCCCGTAGTGTACCAGTCATCACAGCCACTGGCTGGTTCTCCAGCCTTATAGACATACGATCCATTCAAGTTCACAAAGTCGAAGTGGCAGGTCAGAAAGAGGCAGAAACTAAAGGAGTAGCAGGTTTAAAGGATCAATTACCCGATCATCATGAATCGTTAGTATGTTTAGACTAGAGATGTACAGTGAAACATTGAAACTGATTCAAATCAAGCGAATCATAGAATCATTCGAATCATAGAATCATCCGAATCATTCGAATCATAGAGTCACCGAATCACTCTACACCAAGCTCACTGGCAGTCTAACACTTGATTGCAGTTGGAATTGCGAACACGATTCGGTTAGCGAATCATATGATTCGAATCATTCGAATCACTGAACAGCTCTACACCAAACTCACTTGGAGGGTAAAAATGGGTTGCAGTTGGAACCCGAGGCAAGGCCACATCCCACGCGTGAGACTCGATCGCTGATGATAATTGTTAAATCGGCCAGATTGAAGTCCCTGTAGGATCAGCATCGGATTACTTCAAGCTCGGAGTTCGCAAATTTACCAGCTCACCTGATGGGGTCAAAGCCTACGAGCAGGCCCTCCGGATCCTCGACCTTCAAATACTTTTGAAACAACGATCGAAATGTCGTTTCTAATATGTAATTGATCTTAGCCCTGGCATTTGGGACTGCCACGAACAGGACCTCGCCCACGTGGGCGAATCGCTGGGTGGAGCGGCACTCGGAGTGCTGGAGGGACACGGTGGACGCATGGGTGCGGGCCATGTAGGCCAGCTCCTTGTCCCAGATCAACTTGCGCATCCGCTTGGCACTCGCGAATGTCTTGTTGTTGTGCGTGGCTAGCTCCCCGCCTGCGAACGAGTTGCGGAATTGGTTCAGTATTCTCAGTATTTGATCTTGTAGATACGGAACGTCCGGAACGATGGCGTGGTAAATGGTGCTACCAAGCAGAGGACGAAACTTGTCCAGTCGGCACATGAAGTGCTCCTTGCCCTCCAGGACGCACCTATGGGTCTTGTTGTTGCAGTAGTTGTAGCCGGAAGCCAATGGCAATAGCAATATCACTGGTATCACTAGACTCCGGATCATCTTTACTAGGAATTTATTAAGTGTTGGATGTGGAAGTGTCACTTTATGAATAACTAGATTAAACTGATGTTAAAATAAGTGAACTTTAACAATACAAAATTGATATGAGCTAATTGTTAAACCCTAATCCTGAAAAGAAAAAACAGTTGGATTGATGCTGTTCAGAGGATGGTCTCCACTTACATAGGGAAATATACCGCCGTTGTTTGTGCACAGAAAGGCATATCTAGAGCTGGACGTGGCTTTCCAGTCATGGCAGGAGCTGGCTGGCTTGCCGGCCCTGTAGACATACTGGTACTCCATGTTGGTGCCGTCGAAGTGGCAGGTCAGGAAGTGACAGAAGCTGCAGGAACGCAGGATTCAGGGACGCAGTTGCAGTCAAGAGATCAGCAAATCAGCAAATCAGCAAACCCACCCGACTTTATTGTTTACTTGGCAGTTGGAGCCCACGGCAATGCCACAGCCCACCCGGGAAACCCGATCGCTGATGATGGTGGTGAAGTGTCCCACATGGTAGTCCCTGTGGAATCACCTCCGGATTATCTCAAGATCGGGTTACGAATTGATTCTAGCTCACTTGGCGGGATCGTAGGCATGGAGGAGGGCCTCCGGATCCTCAACCTCCTTGTACTCATCGAACATCTTTGTGAAGAAACTGGTCAGCATGTCGAAGAGACCCAGCTTCTGGTCGGAAGGTGGCAACAGGGCCAGGCACTCACCGACCAGCGGGAATCGCAGGGTGGACCGGCACTCGGAGTGCTTGAAGGACACGGTGGCGGCATGACTGCGGGCCATGTAGGCCAGCTCCGCGTCCCAGATGAGCCTGCGCATCCGCCTGGCGGTGGGAAATGTCTTATTGCGCTTCGTGATGAGTTCCCCGCTGGCGAACACGTTCCGGAAGGTGTTCAGAATGCCCAGCGCATTCAGATGCATATTTGTGGTGTCCGGAACCAGGGCGTGGAACGTGGTGCCGTTGCCGAATGGAGGAAGATCCTTCTCTAGTTGGCACATGAAGTGCTTCCGTTTGGACAGGTTGCACACATGGGTCCTGTTGTTGCAGTAGTTGTAGCCGGAAATCAACGGCAGCAGTAACACCACTGGAAATACCAAGATCAAAGTCATTTTTAGCATAATATCGCTTCCAATTTGAATAGTGTTTGGGTTTGGATTAGATGTGAAGCAAAAATCAGGGTTTGAAATGAATGATTATTTATTTTTAATCAAAAAAACAATCAAAAAAGTGAAACGCCAGGATGTTCCTATTTGGACAATCCATTACAAGATTGTTTTTTTTTAAATACAACAACCACAAGGATTAAAAAAAAAAATTGTATTTTTTTTTTCAAAAAGAATAAAAAACAATTTTTTTAAATTACATAAGTATCATAAATTAATCGTTATCTTTTGTATTTAAAATAAAACTTTTAATAAACTCGGTCCTTGCTAAAATTAAATGAAAATTGTTTAGCAAAATCAAATATTTAGACAAAAAAAAAATAATTTTTTTTTTCCAAAAACAAAATAAACAATTTTTTTTTAAACAACTTAAAATAAACACGTTCCTTGAAATGAAAGTCCCCCATTTAAACAAGGCTTAGATTTGTCAAAATTGTTTTTATTGTTTTTTTTTTTTCGTTAAGGGTTTTTTTTTTAGGAAGAGCTGCCACTAAATTCATTCGGTAATAGTATGCAAAGTTATGTAGTAAAAAGTTTGAGCGAAGGTTGCGCCTAAATGGCTTTAATGAAGTTTAATTTCGATTATTTTTCGGTTAAGATCTTTTCCTTTTTCGATTTGCTTTGCAGAATTGCATATATGCAGATAAGCATTTGGGAATCAAAACGCTAACATAGGTACGAAAATAATTATGTGTAATAAACTATTTAACATAGAGCAATAGGTACGTGGTTTCGCTTCTTTATAAAAATATCTCGAGTGCTTTTCGATGCTACCGGGATGCTATTCAACAGGTAATCAATAGTAACATTTCAACAAACAAATTAGCTTTGGGACACAGTGCTCAAGTAGCTTGGGTGGGTGGGTGGTTGGTATGACAAGTTCGCTTTACAAATTGTGGTTTACTCTTCTGCTGTCCATGCACAGTGGTCACCCACTGAGTGAGTCCTGCGACTCCTTTCTGGTAAAATTTGAATCAAAAATTTTAAGTTTACAACCCGTACCAGTTCTGTTCGATTTATTTATGTTTTTTTTGTTTATTTTGTTTTGCGTTTTGCTTTATGCTTAGCTCGGTTCATCTTTTTTCGAATTGAAATCGCTTATGTTACGGCTATAGGTGTATTATTTATGCAAGTTTCGGTATATACGCTTGGATTCGCCAAGAGCTTCTATGTACTCTGCTGATTTACTGTCGGAAATACGTATTGTGAATGCAACTATTAGTATAAGGTATATAATTATCAGTTGATTTCCTAGAAAATTTCCAAGTTCAAATTTCACTCTCTCTCTCTCTCTCTTCTCTCGCTTTTCGCGCGACGCATGCACACGTACAAATATATAAATGTCTATATGTGTTGTATATATATATATATATATATATGTATATATATGTAGATGACTTATACAGGGAGGCACGTAATTTGAAACAGAAGCGCCCTTAACAATGGGGAAACAATCTAAAACTAATTAAAGCGTGTGTTTACATGTAGGGGTAACTAAATAGAATACTTCGTATGTACAGGCTGCAGACATAACCGTCATCTGCAGCAGGATCCGCTTTGATCTATGTATGAATTCGGATAACAAAAGGTTGCCTGCCATCGTACGACGACCACGAGACTAGAGACTAGATCTTGGAGACACGCGCACAGGCTTACACATTGGTTGTATAAAAAATATATATCAAGCTATACACTGTTTTGTATCACTAACGGGGCGAGGATCGGATCGAGACCGAGATCCTCCTACACGCAGGTCGAGGATGCATGAGACACGCTGGCCGCCGCCGCCGCCGCCGCTGCAGCTGCCGCCGCCGCCGCCGATGAGGATGCCGCCGTGGCGGCCTCCAGATTGAAGTCCTTGCTGCGGCAGCACATCTCGCAGATGCGCTTGGTGTCCGGATTGAGGAACGTGCAGAAGCTGCAGCTCCACTCGTTCGGGCTGGTCACAATCAGCTGCGGCGACACGGCCGGCGGTTGCTTGGGCACAGCTCCCGACCGCTGCCGCGATCCAGTTCCCCGATGGCCGTCCACCACGGCCGTTTTCAGTGCGGACTTGACCTTCCTTACGCCGGCACTGCTGCTGTTGGGCAGCGGACTAGGCGTCGGAGCCAGCACAGTCTTGGCCTCGCGTCGCGTCGTCGTTCCCGTCTTCTTCTCCAGCGTGCGTGCCTTCTCGCCATTCGTTGGTTTCACCGCCTCGCGTCGCTTCTCCGGCGGAGCAGCAACTGCGGCCCCATTCGTTATGGTCAGCGAGTCCAGGTCGAGGCTCTGCACGAGCAAATCCTCGCGATCGCCCAAGTCCTTGGTGTAGCCGGTGCGCTCGAGGTTCTTGAACACATAGTTCCAGGACTCAAAGCTGCCCACGCCCTCCTGCACCTTGGGCATCATCAGGGGCGGCGAGGCGCTGTCCAGGGTCACAAAGCCATCCAGGCTGGCCGAGTCGTAGCTGTTGATGTCGGAAATGGTGGTGGGTACATCACGTTCGTTGCCGGACCTCTTCGCCGGAGCCGTTCGACTAGCCCGCTCCTTCAATTCCTTGTGCATCATGCGATTATTGTCCATGGTGATCTGTTTGAAGCAGGGGTTTATTAAGGAATGCAACTAATAATAAGCTATTTGAAACCCACCTGTTTGTCCGCTGATCGCGGATGCTTGTCAGTCGGATTGATGCCACCCGCCTCGGCCAGCGCCCGCATGCGGCTGCTCTTGGGCACCGGACGGGCATAGATGTACATGTCCTGGGCCGTTGGCGGCGGCGCCTGCGGCAACGTGGTGGGCAGATCGTAGCCTCCGTAGGTGGCATACATGGCAGCCGGATTCCCGCGCAGACTGGGCGTCACCTGAGCCCGCAGTTCGGCGTACTGCGGCTCGTAGTCGTGCGTGCCGAAGTCGTGCTGGGTGAGTTGCGCCCGTTCGTCAAAGTCGATGAGATGGTGGTCCGGCGGATACGTGCTCTGGCGATGCTGCATGGCGGCCAGGGCGGCGGCAGCTGCCGAACTGCTCGGCTGCCGCTGCCGGTGGTAGCCGCAACTGTGCGCTGGGCCCGTCTTCCCCAGCGTGGCGTACATGTGGGGGTGCTCCCCACCGCCGTAGACGTCGGCGGGCGGCGAGGCATACGGGGCATTCAGCTGGCTGGAGATGTTGTACGGCAGCGGGTAGCGATTTCCCGGCGCATTGTAGGCCCCCGCAACAGCCGCGTAGGAGGCACTGCTGCCCAGGCTCAGGCCATCCAGACAGTCGTACGGCGCCTCGTAGACGTGGGTCAGCTGACACTGCTGCTGCTGCTGATGCTGGAGCTGCTGGTCGAAGGAGTGGCGGTGCGGCAGATGGGCATGCGGCTCCTGGTAGTGCTCCAAGCTGCGCGAGTGCGTCATCAGCGGACCGGGCAGATGCGGCAGCGGCTGCTGCAACGGTGGCGCCGGATACGGCGGCATATACTTGGCCACCTCGTTCAGGCCATTCGGATGCAGGGCACAACTGCCGGAGCTGCCGGGATGGTGGGCCAGGTTGTTGCCATGCAGGACACAGCCGGATGGCGCCACATTGCTGTACGTGTTCTCCTGCACCGGCGGCTGCTCCTTGCGCATCCGTTTCTCACTCAGGTGGCTGACCATCTCCTTGATGGTGCGCGTGGTGCCGGCGACGAGGCGCTCGCGATACTGCAGTATATCCTTCCAACTGCAGCTGTAGCCCGCTGCCGTCACTCCAGCATAGATGTGCTTCATGATCTGGCACTCCACATAGGCGGCCATGGCGTCGCGCGAAACATTCGTCACCTGATCCGGACAGATGGGCCCCTCCAGGACAAAGGTGTCCTCGGAGAGCCTGCGATAGCCCATGGCCAGGAAGAGCTGCTCGGCGTCCAGCAGGCGGGATTGGATGTCGTGCTGGAAGCAACCCGAATAGGTCTGCAGAAAGATAGTTCAATGAGTTAGTCAGGCACGTAGATCATTTAGATTCGGCGGTAGCCACCTTGAGTGTGCGATATTCCTTGCGCCAGGGTTTTGTGAACAGGTTGTTGGCATACTGGCTGATCTTCTCGAAGGCCACGATGGCGTTCTGAGCCGAAAAGTCGGACAGTTCGCGCACGGATCGCCGCAGGACATGCCCTGTCTCCGGCAGGAAGAACTTGCGATCGTGCTGCACCACGCAGAGGAAGTCCTTCAGGCAGCCTGCGAATCGGGATTGATTAGCTCTGCTCAGAGACCAGATTGGAGGGCACACTTACCCTCTAGCTTCTTGCGCTCCTCGAGCTTCTGTATGCTCTCCTCCGTTTCGAGGAAATTCCAGTGGCGCTTGAGTATCTCCTCCCACAGTTCGGGGAGGAGGTCGCGCGGCACGAAATCTGACATGTCGGGCTAAGGACTCTCATTCAAGGCGCCTCCGGTTTCTGCAAAACAAAACAGCAAGGTTACACCACTATGGCAAACATCTCGAGAGCCTTGAGCCTTGAGCCTCGAGCCCTTGCCATAGCTATTGATTTTCTACCAAGAGCATGAGCATGAAGATGCACTTGTCTGGCATGAATCACCAGAGCCACATCTCTTTTTGGCCCCGCCAGCATGACGCACGCAGCAATCGAAACTTGCACCAAATAAATAAATAAACTAGATAAACAACTGTGCTTCGCTAGCAACTATTCGAGTGGAGTAACAATAGTAGCTGGCCAGATATGAGCATACAATGGGCCCGTCATCGATAGTGGCACTCCCGAAGTGCTTATCAATTTCCTTCCAGCCAGAAAAGAGTCTAACCAGTAACAAAAACAGTTGACAACAATAAGCCCACCGGAACGTTCACCTGTGATTAAGTTTACTCTACTAAGAACAATAATATGCAACAAATTATTCCATAGCGGAGCGAAGCTGACTCATTGACAGGGTGCCTCTTCTGTGGAATATTTTTGTTTTCCGGGATTCCCCTTTAATTTATATAAACAATCAACGAAACTCTTTATATTAACTGCTCTTTTTTCAGTATGTATTTTCAAAAGAGAAGCTTAATTTAAATTTCCTTTTGAAAAATTATAATTTTGATTCTAATACAGTACTGTTGACCAATGAATACAGTAGTATCAAAACAAAACCTTTTAAAATCATTTTCTAATAGATTTTGGTTTGTTTTGTTTGTTTGTTTGCGTCAAATATTTCAGATAAAATAAAAAAATATATGTAGGGCAATTTAAAAATTTACTTCTAAGATGGTTTTGACAATATACAATCTACATAGGTGTACAATATTTCTTATCGCCTTAAAGCTTATCTAATCTTTAAGATATTTATTTGTACAATACATATATATGTATATTTAAACATCACTTTCTGAAACGGCACCAAACAATTGACATTCAGTGGGCAAAAAAGTTAAAGAACATTTTATAAAAAATTTCAGTGGAAAGTGTACCTCAGCTTCTTTTGCTCACAGTAAAATAACATTTGGGATGAATTCTTGGAACAGACAAATTCACAAGAATTCGCAAGAATTAAAGGAAAAATTCCACTTTTAAGCAAAACAATGCAACAAGCTTTTTTATATACATACATATGTACATACAAAAATAGTTTACGAACATTTTATATAAAATTTCAGTGCACTTTAACTTATTTTTCCAATTGTATGTACGTTTTCTGGATAAATTCGATTTATAGCAGTAAAAAGGGACGCTGCTCAAAAATGTTTTTATGGTCATAGAGAAATTCGAAATATGGCAGTTCGACCTAAGATTAAATTTTATGAAATGTATTAGCTATTAGCTTCTAAGTTTCAGTTTGAAAAATTTCACTCTACGGAATATATTTTTAAGATTGTATTTCATTGTTTAGTTATACATATGTACATATGTATGTAAGTACTTCAAAAGCCAAGGATTGATTAAGTCAAAATAGGTCCTGATCTACCATTTGTTGTAAATATAAAAAATAAATATATCTAAACTCTAATTAGGAAAGATAGCTATACTAGCAACTGCCAGCTTAAAATAATATGTGTTAATTGTAGATATTTAAACTCGCACCAAATACTACATATTTAGCCTTAATTAGTAGCTTATCTGGGATGTGAAAACGGTTAACTTTTGACTGCCCTTAGAACAAAGTATTACCTACTCTCTGGCCCCAAGGAAAGCCCACAAATGCAGAATTGCAACGCCAGAAGCCTCACAATGACATCGATTGGGCTTTATCTCTCCGCATTTAAAACTTCAGCAAAGAGAGCCAAGCCACTTGATATCGGCTATCGTGTGAGCCAAAGATCGTGCGTTGGCCTTTAGCTTGCGATATATGTATAACAGTCAGTGGGGAGAAATGGAGAACTTGGGGAAAAGAGAGCTACGTTGAATAACCTTGGGCAGTGACTCACTTGGCGGTTGGCGCTCCAATCAGAATGCGAATGAGACGAAAAGCGAGCGTGAAAAAAACAAGTGTAATTGCAACTGAGTAAATAGCGAAAAGGAAGCAAAGAGAACCGAATAAATCAGGGTGTGAATGGGCGAGAAAGGGGAACAGAACGCGAAATCAGCAAAAGTGTTGTGTGATAAGAGTTAGTTCTTAATAAAATATACAAAAGAAAACAAATTACTCTTATATTAATCTAAATCGCACACAAAAGTTGACTTTCCGGTTACGTTATCGTCTGTATAAGCTAAGATTTGTATTAAGGGCCGAAACTGTTACTGCTTTATAATTTAATTTCACTTATGTAAGTGCAATGTTCTTGATTTAATTTAAACGATTGATTAAATGACAAGAGTCTGAAAAGTAGCTAAGGCTAAAATTCGTAAAGTTGAAAGAACAAGGATATCTTTAGAATACCTTTAAGGTCAGAACAATCAAAGGCTTAAGCCATTTTTTGCTAGAAACTAAAACACCAAGCTTAATTTTTCTAGTTTCAAATAAAATATATGTACTTTTGCCATATTAAATGATAACGCTTGAACTTCCTAAAAGACAGAACAATGATGTAGCGTTTTTCCCCTAAAAATTAAAACCTACTCCGAATAAATTAAACATACTTGCATTTGATAAGCAGCCCCAGGAAATGCATTTTATTTAACATTCTCAAGCAATTTGTTCCTTTAGCATAGAGCGGGGAAAAAGGAAAAGCGGGGCCAAAGAAAGTACTCGCTTTCATGGGAAAAACTTAATTTAAGTAACCAAATGAAGAGAGATGATTACAAGACGAATTAAAATCAATAGCCTGCATGCAAGGTAAAGTAATAAGACTCTTGCCAACAAAACTGAACTGAGTGAAAATGTGGTCAGAAGATGTGTTTATTTATTTACATTAAGTAACTGAGAGCGATGCACAAACATGTTCGCACTCACGTTATATTAATTTGATGGGTTTTTCGACTGGCTGGATGACGGGTAATTGAATTTTCAATATTTATTGCCGCTCCTGTCAGACGATTACGCAGAGTGGACACATAAATGCCTGCAGCCGAGTGAAAATGCCTTTGGATTGGGCCGAGAATGTGTGCTGACATTACAATGGACGCAATATGGCAGGGATTTGAGGCGTTTATTGATTTAGGCAGGAGTCCAAAGTTTGCACTGAGACTCTGCTATGCTCTGCTCTGCTTTGCTCTGCTCTGAAAGTATCGATTGGCCAAGAGCCCAGGATAAACCATCCATGCAACAGTTTCAGCTGGCCGAGTCATCTGCCCTGGCCAGCGATACGCTATATATACTGGCCATTATGGGCGATTATACTATATACATATGTGTCTGCCTACCGGCAACCGATGGCAGGGTGCTCCCATTCTTATTTTCAGCAAGGCGTCACTAAATTTAGCAAATAAAAGCTCACCCGGCTCTTTGGCAGGCAGAAGGCAAGCAAAAATTTGAATTTTGGGTTTCGAAGTGAAAATACCATGTGATGATAATGAACCAGAAACGTTTCCCCCCAGAAGGTGTATTTAAACAGGTCTATAAAATGTTGAATCGAGAGGAATTCTATAGTTGTTCAAGTAGAATGGTCTGATGGCCTAAAATTAGTAAGAAAAACAGGCTGCTTAGCCTTCCTTCCTATACTTTAGCACAATAAACATTAATCTTTAAAATTAACAAGTTTAATAGTCTTTACTTGTTATTCACTATTTTATTTATATATATACATAAATATAAATATATATATATATAAATATGTTATATAAATTTGTTATAATTTGTTTTTAAATTTAAATAAAATCTTTCTTTCTGTGCACTCTTTAAATTAGCTTTGTTGTTTACTGGTTCACTTGTAACTTTGTTCACTTGCTTAATTGTTCATTGGCTCACTTGTTTATCGAATAACCGAGCACAGTTAACACAAGCTCATTGTAGTGAACCTTCTTGGCTCACCCACTCATAAAGCAACGCCCTGATACCCTGTAATCCAAAACCAGGAAGTATCCGCTTTAAACTTACGCAAATTCCCAGTTGTCTGCTGGTTGCTCGAACTCTCATTTTTGCATTTTCCTCCGGAAAAGTCCGCGTGCTGGAAAAGTCAACACAAGTTCACCTCTCCAAATTTGTGCGTGGGTGTGGGTGGCTTGTGGGCAGGGTGTGGGGTTGGCGATTTGGTGGCTTGTGGGCGGGGGAGCGTGGGTGGGTTTATTTTTAGCCCTCCAACGGAAACGGGCAGCGAGATAAGTCGGATTCTGCTTCCGCGATGTTGTTGTTTTTTTATGCTATTATTACTAACAAATATTACGCTATTCCGTGAGCTCTGCTTCTTGCTTGTTTGCGTTGACAAATCTTGCTGCGCTTTCACAATCAAATACAAAATCAAATCAAAACTCGTTTTTCCGCTCGTTTTTCGTTACTCGCACTTTCGCTCGGGCATCGGCTGTGCTCGCAGTTAATTGGAAAGTCTTTGTTTTTTCACACGCGTTTATCACAATGGTAAATAAAACAGAAATTAAGTCAGTTAAATCAGCTCGGAGAACTTTTGATAGTGGTGGAGAAACATCGATGCTAACATCGATTTCATCGATGTTTTCTAAACTTCGGTCTTATCGATGCTTGGCGGGCGGTATCGATGTTTTTCCATCTCTACTCAGCCGCAGCGCTGCCCAATAACATAGGACTGTTAGGAAAACAACGATTCAACATTGCCTTTACAAAATCGATTTTGAATTTCGAACTTTGAACAAAACTGCGGTTAAGAAATTTATGTAAAATTACAGCATGAAAATATATATAATTAAGTGTTCTGTGGTGGTGGTGTATAAATTTCTGTAAATCCGAGATATGGCGACAAAAAACTTTTTCGAAAAATACCATACCATACCAATGCATACATACATGATACTTTCCCTTATAACATACATTTTTATAATTCTGCGCATTAACAAAAATATGATTGAATGATGTATTTTTTATTGTGAAGCTTGTAAAAGATTAAAGACTAGTGCGGATCAGGAACTGTAACAATTGCAATTTTTATTAAAAAAAATTATATGTTATTCTATTACATATTTTTTGATAATTTTTAATTATTAAAATTATTTTAAATAACAAAAATCAAAAATATTTTGTGCACTCTTTTTGAAAGTAGGCCTCATATATTGCCTAAGCCATATATTGCCTAAGCCAGTTCCCGCTCTTATTGGATTTACAAAAATTAAATATGAAAATAATTAAACAAGTGTAACAAATTTAATGTTAGTAAATATTTTTTTCAAAATTATAATAACACTTATACAAATCACTGTATGTGCGCCACGATACTGAAAAGTAAATTAATACCAATACTAAATATGCCAACATATGTAGGTATATTCATTTTAGTATATTTTTTTAAAAGTGTCTATTTATGGCGGTTCAGATGTGGTCACACCGAACACGAGTTTATAAAAAATGGAAATTGATTTGGGATTCGCGGAAAAAAGCGACGATGCCGCTTGGCTGAGCAATCGATACTTTCCCAGCAAGCTGGGTGGGCAGCCCGCCTGGCTGGAACTGGAGCATCTGCCGGCCACATCGCAGCTTCAGTGCAGCAAGTGCCAGGCGCCCAAATCCTTCCTGGCCCAACTCTACGCCCCCTTCGAGGATGAGTTTAACTTTCACCGCTCGATCTATGTGTTCCTCTGCAGGAATCCCGACTGCCAGGTGGCCCAGAGTGCAGGGTAGTTCTGTCCAGCTTTTGTGATTGATTAGGCACTTAATTTATACCTTCTTATTCAGCAATTTCACAGTGCTGAGGTCGCAGTTGCCGCAGAAAAACAAGTTCTTCTCGGAGGAGGAGCCGAGCGACGTGGGAGATCCTTTGGTAGGAACAGCAGTCACATTGGCAAAGCTCCAACTCACCTCTAGCCTTGTCTTTCAGCCCGCCATCGCCTGCCTGAAGAAACTGTGTGCCGCCTGCGGTTGCCATGCTCCACACGCCTGCAGCAAATGCAAGGCCATCCACTACTGCTCCGCGGAGCACCAGCGGATGCACTGGCCACAGCACAAGCCACACTGCGGAGCATCGGTCGGCTCTACTCCCACACCTCTAAGCCAAATCGTTTTCCCGGAATTCGAAATTGTCATGGACAGCAATCCCATGGAATCTGGCGAGGATGCCAAAGACGATGAGGCTCGCTTGGCCGAGTTCCAGGAACTGGAGGCCAGTGGACAGACGGGCGATCTGAGCAACGTTTCCGAGGCTGAGATGGACAAATACTTTGGAAACACGGCAAGTGCCGACGACAAGACCTTCGGTCAGTTCAAAAAGCAAACGGCAGCGGAGCCCGATCAGATTGTGCGCTACAAGCGCGGTGGCCAGCCCCTGTGGATCGCCAACACCGCCCAGACGGTGGAGGATCAGCTGAAGGAGCTGCCCAATTGCGGCCGTTGCGGAGGAGCCCGCCAGTTTGAGTTCCAGATCATGCCGCAAACGCTGACGCTGCTCGAAGACGACAGCCTCGACTGGGGCGTTCTGGCGGTCTACACCTGCGCCAAGAGCTGTCCCATCGAGGGCTACGCGGAGGAGGTGCTCATCAAGCAGGATATTGTGGCGGAGGTGGAGCAGAGTTGACATTAAAATGCATACATATCAATTTTATTCTTGTCAATTACGGAACACACGCAAGCGTCTCTACTTCAGCTTAATGATGGGGAAGTAGCTGTGCTTGGAGAAGTCAAACTCGGGCTGGCGCTTCACTTCCTTCTGGTGGCCGCGGGCCAAAACATTCATCACCACAAAGTTGGTCCGCGCTATTTGCAGCAGATCCAGCATCTGAAAGAAAGGCATTTTAATCTCTAATCGTTACATCATGTGCTTAGTTAAGCCACCTCCTGGTCGGGATTCTGAATACTTTCGAGGACATTGCGTGCCTGGTCAAAGTGCTTGGCCGCATAGGTGTAGAGATCCTCGACGCTGGGTCGCATCATGTGCTCCCGGATGTTCTTGAACTCCGCGTACGAGACGGGGGGCGGACTAGTGAGCGTGGCGAAGGGCAGGAAGCGGCGATTGTAGCGGATCTCCTCGTTGTCGAACTGGGAGAGCGGCAGGCGCACGCGGCCGTCTTTGGTGAGGGCGCCCATGGCCTTGTACATTCCGCCGCAGAGGCTGAGCAGGGCGTGGTAGAAGACGATCTCGGCGCGGTAGGGTCGCTGCTGCTTCTTGTTCTTCTTCGGCTTGGCCGCCTTGCGGCTCTTGGCCGCTCCGCCGCCACCGCCGCCGGCGCTGGACTGGATCTTGCTCTGGTGCTCGGCGTACTCCTCCTGGGCCAGCAGGATGTTCTCCGTGCGTGTCAGGGCGGAGACCAGGAAGCCGATGAGGAACTCGTACGGATACCAGTAGATGTAGAGGAACTCGTGCACGGCATACAGCTCCAGCTCGAAGCCCGACATCAGGAAGATCAGCATGGCGCGGAAGCAGTTGTACAGCACCCACGTGGAGAAGTGGGTGCTGTGCTTCAGGGCAGTGGCCCAGGGTTCGTTGCCCTCCATTGCCCGCTCATTGGCCAGCTGGTTCATCAGCGAGTCCAGCCGCGCCGCATCCACCTGGATGGTGTCGAAGTTCTCGATCAGGCGCGCCAGCTTGTCGCGCTGACGGGCGCGATTGAAGCCGCAGATGCGGATGAACTGGGTGAAGGTGTTCATGTTGATGCAGTAGCGGAAGAAGTTCTCCAGGTGCTGCTGCACCTTGGGATCGGCGGCCACCGGATGCTTGGCATTCAGCACGGGTGGCGAGTTGAAGATCTGCACCGAGTAGCGCAGGAATTGCTTCATGGGCAGCTTTCCGTGTGCCATGCGCATGTTGGCGCTGAACAGGCTCTGCAGCACGCTTCTGGACAGGATGCACTGGCCCGACTTCTTGCTGTACTCGATGAAAAAGTTCTACGAAAGGGAATCGTTTATTATTAGTTATTTATTGTTGTGCCAGATATGACCTACCAGCGCCGAATAGTAATCCTTGTATTTGGAGACTTTGCAGGCGTACTTGAACCGCGAAATCATCTCCTCCAGGAACTGATAGCTGGCCGGACGATCCCTGATCTTGATGCTGCGCGGAAAGGCAGGCGGTTGGCTGCGGTCGTGGATGCGTGGCGAGAAGCCCATGGGATTGGGTGCTTCAGCTGTTAAGTCGGTGGAATACTGTGAGATAAAATTATAGAAGCTATAAGGAGGAGCACAACTTACAGCCCTTCTCGGGTTGGGTGCCCCGATCCAGGGTGTTCCTTATGCCCGGCAGCATTTCCGAGGCCACGAGCAGGATTTTGTAGATGTCCACCTTGTCGTCGACGGTATCGTTGCTGGCCATCTGCTCCACGTGGTAGATGACCTGGAAGAGGTGGCGCATGAAGCGCAGCCGGTGCACCACGGCCATCCAGTCCTCCGTGGCCGTCGTGAGCTTCTTGCACTTGCGCACCAGCTGGTCCTCCACCTCCTTGAGCGAACTGTAGACGGCTGCTGGCTGTGCCTTCTCCGCGGCCAGCAGGGCGGAGTTGCCGTACAACTGGAAGTCCTCCTCCTCGTTGACGGCGGCCACGGCAATGATGTTCTTGATGACCACAATGAGATTGCGCACGGCCGTGCAGAAGACGCGCAGCGCTTTATCCTTGATCTGCGACGGAGCGTGCAGGTAGAGGCAGGTGAAGAGCACCTGGTCCATGGAGTTGCCCTCCAGCCAGGACACCAGGCAGGAGAACAGGGCATCAAAGATGCCGATCAGTTCGGAGGGCGTGAGATCGTCCAGTTTGATGGCGCCGGTCTGGAATGAATCCAGGGATTAGACTTAGAAGCGATAGTGTTTTGTAGAGGGGAATCTCACTGCGATGGCTGCCTCGAAGGAGGGCGGCGGCAGATCCTGCTTGTCGAAGCCCATGCCCACGTCCATCTTGGGATCCATGATCTCTATGGCCGACATGGCCTCGAACAGGCCGAAGAGCATGTCCTGGGCCAGTTCGCCGGGCTGCAGTTCGGCGCAGGCGTCGTGAAACTCCCGGGTGACGTCCACCCAGCCGTGCATCGGGTACTGGGTGATGTCCTCGGCGGCACTGCCGCTCCTCATGGTGCGCTGCACCTCCGGGTCGAGGAATCCGCACTCGCTCGCGCTCCACTCGTCCTGCTCCGAGCTGCTGGCCCTGGCAGCAGCTGCCGCCGCGGCTGCAGTGGCCGCCTGGAAATCCGGAGGCTCTGCAACGCTACTGGGGGATTCAAATATACATATGAACTCCATAGATACATTTGCCGGTGCCGCATGCCTCACCTTCCGTTCATAATGCTCGCTTATTTCCTGCCCAGCCAAGTGCGATCTCTATGCCTATTATATATGTACTCTACAGGTCTTTAGCCTGTGGCTCGACTCGCCACAAATATGCTTTTATTTATAAAAGTTATACCCTTTTATGAATAAACATATGTAACTTTTAGTGTGACCAAATGTCAAACATAAAGGCATGCCTTGGGGTACCAAACGTACAGCTGTATACCAAAAATATGTCTTAATTTGGTAAATCGGCTTTTTAAGCCTTTTTCTAAGCTTTTTAAGGCTTAAAAATGTTATTCGATGGTAAAACATCAGATTTGTATAAACAACAGTAATAAAGGAAAATAAAGTTTAAATGATTTTGCTATTTTTCATTTCGCGCCAAGTCTTAAAGTATTTTGCAGCACTACACTGTTATTTTTACCAGCGCAAAGACGGTACAATTAAACAATTCAAAAAAAAGAGGCAAAATAAATCTTCCACAGTAAATAACTTTAAAGATAATACCGTTAATACAAAATACATATTTCATTAGAAAATAAGCAACCATTTTTATAACAGTACTTAACAGCTGGTGGTCTTTTATTTACGCGGCAAGTCGTTAAGCAGCTTGCAACCCTGACTTATTTAAAAGTGTACTGTTATCATTAACAGCACAGATACGTTACAAATGTTACTAAGTTCAAATGCTGAGTCAGGTGAAAATGGAAATAAACAGGAAAACTGAATAACCCACGCAGTTCATTGGACTGGCGGCTGGCTCATTAACTAAACCAAGTGACTGAGACTGCAAGCCAGCGTTTTTCAAAAGCCACAGAACAGTACCGCAGCTGATAAAAGCCGGGTCGGAGTAGTCGCCTTGTTTCTTTCAAAAACACACATACTTATGTTCGCCTTGATTAAACTAAAAACAAACATGTACTATCTTATCAAGCGCATTTGCGACCGCTGTTATCGCAAACGGAAAAGCTTGCTCACGCTTTCACTCCGCATTTCCACTCCGAAATTACTGAGCGACCGCCCCACCGATTTTGGGGTTGTCCACCCAGCCGAGTGTTACAAGTATCAAAAATGCGAGTGGAAACTGAAATCGAGGGGTTGGATTGGTTTGTTTACAACAGAGTCCCCATTTTCACTCGCTCTCTCTCCCAAAATCGTTATCTTTCTCTCCCTTGGCTCCAAAACCTCTCTAATTTTTCGCGTTTTTACTCAATTATTAATTCGCTAAGCACTTATGTTAATTTACTGTTGGTATATCTTCCCTTTGGTTTTAATAGAAATAATATAACGATTATACATATGTTTACTGTTGCATACTTTTAAGCAGTTTAATAGGAGACTTTAAATCCCTGGTGATTTCTGTGGCACCCTTGAATTTTATTTGTTGCGATATATTTTGTATTCAAATCATTTTATACCTCTTTATACCTTTTTAAAGGTACTAGAATCAGAATAAAATCAAAATTTTTTAAATGCTTTTAGGTACTTCATATATTTTATTTTATTTTTTTAAATCTAAACCAAATATTGTAGAATACTCAAATGTTGATTTGACCAAATCCGCTGTTTACGTTGAGTGCTCTGCAGAGAGAACTTTGGAGCTCAAGGAACTAAAATCCACTCAATGAATGAGCAGAACAGATTGGGAGAGAGATTGGAAGCGACTGAGTTTGAGTTTGAGTTCGACCGGCGAACTATTTAAGCAACGTTCATTTGCTCAATGCATTTCAATGTGTCGTCGCTTGCCATTAAAAAATATCACGAAAATCATCGCATTCCCAACAGCGTAGGCCCTAAAAGCACGAGAAATTCTGTTCTTATAATATTTCGATACATATGTACACTTTTTGAAAGCCTGTAAAAGCGGAATTTGTTCAAAAACGTGCTAACGGTTCATTTGGTCGGGCGAATCGGAACGAAACGGGCGCAAATCTCGAACATAAATTTCGACGGTCTTCAACAAATAACAGCAAACAATCGAAATCAAAGAAGGCGGCGTTTTAGGGCCCACTTATTAGCCAATTTCACGCGTAAGTTGCCGACGAAAATACATTTTTATGTTCGATTTTAATTATAGAACCCCCTGCGTTGACATTTACTTTGCCGCCAAATGTTTTCCATTTCAAGTTCGGCCAGAATAAAACACAAACAACTCACTATAAACTATATATACTCGTATTTGTCGGACATCTGTCCGTAGTGTTTCCCAACGGCCTACACGTCCTAATTAAACGTGAACAGCGAAAACTTAAGCGCCTAAGAGGCGACTATTTGGCAAGTGACCAAATCAAATTGTTCAAATTGACGAACTGTTTGAAAACCCATAGAAATACAAAGTTTACATTTACATGTGCAGAGCGCTGATTTCAAAATATTTGTAAAGAGCAGGTAAAGGAATAAGTACTTATAAAAAATTAAGTGTAAATTTCTTCCATTTCTTTTAAGAGACTACACAGACATAAATTAGTTTTTGAAGGTAACTCTGATAAGACATTTCTCTTATCGCATCGAACAAACAGACCATGCTTCTTATCAAATCGAGCAATAGTTTCCAGTAATATGTGCTTAAGATAACGCTACGCAGAAGTGCAGTTTTTCACATCGATCCGTAAATATGTTTGTTACTTAACCCGTTGTCAAGGCAAACTTGGTGGACTCGGCGCCCCTTGAAAGGCTTTCAATCGCTGACCGTGGGTCGTGACAATTGACCAAATTTAAACGTGGTCTACACGCACGGCTAAGTTGTTTTTTTTTTTTTAATAATCGCAGAAGGCAATTATCTATTTTACACGCCACAGAAGAATAGTCATTGTTTTCGTGTATGCGAGGAGTGATCCAGAGATCCCACAAAATTTGGGTATAAGGTGCTTTAAAGGCCCAAAATTCACATTACATTAAGCAAGCGATCTCTGTGTCGGCACTCCCGTGTCCTGAAACAAAACGCGATTTGCGCTATAATCGTGGCACTTCACACCCAGCATCTTCCTGAGCGCCTTTGTTATGCAAATTTGTACACTTTTAAGAGATGAAACAGAAGCAAGTTATTCCCCTGTTTAAAATGAGGAGGACAATAGCCTTAAAGAAACTTGACCTGAAGGTTTAGACCGCTACCTGGTCAATGAAGCCAGTCTCCAGTCCATTCTGTCAATATTTGATCTTTATTGACCGGTGGATGATTTGGTCCTTAGCAAACTCCAAATGCTTAGTCACTTGGGGGTCCAAATTGGTTTAACAACAGGGATTCTCATTGATGACTTGAAATTAAAGGAAAAGAAAAAATACAGGTTTAGCCTGCCAAAAGAAGAGGCACGGCCGGCGAAAGATATGTTGCAGAGTTGAGAAAATAGAGTTAACACAATAAGAAATAAAAATTCTTATACAATTTGTTGAACTTTAAAGTGATCTTAGAAACAAACACAAGCCGGTTAGCTTGACACAAAAGTCTACCTCATGACTGAGCTGCCAATAACAAGCAGACAAATAAGTATAATACAAGGAAACAGCAAACGGGCAATGGAAATCACAGTCCTTGGTAGCTGGAGGAAAAAACAAATATGTGGAAAACAACTTCTTCCCACACAGCACACTCACACACACTCACACGCAGGCAGGACCATGTGTATCCTATTTATTTCAATTGATTTGGGGGCAACGTTGCGTATGAGCAATGCCGCAGGCAGAAAAGAGAAGAGAAATAACAGAAATTCCTGGCATCGGGCAACAGGATTCTGGCTGGCTCCCCGGACCTTTAACTTTTATACAGTATTTTGTATCGATTTGATTGGATTTCATTCCATTCGAAGCTCCTGCCGTGCGGGTTTTTGTGGCTTTATAATACGCTCCAATAAAGCTGACTGAGCGCTTTGAACGCCCGACTTGTTACAGAAACCTCAGCCCATTTAATTGGATTTAATTACAAGCGAACTTCGATAAGTCGAACCTAAAAAAAAGTGGAACCTTCGGCCAGATATTAATATAATTTTTAAAATTGGTTATATTTTGTTTTAATTTTGTTAAAACAATTCTGAAGTTATGCCATTATTCGGATACAACTACTCTTTTTAATAACGAGTTTTTATTTTAATATTAACTCTCTTAAATTCCTGATGGAATCTAAATTTTTTTCATATTCTGTTGTTCTTAAATTCTTCAGTTTTAAAAGAATATAATTAAGTGGATCTAAAGTTCTTAACTAAAGTCAAATACGTTACGATAAAAATAAGTATTAACATATTTTTAATCCACTAAGTCACCTTAAAATTGGAGTTAGCTGAGCTGGACTGTAAATGACCCTGCAGAGCAAACAAGCAAAGAGTAAATTGCGAAAAACTCTGGCCGAAGGATTGGTTACAACACAGATTTTCGTGATTTAACTTCACCAAAGGCAAAAAAGTTTTCCCATTTTCCTGCCTGACCACCAGATTTCTTTTCGTGCTCGCTGGCTGAGTTATGGAGGGCCGTTTCTCATTCAATTAAATAAATGAATGTGCATGAATATTTCAGGACCAGAGCCGGACCCATTCAGAACGTTCATTAAGTCCGTAAGCCCGGGCAAAAGCCTTTTGTCAATTAGTCAAAGCGCTTTAAGAGCCAACCAATTAGGTTAAAATGTTGTTTGTTGCCTCTTCCAGCGACGATGATGCCCCCCAAAATCAGCGCCGAAAAGGACAAGCCAACTCCTCAGTTTTCTTTAAAGGACCCTCCAGCCAAACAATAACAATGAAAACACATCAAAATCAATCTGTCAACAAAAGTCGAGCAAAGTGCTGACAACAGAGACGCCGCCCCGGCAAAACTGACAAAGCGTCCTCCGACTACGTGCCATACAAAAGTCTTTTCACGATGATTACGTTGTGTAGGGCTGAAGGACTGAAGGACCCGTCGTCTCTGAAGTATTTAAAACACCCTTCAGTCGGGCGGAGAGTCACAGTCACCATCAGCCCAATGCCAATCCCAATCCCATTACCCAACTGGCTGGAGGATGTCGTTTTATTACAAGAGGAAAGACAAACAACAAAATGGCGCCAACATTGTCACAGTGTCAGCTTGTTGCCTTTGTTGCCGTCGTTGCCTCCGTTGCTGCCGTTGAATTTGCCGCTTCTGTTGCTCCAGGCAGCCGAGCGGCAATGGCCATAATGAGGATGCTGCCGCTCCTCCAGCAGGATGGCAAAATAGCAGGATAATGACGGTGCTGATGATGATGCCCACTGGTGCACGGCTTTCGCTTGGCTTCCTGCCAGCAATTTGCGATGCCGTATGTGCCGTATTCTGCACAGGCAAAAATATGTATATCAAAATGAATACAAATTCAAAACAATAGAGATTTTCTTTAAAATTCGTAAACCTCAATTTTTGGGCCATAAAATTAATTCAGTTTTTTAATTGGTAGTAATAAATAATTAATATTAAGCTAACCTAAGTTCAAGAAATTTTTCAACTGTCACTCAAATCTCTTGAAATTAATAATTTTGTGGATTTTTAAGACAGCTAACCATTTCTATAATTAATATTGAGCTACGCATGTTTTGGGGAATATTTAAATACTTGAAATATCTAGATAATTTTATTCATTTGAAACAAATAAAAAAACGATTTATTTATGTATGCAATTACAACAACACTTAGTTTTTAATCTTTTACTACAACGCATAGAAATAATTTTCTTAATTTTTTAAGTCAGCTAAGGAAGGCAAAGACAGTTTTGCAACATTTTTAGTTAAACAAGTCAAGGCTTCAATATTTCAAATTTGTAATTTTAACTTATTCAGATTAAGATTTCAGTTTGAAACTTCACATGATTATCAATTAATTTGCTTATTTTTACAACAAAAAATAAGTCAGACATCATTCAAATGTATTTTTTTAATCTGAAAATTTTATAGTTAATATATAGTTTTTATATGCGAATAAAGAGTTACATAGAAAAGTATCAATATATTCTGTCTACAAATTTGCTTAGCCCCCCGTACGATTGTCATGTTATGTCCCAATCAAGAGTTACCTAAAATAGTATCAGAATTTTCATTCCAAAAATTTTATGAACCCCCCAAAAAAATGGTTTTTTGATAAGCGAATTGAGAATACGAGTACTATTTTATGTCACAATCAATAGTTACCTAAAAAAGTATCAGCATTTTCTGTCTAAAAATTTGATTAACCCCCTTTAACTATTTTTTAGATAAGCTATTTGATAATACGTTATGTGACCATCAAGAGTTACCTAGAAAGTATCAAATTGATAAGCGACAAGTGTTTGATCAAAACGTATTTCTCAGTGTGTGTTCAGCATGGCGCACACGGCGAATGCGCAATGTGTCGTTGTCATTGCATCCGTTGCCTTGGTGAATACAAAAAACAAAGCAAAAAAAAGAGGGGAATGTATGTGCCAGTCAGATTAGAGGATGCCAGAGTTTATTGTTCACTGTTGCTTGCAACAGCAGCAGATTCTCTACTCCCACCCATGATTTTTTCCAGCTTTTTGTCCTGGCAGTTGGTAGAAATTATCAGACTGGTTGCTGAGGTTTTTGCATTTCAATGGTAACTAGCCCAGATTGAATTGGTTGGGCATGTGGACTGGCGCTTCAAACATCCTTTTCGTCTGTGGCCAGCCAAGTGCAATTGGAAATGGAAATTCAGGGCGAGGAAATTGCCCGGGCCTGTTATGAATTTCAATGAAGTTTGCTTGTGGGAATGGGCAAAATGCAATTTACAACTTAAATGGGTAATTTGCAGATGGAACTTAGTTGGGGTGCCCGCTCGTTTATGTAAATGAAATGCATCACACACACTGCATATCCGCTGTTCAATTAAGCCAGCCATTTGCATTGAATTGAAATGCTTAAATGGCCAAAGCACTCGAAGTGCTGGTGTAGGTAACATAACCCGATAAACAATTCGGTTCGTTTCCGTTTCACTCGCTCAAACAATTGTGTTTGCCACTCGTGCACTTTGTTCAGATAAGAGCAGATTAATTTTAATGTGTTTAGAATGCAACATTAGTCAACACAAGAAGCGGATTTAAGCGATTGGAAGTCAACGCAACGACTACTTCTTACTTAGCAATCGAAACTGAGCTTCGGGATAGTCCCAAAAGTATGCCCAATTTTGCAGTAGTTATTGAGAAATAACTAAAACTTAAAATTACTATTTTAATTTAACGATTAGGCAGAATTCCTGGTTATCTGTTTCAACTTTTAGAAATCAGCAACAAAAGGATTGAACAGGTCAGTTATAATAAAAATAAATATAACGAATAAAAATTTTGGCAAGACATTAACTAGTTTTAATAAAAAATTCAAAACCAAAATCAAATTTTATATTGTTTAGGAATATTAACTCTTAAATAATTAATAATATTTTATATTTTTAACAACAAATAACATTTTCAATAATTCTTTTGATTGTATTCTCATACTGAAAGCCGAAGTTTGTATTTTTGATGTATTTATTTTTTTATATTTATTATTTATTTTGTTCAAACATCGTAGCACTACAAGTAAAAACATAATATTTAATGTGTTGGTTACAATATTATATAATATTATTTGACAAAATAGGAATAGGATAGGCACAGGAAAATATATAAATGTTAAATTAAATTAATGTTTTAGTAGTAATACTTTTGTCATATGTGGAAATAATATGTTCATATGCTTATATTTAAAAAAAGATATTAAGTAAATTAGTCAAACTTGTGTGTTTAATAATATTTATTAAGCGTATAATAGGATTCGAACAAGTCTTCCCCTTCATGTGACTATATGAAACTCTTTTAAACTGTTTTATTGAGTATTTAAAGTCGGAGGCGAGCATACCCCTTTGTACCAGCGTCGGTTTATAACTTAACTTTCAGCCAACTGGCACCACCACCACCCACGAACCCGAATCCGGACAGACTATCCAAGTGGGGGGTGGTGGTTTGGCTAATTCGATTAGGCGGCTTTAGCGACTTTAGACTAGAAGTTCTAAGGCTGAAACAAAGTTTCAATGTCATGTCTCGAACCCCTCCAGCTGCACTTGCATATCGGATGTGGGCTTTCGATTTCCAGTCACGAAGTTTGGTTTTGGCCGTGGGCCATTTGATTAAGGCGTCGCCGTAGGAAATCAATTCCGGCTTGTGGCGACTGTCGGAAAAGCTGGTGACAGACCTGCCAAGTTTATGGCTCAAACACCCGAACTATTCCAAACGGTTTTGTACCGACTACAAAGCCAACATATCGTACAACGATCCTAATGATTTATGGCGAATGCAAATGAAAAGTCGTAATTTATATGACAGCAGCAACTAATTGTACGTCACACAGTTCCGCCCAGAGGTGATAAATACTATTATGAATTTCGGGGAATATTTGCATATTCTAATTGGCTCTTACACGTGTAAGTCTTACAACATATCTAAACTAAAACAATCTATACTCAACAATTAATAATGAATTATGAATTTCTAATCTAGAAAATGTTATTAAATTCAATCATATTTTAAGCCTTTATTTCTAAGCGATTCCTGAAATCATATTTCGATTTAAGCTTTACCCAATATTGATTTCACATAAAATTATATTTTAAACATTTATTTCTAAATCATAACTCGATTTAAGCTTTACCTAGTAACGATTTCAATGAAAAAATGCATGTTCAATTAAGATTGCAATAAAATGTTTGAAGTGATCATTAAGATAATAAATAAATTTAATTTAATAGAACCTATATAATTGCAGCTTGTAAAGTTGCACGGTATTAAACACCAGTAGACTTTAAAAAACTAATTGTTTTCGTTGCTAAGTTAGCATTTAAATTAATAGGAGGACGCCCACTCTATGATATGAAATCTTAATCGCTTTGACGTGATCCTTAAATAATTGTGAAATGCTTTACTAATCTATAAGTATTGATAAATGACCCAAGTGCTGACACCTGATGCAAAATTGCATGCGGCCTTGGTCTGAACGAGTTTAAACTAAACGTTTGAACTACTTCAAGTTAAATATAGTTCTTGTGGAAAGTTAACAATAATTAACTTTGGATCAGTTAATAGGACAAGACAGGTAAATAAGTTTTTCGCTGAAGATAAGCCAAGAGATAACATCAAAGCATTTGATTGTTTTCGAGCGTTTAGCAAAACGTTCAATCATTTTGATTGTGTTTACAAATTGCCATCCATCTCAATGCTCACTTAAACGGCGTTAATGTGATTTTAATTATCCGTATGCAAACAGAAACGCAACGAGGCGATGACGGCGCTCACTTTGAGCACTTTGAAGTCGTTAATCGCGCTAGAATATCATATCACTTATGTAGGCTTACAGTGGATACTAAAATATACAGACATGATTTCTTTACAATAGAGAGAAAAGAAAACGTTGCCTTTTATCAGAAAAAAACCTTAAAACTTATTATTTCCCATATACTCGGAACTAATTCAAATCAAACCTGAGAATTTCTCACCAAAAACATTCTAAACAAATGACTTTCTATAGAACAATTTTATTGATGTCATTACGTTAATCGCGCTAGAATTCCTAAACACTTATGCAGGATTACAGTGGGTCCAAGAAAGTTAAAATATTAATAAATCAATACTAAAATGATAAACAAAAGTATGACTCTTTTTACCCCTTAAATTTAAATTTTGTTTACCGAGAAACAAATTAAATCCCACATATGGCAGAATAAATTCCAATCAAACCTGAGAATTTTTCACAAACAAAAATGCTAAACAAATGACTTTCTATAGAACAGATTTATTGCTGTCATTTCTGTTAAGAAATTAAAACTGGACAACGTACAAATTAAATACACAATGTACTTTTTATTGGCTTAAACTTTAATTTCTTTCTTGACTGTTGACTGAATAATTACTGGGGGTCGAGCAACTATTTAACTTATGCGTATAAATAAGTTATGATGCCGTAAAACATTTGTAACTGTCAATTAGTTCGATATCGGTGTGCATAATCCCACAGACCTCACACAAGTTGCAAACTGGTTTTAGCCACCGTTCGACAATTTTGGCAGCTCAATAAACGCATACTTCAGACGACGTTTAAGATATTTATTGAGGATCATTAGGAGCATGACGGCGCCAAATGGAAACTGCAAGAGGGAATCAATATTTTAAATACAGAAGTGCAAGCGGACCTATTAAATCAAAAATAAACACTTGTTCCTTAATTAAGAAACGTACACAGTTTTAGTCACTCACCGGATATGGCCACAAATGTGGTTGCAATTATAAATATAACCGAAAATTGCACCTGCACCCAAACGACGAAAATTGAGTCATCCCATCCCGTGAAAGGAAAGGAAATCTTTTAAAAAGAGGCGCGACTTTGTTGTACCTTTTGAGATAAATTTAGTACTCCACAGTTGAGTGGGCCAGATCAGCTGACCGAAAACGAGTTTCCCGACCAGAAAGCCACAAAAAAAACCAGACAGAGTGAACCGCTGACTAAAATAATAAGCCAAAATAATGTAAACAAAATTACCAACGAAAAGTTTCCTACGATTGTGCATGATAAACAGTTTTGGTGACAATTTGCATTTATTTTTTGTCTGCTAATTGCGGGCCACAAAGTCACCATCCATAAACAAAATATGTTAAAATCTGTGGGAATTTGTTTAGGAAATCAATGGAGTTAATAGTCGGAATAATACTGTGATAATAATGTGGAAGAATCGGAGAGATGATAATTATGGGCGATCGAGAGCGCGCGCCAAATTAAACAAACCGATTGAGACGGCGAAGAATGTAAATATGCCCCGCCGATCCGATGGATCCCCCGATTTTGAAACGTAAAAGTGTGAGAGACCTCCACAATGGCTATAGCTACGGCCATAGCTCGATAGCTTTTGTGTTTCTTTCTTTTGTCGCATATTAATTGAGCCAGCGGCGTGCGCTTCGTTTTTGCCCGTTTGCACGGCCAAAAAAAAAAATATATGCGACAGCTGCCAGCGGAAAGTAAACAAAAACAGAACGGGATTCTCGGCCGGACTGCGGCGGGAATCATTCACGGACGGAATAGTACGCATTCGCCGTGTGGGCTTTAATTGCCTTAAGTTTTTAGGGGGTGTGCCCCTTTGGTATGTTTACTCAGTCTATTCAAAACATTCCAAGTTGAAGCAGTACTCATACGCCCTGTGGGCTTTGATGAGAAAGTGGTAGAGGAGGGTGTGCATCTTGGCATATATTTTTCATATTTTTATTTTGAAATGCTTTCATTGGGGTATTAATGGGACTAATGGGACTTATATGAATTTATTCGCTTTTAATTTGATAGTTTTATAATTCAATTTCATAAGCAAGTCACACATTTAATTCCAACAGTTTTTCAGTTTATAGAATTTTTTTTAAAGTAATTAAACGAAAAATCACTGCCTTTAAAGGGTTTTAAATATATCAAATGCTTAAAACATGCGGTTGTATTTATAAATTAAAAATTAAAATTTTAATTTATTTTAATTATAGCTCTGAATTTCATGAGAAATTCTGTTATTTATAAATACATTTAAACTTACACATTAAAATCCAAGTTTGGGAAATTGTAAAATTGATTTCTCACATGGATCTTATCCAAAAGAACTAATGTATCAATATTCAAAGGAATTACAATTTATATAATTCCCAACTCTTGCTTCTAGTTTCAACAATTTAATTAAAATTAATATAGAAATCCAGTTAGCTTAGAGAAAGTAAATATTGTACGTGCTACATTTTCATAACGATGTTCCTATTGAATAACTGGGTTAAAAGAGAGCTCCTCCTTTAACTGGTCCCCTGGCAAACTGACCTTGATAGTTAGCACATCTGAAGCCTCTCAACAGCAGTGCACTAATTTCGAACCTGTTTGCCTGTGGCTTTTTATTTTTATATTTTTTTGATATTTTTGTTTAATTCGGCAAGAGGAAAATGTCAAGAACCAGTGACCGCAGACCGCAGACCGCAGAGCGCAGAGCGCAGAGCTATAAACATATAGCTCAGCGGAAGTGGCGAAAGGGAAAGACCCATCTAGGAAAGTCCAGGAAACGGCTGGAAACTCGATCGGTCTCGAAAGAGAGTGGCAACCGGTCGCAGTCACGTTTCCTCTCTGTGACAGAGATATGTGAGCATACGAGCATTTGAGCAAATAGACACTGCGATATGGCCATATAACCCATATAGCCAAGCGATCGAACGACCGCCGGCGGTTGGCTTCAGCTTTATCCAGCGCTTTTCGCTTCTCTCAGTCGCGAACAAACAGCCGGCGGTGCGAGGCTCTGTGCTAAGATCGAATCCGTTTATATATATATACATATGAGTGTTCTCTCGCCACGATCCGCTGGCTATATAAAGTGCAAACGGGGCCGATGTCTGGCCATTCATTGTTTGCTCGCAGGCAAATCCACTTCCCCCCAACCCCAAAGCGAAGGACCAAAGGATCTCGGGCCATAAATCGCATTCATTCATCATTAATCTTGTGCCGCGTCTGAGTTCCAGGCTCGCGGATTGTGTGTGTGCCTGTGTACTCTACTGTTTATCAAAGCAAAGTCAAATTAAAAGCCAAACAGCGTCAAATACAAACAACGATTCGTCGGCGGCGAAATAAACAAAACATCGCAAAACGTGCGCGCCAACAAAAAACCAAAAGAAAGGAAAAATTTGCCATAAATTTTCCTCAATCCCAATTCTCCACCCCCTTTTCTTCGGCCCCAAAAACATTTGTTTGCCAACGTAGAACAAAAGAAAGCATTATAAAGCCAAAATGGAAGTGCAAAAATTGCCAGATCAGTCGCTTATATCCAGCATAATGCTCGATTCCAGATGTGGGGTAAGTGTGGCTATAGATCACCGATCCTAGCTCTCCAAACACCCTGACCCACCATCAAACCACCACCCACACCTTGGGTGGCAGTGAAAAGCTCTATAAATACCAGTGGGGCATCCAATAATAGATAATAGAGGAGGTCGCGCCTGAAGTCATAAGTGGAAGTAAACAAAATTCAAAGGCCAAAGCAGCTTATTTTGTAATTTGGCATGTGCGAATTTTCCAAATATTTTCTGGATGGATTTTATGGTCCGTCTGCGAGTGTGCTTGGCATTAAGGGGCATAAGTTCATGAAACGTGATTTTAATGATCCTCCCAGCAAAATGGAGAAATAAACACTTTCAGTTATGCACATATTACAAAAATATGTAAATAAAAATGTTCCATTTAAGATTGATTTGTGTGTAAAATTACTAAAAACAGACCTAAAACTTAAGCAAATATTATTTTGCGGTCCCAAATATTCACTGAAACAGCTGTATAAACAAGTCTAAACACTTATTTCATTAAAAGTTTGTATTGTTAAATATGTTATAATACAACTGAATAATATTTTTGACAATCATAACATAATAAACAATCTATATCAAGGCCATTACAGTGTTTATATTAAACACAATTAAGCAGTAAAAGATAATCCCATCTTACGACATTGTGATGACAAAATCCTCCTGTTCAAATAGTCAAATGCTAAATGTTTTTAGAGTACACTACGACGGCGACCTTAATTTAAGTTGTATAATTTATGGCTCCTGTCGGTGGCGTACATGAAAACAAAATACAAAATTTCAAAAAAAAAAAAAATAAATAGTCGGTGGAAATTGGAAGTGAAACTGAAAATGCACGGGGATGGCGTCTCGTCGCTACATGTGCTACAAAATATACAAAACAAATTAAAGCGCCTTTCATCTAAGAGCCATAAATAATAATGTTTTCTATATGCCTGCCGCTCGTCTTTCCTTCACCTCCACCTCAAACTCATACCCAGCCCCAGCCATAATAATAATAATAATAACTGAACGATTTGTTTTGTCTGCCGGGGCATTTGCAGCTGAACGACTTATATCCGATTGCCCGGCTGACACAGAAAATGGAGGACGCTTTAAGTGTTTCGGGAAAAGCCTCCACGCAGCCCATCGATAAGGACTGCCCCTATACCATCGAGCTGATCACACCCGAGGATGGGGAGGCGGTCATAGCCATGCTCAAGACCTTTTTCTTTAAGGTGAGTAGGATTCTAATTTCCCACATTGCCAATGCACCATACACCATCGCCTTCATTGTATTGTAATCGCTGGGGAATTTTAGATTCGTTTGCATATCACAAAATCCAAAGCCAATCAAGCCGAACGAACACCTGCCTTCGCGATTAGGGAGTTCTGAATTTATATCTTCCATTATGTCTGCCAAACAACTGGATTCGAAAGGCAGCACAAAGGTGAATTTGAATAATGTTCCAACGAATTGCAATTAGCACGGCGATCGGCTTAATTGGGCTTTAATTCCGTTCGAAATTCGCACACTAAAAGTTGAATTAATTAAGTTATGCGTTGACTAATCGCGGGGAATTCACTCTCCCAATCGAAAATCACAATCACAATCCCCGGGAATTGTTATTCGCAATTCGGAATTCGGAGCAAAGTATTCGGCTGTCGTGAGGTCTTTTGACATGATCCATGTCACGGCTAACGCTAACTTTCAGCTGGTCTTGCATCACGACTCTTGACGATCCAATGAAACCAATATATGCTCGCTTGATCTTGACTTGATCAGGTTCTAATCCAAAGCCGGCCAATGAGAGGGCACCCCCTCCAAAGACCAAACATCCATTGGATAATCAAGACCTATATTTAAATGTAAAAAAAACCTCTGTGCGAATTAGTATGCATGCCACGCCTTAATGGCAAACGCCTCCCTCCGGCTATAATGGCAATATGCAAATCAAGTTCCGTTCGCAGTCCACAAACTGTCTCCATAAATTATTAGAAAATCTCGCCTCAGCACACGCATGCATTAATCATTTGAATTGCTGATCAATTCCACGATCGTGTCGCGTAATTGCGCTGGTAATTTGTTGAGTTGAGAGATCTTCAGATTGATCAGCAATTTGGTGGCTTAATGGTTGGAAATCTGGAATGCTGATCTAACAATTTTATAAAACATTTCCCAGGATGAGCCCCTGAATACGTTTCTTGATCTTGGCGAGTGCAAGGAGCTGGAGAAGTATTCCCTGAAGCCACTTACCGACAACTGTTCCTACAAGGCGGTCAACAAGAAGGGCGAAATTATAGGCCTGTTCCTAAATGGACTAATGAGACGTCCGGTAAGTAAAGTTATACACTGATAAAACAATATGGAGTAGTAAATAAAATGTATCAGCTAATTGGCTCCAAAATGTTATATTTCATATTTAAATTCAAAATGCAATCATAGTATTAAATACAAAGCATATGTAATTGCATGATTTAATGTTTTAATATTTAAATTAATGTGGATAGTAGTACATTTAAAATGTATTTAAATTTAATTTGATTGACTTTTAAATTACATTTTATAATATTAAAATAAATTCCGAAAAAAGTCAAATGAGAAATGTTATATTTTTATATATTTCAAATAACTTAAAATCGCAATAGAAGACAATCAAATCAAACATATTTATACTGAGTAGGTAATACTTGGATTTACTCCGATTTTTTGACCAGTGTAATGATACCTAAAGTCAATTCTGGAAATAGTTAGATGACAAGTCTAATGTAATGATACATACCTATTCCTGACAAATTTTTCTATGATTTACCAACAGTCCCCCGATGATGTGCCCGAAAAGGCGGCCGATTCTTGCGATCATCCCAAATTCAAGAAGATCCTGTCGCTGATGGACCATGTGGAGGAGAAGTTCAACATCTTCGACATTTATCCCGACGAGGAGCTGATCCTGGACGGCAAGATCCTGTCGGTGGACACCAACTACCGCGGCCTGGGCATCGCCGGTCGCCTGACGGAGCGGGCATACGAGTACATGAGGGAGAATGGGATCAATGTGTACCATGTGCTCTGCTCCAGCCACTATTCCGCCCGGGTGATGGAGAAGCTGGGCTTCCACGAGGTGTTCAGCCTGCAGTTCGCCGACTATAAGCCCCAGGGGGAGGTGATCTTCAAGCCGGCGGCTCCACATGTCGGCATCCAGGTGATGGCCAAGGAGGTGTCCACCGCGAAAGCGGCTCAGACAAAGCTGTAGATGATCTGCATTTGGATTTTGTACTATGTGATTCTTTAGTTTGTAGTTCGGTGGCGGGTTCCCGGTTAGTTCCATGTCAAGTGTCTCCACTTTCGATTCAGAGTAGCATAAACAAACAGTACAAGTTACGTATTTATCTAATTTAATTCGCCCGTTGCGACGGTAAACTTAAGTGTTTTGTGTTTAGAACGAGCTCAAAATAAAAACCAATTGTCTTAAAATAAAAACAATGTCTTGGATGAGAGTTTAACCCCTGACCCGGCGTGCGTTCGTCTTCCGGTTGTCGGACTTCCGGTTCGCCCTCTGGCTGCGTTTGGCCTGGCTCCTCTTGGCGTTCAGTTTCCGGTTGCTATTGGTCCTGGAACTCCGGCTACGGGTGCTGCTGGCCGTTGTGGAGCCCACACGGATCTTCCTCGCAACCGTATACGTGAGATTCGATACGTACACCTGCTTGGGGTTACCTTGGCTAGAAGTACTCGGAGAGGAGGAGGAAGGAGTATACTGCGCCCTCAAAACATCCAGGTTGCTGAGGACGAAGACCACGAGACAGAGGGCGCCGATCCGAATAATTGGCTTCATGTTGGTAATAAGATTGCTGGCAATATACAACATATGGATGCCACCGGAGTGCTTAAGTAGTCGCTCCCTGTTTGTTTGCACAGTTTGCAAATCGCCTGCGAAGGCCGACGAAATTGTTTCATTTTGGTAAAACGCTAACTCGTTTGCTTTGCCTTGAACCAAAACTACAAGTATTTAAAATATCTATTTGCTTTCACGTTTAATTTGGCCGAAAACAATGACGCAAGTGGTTGACTACTTAGCCGACGTCTGGTTGAAGGGACTCCGGGACATGCGGTCGACCATGCGACGCACTTGCTCCTCGTTGCCGTATTTCTGGGCATCGGCCACAACGGCTGCATGGTGGGAATTGGCCTCGGCGGAGATCTCGTCCTGGAGCTGGCGACTCAGGTGAAAGGAGTGCCTGTAAATGTCGGGCATAAGTGAAAATTCAATTTATTTTTTAAAATTAATAAAGTTTATGAGCATAGAAAGAAAGGAACTTAAAACTTTAAGCTGGCTTTTCTCGAAATTACATTTTTGCGGTGACCAAAATAATTTAAAAACTACTAAATCTTTTTTTTTTAAATTTGAGAGGCTTACTCTTTTTTTTTCAATTAAAAAAAGGATGTTTATAAATAAAGATTTCCAGAAAAAGTTGAAAAATAGAAGTTTGATTGTTAACCATTTTGTCAAAACTTCATATTTGTTAAAACCCTTCGATTAAAAATCCTTTGCTGAGCTTATGTGGTGTTATTAAACATTGTTTATAAATATATTTTGATTTAGACTTTTGGTCACCACAAAAAAAAATCAGAAAAAATAAAATGTACTTATCACATTTGTTTTTACATAGTTACAAAATATTTTAATATAATAATAATAAATTACGAAAATTTTTTAAATGCACATATATATTTTAAAAATTCCGAAACTAGCCAATTTGATGGCCCTGCAAATGGGGATAACCCCTTAAGTAAAACACTCACCTAACAGAGGTGAAGCCAAAGAGTGCTCCGAAAATTCCGAGGGCCATTAGAACCAGGGCCACCTGCCAGTTGGAGACCCTCTTGAGACCCCGGATGCCATAGTAGGGTCCTGGATTGGGATCATAGTTGGGCTTCACATCCCACGGCTGGCCGGGATCGACGGTTTCGCCCACAGGACTGCGATCCGAGCGGGTTGGCTGCCACAGCAGGCTGTCATCGTAATCCCGCCGCTTCTGCGGTTTTATCAGGGTCTTATAAGCCTCGGAAATCTGAACAAATCGGGCTGTTCTCTCGGGACACACAGCATGGCTCTTGACATCTGGATGATACTATAGGTTTATATATAGTTTAAACAGGTTTTTGGAGTTAACTCAAAGATACCCACCAACTTGGAGAGCTGGACAAAGGCATTGCGAACATCCTGGGTGCTGCAATCGTGGCGTATATTCAAAACTTCATAGTGCGTTTCCAGTTTTTTGGGCTTTTCGTGGGAAAAACTGCGCAGTGAGCAAATATTTACTTTACATAACAATAGTGCAACCAGCGCGAGTCCTTACTTACGCCTATAGGAGCCACCTCCTGAACGGGTCGAAAAGCACAGCCTCAGCATTGTTATATAGGTAAATGTTAATTGTGTTTATCTGTGGCAGTAACCATAATTTTGAGCTATAAATTTCCAAACTATATAAAAACACAAAACAGCTGTTTCCAGGGCTTTTTGACCTGGCAACGCCGTTAGCAAGCCAAAACAAGTTTGCAGCCCTGGCCAATGAAACAGCAACTATCGATAGCCAGGCAGTGCTGCCGGACCGTTTTAGTGAGCGCTAGCGACAGAAATAACAAAAATTGCATTCAATATTTTTTGATTACTAATTGACAAAGAAAGCAACATGAGCGGTGCAGAAAAGGCCTTCGAATTGCAGCGCCAGGTGCGCCAGAATGCCAAGGACTACGAGAACTCCGTGAAGGACCTGTACTCCTGGGAGAGGGACATCAAGAGCAAGGAGAAGGAACTGCAAAAGGCGCCGGCGTCTGCCGCCAATAAGGTGAGCTTAAAATGGCCTGATTATTTCGGGAAATACAATCCTTTGGTTGCAGAACCTGCCAGTGCGCAGTCACGGGAAGTCGGAGAAGGAGAGCCCCAGCAGCTCGGCGGCCAGCACTCCTACGGAGAAGCAGGATCTGCCCCTGGATCCTGTGGCCAGGCAGCACAAGAAGGCCAACGACATCAAGGATCGAGGCAACACCTATGTTAAGCAGGCGGAGTACGACAAGGCCATTGTAGCCTACTCGGCGGCCATTGGCGCCTATCCCCACGATCCTATTTACTATATAAACAGGGCCCTGTGCTACATCAAGCAGGAGCGGTAGGTCCACCCTAGAATATTCTAGAACCTTCTTAACTAAGCCCACATGTCCTTGTAGTTTCGAAATGTGCGTGGAGGACTGTGAGGCCGCCATTGCGCTGGACAAGCTCTGCGTGAAGGCCTACTACCGGCGAATGCAGGCCAACGAGTCCTTGGGCAACAACATGGAAGCCCTCAAGGATTGCACCACCGTGCTGGCCATCGAGCCCAAGAACATCGAAGCCAAGACGAGCCTGGCCAGGATCAACGAATGTCTGCGCAAGCACGGTGAGCATAGTTAAAGTAATGCTCACTTACTGCTGTTACTTCTTGTTTTTAAAGAACAAATCTGATTAAGAATGATTGGTTTCTTCTTCTTGTGTTAATTATTACTACTTATAGGTAACCATACAAAAATGTAATCAGTTTTATTACAGAGCTATGGCTTTTGTTAGTTAATTAACAAACAACTTGCCAAATACTTACTTATATTCCTTGTTATTCTTTCAGCCACCAAAAGCGGGCCAAACTTCAATCCCGATCGTCCTGGCTTGATTGACATCTTGCCCTTTGAGAAGCCAGTTTATAAGCGCTCCAAAAAGGCTATGCGCCGTGTGCCCATTGTGGATGTGGTATCTCCTCGTGGCAACAGCGTTGACACCAACAAACTTCGCATCTCAGATGAGGACATAGACAAGATTTTCAATAGCAGTTGTGGGGCATTCGAGGAGGTCAAGAAGGCGGATGTAAAGCAGGATCAAGTAAAGCCCAGTGCACCCAAAGCTCAGTCAATTGTTGAGGCCCCCAAAGAAGCAAAGAAGGAATCCAAACAGACTTCACCCAAAGCAGATTCAGTCGAGGCGGTATCCCAGGAAAATAAGAAGGATACAAAAAATAAGACAGAAGTCGAGAAGGAAACCAAACAGAGTTCACCCAAAGAGGATCCAGTCGAGGCGGTGTCCAAGGAAACTAAGAAGGATGCAAAAAATAAGGCAGAAGTCGAGAAGGAAACTGTAACAAGTGTACCCATTAAAGTGGCAGTCGAGGTGCCCAAAGTTCAGGGTCCCGTCTCCCCACCAAAAAAATCCGAAAAATCCAGCACAGAAGACAAGGCGGCAACAGTCAACTCAATTCAAACTGAAAAGGTCGACCCAAATTTAAAGAACAACGAAATGCCAGCCAGTCCGTTGGATGTGAGTTCACTTGTAGCGAAAACTAAGCTAGTATCTAACCAATATTGTTTTAGCCCTCTGTGCCGCCTGCGCCTACGGGCACAGCTCAGTTTCATGTCACCTGGAAGGAGCTGAGTGCTCCTCAGAAGTACCAGTATTTAAAATCCATTAATGTGTCGAATCTGTGCAAGATCCTGGGAGCAGGTTTCGATTCGGATACATTTGCGGGACTGCTGCGCACCGTTCAGGAATATTATGTACCAAATAAGGAGCCAACCACGGCAGCTGTCCTTCAGGAGGTCAGCAAAAATGATCAATTCACCATTTTGGCCATGTTCATGTCAGCGGAGGAGAAGAAGGGTAAGTACTGCCTATCTACTTTATCAGTAAATGTATAACTTAACTTTATTTTCAGTGGTTAAATCTATTTTCAATGCCATCAAGAACTGGCCCAACAAAAATCCGGCTGTGCTGGATAAGCTATCGAAGGACTACGAGGTGGCCTAAAACCCCAATGTTTCAAGTTTAAATGTACTTATGTTGCTTCAAATTGTTAGCTCAAAAACAAACATTACAAATATAGAGAGGATGTGTTAATAGGATCCCCAATATGTTACAAAGAATGCGAAGTGTATTTGTTTTTTTGGCTTGGATGGGCATTAGTTACGCTAGTTGTCATGTTTCTCAGTCATGTGACTCATCTTTGAAGTCAGTATAAACCCAATATTCAATATGCAGAATAGCATTTGAGCAAACAAAACCGTTCTTGCTCTGCCAGACCATGAATATTGAATAACCAATTGAGTAATACGAATTAGTGTAATTTACATAAATCAGTGGATTAATTCAATCTGCGAAGCCACCTAAAATGGGCCTTCCAGCAAGAACAACAACTCCATTAAGCGACGTTAAGTTGGAAGCGCTGATCATTCGGGGGATCCGATCCGCGCACATATCATTACAGCGACACCCGCCGGAGGAGGCGACTTGAGGTCGGGTAGAGGGGCACAAACCGGGCAGCACCAGCCCGATCCCGCAGAGAATCGCGGGCCAAGGGGCCCAGGCGGTACGCTAATTGCGTGAGAGCTGGTGCACTAAGCACAGGGGCCGGGTTTTACTTAATCCCATTGTTGGCGACGCTAGTTATAATTTAATTTACATTTTTTCTTAACAAACGCTGGCTGCGATTTATCAATTTCTCGTCGCGAGAGCGGTTTGACCAGGGTTGCCGCACCACTTGGCCCCCGGAAAGCTGCAAGCCGTGGTGGATCCAAAGGAATACTAAGTCTACAGGGTATCAGGGTATCTTCAGTACTCTACTAAATTTTACAGATTATTAATATTACATTATATCCAGAACCAGAGATAAAAATTAAACAGGCATGAAAACGGGGAAAAACGTTTATTACAATTTGAAGTATAATTTTTTGTGTAAAGGAGTCCAACTGCACCAGAAAATCAAGTTTTTATCTCTGAAGGGTTTTGTTGATTTAAAATTGTATGTCAGTTTTAGTTTAAAGCGAAACATTAGTTCGTCACACTTTCGCATTCTGGAATGTTTTCAAGGTTTTAAATTTATTTAATTGAGGACGAAAATTAAGTGATAATTTTGCTTAAGTTACTTTATTTAAAAAAAAAAAGGCAGATCGATTTATATTTAAAAACAAGTTGCTAAAATTCTAAGTATGCTTAAATGCATTATTCGCTAAGATTTTTCAAAACCACTTAAACAATCCTTTTAAACTATAGTTTTATTTTTGCGTATGACTTTTTTTTTAATTTTTTGTTTATTATTTAAATTGGCAACAAGAACTATAACAAAATAAAACTAATATCAGTGAATAAATAAGCCAATATGAAAAAGTCAAAATTAAAATTTAATAAATTAAAGCTTTATAAATTTCCTAAATCAATTATTGGTAAGATAAAAATAATTATTCCATTGGATTCAATTTCAAAAAAATGCACGTAATTATAAAGGTCGTAATTTTAATTGTATGATAAGCAAATTTCTTTATAGCTTAGTGCTTTTAGCTTGATTAATTCATTTTTATGTTTTACCTAAATAAAAAATTTGTGTTTTCTAAAAAAAAATAAAATTCAAATATAGCTTCAACATTTTTTATTAATTCCTTGTACCAAGAGCAACGCCAAAAAGATTAGTTCATTAGCAATCAATTTGTTTTTATAAAGATTAAGGTATAGATTGGACTTTATTTTATTACCATTGCAAAAGCAGAGTTAGTTAGATTAGTATAAATTAACAAACTAAGATGTAAATTGGACATAATATTAATTGCTTTTGATAACTCTGCAAAAATCGGCAAGCGCAGTGGCATATATATAAGTTAATTAGAAAAGTAAATTATTTTTAATACAAAGCAATAAATTTAATATTAATATTTTACATTTTTGAAGCTTTAGAGATGCCGGTGGGACTTAGAAAGATTAGTTTTTCGTTTTATTTACCAACTTGGACAACATTTTATTACGTTTTTTTTTTTTAATTAAAAATCAACTCACTAATTTTCGGTTACTCTGTTAATGGTATCGCCGATCTGCTGGAGCAGTCGCAGCTAGATAATTATAAAACAAATCATATGAATTATTTTAAAACAGAGTTAAAAATTAAACAATATTTTTTAATCCATTAAATGTGCCGTTGCACCGCTCTGCGGGCACAGTGGCAACCCCGATCGTAAGCCCCGCTTGATCGGCCAGAGCGGGTTTTCCACCGCTTTTCGGGAGAGAGTCGGAGCGGAATGGTATGGGGAGCGAGCCGAGCTGCAGAGCACACGACGCTCGGTTAGTTGAGCTTAGCAGTCCAACCGACTTGGATATAGATATAGTCGCTCCGCCGTGAGAAAATCGCGGTTAGTCGGGGAGAGTCGAGGGATCCGCGATCTTGGGAGCACTTTTGCATCGACTATACACGGAGCGTGAAATACTAAATAAATACGAAAAAGAAAAAAAAAACGACAGACGACACAATAAAGCAACAAATTCGTAAACAATCAAAGTAACGGCGATTTGTGCAAGTGTAAGTGACCATTGTGCGAGAGTGTGTGTGTGTGCAACTAATTTAAAGCCGACTTTAGTTTAACTAAGATTTTATTAACGAAAAAAAGCCCCCGCGGAGTGATCAAATGCTTAAAACAACATTTGATGGCTATACTAGAAGTGTACAACTGGAAATTACGCAAATTCTGTTTTAAAGCCAGTTAAACATGTGAAAAACGATTTCACTGAGGTGCAAATGTGTGTTGGTAGCAGCCAGTGCGGCGTATACGTAACCCCCCCAATTTTGTCAAATCCATAAAGAAGAATCGGGCTAAAACAATGGGCCCGCCGCCCGCCCAGCCTCCCACAGCAAAAAACAAAAGCGTTGGAAAATCAAATAGCCGTAGTTCACCTTTCATTTAGCGGCCACAACAATAACAACTCTCTGTCGGCCAGAAGAATGCGGCAAAAACAGGCGTTTTTTTTTTCTGCATTATTTATTATTTTTTTGTGATTGTTCCGTCGGCTTTGTTTTTCTGCCGTCGCCAAGTGCACGTCTTCATTTCATTGGTTTTAGTTCGATCGCTATGCTCTCGGGCCCCCAAACCACTTGAAGATTACTACGATCTTTGTCTCAACCTGTGCCAAGCGCAAAAAAATCAAAAAAAAATCAAATAAAAATAAATAAAAAAAGATCAAGCAAAATAAAGGCAAACCAGCAAACGGCAAACAGCAAAAACGTGTCCCATAGCCCAAAAAGACGCTCACAACAACAGCATCGGTCCAAGACATAAAAGTCAACCGGTTGGTTAAGTTTTCGAGCACCAGCAAAAGTAACAGAAAAAAAACAGAAAGAGCAACAGCAAATGGCAAACCCCTCTTTTCAAACCCCCTGTTCCCAATTGTGGCGGCAATAATATGTAAAAGCCGAGAAAAAATCAGAAAAGAAACAAAACATCAGGCAAAAACGCGCGGCTATACTTATAAATAACAATCTAGATGGCTAAGAAGAAGCCACCTCAGCGCAGCTCAGCTCTGAAAGCTGTTTAGCATAGTTTATTTAAGCGCTAATGGGCGGGGGAGGGGTTTGGGATCCGTTTAACTGGAAACCGAAGTCCGAAAAAGATGCTAAATATGCGATCAATAACAAATGGAATATTCCATTCCTGGCCAAGTCTCGACTCGCCTCGACTTTCTTTTCTAACATCCGCTTAATTTGCAATTCAAATTGAATCCTAAGAGAAGCTCGTTACATTTTTGAAATCGAATGCAAAAAGGTTATCACTCCTTGAGTCATATTTTATGTGACGCACTTCCGTCTAGATCTGATGAAATATATGTCTTTGGGCTCGATCACTGCCCCGCTATTTGGCCATATAGTTAGGCAGTTGGTGCTAATTCCCTTGATTATTGACGCCTTTGCCAAACATCTTGATAATCTCATCTGGATTTTGGGCTGAGCTCGCTGGCCAAATTTAAGTCATGGGTTCAGATTTCGGCTCGGCCCAAGAGTTGAGTTGGTGTACTAGCCATAATTGACTTGTTGGCTCAGTGAATCCCATGCCAGCGGCAATTAGCACAAAAACAAAATACAATTTATTCATATTTATGGCTCAATTTGATTGTTGCTTACGTGCAATCGTGTTTTTTTCGAACCGCCGCACGCCATTTGAGATTTGAGAGCGCGAGATGTCGTACAGTATGGTCTCGGTGGATTTATTGAAATGCTAATAAAACGCTAAATGATGCCCGCCATGATGAGCCAGCCAATTTTGCGAATGCCAAAGCCAAAGCTAAAGCCCCCCCAAAAGTCAAAGCCTCAAGGATGAGGTTAAAGCCACAAAAGAAGTCAAGCGCCCTGCAAAATCAAATAACCAAAGTTATTAACTTCCGACTTCGTAATAGAAACAGCGGCGAACAACAAATCAATGGCCAGCGGACAACTACAGGTTTTTGTTTTCCTCAGACGTCTTCAAGTGAAACTCGCGGCACGATCGTGAGTCTGGTTTTTTTTGGTTGGGTTTATTTTTAGTTGCCCTGCCGCCGGACTAAATCAAATCACTTGAGCATTTCATTATATTATTATAGGAGGAAGCGTTCTTTATCCGACGGGCAAACAGCCCCAGGCGAAGTACACATATGTGTATGTATATGAAAGCCAAGGCGTTAATTCAATCAAAATCATTGCGACGAAACAGACATGACAAAGCGGAGGCAAAGTCTCGCTTCAGAAACCACTTTCAGCCATCAGCGACTATTCGCAGCGCATAAGGGAAGAGTTAAAATCGATCCAAGGCTGGCCAAAGTCTATTACAAAATCGAAAACCACGTATTTTCCACTCAAAAGTGGTCTATTTCGCAGATCCCTTGTCATCGCGTATACGCCATGTGTGCCGAACCACCTTTCGTAGCATACATTTTGGCTTATATGCGATTGAATTCCATGCTGTGGCCCCAGATATTTATTTGCATTGCTAAATAACTCCGCGATGTGTCATTTATGTTATTTTTATTCACTGCAAAGCGAGTGTCACGTGTTGATTTCGATGCAAATTAGTTGCTGCTGCACATCGGATGAAATCGTGTCGTTTTGTGGCCCCCGTTTAAAAGCGGATAAAGCAGCTCAGACGTCGCAAAGTTGCCGTTGAAATCGCGACTTACTTATCCGCCACTTGAGTGTATTTTTTTGCATTGCTCCGACGCCAGACTTCAGAGATATCATATATTAATCTATATACAAATATGCCAATATGTTGTGTTCAAAGCAACTTATATTTGCATGCGGTATTATAAAGATATTTGACTTTGAGGAGAGTTTTCTCTTGAAGCTTGTTTTTTTCATCAATAGTTTATTTTTTAATAAATTGTTTAAATCTCATAATTTTAAGCTGAGAATATGGGAAAAATCGTATAACTTGATTTGTGTACAGTGCGTTATATGCGGCTAAGCGGAAACGTCTGTTCAGAACTACTATGCAATTCTTAATTCCCTTGTTTCTAAGGCCACGTTTTTAAGGATTACACAACTTAAAAAGTTAAATGGCTTAAGGAAAAGTGTACTTCCCTTAAAAGTGTTTTTCTTTTATAAAAAAAGATGCATAGATATAAAATAATAAAATTGCTTCAAGACACTGATATTAACTAAGCAATGAAATATTCGAAAGATGTAGCAGCCATTTTGAAAATTAAATTTTTGAAAAATGTTGAATTATACTTGTTTTATAACTTAACAAAACTACAAGACCAATTTTACTCAACAAAGCAGCATTCGGATATAGAAACCTTTCTAGAAATTCGTCATATTTTTGAAGCCACTAGCGGCTAACCTTCAGTGCATTCCTTCTTGAAATTTTGGTAGATTTAAGCGTTAAACTTCCTGTGTTAAGCAAATATATAGAGAAAAGAGAACTTTCGACGGAATTCTTTACTATTTTTGAGCACTTATCGCTGGATAAAAAATAATACAAAAACCGCACTTTAATAAGAGACTTTTAATTGCTCGGAATTATAAAGAATTGTGTGTTTGATCTTGACAGGAAACCTTATTTCTTCAGAACAATGAAATGTTACAAAAAACAAAAAAAACTGGGCTGTTCCACTTATTAAATGCCTGATAAGGTTAATCTAATTGTTCATTTTAATTTCAACATTTCTTAAATGCCAGTCCACAGATGGCATTTGAATTTTGAAGACGCGAAACCGGCAGCTCATGGCACATATCTCTAATTCTTTGCAGACCGATCACCAGTCATGTTGTAGCCACGTAGACAGGATGCTTCTGAAGTGACTCGAATATGGACCTTGATTTCTTGGAACAGCTCTGTAAGTACAAAAGACAACAATCCCAAAGGCAAATCCATTCAATTACCACAAGTGTTTATGCACATATTTTCGGCAAGGATAAACAATTCAAATTCAAATGGGGTCCTTGCAGTGGCCCCGTTGAAGGCTGGCTCAACTCTCCTCGTCATTGACAACCAAAGTGGAACCGAAAATAGACATAACAGGGGAAAGGGCCATCCGATTCTTTCAAATACTCTAAACCCGAAAGGGCACACTTATGTTAATAGGTTGCACAAAAAATGTTTGAAACAAGTTATACCAATTAGCAAATGGCTTAAAGAGGAAATCAATAAAACTTGGTTAGACTATTTTAAACAAAACTAAACTAATTTTAAACAATTCTGAAATATTTAACCATTGCTATATGTCGAAGAACTAAACAAAAATTAAAAACAGAAAAGTTATAATTTTTTTCATTTATTTTTCCGATTGTTCCTATGAGAGCTATATGATATAGTCGTACGACTTTGATGAAATTTAATCCGTAAATCGGAAATATTTAACCATTACTAAATGTCGAAGAACTAAACAAAAAAATAAAAACAGAAAAGTTATAATTTTTTTTCATTTATTTTTCCGATTGTTCCTATGGGAGCTATATGCTATAGTCGTCCGATCCGGCTCGTTCCGACTTATATACTACCTGCAATAGAAAGACAACTTTTGGGAAAGTTTCATGCAGATAGCTTTAAAACTGAGAGACTAGTTTGCATATAAACGGACGGACAGACGGACAGACGGACAGACGGACATGGCTAGATCGACTCTACTAGTGATGCTGATCAAGAATATATACTTTATAGGGTCGGAAACGTCTCCTTCACTGCGTTGCAAACTTCTGACTGAATTTAATCAAAACATATTCTTCATTAGTTTCGTAAAAAAAAATATAAAATCCCCCCAAACTGTTAGTTCTAGATTTTTATGTTCGACGCATACCGTTTTAACAAACAAATTTCTCCCTTACAAAATTAAACAGTAAATATCTTTCACTCAATAAATTATCTAAATACAATATCCATGCATCCATTTGGAAATCTTTAAAGTTAAAAAAGAAGTACAATTATCACCAGCAAATTAAAATGGCAAAACGTACGTTTACAGATAGGCAGCACTTTTCTGTTTATTAGTTCTTAACATCTTACCACAAAAAATAATATTTAACTAAAGCCGCTTAAAAATTTGTCAATAAATTGAAAAAGAAAATTAATTTGCTCACCATATTCTGTTTTAAGCATATGTTACGTTTTTTATAAAATATCTAAAAGCAAATAAATAATTCGAAATTAGGTATACTATAACTATAGTTAATGTAAAAATGAAAATAAAGCTGAGCCATCCTAAAAATTAAATAAAATACTTTATTTACTTCTAAATGAAAGCAAGGGTATTCGAAATTGAATTGGTAAAGGTTCGTCCGTCCAAAGTTCTGCATCTCAAACACCAACACAGACAGGGACAGACCCAGAATGAGACAATCAGGATATATGATAGCTGGAATCGTTTAATATATTTTTCCATACAATTTCGCTCCGACTGGCTGGGATTTGCATGCCACTTGTGCGGCACACGAAACGAGCAGGTTGTTTGATCAATAACCCCGACATCGGGGGACGGAAGCCCAAATATTTGCACTCCGGCTATGATTTCGCTGGCCGCAGTCAGTGCTCAGATATTTCCAATCCACATCCGACGTATCGCGACGTTTCGCCCAGTGACTAAACAAAAATAATAATAAAGAGTGTCAAATTGCTGGCAATTCGCGAACTTCTGAGATTGGGGAAACAGTTTTGCAGTGATTAAACAGGGGCATGCGGAGTACTACGAAAGCATTTGTAAAAATATTATATCGGAGAACAATTGCATAAACAGTAGCTGCGCGATTCCCGAAGACCCTGAAAAATGACGATGATCTGCTGCTGCTGCTACTCCTGAAGTTTCGCTGATTCGAGGGCTCCCATTATTATATTTATTCCAAGCAATTAGGTTTCGTTTTCATCGGCGCTTTCGGTTGGTTACCATGCCGATTGGACTCGCTCTTCTGTTTCAGTTCAGTTCAGTTTCAGTTTTATAGTTTGATTATTAGTATCTGCTTGTTTTCGAGCCATTTTCACTGCTCAGCGAGTTGTGAAGAGTGCATCAACCGTATGCTCGCTCATACGTGCGTTAGATAATTATTTTCTCAGCTCGAAACGGAGCTGCAGCAGCAGCAGCAGCAGCAGCAGCAGCAGAATGCATCCAAAACCGGGGGGGTTACTGAAATCGAAACTCCATTTTTTCCATTTTTCCATTTCGTTTCCATGGATGCTGGCAGTCAGCAGCAAGTAACTTGGCCATCAGTGCGATTCGTTTGGGCCAAGTTGCGAGGCGTTCGCGTTGAAAAAGTTTCGGATTCGGAAGTCCTGCTGACTTGAATCCCCGCGAACAATTCGGTGACAAGCGACAAATTAATTATGGACTACCCCAAGACTTTGAATGGTAAATGCTAACATAGTAATAATAATAATCCGCCCAAAGCAGCCTGCATAAATTACACAACAATTTGCATTCGGCACGTCAACAATTTATTTGGCCATTTATCGATCAAACAGAGCGGGAATTTCAGGGCTTATCATCAGGCGGGTTGCTTCCAGTTTTCAGTTTTCTGTTTTCTGTTTTCCGTTTTCAGTATTCAGTGCCCCGGATCTGTTTTTTTCAACCGTAATTATCTACGGCTATGGTAAACGCCCCCACAGAAACGTGCGATATTTCTACTATTTCTCAATAAATGAAATGTTTTTCTGGTATTATGATTTGCAGTCCGCGTCGCCTGCGATTCCCGGACTTTGCTCTACTTCGAAAGATAATAAAACATTGTTTGCCTACATTTCACTATTGGATGTCAATGTTTACTCACCAATTACGTAGCAGAGTAGCTTTTTTCCGACTTAATTGGTTTATTGTTTTTACAGGGGAATATTCAATTTGTATATTTCTACGGAAAAGAATTCTATTTGAGATCCTTTTAGCTTTGTGGCAAGTGCACACCTGTACTGGCTCTCTCTTAAGGAATTTAATGTCAACCGGAGACCATGTATTTATCACACTCGATCCCCAGCAATACCTTTGTGGTAGACTAACCATCTATTAATTTGAAAAATAATATAGCCACCAAAATGTATACATCTGTTCAATGTCTACAGAATTTAAATGTTTTTTAGCTTCATAATATAATGAAAGATTTAATTTTAATTTGAGGTAAAGATAGTATATATGTAAACTACTATGCTAAAAATATTTTATTTTAATTTGTTTAATTAGTGCTAAATTCAGTAATTGAAAAGCAAGATTTTTTTAAATCTGCTTATGCCAAGCATAATTTACAAATAAAATAAATTTAAATTGTATAAAGAAATTTATTACAGCAAATATATTTATTTTACAAACTTATTTTTATTGTTAATTGCAATTCATGTTAGAGTTATAAAATTTATATATTGGTAATTAATTACTTCATATATCCTTTCACATATAATGTCACATAAAAATATGTAAAAATTAGTTTATTAATTCAATAGGTTGCTTTGGTCAGTTTATTTCACATTCCTATCTCTCACAAAGTATTTAATTAATAAATTAGTTTATTAATATAATATGATTGTTTAAGCCAGTGCTTACAAGACCTTTTAGTAATTACCTTACTTCCTGTTCTTACAGCTCCGCAAGATCTGGACGGCATAAATGGCGATGGCATGGACAATCTGGATCTGTTGATGCAAGGAGCCCTCGACGACAGCATCCAGCTGGGCCACAATGGTCACCTGTCCGGAGCAGGAGGGGTGCCCGCCCACATGGAGTCGCCGCACACACCGCCCATGAATGGCCTGGACACCCACTCCCAAATGGGTGGATGCGGACGCGTGGGCAGTACGCCGGTGGCGACGCAGGCCCAAAGCCACGTGCATCCGCAGCTGCCGGAGAGTCCGCCGGACTCGCAGCCCGCCTACAGTCCGCTGGGCGAGGCCCATGGCATGGCGATGTCGGGGCGGGAGCTCATCTATCCGGGTCTGCCGCCCATGCAGCACCAGGCGCACCTGCTCCAAACGGACCTCGACCAATACGCCTCCCCGCCGCAGCAGCAGCAGCAGCAACAGCATCACTTTGCGGCTCCACAGACGGATGTGCGGATCAAGCACGAATCCGGACTCATCATTAATCCGGGCAACTTGCTGTGCCAGCAGCAGCAGCAGCAGATGCATCAGCAGCAACAACAGCAGCAGCAGCAGCAGCATCATCAACACCAGATCAATGAGCAGCAGTTTGCCAGCCATCACCAGGATGGGATCCTCCAGGATCCGATGCTCTACTACAACGATGGAGCGGTGGGTGGTGCGGGCTTGTATGCGGCCGGCAGCTATCAGAACCTGTCCACCTGCACTCTGACCTCCGCCCTGGGACTGGATCGCGTCCAGGTGATCGGCACCAGCCAGTTGTCCCTCAATCGTGTGTCCGCTCCCTCCACGCCCGTGCATTCCTTGTCCCGCAAGCGCAAGATGTCCACGCAGCTGGACTGTCCAGACTTTGCACCCACCCCCAAGGTGGATGCGGGCCTGCAGATGAGTCCCCTGCGCGCCTCCCACCACTCTTTGGCCACGCCCACTCCGGCGCCCTCCCACTGCTCCGCCTCCGTCTCGCCGGCCCTGTCCGCCGTGAACTCGCAAACGGACAACAGCCTGGACGGACAGCCCGGCGGCGGAGTGGCCATCGGTTCGGGATCCGGTTCGGGATCGGGTTCGGGATCGGGCAGCGAAGCTGGCGATCCGGCGGGGGGCCAGTGCATCCGGTTCAACGGCTTCCAGCCGGAGAACTGGCACAAGCTCTTCGACCAGAGCCTGCAGGAGCTGTCTGTGATCTACTACCGCGTGGACGCGGACAAGGGCTTCAACTTCAGCGTCTCGGACGACGCGTACGTGTGCCAGAAGAAGAACCACTTCCAGGTTACTTGCCATGCGCGCCTCCAGGGCGATGCCAAATTCGTGAAGACACCGTCCGGCTTCGAGAAAATCAAATCCTTCCACTTGCATTTCTACGGCGTCAAGTTCGAGGCGCCCAACCAGACGATCCGCGTGGAGCAGAGCCAGTCGGATCGCTCCAAGAAGGCCTTCTATCCCGTACCGTGAGTAGATCATTTCACTGGAAGAATAAATTTAATATGTATGTATGTATACTACGGCGGTTTTTTAAAAGGAACTTTGCTCACGCTTTTAAATAGTAGATATTGGTGCAAAATAAATCTAATTAAAAACCAAACCATTTAAGACCTTGCGCAACAGTACGTATGAGTGATAAACTTTAGAGCCAATGCGCAAAATATGTACATGCTTTAAGTCGATATATGTATGTAAATTCTAGATTTCTTCACTTTAAATGGTAACCATAATTTTGTACCCATAGAAAAACAAGAACTTGACAAGGATAAACAAATATTACAATTTCATTTTAATAGGTCAATAATGCCTAGGTTATAAAATTATGATAATAGCCCAGAGAACTGAGCTACTGCATTTAACAACAAAATTAGCCATATTAATTTTTTGCTCTTACTTAATTTATTTATTATTTTGTTTTTACAAATAAGTAATTAATTATTATATCATATTTCCAAAGAAATTAGGTGCTTTAATTATTTACTATTATATATATATTATACTATAATCACGATCCAGTTTGCTGCTTGCTGGTTCCCAATAGTTCACAAGTTCAGAACACTATATATGGGGTATTCTCCTAGCTAATTTAAACATTAATTGAATAAAATATTAAATAAATTGAATGACAAAATTTATTGGAGTTGTGAAAAAGTTATGTCTTGACTTACAAAACAACTTATGAATTCTACAATTCAATTTCAAAAATAAACGGCTCATTTTAATATTAAATTTCGAAATCCAAATTTTGATTTAACAATGTATGTACATTGGAAAGCAATTGTTTTGTTGAAGTGGTTTTAGGAGGTTTGAAACCACCCAAAAGAGTTTTTAAGAAAAGGTACTGGAAACATCGCCCTTAAACACAAACTTGGCACAATTGGAGTTTTAAAAATATTGAAACCAATTTTGTAATACCTTTTTAATTGGTTTTAAACCTCTTCTGCACTGCATTTTACTCATTATTTTTGGTTTACTATGGAGTTACTAACCATTTTCCAATTCCACCCGCAGCATCGATCTCCAGAAGCACATCGTGAGCAAGATCACCGTGGGCCGGCTGCACTTTTCGGAGACGACGAACAACAACATGCGCAAGAAGGGTCGCCCCAATCCGGAGCAGCGCTTCTTCCAGCTGGTCGTGGGCCTCCATGTGCACACCATTTCCGGCAACTTTCCGGTGGTGAGTCACGGCAGCGAGAAGATCATCGTCCGTGCCTCGAATCCGGGTCAATTCGAGTCCGACGTGGATCTGTGTTGGCAGCGTGGCCTGACCCCGGAATCGGTGGTCCACATGGGTCGCGTGGGCATCAATATGGACCGGCCGGACGAGAGTCTGGTGGTCCATGGCAACCTCAAGGTGTCCGGCCACATTGTCCAGCCGAGCGACAGTCGCGCCAAGCAGGAGATCGCCGAGCTGGACACGTCGGTGCAGCTGCGCAATCTGCAAAAGATCCGGATAGTGCGCTACCGCTACGAGCCGGAGTTCGCCGTGCACTCGGGTCTCCGGCGGCAGAGCGACACGCGGGAGATCGAGGACACCGGCGTGATTGCGCAGGAGGTGCGCGAGGTGATCCCCGATGCAGTGCAAGAGGCTGGCAGCGTGGTGCTGCCCAACGGAAGGGTCATCGAGAACTTTCTGCTGGTCAATAAGGTGGGTGTTTGCATTTATTCCATCCAGTTCATCCACTCAATTTCATCTTTTATACATACGTACCAAAGGACCGCATTCTGATGGAGAACATCGGAGCCGTGAAGGAGCTGTGCAAGGTGACGGGATCGCTGGAGTCGCGCATCGAGCACCTGGAACGTGCCAACATTGGCCAAAGCAGCCACCAACTGCGTGCCAAGGACCTGCTGGAGCCGCGCTGCATCCTGCCGGAGCGAGGAGCCATCAAGCCCTTCGCCAGTCGGCGGGACGGCTACGAGGTCTGCTCCAGCCGCTCCCTGCAGATCGTCATCTTCCTGCTGATCATCGTTATGGCCGCCTGGTGAGTAGAGTTACATTTTCCCATTCAGCTTCAGAAAACATAATCTATTAAAAGAAATTTGAGTATTATAAATATATATTTTAATAAAAAGTTTTAAAAACCAGGTTAACGATAAATTAAATTATGATTTTGGATTGTGGGTCTTTCTGGCTTTGCAACATGGTGTTCCCGACCTCCGGTTGTGGGCTTTTAACTTTAATTTTTTATTACAAAAATCAAATATTCTATAAAACGGCTATATAAGTTATGTAAAATTTTCCAATGAATTTCTATAGCAAGTATATGATAACAAAATTAATTATTCTATAAAACGGCTATGTATCGATTTTTTTTTGCGTATGCATTTAAATACAAAATAGGTGATTTCTATAGCAAATATATATATATATATATAGTTTAAGTATATGTTATATATATAATCCAATTAAAAAGTAAAGGGGTATACTGTTTTGGTTTCAGAACACACTGTGATTATTTAACAAGTAAAAGTGTCAAATTAAAGTTATTAATTTGATGTTACATTTAAATTATGGTCCTCGGTTTTGTGTCGTTTTGGCTTAAAAAAAAAGGTGACCCAGGCTGGCACTTTTGGCCCCCTAGCCATCGAATTTGTATTAAGTATCGTAATTTTCTATAATTTTCTATGGCCATTTTATAACATACCCAGAAAAGTGCTTTTCTTCAGTTAACGAATAACCACTCTATAATTTCCCTTCCCCGTCTTTTTAAAGCCTGGCGGCGGTGTCCACGCTGTACTTCGTGGAGCACAACAAGCAGCAGCAGATGGACTACCAGATCTTCGGCAACGGCCACTTCCGCCCGGAGGCGGGGATGACGCACCTGAGCGACGAGGAGCGGCACTACTTCCACACGCTCTTCAAGAACAAGACGAACGGCACGTGGCCCGGTCGGATGTACGCCATTACCAGCACGGCCCGTCCGCCCGGATACCGACCGGCCGAGGAGGAGGCGGCGGACCTGGCGGCGGTGTTGGTCAAGCCGCAGGTGTCCAGTGGCCAGCCGAGTCCCAAGCACGTGCTGATCACAACGACGGCGCCGCGGTTCAGCAACAAGACCATCAACAGCAAGAAGGGCAAGTGGCCGCCCACCCAGGAGGTGCTGCGTCAGGCGGCCGGTCAGAAGTTGCACGTGGCCAAGGCTCCTGCTCCTGCTCCCCCTCCTCCGCCGCCGCCTCCTACCCCTACTCCTACTCCTTCAGCCGCAGCTGCTGTCGTCAACGAGACACTGGCCTCCACGGAGAAGCCGCCGCAGGCCATCCTCCTGCCGCAGGACTTCGAGAACAACTCCATCGACATCGATGCCCAGCTGAAGCAGTCGTCGCAGCTGAAGCTGGACGAGCACATCGTGGTGGTGGGCACCATCGCCAGTCCCGCCTCCGATGCCTACGACTCCAGTGCCCCCGCTGCCGCTGGCCATCCCATTCGCAAGTTCAACCCGGGCACCGTCTACACGCACGTCTACAAGACGGTGTCGCCACCCACTTCCAACCTGGCCCTGACCACCAACAAGGTGAGCACTGAGTCCGGCGTCCAGAGTGTGCTGGCCCAGGCTCTGGACGTTCCGCCGCCGGCCATTCCGCTGCGCAACAGCAGCGACAATCCGGATGCCCTGGACCTGCAGAACCTGAGCAACACCAACGAGTCCGTGGACAACCCCATCACCGGGGTGTACGGCTTCGAGTACCAGGCAGCCGGGCTGAGGGAGTCCAATGTGGGCAGGCGGTCGGCCAGCCAGCGGAGTCTGGAGTGGATCCGGCAGCGGAGCTTCAAGACGCCGCTCTTTGGACAGCCGGCTGAGTGCAATGGGGATGAGTCGGTCAGCGATAATTGTCAGGTAAGGATTGGCTTTGAGGTGATCCTCATTAAAAATTTGTTATAGCCATGCTATCTTCCAGTCCGTTTGCTTCGAGGAACTGCCTCCGAAGCAGCCCGAACCGGACAATGTGGATGCCAATGTGAAGGAGCAGCATGTCGAGGACGATCTGCAGTCGGCTGAGGAGCAAGACCAGGATCCGGACATCCAAGAGCCGCAATCCGCCGCCGTGGTTGGCAATGAGACCTCGGCCGTTCTGGAGGCCAACCAGCCAGGATTCTTGGGCAAAAGTTCGCACAGCACCGATGCCCTGGCCAAGAAGTTTCCCCAAGACACGGAGACGGTGCTCGCAGCCAAGGACGATCCCGTCTACCAGCTGGTGCAAGCTGCCTCCGCCTCCGCCTCTGCCCAGGATCAGGGATCAGGTGCCAAGGCGGAAGAGACGGTGCTGCCGCCCTTCCAACTGGACTGCTGGAGCGTGGCCAGCTGCGTCCTGGCCGCCCAGTACAACCACACCATCGACGTGGAGCAGTTCTGTCCCACCTCGGGCAGTTCCCTCAATGTCAGCTACATAGTTCCCGTCTCGCGATACCTGCAGGCCAGTAGTCTGGAGCTCCATCTGAGGTACGTGTATTGCACCATGTTTTAGGGGAAATGCAATAAAGTCGGCAGTTGTTATCCTACTTTTTAAAGTTCAATATAGCATGCACTAGTGTAACTAGTGTGAACTAATCATTCTTAAAAACTTTTTGTAAGAGATAGATAGAATTATGTTAAGGTTTTTTAAACAAGTAAGGTATTCTCTGAACTTTATATTAAAATTGTTTTTTTTTTACAAAAATATGGAGATATATCTTTCCTATGTAGTGCGAAGCTGAATTAAGCTGTATTAAAGTTCCAAAATATCGATCCCATTGCTTTCACAGGATATTTATAAAAGTGTAAACTATGGAAAAAGCAAAAAAAATCTTTTTTAAATTAAATGCACCATACAGAATACTGTTTTGCATATGGATAACCCGATGTCTTAACATCAGTTAATATCAATTTTTTTCTGGTTAGTCTAGCCAAATAAGGAATCGATGAACTTATTAACAGCTAAAAAGGTTAAACATTTTTTTTTAAATCACAATTGATTATCACTGAAAAAAAACAGTTTGTAAACATTTGATTCTAAGCAGCCCTTCAATTTTTAAAAAAATCTTAGTCTGAACTAAGCTAAATTCTGTTCTCATAATTTTAAAAAAAATTAAGTTTAGAACGCGGCTTTGTATATATTGACATACCTAATACACTTTTTCTTGATAAGTTAAGCAGTAATAACCATAATTCTTTCGACAGCTCCAACAAGCCGCTGCAGTGGTCCATCTGCATTGACGAGGACCAGGCCAAGCCCAGTGCCAATGCCCAGCTGAACGAAGATGATGAGGCCACGCCCACCAGCGGAGTGAAGATCCTCAAGCAGCAGGGCAAGAACAAGCTGAGCCTGGCTTTGGATCTACCCGACCGCGGCTACTTCCTGCGTGACTTTATGCTCCGCGCCAGCCACGACTTGGAGCAGGTGAGAGTTCAGCATTGTGTAAAGCTTTTTCGGGGATTCCTCAACTCTTTCAGTTGCAGCAAAAACTTTGCGACGACAGCGCTCACCTGGCGAACCCCATACTCCAGTACAACTTTAGAATCGTAAGAGATTGTGATTAGTTTACAGCTTAATTTATGACACGGATCGAATCTGAACTCCAAAAATCTACGCATATGTGTGAATACTGCATGTTTGAATGTTGCGGATATGTCCTGGCACCCCCAACACGGATAACTCGTTTAAATTAGGAAAATGAGAAAATGATATAAACTAAAACTGTTGATCAGCGAGCAGAAGTTAAAACGAATACATTTATACGTAAAAAAAAAACAAATCATTAATAAATGCAAAACAATTATCGACCATTTAAATAAAATATGTAGAGAAATCTTTTAAAATGTTCTTTTAGTGGCTGGGAAATGGAAAGTTTTGAGTGAAATTCAAAAACAATTTCGAAAAGAAATGGTACTTATTTGATTTATGACATTTTCAAAATGTTTGTGGCTGATTGAAAATAAATAAATGTTTTTTCAACAAAAGAGTCATGATCATGAATTTTTAATTATAAATTTGACCAAAGAAATAATAGTTCACAGCTTTTAGTGTTCATATTTAAATCCTATAGTTGTTATCCAGTTCTCTTTTATATAAAGCAAGGTTTTTAAGCATTGGTCGTTTAGTTGGGAAAAGAAACAGAACATGATTTGAGATAGATCTAGCCCTAAGGTTTTTGATTGGTTGTGCAAACTAATAAACTAGTTTTTAAAAGCTAAAGAAATATTCTCAAACAATTAAATTATCTAGACTTATCATGGACAATTTAATGAATTTTACTAACAAGAATGACAGCTAGTAGTGTCAAAATACCAAAATAGTCCTATTTAATGAATTCTCTAACTATTCTCTAAGAATTCAAGTGCAATTTTGTTTCCTGAGGCCTGAATAAGAAAGTTCATATATGTATCTAGGAGAAATTAGTTCACTTTACTATCAAACAAATGGGAAACTTAACAGATAATCGACTGGTGGTGGTCTACACGGCGAAGGGCTGATCCTTGCCATCCTCGTGGTACTTGATGTAGGTCTCTCCGTGCGTGAAATCCTTGGTTCCCTCGAGGCGACCGCGAGGCGGAGCTTTGTCGTAGTCGAAGGCCTTCTCCGACTTTCCAAACAGCTGATTGGCCATCTCGATGTCCTCGCGGTACTTGCCCACGACCACCTTCTTTCCAGTCATTGGATCGGTTATGTCACCCAGCGGATAGACGACCTTTTCCACGTTGTGCGTGATGAGGCGGGTTAGTCGCTCGGGCAGCTCCCGGATTAGGACCACATCCCCGGTTTTGCACACCTTCTGCGGATCGTGGGCAAAGTAGAACTCATCCTTTTTGAAGTACTGCAGGAGAAAACGGTAACAGAATTGGTTAAATTTTTCGTGGTATTGCCAATGTTTTGCCTACCATATTCAGATTCTTGTCCATTTCCATGCGGCGAATACGTATCTTGGAGGCATTCTGCTTGACGCAGGGCATGCACTGGCCCAATAGTAGAAGTCCTCGCCTTGACATGTTCCTGAAGGATTTTATTTCAAGATTCTATAAAAATAAACAACCGGTTGCAGGAGATATAAGCCAGTGTGACCAAAGCGTTTACTCGTCTTATATTTTAGACAGCTGGTAACTATCGATAGGAACAGCTGATGCAGGTGTTTGACTAGGGCTGCAATATTAACTTTTATAATTTGTTTAAACTACTATTCAAATAAATTATACAACTTAAATTATTAAGAGGATCCTCCGAAATTTAAAAATCAAAGATATGTCGTTAAAAGATTTTATCTAATATAGTAATTAATCGAAGGAATAAGCAAAATAAAGGTTTTTTGGACACTAATATTGATTTCTCAAACAATAAATTGATTTTTGAGCAAAATTTCGGTCTAAAGTTGATTAGAAATAATAAATAATAATTCCATTTTTTAAACTGTATATAATGTCGCTAAGGTGCTTCTGATAACGGATTTTTGTATACATATCGATGGCTGCATTTGATGCACTGCTGTGTGCAACTATCGATTACGCGAACTGTACATCGCTAACATATCGATAGACCGCGCGCTCCACGTGTTTTCTCTTCCATTTTTCCCCAGCAAGCAACACGTGCGCAGGCTTGCTCCGTCTATCAGCAGATTTCCCAGACAAAAGCAGATATAATGGCCGACGTGGGTAAGTTCGGAGTGTGATGAATAAAAAGCGGACTGCAACTGTACGGATTATCTGCCCGCAGAGGTACGCAAGGAGAAGAAAAAGAAGAAGGTCAAGGAGGAGCCCGTGGACGGCGATGACATCGGTACGCTGCAGAAGGAGGGCAACTTCCAGATCAAGCCCTCCTCCAAGATTGCCCAGCTGGACACCTCGCAATGGCCGCTCCTGCTCAAGAACTTCGACAAGCTGAACATCCGCTCCAACCACTACACGCCACTGGCCCACGGATCCTCGCCCCTGAACCGCGACATCAAGGAGTACATGAAGACGGGCTTCATCAATCTGGACAAGCCGTCGAACCCCAGCTCCCACGAGGTGGTGGCTTGGATCAAGAAGATCCTCAAGGTGGAGAAGACGGGCCACTCCGGCACGCTGGATCCCAAAGTGACGGGTAGGTGGCAGCGCGTGTTTCCCTCCCCCCAATCAAAACCTAACCTCAATGTGTGGCCGCGTGTTTTTTTCTTTTTGTTTTTTTTTCTGGCAGGTTGCTTGATTGTCTGCATCGACAGGGCCACCCGGCTGGTCAAGTCGCAGCAGAGCGCTGGCAAGGAGTACGTGGCTATCTTCAAGCTCCACGGAGCCGTGGAGTCGGTGGCCAAGGTGCGCCAGGGTCTGGAGAAGCTTCGCGGCGCCCTCTTCCAGCGTCCTCCGCTCATCTCCGCCGTAAAGCGACAGCTGCGAGTGCGCACTGTCTACGACAGCAAGCTGTTGGACTACGATGAGAGTCGCAATATGGGTGAGTCTGGCTTTTATTACCCACGAGCTAGTGCCTTGCTGCAGGATTAGTTTGTCCTGCAGGGATGCAGCCTGCATATATTTCATAGAAACTCCAGTATTTGCCCACCCGCGCAAATGCACATTGTATGTGTTAAACAATTGTCTTTTTCTCTACTCCACTGCCGCCTACTCACGTGCTTAGGTGTTTTTTGGGTTAGTTGCGAGGCCGGCTCCTACATTCGTACCATGTGCGTCCATCTGGGTCTCGTCCTGGGCGTCGGCGGCCAGATGTTGGAGCTGCGTCGCGTCCGCTCGGGTATTCAGTCGGAGCGCGACGGCATGGTGACCATGCACGACGTTTTGGACGCCATGTGGCTGTACGAGAACCACAAGGACGAGTCTATGCTGCGACGCGTGATCAAGCCGCTGGAGGGTCTGCTGGTCAACCACAAGCGCATCATCATGAAGGACAGTTCGGTGAGTGGGGGCACTGGGAATTTGAATGCATACCCCATGATATTAAGCCGGCAGGTGCCTGCAATCCCCACGGGCACCTGTGACTATGATTGGGAACAGTAAAGTCGCTGATGTGTGTATGTGGGGCAGCGCTTTTAACCTGCGCGCTTGACAAAGAAATTTCGGTCGACATCTTTTCTTTTCAAATACTAAACTTGATGGCAACTAACCAACTTGGTGTTCCCCAGGTCAATGCCGTTTGCTATGGTGCCAAGATCACCTTGCCCGGTGTCCTGCGCTACGAGGATGGCATTGAGATCGATCAGGAGATCGTCATTTGCACCACTAAGGGCGAGGCCATTTGCCTGGCCATTGCCCTGATGACCACAGCCACCATGTCGTCCTGCGACCATGGTGTGGTGGCCAAGATCAAGCGTGTGATCATGGAGCGCGACACATATCCGCGCAAGTGGGGCTTGGGCCCCAAGGCGTCGGCCAAGAAGGCGCTCATTGCCGCCGGCAAGCTGGACAAGTTCGGCCGGCCCAATGAGAACACTCCTAAGGAGTGGCTGACCGGGTATGTGGACTACAATGCCAAAAAGCCCGCAGCGGGAGCTCCACAAGAAACTGCTCCCTCAAATGGTTCCAGTGACGCCAGCAAGGTAGGATATCTTTTTTTTTTTCCATTCGACAATCTCTTACTGACTTAATCCATTTATCCAGCGCAAGTTGAGCACCTCCAGTGTTGAGGAAACGGCGGCCGCCCCAGCCTCCGAGGAGACTCCTTCCAAGGACAAAAAGAAGAAAAAGAAGAAGCACAAGGGCGACGAGGAGGCCCCAGCTGCCGAGGAGGAGGCATCTGCCGATGTAGAGCCAGTAGAAAAGGAGAAGAAAAAGAAGAAGAAGAAGGATAAGGATAGGGACAGAGAAGAAGCTCAGGAATAGAAATCGAATGTTTCTATAGGATTAGGTTTTATAGAGAACTCTACGGTTTTTGTGTAGAGACACCTACCAATTTGCTAGCTGTTAAGTTTAAGTACAAGTTTTTATGTGTAGAAGTGCATACAAATTAAAAAATGCATTTAAGTGACATTCGCAATGCAATAAATTGTATATTTTATTGTAAAAGTCTGGCTAGTTTTTCAAGCTCTTTTAGTTCTCTTTAGCTTTACAGTAAGAAAGGTCTACTCAAATGCAAGGTGAGTTTAAAAAAGCCATGTTTTTAAGTGTCTTTCAATGTTGCTTTTGCTTGCGTTATCTTTAAAGCAAGAACTTTCATAACTAACTTAAAAATGAAACTCATGAAAAAATAACGCAAAAAAAGCATATTTGACCTACTTCGCATGTTTTTAACCAACTTTTGACATAAGAAATAATTATCTTTTATTATTTTTAGCATGGAAAACTACTCAAAGGTCGAAGCGTGGGAGCTAGTGCGTATAAGGTGAGTCTCCATTTTAGTATAATTATTCAGTAATATTTTGATGAGCATTAACTTTCGCCCCTATCTGAAATTTAACTTCTCATGTTGAATGCGAGATTGGTCTTACTGAAAATGTATTTCAACTAAAAAATGTCCAATTTTGTATTTATCCCTACTAAGTATCTTTTTATTCCATTTTGCAGGATGGTTTATCAAGTGGATGCGATCATTACAGAAGCGGTTCCCAACCAAATGGTAAATATATTATTATATAAATGTATACATTTTTAAAGTGATGAGCATTAACTTTCGCCCCTATCTGAAATTGAAACTTCTCCTGTTGAATGCGAGATTGGTCTTACTGAAAAACATCACAACAAATAATTAATTAAATACTTTGATTATCTTTTACTAAATAAACGTTCTTCTTTTTTTTTTTAGATTGGGAATCCCACGACATGATTAATTCTGATTCCGGTTCCTCCTAAATAAGGTAAATGTAAACCTTTGAAAATAGTTGTAAATTGGTAATTGATGAAAAATAAAAGCTGATTTATGTGGCATGATTTTCACATTAACCGCAACAAAACCCTACTCCAATAGGTCCTACTGACAAATCCTACATGAAATAATACCTTTTACCTGAATGTAACAAAACACTCGACTCACAATTGCCTTTCTTTTGATTTTTTTAGTTCGCAAAGCATGTTGTTATTATTGCAAGGTAATTATGAAAACACTTTCAAAAGTTTCTATTGAAAATGATGAAAAGAAAGAGCTGAATTATGTGGCATGATTTTCACATTAACCGCAACAAAACCCTACTCCAATAGGTCCTACTGATCATTTTCACCAGAAACGAAAAGCGTGTTCTATTTTTCTCTCAAACTAATTAAGCCTTTCTCTTTTAATTGCAGTTGCTGAAAACCCTCCTTGCTGATTTGTTTTGAATTATAAGATTCAAAACATATTCTATTGTAAACATTCTTTTTCCAGGTACAGTACGTCCCAAAACACCCCATCCAATTTGTAGTTTTAACCATATGTATTTGCAAACAAAATAAAAGTAAACAAAAAAACGTGACATTTATTTAATGGGATTAGGTCATGCGTGCTTTTAACCTAAAAATATAGCCAAAAATCTCTGCCAAGCCTGTTTGGGCGGGCAGTCATCTACCAGGGGTGCAAAGAGAGCGCGAATGAGGAGCAAGACGTCCGTTGGCTTGAAAACTTAAAATGGTCTTATGTGCGTGTGTCGAAACGTGCCTTATTAATGATCCTCAATATTATACACATTTTCGGTGCTTGCAGTTTGCAATCCAAATGTGTAATCACGTTTTCTGTGACCTTAAAATATCAGCGTGTTTTTTTTCGCCCAGCCAGCCCTGTGTTTCATTCCATCATCTCTTGGCGCCCTGCCTATCGGACGCCATATTTGATTAATCGCAGTATATTTGTCTGTCACCATTTGTGTATGTATTCGGCTATGCTTTTTTTCGACGCGTCGTCAACTGAGCTGTGGGTTAATAGTGTAAATATTTTCGACAATTGCGACGCGGTTACGGATTTGCAAGTGCCGACGAACTAGCTGGCTGTTATAAGCAGCTTTTAATACAGGTATGTGCTCGTTTATTGGTATTTAGTTACGATGCATAAGGACATGGCCGGCATGGGAATTTTTCTGCGGAGTGTAGAGGGTGCTTTCAAGTGACGCATGCGATCGGTTGTGTATGTATCCATTGTGACGCCATGTTGGATTTTCACTTTGAGGTTATTGATTAGTTTTCTGCGAGACCAAGTCGGTAGCAATTAAAAGAATCAATTATTTATTGAAATTAATGAAGTGCAAGAAAAACATACCGAATTTAGTATATTTTGGTGGGCGATTGGTAGGTGGGGTAAACTGAAGATATCGATCGAGTTTAAGAGCAGGTAGTACTCTTCTGTTATTGAAAGGACTCTTTTTCGTCGGGTTGCAAATTTGTGACTTATTTCATTGATTTGTACAGTAAAGTATTTGTCTGTATGACCTGTATTGTTTTTACCTTGTTTGGATAAGAAAAAAATATATATTTTCCCTTCTTTTTTGTCCTTCTTCTTACATAACTAGTGTTTATCATATATACATAGGTAGATTTTAGTTCACATGTGCCTTTAAGGCTTCTACGATCTTGTTTCGGAATCATCCTTTAAAATTTCACGCTCACTACCATCCCCTCACATTTAGTGTTGTAAAACAAGGACATTTTCCTAAAGTTCTTTCCTTGTCTTTTTTCTGCATTTATACATAACACATTTATCGGTCATCGAAAGGTGCACGTGTATGCCACCCCCCGCACCACTCCACCTTCTCACCAGCACTTGCGGAAGCAACAACAACAACCGCTAGACCATTGCCATGTGTTCCCTGAAAATGCCTGGAAGTGGTCAGCGGCCAGGGCTCACATACACATACTCGCAAGCACACATGGGGCTGTGACGCTGAGTCGGAATCTGGATTACTTTGAGATCTGATCGCAAACTCGCAGCACCGTCATTACTCTTTTCCGCTGGCAAATAAAAGTGCAACTTGCAGATGGAATCAGTGTTGCGCTAAGACGCAATTCATTTCGGCAATCGTTTGTAGTCAGCATAAGTGCGGAAAATCAAAGTCTCAAAATGTTTTGATTGTGCTCTTCCTCGCATCGCGTGTTTGCTTGTGTGGGTGTGCGGCAAAAGGCGCTAAACCAACACCAACAATCGTGCACATACCGTTTCTGTGATACTGGGTCTGTTTGCAAAAAGTGCGTAAAAAATATTCACAAAAAAATGCTTATTTCATGCCGTATACATTAATTGCTGTCATGGGCAGCCTTTGAATTATGTTGCCTAGAGCACTACTGTTTAGTCCGTGTGTGTATCTACTGCCTTTTCGGGGCAGTGTGGTTCATTGAATTTGCAATTACAGACATTTAGATATTAATAACTATTACAAATTGAAAGCTAAAGGTATGCATTCGCAAAGTGTCACGCATTTGCAGTTTTATAGATGTGTAGTACTGGAAAAAGTGATCAGTACATTTTCCGGCCAGTGTTGCCAACACCGCATTAATTTCCAGGGCTGTCGAGCCCTGGGAAATCATCCTGATTTTTGAGGTTAAAGTTTTTCCAACGTGCAGTAATGATTTTTTTCGGCTTTTCCGCAGCATGACTTACGAACTGCCGCCAATCATATTAAAGGGCAAAGAACTGATCAAATACCGCCATCTGAAGCGCAAATATCCCGTGTCCAAGGCCTTCCTGCATCGCAACTGGTGGAATGTTAAGCGGTTCTTAATCTACGCCCTCAGTCCACGCTGCGTGATCCGAAATTATGCCTGGCGCCGGCGGCGCAGCCATCGCGTCCGGATTGTGCGACGTGTCCGCATCCTGCTCTTCGATCCGCGTCTCAAGCGGATGATCAAACGTCGCCTACGGAACGTGCGCCAGTGGTCCACGACCTTGGTGGGTCACTACAAAAAGATGGGCAGGATCGAGGAGTACGAGGAGACTGAGGTGTACAGTGTGGCCGAACCGCTGGGCGCCGAAGAGCTTTCGAAGCAGATGAAGCAGCAACTGGAGCTGCTAAAAACCGGGAAGCGGAGTCTGTCCCTCATAGAAGACAACAATCCCAGTGTGGATGCCCCGGCGAAAAAGGCCAAGGAGCAGATTGAGGTCATCCAGGAGACGCCGGATGAAGACGCCGCCGATCAGCTGGATTCACTAGTTGGCCCCTCCAAGGAGGCAGCCGAAAGAACGCCCACGAAGTCACCCGCACAAGCTGCTGCCTTGGAGGATGCCCCCACCCCTGCCACACCCAGCAAGGAGCAGAGCGGCCAGACCAGCACCTGCTCCAGCGCCGAGAAGCCGGACAAAGCGGAGAAGGCCGGCGGCAGCAAGTTCCTGGACATGCTCATCAGCAAGGTGCGCGTGAAGAACTTTGCCCGCGAGACCAACATTCCCTCGGAATCCTTTGCGGCTCCGGCCTTCGTCTTCGAGGACGAAGGCAGCGAGGACTTTGTGGGCTTTGACGAGAGTGTCCACCAGCCGGGCATGCTGCTCACGCCGCTGGTGCCCACCAACTGCCAGACCACGGAGGGGAACTCCGCCTTTGTCAGTGAAACGCTGGATGCGTATATGCGGGAGCATCACATCAACGACGACGAAAAGGACGACAAGGACAAGTTGCTCGAGCCGATGGGACACGATGGCCAGGTCACCTCGCACAGCATGGCGCCGCCGATGGACATGCCAGCGGTTCCGGAGGCACTGCAGCGCTTGCGAACGGTGGCCGAGAGGCGGCAGTACCTGCAGCGCTGCAAGAACCACAAGATGGGCATCATCAACAACGAGGCCAACATATACAGGGAGCTGCAGCGCAAGCAGCGGCAGCGAAAGGTGAAGATCGCGGCCATGCAGGGCCTCCAGGCGCCATCCTCTCAGATGCCCTTCACCCGCCAGGGCTGGCAGGCAGCCAGTTATGTGGCCACCGAGAACTCCAACTACTACTATCAGGTAAGTCTTCTTAAAAGGATTTTAACTTGGATTTTGCCTAATAATCTTTGGCTTACTTCAGGTAATCCAGGTGGATGGAGAGATGGTGCGCCTTCCAGGCGCCCGAGGCAATAATCTTAGGCGCGAGAAAAGCCCCTACTTGAGCCGGCTAACTTGCAAGGAAGAGAACGAACTGAAGTGCAGCAGCCAGTGCTTGGATGCGCGCATCAGCCGAGAGCTCAGGGTGATTCCCACACAAGTGGCTCCACCGAGGAACCCCAAAATCCTCAATCAGTTTCCGCTACCCGCCATTTTTCGCCCCTGCCCACTGTCCATGAAACCGTTCCAGCGACCACTGGACGATGACACGGCCGCATTGCTGCTCGCCGGCGGAAGCATGGCGGTGGTTAGCATGCCAAACGTGCAGCTGGACGTGATGCCCCAGCTGGGCCGTCCGCTCGACGAGATCGCGAAGCGGTATCTGCAGCACATCCTGCCCCATCACGACATAACGCGCGAGTGGGCCGAGTTCAGTGTGTCCACGCTGCAGACGCCGCTCGCCTGCATGCGGGATGCCGAGGAGCAGGCTTCGCAAACACCAGCCGGTCGCCGAAAGAGTTTCACCTTCGTCATTCCCTACCTCAACGATCGGAATCACATTCTGGTGCGGCGCGTGGTGGATCGATCGGAGCAATTGGACGAAAGCTTTAACGAGGTGCCCGAGAAACTGCAGGAGTTCACCTTCCGGGAAAAGCTCTTACTCTCACCTCAACCGGATGCCGATGTGCTCGCCTGCGCGGACATGATCAACGACATGATCAACACTGTGGCCATCAGCTGCAGCGAGAACAGTTTCATAAGCGAGGACCCGGATGCGTTGAACGTCAGTGCCTCACTGGGCAAGTCATCCGAACTGAGTCCCGCCAAGGAGGAGGCTGGAAAGGATGCGGTTAAGTCTGGTGGCAAGCAAAAGCGGCTGCCCAACAAGCAGAAGCGCCTGGCCAGCGAACTCAGGCGATTGAATGCCACCATCATAGACGCTGCTGCCAGAAATGCTGATGGTAAGTTTGTCTGCTCTATCTACCTGTATTGTATTAGTAATCCATGATTTATATACCTTTTAGCCAACAAACCCTGCGCCAAGGATCACTGTCAGTTGGGCTGCCTGTGCGCCAGCTTGGCAGGTACAGAGTTGCCGGTACGGGATCACTGCGGCAGGGCAGAGTGTGTCCTGGATTGCCGTTGCCTGGGTGCGGAGCAGGGTCGTGTTATGCGCGTGGAGGCTGCAGATGTAATATTACTTTTATGACTATCGCCATAGCTGCTGTCCTAACTACTTTGTCTAATTTCAGGGACGAGGAATATCGAACGAGGATGCGTTCAATTTGCGTCGCAAGGCCACTGCGCGGCTGGCCAAAATGGAGAAGGACTTCACATCTACGTTGGTGCTCACCGACAATGAGACACTGCTGATCAACGAGTCGCAGGGCGACAAAAAGCGACGCTGCACAAAGGCCCCCAAGCGGTACGAGGATTTCGATGACACCATGTTCGACGAAGAGGAAAAGGATGTGGTGTCACCTACCACGAAGAAACAGAAGAAGATTGCCGCCGCTGCTGCTGCTGCCGCTGCGGCTGCTGCGGCCGCTGCTGCTGCTGCAGCTGCCAGTGCCAAGATAGCTGCTCCTGCTCTAAGCGAACCCTGCTCGGTGAAGGACACGGATTTAGCCAAGTTAAAGCATTGCTTTGTGGGACTGCGTCGCTTGCCAGACATTGATAACTTGGCCACCTTCTGCATGACCCACCAGCTGTACAAGTGCTTCTGCGGCGGAGACTCGCCGGATGGAAAGCCCGTGGTGATCGAGAAGGAGCAGTGGAACGCACCTGTGACCCACTTCAATCCAGACCTAGCCACCAGGGCTCACTACAGCTTCGAGCGACCGCCAGAGGATGTGCCGACAAAGAAAAAGGTCAAGGAAAAGAAGTTTAAGGCCAAGCTGGAGCAGAAAATAATTGAAGAGGAGCAAACGCCAAAGATCCAAGAAGAGGAGCGTTCTCCACCCAAGACTGAACCCAAAGAAGAGCCGAAAGTATCTCCGACATTGTTCAATGATGAGTCCCCTCTCCAAAGGTCCATTGAGTTGGACACAATATTCAGCTACTTCCGTTCGCGACCTAATATCTGCCGGCGGGCCATTTCCGTGCCCAAGAACTCCTACCAGCGCCTAAACAAACGGCGGGCGGAACGAGTGCGTCACTACATGTCCCGCCAAGAGACTCCAGAAACGATGGAGCTGTTGAAGACTCGCATGCAGGGCTCCATTACCTACTACCGCAAGGAGCTCGATCGGCAGCGGAAGCGGGAGCAAAGCAAGACCGCAAAGATCGCCGCCAACGCCCCTGTCATCGAGGTGCGTGATGATTCCGATGGAAGCAGCGAGGTAGGCAGCCGGAAGCGGTGCGGAAAACCTGAAAAGGGGCCGACTTCAAGCAAGCGCATGAAGCTCCAGTCGGAAGCACCCATACCCACACCCGAAACCGCACCCGAATCCGAACCCGCACCCTCACCTCCAGAGGAGGAGAACAAGCTGGACATTCAGGTGCCCCGCATCGCCGCGTGCTACTCGCTGAACGCCGCCTCCGTGGATGTTTTGGGTTCTGGCATGGCAAACGCAGCCGCCGCAGCTGCGGCCGCATCTGGAGCGGCACACAGTTCCGCCGAGACGGACTCTCCCAACTTCCGGTCCTTCTACAACGAAGTGGTTAAGAACATGAACACCCTGGTCAGCAAAAAGATGCAGGACATTGATCTGGCCCTGCAGCGCGAGAGCAAGATCATTCCGGCCCCCAACGAGGAGATCCTGTGCATCATTAAGTGGACCAACTTCCTGGCCGCCTTTGAGTCTGGATTCGTGTTTATTTGGGACGTTCAAATGAAGACGCACAGCTTTCTGGCGGCCACTACGGCCAACCTGATGCCCTCGGTGTGCGGCGCCATCGGAGTGGTGAACACAAAGTTTGCCCCAGATCCGCAGGCATTGCCGCTGATGGCTCGCATGCTGATGAACTCGACGCGGAACGAGAACACCAACCGTCTGGCGGTGGTGATGCAGGGCAGGCAGAGCTTTTGGCTCGTCAAGGGATTCCTGCGCCACATGGAGGGCAATGCCTGCACGAAGCCCACACCGATGACCCATCCGCTGCTCACCAAGAAGATCAATGTGCTATGCTCGCTGCTGGTGAAGCAGCGCATCCGGGAGCACCAGAAGAAGCTGCAAAGCGGCGGAGGATCACCCTCTGATGTTTCCGACAATCTGACCGCCGATGTTCCCCCGCCACCTTCGCTGCTTTCTAAGCAGCGTTCTCGGGAGCACCAGAAAAAGCCGACTAAGAGCGAGGAAGCCTCTTCTCCGCCGGAGAGTTCGCCAGCCCTTGGAGCTGCAGTTGGTCGAGAGCCTAACTCTGCTACTCCCAAACCTGCTGCGGTTCATACTTCTACTTCTGGAGCGGCTGCTAGTCCTGGCGGTCCTGCCTGTGCTCTGTCACCCGGCATCAAAGCCAAGAGCAGCGTCTCCGGAATCCGTAGCAACATCGAGTTCCGAAAGGTTAGCCCCAGTGATGTGGATGAACTGCAAGTACCCGAGTTGCACCAATCCGACCACCGTTGGGTGGTGCTCGACATCTTCGATGACTTCTCGCACATCTTCGTGCCGGCCTTCGGGGACATGATCTCGCTGACCAGGATCCACAGCGTGATGAAGGTGGCCGAGGAGACGCATAAGGTGGTGAAGCTGCAGTTCTTTCCCAACGCGCCATACGACGCCTTCGTTGCGCCCTGGTCCAAGAAGAAGATCTTCTTTGGACCGCTGAGCCTGGACATGCAGCCGCCGGTGTTGGTGCTGCTGCAGAGCGTGGACCGCAAGATGATGCTGCGCGAGGTTTACCAGCGGGAGCACTCCATTCCCGTCCAGCGCAATCGCCGGAGCATGGCCCTCTGGGTGTTCCACATGAACGGACAGACGCACTTTGAGATCGACATGGAGTCGACGGCCAAGCTGGCGGCACAGCAGACGTCTGGACTCAATGTGGTGAAAATACCTTCCCAGTTATCTGTGGAATTGGAAACGAATGACGAGACGGTTCCACCAGTGGTGATTATCGACAGTGATGAGGAGGACGACGATGCGGAGGATCAGCTGGTCATCGATGAGCAGCAGGACCAGCAGCTTTTGACGGAGATCAAGCAGGAAGAGCTGACGCGTACAAACTTCACCATACAGACGATGCCCACCAGCAGCGGCACATTGCAGATCACAACCACGGATTCGGTAGCTCCACGTCCGCCCAAGGATGTGACCGCCTGCCAGCTGACTGGCGGCTTTATGCCCTACATTGCGAACGTGCCCGCCAAGAATGGAGAAGCGGCACCCACCACCCAATACCTGACTCCCCAAGTGCAGGTGACCACGTCGGTGTCGGTTCCCGAGGCTGCCTCCTTCGCCCAGTTCCTCCGTCCATCCGCCGCCAGCCAAGGTCAGTCGTCTCTTGATGGTGCACAACAAGATCAACGAGTCGCTGCAGGAGCTGCTGAGCAGCGGGAACACCGTGACTCCCGGCGGCATAACGATCACCAAGCTGGAAAGCAAGGACAAGAAACTGCCAGGTGAAAGCGTTCAGATTGGCAGCAAGCGCAGCGTCACCGGGATTGCCTAAACAAGTGTCCAAGGCGGTACCAGCACCGGGTACTGTTTTTTCGGTTGGCCAGCATGTCATTAGGCCATTGGCTAACACCAATCTCAAAGGCATTCAGCCCATACGATCCGTGGCAGCGGGAACGGGATCGGGAACGGGAACGGGAGCGAACGCTGTTGTTAAGTTGTATCCCCGACCAGCAGTAGTCGGTGCCAAGCGGCAATCCATGCCAGGGAATGCTAAGCCGGCTGTGACGACGACGTCCCGTCAATCCCTGCCAGCCAAAGTGGCAATTGCCAGTGATAAACCAACTCCGGCGAGCACCTCCAAGTTGCCAGTGCTGCCGGAGCCATCCGCACGCGTTTCGCTGCCCGTAAAACCTAAAACTGCCGCGGACCAGCTGCCCGCTCGGTCATCTCTGCCAGCAAAAGTGACTGCTGCTCGCCCGGAAACGGGGGCGTCCTCTGCTAACTCACCGACCAGTAAGCAGGGAAACGAAGAAGACTGCTGTTACGGAATCATGGGCGCCAAGGGATTGCCGCGCTTTCGCGTCAAAGTCCAGGGCTCCGTGTTTCTGGTCAAGGTGCCCGAAAATGGAGTGCTGCGCTTCAAGACCTTCGGCCAAGCCGCCAGCTTTCTCAATTGGTGAGTGCAGGCGGAAACCATTGTCCACACTTCATAGTTGCTAATTAAAGTTCTTCCACTCTACAGTCACGTAGCGAAGAATCCTCAACTCAAGGCACTCTTGCCGGCACAGTGGAAGTTCCTGCCCCTGGAGCCCAACAAACAGGTGTCCATGGCAAATAGCACCTCAAATGTGCCATCTAAAAATCAGCAGCCACCGGCTGCCATCGTAATCGAAGATTAAAGCGTTATTCCTTGAATATCCCCATCACATTAAGAATACGATTATTTTAGTTGTTTAAGGCAGCTCACATATACACTCCCGCTTTTTCGGATACATATTAAATATGTAAACTAGTGATAGTTGTTAGGCTATTATTATTTCATGTTCTTATTGAGTTTGATTATGGTTGCCTTTTTTTTTTTTTAATTAACATCAACGTATTAGCGGCGACCGCCACGAAGTCAATGCAAACATTTAATAAATTTAAATGTCTTAAATCTTTAGGATAAGAGAGAGATCTTATTCGATATTATACTATGTAATATAATTAATTCAAGCATGTAGCCATTGTTTGTTGGAAAGGCTGTTTAATTTTTGTATATTCTGCTGCTTAATTTCAAAAGTTAGACTGCATAATTTCTGAAGTTTGTATCTTAAGCTAAAAACCTTTTTAAATATACTTTAAAGATAAACAACAAAACTGTGTTTTAAAAAAACTTTATGTTCATGTTCGTCATTGAGTTTAAAAAATGGAGAAAGTAAATGGAAATAAGTTTTCGCAGTTGCAAGCTTTTGATTAGCAATTATTAAAAAATTAATAGTAACACCAAAATCTGAAATTCGGGTTTTGATAAATTGGCGCACTTATCAGCTGGTTCCCGTTCCGATTCCATTCATTTCGCCTGCGAACAGCTGTTTTTAGCACCAATGTGGACCAACGGAAACGGATCAAAAGAAAACTTGTTTTAAAACTAAAACCATTGTTTACTCAGCCGGTTGCATTTGCTTATTGTTGTTGGACATAATTGATATACATAAAAAGCTAGTCATATCGGAGCTTCGATCGTCAGCTGATAACGGCGAACGCCGCACGCAGAGCAACAACAATTGGCAAAACACTCGCCCAAGGTCAGCCATAGATATAGAACCACTAATACAGACGATCGGCAAAATATAAGTGCTACTAAATCGCTTGCCTAAACAATTTGCAGATATCGCTGGCAAAAGCTCAGCCATTCTAGTTCCCCTAGACTACAGACCGCAGATATTTAGTCACCGTGATCAGGGGAAGACCTCTGAGCTGCTGGACGAGAAGACTACTCAAGATGGGCTGTGACGAGAAGCAAGAGTCCACCGCAAATCGATGGCTCATTCAGGACATTCCGGCGCTGAAGCAGGACCACTGCCGCATGCGGGATCCGGCCAAAGTGGAGCGCATCATCAACGAATTCATCATGGGCGGTCCGGAGCGGATGCAGGTGGTCTCCGACTTCGACTACACCATCACCAAGCAGCGCACGGAGGACGGCGGAGCAGTGCCCTCCAGTTTCGGAATCTTCAATGCCTGCCAATCGCTGCCGAAGAACTTCAAGGAGGAGACGGACAAGCTGTACCACAAGTACCGGCCCATCGAGATCGATCCGCACATGCCCATCGCCGAGAAGGTGCAGTACATGATCGAGTGGTGGACCAAGTCGGGCGAGCTGACCAGCGGCTTCGCCTTCGACCAGTCGGAAATAGATCAGATAGCCAGCAAGTACAAGCATGCGCTACGTGACCGAACCCACGAGTTCTTCGCCGACCTGCAGCGTCTGGGCATTCCCACGCTGGTCTTCTCCGCCGGACTGGGCAACTCGGTGGTCTCGGTGTTGCGCCAGGCCAACGTGTTGCATCCGAACGTGAAAGTCGTGTCCAACTTCCTGCAGTTTAAGGATGGACTGCTGGATGGCTTTCAGCAGCCCATGATTCACACGTTCAACAAAAACGAAACCGTGCTGGATGGCAACGATTACTACGACCTGGTGCACACCAGGGACCACATCATCGTCATGGGCGACTCCATTGGGGATGCGGACATGGCCTCCGGGGTGCCAGCCTCGTCGCACATCATGAAGATCGGTTTCCTGTTCGATCACGTGGAGGCCAACATGGACAAGTATATGGACACATTCGACATCGTCCTCGTGGACGACCAGACCATGGATGTGCCGCGTACCCTGCTCGCCCTCATCGAGAAGCAGCACCAGCTAAACCTACAGGCCGCCAGGCAGAGCTCGCTCTAATTCTCGCCGGGAATGGCCAGTCTGAAATGTACTCGTAGCGGCTCCTGCTCTCTCATTAGCGGGAAAGCTGCTAACTGAAAAACAACAGAAGCTACTAATTAGGTGGTTTAGGCTAACTATTTCACTCATCATAACAAATGAATGTATATTTCATGTTTTCAAATCGTATTAAAGACAACGTTGTGCTTTGCAAAGAGACTAGTTATTGATGTGATTCTTTTGAAAAAGTATTTTTTTTACATCGATCGGAACTAAGAAGTTACAACAAATTAACTAAAGCATGCTCTTTTAAAAATTGTTTAACAATTCATTATACAACAAGAAATGAAGCCAACTTCGGCAAGCAGAAGATTGTGAACTCTTTTAGCTAATGCAAAAATACATAGTCTTTAAAACATTTAAATTTTGATTTATAAGCGTGTATGTAAAAAAAACATTGAAGTTATACTTTTTTTCAGTCAAATTATTATTTATTGATTAAATTTTGTAGGAATTTTCCTTATTGTTCAAATTTGTTTTGGCATATAAAACACAAAAACCTAGAAATAATTATAAAATCTAGTTGCATACAGTTGCCCGACTTTCATAAATACTAAAACCAGTTTGTCTTAAAACTTACCTATTTATAAAATAGGTAATACATATACTAATTGTACTTTAAATTAAATGTTAGCTTTGGATAATGTCCTATAATGTGACATTCTAAATAGTGTAACGTTTTGTTTACAATACAACAGTCGATTTCACCGCAAAAGAAATTCTGGAATTTTCGAATGGAGATTTATCGAAACTTAAATCGGGAATGCCCCTTCGACTAGGGATGGGCGAGGTGCCAGTCATTCCAGCTAGTGATGGCCCAGCTGTCGATAAGTTGCTATCGAAATATACAAGAGAAATATACAAATCATTTGCAAATTTGGGTTTTACGCATTTTAAATTCGAACGTGTCGGGAGGGAAAGCGTGCAAAGTTATAGATTTTTGATCGGGGAGCAAGTGTACCACAGCCACCGCGGAATCGCAGTATTCCGTCCGCGTCCGCAGCCAGTTGAAGAATGTGGAGGAGGGTTGACTGAGCGAGTGGTAGCAAAAGGCTGGTGGATTCAGACCGATCCGGGCCACTAAAAGTACCCCAAAAACGCTGCGTCATGTTCGGATTCGACGGGGAGTATCGCCGCAGGCCGGTGCAAAGTCTGGGCGGCGCGTCGCACACCTGCGACCGGGACACCGTGATCCGGAAGGCCGCCCAGGAGCGCCAGAAGCGCAACGAGTTGCGCCAGAAGGAGAACGGGGCAGTGGTGCTGCAGTCCTACGCCCGCTCCTTTATCCACCGCCAGCGGCGCAAGCGGGCGGAGCGGGAGGCCTTCGATGGCTACCTGATGGCCCACAAGGATCGCATGGCGGAGGACGAGAGCCTGACCTTCCTGTTGCGTCGCCTCAACTTCTTCTACAGCAGTCGGGAAGCCAGGGATGGCGAGCGATTGGTGAGCTTGCCATGGCTTACTCATTGCCACTCTCCCCCAATGATCCCCCCAATTCCACCCACAGATCGAGGTCTGCCAGCAGATCCTGCGCCAGCCGGCCCGCCTGCTGCAGCACTCCTCGCGCGACTCCATGTGGCTTCTGCGGCTCTGCAAGCTGCTGGACACTTGCCTGCTTCAGCTGAGCCAGTCGCACTCGGCCCAGGCCATTCCGCTGCGCATGCTGGAGACCTTCACCACCGTATCCTCCGTGCAGCGCTATGTGGAGGACGAGGCCCTGCTGTTCCGGTATCTGGAGCGCGTCTTTGGCTTCATGATTGCCCGTAACTACTTTCTGCGCTTGCGACGGCTGCTGGACGACAAGTGTCCGCCATTGGACGGCGAGACCTTGCACGCCCCCAGTCCGCTGGCCGAGGCGCTGCTCCAGCTGCTGCTGCGTCCGCTGGCGGTGGCCAAGAGGGCTTCTGCCGGCGGCCCGTTGTCGTCCATGTCGCTGGCCGTCTGTCACAACTTCATCCGGGACATTCTGGCCACGCCGCACACGGATGCGCTGCGGTACTTTCTGCTGCCCTGCTTTGCCCTGAACGCGGACTTTCCCTTCGACTTGCTCATGCGCTCGCTCTTCGGCGTGCTGGAATCGGTTGGGTTAGCGGTGGAGTCGGAGAGCACGTCCACTCGGCGCAGTTTCCTGTTCCACGGAGCGGAAACGGGCCAGAGGATTAAGCGCTTTGATTCGCTGTTCTCTTCGTTTCTGCTGAACTCCCTGCTGGTGCTGGATCGCAGGCAGTTGGGTGAGCTTTAAACGAAGTACTAACCCTATATTAGGCAGTAATTAATCCTCCTCCCCTTGCAGCCTCCCTGCAGCACAACTCTTTGCTGGTGGTCTATGTGCGCCTCATTGCCGAAATGATGCCCAATATTCTGCAGCTGCCCAAGTCCACGCTGCGCGGCCATGCCAATGCCCCCCATCGTCACAGGGACAGCGACGATGAGTCCGAGGACTCGGAAGAGGAAGAGGAGCTGCCCTCGGCCCGCACATTGGACTACGACATGGAACAGACTTGCCGAACCAGCAGCAACGAGCTGACTGTCAAGGAGCGCGACTGTCTGCTGGAGTCCATTGCCATTCTGAACGAAACGGAGCGCGTGAACTTCATTGTCCAGCAACTGGATCCGCACATCGAGAACACTCAGCTCATCTATGCGCTCTGCGAGATATGTCACAACCTGATGATCTACAACAAGCATGCGGTCTTCGAATACAAGTGAGATACACCATTGCATAAGTGGCCTTTTCGCTATCTAATCTGAGTCCCTTTTAGATTACTGTATACTTTGGCTTTTACGCCCAAGTTCATACGCGCTGTCTGGTTCAAGTTGGCCGCAGAGTCCACCCAAATGGGCTTCTCTGCCCCACTAACACTTATCTCCAAGGGTGTTGTGCGTGAGTATCGCATAAAACTTTATTATTAGTTGCCTTTTCAAAGACAAGATTTAACCCGCAGCCAAACAACAAGGAGTGGATCGCACTATTCCACTACTGGCCACCTTTTGCATGCTTTTCGGACGGCTACTGCCCACTCTTCATGATGTGGAGTTTGGGGAGAACAATCTGTTGTTGCAGGTCCAGACCACCATTAACCATGTGCGGCTAATGCCCTTCTCCATAGCGGAAATCGTACAAATGTCCAAGACACTGAAGGACATCAGCATGGGCCTGGTGGAGCTGGCCTTTCCAGAGACTCGCAGCAATTTGGCCAACTACCGCAGTGTGCTGGGCCACACGGAGGCCGACGACAAGAAGTTGCGCCACCAGAAGCAAATCTGGGCCAACCTGCTCAATGTGGTCGTCTTTGTGCTCAACCAGATTCACACACGCGACTTGCGTTTGGGATTCTGCCCAGAGGCACACTGGACTGTCACACGGTTGGATTTGCCGCTGGACAGGCCCACAGATCTACCGCTTACCCATAGCAGTCGGTTGCGCGGCATTCGACCCTTCCAGCCCATACGCGACTTTACGCGCGAGGATTTCGAGAACGGTCCGCCCATGTCCACCAAGCAGATTCGCTCCATAACCATTCTGCGCGAGATACCCTTTGTGGTGGCCTTCAACAAGCGGGTGAGCATTCTGCAGGGTTTGGTGGCGGCCAACAAGATGCGGGTGCAGGGCAATCTGCAAGCCTTCCTCCAGGGTCCCTCCGTCATGATCACTGTGAGGCGGTCGCATCTGTACGAGGATGCCTATGACAAGCTGCGTCCGGAAAATGGTAAGTGCTGTTTTTTCAAATATGTTTCACTATGTAATTAATTGACCTAAAATTGTAGAACCGGACCTGCGCTTCAAGTTCCGCATACAGTTTGTTTCCTCGCTGGGACTCGATGAGGCTGGCATCGATGGTGGTGGAGTTTTCCGCGAATTCCTTTCGGAACTGATCAAAACTTCCTTTGATCCAAATCGTGGCTTCTTTATGTAAGTTTTGATATATTTTTGAAGATAGCAGTCTAATTTTTGCCCTCGTATAACCAGGGTAACCACGGACAACAAGCTTTATCCCAATCCAAATGTGGCCGATCTCTTCGAAGACTATGAGAAGCACTACTACTTCATTGGTCGCATCCTGGGCAAGTCCATCTATGAGAACCTGCTGGTGGAGCTGCCACTGGCCGAGTTCTTCCTCACCAAGCTAGCTGGCAAATACTCGGACGTGGACATCCATCAGTTGGCCTCCTTGGATCCGGAGCTGTACCGCAATCTGCTGTACTTGAAGGACTACACGGGCGATGTTAGTGAACTGAACTTGGACTTCACCGTGGCCAGCAGTTCGCTGGGCCAGACGCAGATTGTCGAGCTGAAGCCGCAGGGCCAGAGCATTCCGGTGACCAACTCGAATCGCATTGAGTATCTCCAGCTGATAGCCGACTACAAGCTCAATGTGCAGATACGTCGTCACTGCAACGCCTTCCGCAAGGGTCTATCAAACGTCCTGCCCATCGAATGGCTGTACATGTTCAGCAACAAGGAGCTGCAAATACTCATTTCGGGTGCCGAGATACCCATCGACCTGGAGGATCTTAAGAAGCACTGTAAATACGGCGGTGAATTCACTCCCGAACACCCCTCGATTGTGGCGTTTTGGGAGGCTCTGGAAGGCTTCGATGATCTGCAGCGCAGGCAGCTGCTCAAGTTCGTCACCAGCTGCTCTAGGCCACCGTTGCTGGGCTTTAAGGTTGGTATCGAGCAGTCAGTTTAGTCTGTTTAGTGCTTTAATCAATTTGCTTTAATTTAACAGGACCTGGACCCGCCCTTCTTTATCCAAAACGCTGGGGACATGGAACGCCTGCCCACGGCCAGCACCTGCACCAATCTGCTGAAGCTTCCGCCCTTTAACAATGTGGAACAAATGCGTGAAAAGCTGCTCTATGCCATTCAGTCCGGCGCTGGCTTTGAACTCAGCTAATCTGTCAGGCCGCAGAAACCCCCTCGAAACATATCCAAAAGTCACAGCCCCCTGAAACGAATAATAAAATCCCCTTCAAGTTACCCACCTGGCAGAGAAAAAGGATCGCAGGACAGATGGTCACAGGCAGGCAAACTATTCCAGTTAATTTACAACCAATGTACATTTTGATTAACGTAATTGCTTAGTGTAAAGTATGAAGCTTATGAGGTCTGTTTATCCAAGTTTTTCTTTGTAGTTCGTTTGAGTTTGTTTTTCGTATAACAAAATATATAAATGTAAATCAAAGCGAGTTAAGAATATTACAATAAAGGGCAAGCGTTGTCAGTCCGCACGTTTGATGGAACTTCTTTATTGTGAAAGTGCCACCGATTGCGCGTCCAACTGCCAGGCCTGCTGAATAATTCGTTCGTAGACCAACTGCGGCGCGGAGAGGGCAAACAGAAAGTCAACGTGATTATAGCCGGGCACCTGGTACATCTGGGTGTTGCTGTTTCGCAGTTCGTTGACCAGGCGCTGCACATCCGCCCGACTGGACAGTGCGTCCCGGTTGCCGTGGAAGATCTGCAGCTCCAGGCGAACGTTGGCCAACTTGTACGAGGGGGGCGTGGACTGGCCATATCGCAGCGCATTCAGTCTCGGCGAGCGGTAGTCGTACTGCTGGAATTTGCCTGCGGACGAAACATAATACACATCAATGGTAATCTCAGTGACTCCACTTCCATACTCTACTGATGCACAGTGAAAAATTAGGGCAAATAGTCAAGAATTTGGAATACTATATATTTAAAAGTTTTTTACCTTTAAATTATTGGCTAAACCCAATAAAAATTGTCATAAAAACTAAACTATTGTTACAAGAATGTTAAACTACTGGGTACGAAAAATTTCTCAATAAGGTGAGTTTTAAATTAACACCACGAAAGTATCAAAACAAAACTCATGTGTATTAAAAATGGGTACAAAACTAAGAAGTAAAGGGGTTGAATTATTTATATTTATTATTAATTTAATACTTACAGTCTGTAGTTTACACAAGACTTAATATATTTAAATTACTAATTTTTTTTTTTTGTAATTTTAAATGCCTTTTCGAAGAACTAAACAAAAATTAAAAAACAGCAAAGTTATAATTTTTTTTCATTTATTTTTTCCGATTGTTCCTATGGGAGCTATATGCTATAGTCGTCCGATTTTGATGAAATTTAAACCGTAAATCGGAAATATTTTACCATTACTATATGTCGAAGAACTAAACAAAAAATTAAAAAACAGCAAAGTTATAATTTTTTTTCATTTATTTTTCCGATTGTTCCTATGGGAGCTATATGCTATAGTCGTCCGATCCGGCTCGTTCCGACTTATATACTACCTGCAATAGAAAGACAACTTTTGGGAAAGTTTCATGCAGATAGCTTTAAAACTGAGAGACTAGTTTGCATATAAACGGACGGACAGACGGACAGACGGACAGACGGACATGGCTAGATCGACTCTCCTAGTGATGCTGATCAAGAATATATATACTTTATAGGGTCGGAAACGTCTCCTTCACTGCGTTGCAAACTTCTGACTGAAATTATAATACCCTCTGCAAGGGTATAAAACATATTAAATCCAAGTAAATGGTTTTATGTTGAAACTTCAAATCTTCATGAAATTAATAAATTCTTTTCTGATTTCTCGCAGTGCATCTGTGCATATGTCTGCTGGCCGACTTACCGCTATTGATGAGCTGGCCGAAATGTTGCAGCTGGCCCCGCGAAATGCCCGCCGGCGTCGTCTCCAGGATGCGTGGCAAGATGTTCTGCAGGAAGGAGCAGAGGGAAGGCCATTTTGTTAGGCTTAAACTCTCGAAACGTTTAAATTTTATGAGCAGCGGCCGGAAACAGGACCCCTCTCTCTCCATCTCTTCCTCTCTCTCTCTCCCTCTCTCTCTCTCTCGCCTGACCACTCATGTATGTATGAGTGTGTGTGTGTGTTCAGGCTGCTATTTCCGTTTCATTGCGACACAAAGCATTTGCGGAAGTGCACACAGGCACACAAACACACAAACACTCACACACACGGCCACTCACACATGAGCGGGCACAGGAGCGAGGTCTCGGGTTAAAAGACCAAGAGGTCCTTGCTTTGATCCTGCGGCTGCGGGGAAGCTGAATTTATATTGTGAGTATTTGTTTTGAAATTAGCTGCTTATTCGCCTCAACCTCTGATTAAGGTAAGTGCAATGAGCTTTTCACTTTTACATTGAGATTGAGATTGATATTGATATTGATACTGCTATTGCCCCGAAGGCCACTGATTGAAATTGCCAACAGATTTGAAAAGCAGGCAAGACGTAGACAAAATAAAGTAGTTTCTAGAAAAAATATTGATGTAAGGATAAGCAGCTTCTGCCCCTCCAAACACATACATATATTCATGGGCCTTTTGATGTTTTCATATTAAGTGGAAAATGAGCTCAACTGTGTTTGCTTTTAATGCAAGATTTTTTTTTAATTTTTAAATTAATTACTTTTCTTGTTGCTGTAAGTTATTGCTCTAAAAACCTGTTTTTATAATCGTACGTTAGTTAAATTCTTTTTTTTTAATTCATGTTTAATAAGGGGAAAAAATAATTACAAATCAATTATTATCCCGAATTAATATGTTCTGTTGCTGATTTATAATCGTAAGTTATTTCTGACCTTTTAAATTTATGTTTATTAAGGAGAAAAAATAATTACAAATCAATATATAGATTTTGCTGGCTTATCATACGTAATTTAATTCTGTATTTTAAATTTATATTAAATAAGGAGAAAAATTAAGAACGAATCAATTAATTTCCCAAGTCATTACATTTCCCTAAAAAAATGCTTAAGGTTTTAAACCGTTTAATTGCTCAGTTTTAAAATTCCATTTAAATCCGAGCATCCTTGTTTAAACACAATATCTGCTTTAAAAAAAGTTCACTTTTTGCCGATGTGCTGATGCTTGTCATTTTTTTTGGGGGATGTCGCTACGACTCTTCGGTTATAGAATTTTATGTAAATCGCACCGACTTTAAATTGCCATGACAGGCTATTGAAATGTTGCATGCGTCCTGCGGCGACATATTTTTTTTTGTTTTGATGTTTATTTGATTTTCCGCCTGGCCGTTGCATTTCCCCATTTTTTTCTCAGCTTTGTTTCTTTTTGCAGCCAGCCAGCAACTTGTGGCAAATACTGGCAATTTTGTGCCGCCAGCTTGTTTGTGTTTCCCCGAGTTTTTCTTTTCTTTTCCTCTCGTTTCGTTTCCTTTTGCATTTATTTTTCTTACATCTCGTGTTATTTTTTTATTTTTTATTCCAGCTCGAATCTTATTCGACGCAGTGCAGTTTTCCAAGAGTGTTGAACTTTCTGGGGTTACCGGGGGTTACAGGGGTTACTTAATATGCACAAATATTTATTCGGACTTCTATCTGTGTGGTGTGGCATGTTCGGCAGTTGTCACAAGTATCGCCCCGCTCCATTTGCTCAAGCTCGGCGTCTTTTCACTGTATTTGCTTAACAATTTTTCGCTGCTGGTTCTGGTTTGTTGACTTTTTATGGAAGTTATGACTCTTTGTATAGATACGACTCTTGTGTCAAGTGGCAGTAGCTCCGAGAATTTGTTATTTACTCGCATCCGTTGGCATTGCGAGTTATGCATTTGAATTGGAAACAATAGTTTGTAAATTTGATTTTGCAACTATTTCTAGTTAAGGCATTTATAAATTGGATAAACTTTTCTTAAATAAATGCTAATTTAGAAGCTGAAAAGTCCTCATAAACTAACATTATTTAATTTAATTTAATTAAGTTTAATATATTCAACTTAATTAATTTGCAATATATTTTAAAGCTAAAAGTTACAATAAATTTTTTTGTTTGTGAGTTAATTTATTTAGTTCATTAATAAAGGTTCCTCCTTTTAATATCTCCGTTATAATGCTTGTCGCTTTTAATAAAATTTATTTTTGTTTGCGCACTCCAATTTAGAGTTAAACAATGCATTTCTCGGTCCATCTCTCACTTAACCCTTGGATTATTCAGCACTTGAAATGCTTATTTATGGCCGCATATGTGAAAAGATTTAAGTACTATATCCACGAGAACTTTTTAACCCTTTATTTCTGTGCTCTCTCGGCAACTATAAAAAGTCCAAACACAGTTCGGGCAGCACAGTGTCCAGGGCCGCAGCCAATTGGCCAAAGCCCCCCACTTTAATAACTTACAAGCAGCACTTGGCGCCAGGGCCTGACCCCCACATTTGCCGCCCCCGAAAAAACACCCAAACTAACTCACTTCAGATGCTAAGCCTTTTGAGCACGCGCCCCCGAAACACTCCGAACACACAGATAAGCCATAAAGTTTTTTTTCTTTCGTTACACGGACGCGATTTATTTGCCATATTTCACGGCAAAACAAAATTTAAATGTACCGTGTGCGCGGGAAACAAAAAGTGTTTAAGGCAGCGTGGCGTATACGTAATGTGTGTTATACTCTAGTTAGCCGCCAGCTGGAGCGGCATTCTGTGAGTGGGGTGGGGGAAAAGTTTAAAGCACCTTTTGGTTGCACATTACTGCAGGAATTTTGCCTTCGTCAAAGTCTGCTTGGGCAATGCCCTAAATATTTGTTTTTTGAATTTTATGAAGATAACTCTTAGCACAGATAAATTACAACACTTTAATTAATTTAAAGTTAAAGTCAGATCAGATTCAGATCTTGCAAGAATTTGTTTATATATTTAAAAAAAAATTAATAATTAAAATAAATGTTCATTAAGAGGTTTCCGATCTTAATTTATTCCAGAAAATGGACAAGTTGAATGCTGCCACCAATTAACCCTTTTTGTCCGGTATTTCGCCTCCATCGAAATCGCCCCCACTGTATCCACATCCACAATAGTTTTGGCCTGACTTTCAACCAGGAAGCTTTGCCCGGCAGGAGAAGCTCGTTTACGCATTTAAATTCAAATAACTTTTATTACCGAAACTAAGGCCTCCACCCCTTTACCCACCTCGTGTGTTTGTCTGTTTCTGTGTGTTTTTGTGAGGTAGGAGGGTTGGGGGTTCGGGGGAGTAAAACGCTGGGCTCACTCCGCAGAGTGCAATAAAAACTTTTGCATACAAGAAGAAAAAAGTTTTCGGGGGCGCTTTGTTGGCTAAATTATGGCCCGCATATATAATCGTACTCACACGATCCAATGGATAGTCGCTGAAGCCCACGTAGAGGGAGGTGAAGAGGGTGCAGAGGGCGTAGGTGGGCGTGGAGGCGGTGCAGAAGAACTGCCCGCCCACCTGGGTCAACGCCGTCGCCGGTAGCAGTTCGTGGAGGCCAAGTTTATTGAGCAGCAGCTGCACGGAGGAAATGCCATCAGTTCCAAATGGTTCCGATGGTCATACAAGTTTTACTTTATCTTTGGGCAAGGTTATTCACAATTAAAATAAATAAAACTATTTTAAAATCAAACATATACTGTTCACTCGATCGCTATTGAGTTAATTCAAATAAAATACTAAAATGTTTTAGTTTAGTTTTAGTTTGTTTATCGCAATATTATCATTAAAGTTAAGTTGTCAACAAAATCGAATTATACACTAAAACTTATTTGAGTCATAAATAAATTTTCGGTTATTAGTAGAACCATTACAAATTGAACATTTTTTTTATTAGTTTTGTTTTGATTTTGAGGGGAAATGGGTTTAACTATTCAAATTTAAAATCTGCATTTAACTTTATTAAATAATTTATAAAATACGTTTAAAGTCTTAAATTAAAACATTAATTCGTTGCTGTAATTAGACTTAAAACAATTATTCAGACATTTTTTGTAAATAAAGTTGAAATTAAGTTAAATGTTTTGCCAGCAATTTTTTGCTCAATTTAAGCATATCAGAACATGAGAAATACAATTATTTTCGCTTTAAAATAAAAACTTTCGGTGTTTTTTTAAATCAAAGTGTGTTTCATTTTAATTTTTATTTTTCAGTATGAAAAAATTTAGATTTAAAATGAAAAAATATTTAAAATTGGATAAACAATGTTACATTCAAACATTTTAATGTTAAATTTTACTTTGCCTTTTTTTTCTGGATGTATACAAGTTTTAAGAATTACTCTGCTTATTTAATTGGCACTCAACCACCAAAAAAGCTTTAATTTGTAAATTTGCTATTTTTCTTTACCGTGTAGTTTTTGGATTAAAAGCTTGCTGTTAACGCAAAAGAAACAAATTATAATCTTTTCAAGTAAAGTTTTGCTGCCAGTGACAACAGCTTATCACTTGTTCAGCACTCAGGGCACTTGACAATCGCATCAAGTATACGCACCGTGACCGCTGAGCTGTCACTGGCCAGCAAGCGCAGTGGCGGACTGCTGAGGTGCTTGAGAAAGGCCACCGGCGCCATCAGAGCCGCATTGGCGAACCGTGCATTGTACTCGGGCCGCTGTGAGAGGAGCACCAGGAGCACCGTGGTCCCCTGCGAGTGGCCGACGTAGTGCAGCTGGCGGCGGTGCGTCCTCGCCAGCACGTAATCCACGATGGCGGGCAGGTCGTAGATGCCAATCTCGTGCCAACTGAACTGCCAGAAGCGGGCGTCACTTGTCGCGAGGCTCCGATGCCCGCGGGAATGGGTTGTGCCCCGGGCATTTCCCAGCCAGACGTCGAAGCAGCGGGCGTGCAGCTCCAAGGCCAAGGACCTGCCCCTTCCGCCGGCCACGAAATCCCCGGCGGATCCGAGCAGGCCGTGCATGAGCAGAAAGGGCCGCAATTGCTGCTGCGGCTGAATGCACTGGGCACTCCTCGGCGCGGGAATGCGGTGGACACTTAATCTATAACCATCGGCGGTCTCCAAGCGATGCACTTGGCACTCGAGCTGCTGTCGCTGGACCGCCTGGCAAACGGAATCGATCAGCGCGGACGACGAGCTTTGACCCCCCACCAAGTCAATCGAACCGATCACCACTACGAGTGCACACAACACCAAGCCGACACTACACATAATGTTCGTTGGATAGGAGTGCGGCCTTTAAGACATGATTGTTGCCACGTGACGTGCGAATGGATACTGCGGCCATCGGTGCATTCGCTTTCGGTTTTTGTTTTTGCGTATACGCAATGTGGGCCGAGAATGGGGCTTGGCCCGCCGGGGGAGGCACTCTGAATGGGAGCTATAAATAAACACATTTTCAACTTTTGTTGACTGACAATTGATGACAACCACATAGGTGGCCTAGAAACGTTAAAATATGCAGTAACTCTTATCTCTAGAATGTTTTAGTACTTGCATTGGTTTCAAATATGTTGCATTAGCTAAAAATGTTAATTAGTGTATGCTAGATATATAATTTCAGTTGTATAACTGATTATGATTTAACAAAAAAATACATTATAAAACAAAGTTCAACTTATAATAGTAATGCACAATATTTTACCATTTTATACCATTTACCATTTTATTTTATTGAAATGTACAATTTCTCTATTGGAAATTGGTTTAAAATATGTTATTAATTACATCATCATGTTTTTAGTTTTTGTTTCATATTTTTGTATTAATATTTCAGGGCTTATGTTATTATGTTAAATAGAGTCTGTTCTTCTCTTGAAATTAGAGCTATAAATCATTAAGATTTTCCTATTACTTGATCTAATTACTTGAAAACTATACTAGAAACAATTTTGTTATTTATCACCAGTCTGAATACTTGATCGAATTACCCACTCTGGACCTGGACCCTTATGTTCTAATTAGTTGGATTAATTTACTCCCAGCTTTACGCCGATTTGGCTGTATATTGTTGCTATGACAGCGGTGAACTGAAGAGCGACAAACCGCAATCTGCTGCACAATGCATACGGAGACGAAATCAAATATGTACCAACGTATCACTACATATCATGTATAATGAGTGTGTGACTGACTGACTGAATGACTGACTGAATGACTGAATGACAGTGGACAGCACATGTTGGGCAGCCTATGTGATTTACAAACTGAATGGCTTGAACGTGTTGAAAATGCAATCGTGCTAATTAAAACGACCGCGGCACAGAGCGTGTGAAATTATTACAACAGCATAGATGCGATGTCGCCGAATAATGGAACGGATCGGAGAACTGTGGTCTGCTCTGGCCAGCAATTATAGAGAAGGCAATAATAGAGTTTAGGAAAATGCAAACATTTAATGGGTGCCTTGTAAACTTTTCAATCTGCAGCTTCTTGATAAAAACTCTTACCTCATTGAATCGAAACTTGACCCAAAACCGGAAAACTTTTAGAGCCCTGTTCAAACGGATCTCATCACATATTAAGCGTTTTAAGAACTAAATTTGTGTGCCAGTCTTATGGAAATTCATTTTACTCAAATAAGAAAGGAAATTGCTGGCAAATGAAAATGGAATGTAGAAAGAGAAAACCCGGGGCGGGGCGAAAACATGCCAAAAGCCAGCATCGAGTTAAGTAAATATGATTCAAGGACACTTGCCTGGCTGTGGAATCCCTTTGGCCACTTACTTTTGTGCACAGATTCCCTGCCCACTTCGTTGGGAGCCATTTGAAAAAGCGATTTTAATACTTTCTCGCACAAAAGCTACTTAAAGTTTGCCCTGGCTTGGCGCTTAATTCGTTTTTTGGTTTTTTTTTTTTTTGCGTTGTTTTTGTCAACAGCTAACAAAACAAGCAAGAAAAAAAGGAAATAAAAGTTTTTTGTAAATTGAGTTAAGTTAATTTTTTCTTTGTTTTTACCAAGTTCTTGGCTATTCCATTTTTTGTTTTTTTTTCTGGATTTTTTTTGGCAGCGGGAAGTTTGCGCTTTGGTTGGCCTAATAAATGTGCGTGCAAAGAAAGGGCCAAAATGGGCGAGAGTGAGACGGGTGTGTGAGTGAGTGAGAGAGAGGGATAGTGGCACAGACAGTTGTTGCGACAGCCAAAGGATAAAGGATAATGACAGCCATTAGTATTAAGTGCGCGTTGGCTACTTTGGCTCCTCCCCCCAATGTAGCAGGTTGATTTTTTTCGCAGCTCCAGCTCCAGCTCCAGCTCCTTTCTTTCTTTCTATCCCCTGCTCATTAAAGTTGTTAAGTACTTGGCGTAAGTGTGGCTTTTCGAGGGGCCCGTGAGCTGTGAGAACTTCCCCAAGGACTTTGGGCGGGGGGCTTCTGAATGGGCCCCGCTATTAAAGTTAATTTAAATGCCCTTTTAGCGCTTTAACTTAATTCGCTGGCCCAAAATCCAAAACGCCAGCGAAACAAAGGGCAGTGTGCTAAAGAATAGCCAAAGCAAAACAGTATTTCATCTCTTAATTTTGAGACACTCAATCACTCACCTATTTTGACATGCAAAAAAAAACCGCATTTTTGACTTTGTATTTTCCAGAAATAAAGAAACCACATCTCGAGCTCCACTTTCATTTCATTGCTGCAATACAAAAGCCTTTCAAAACAATTCAAAACAATGAGTGACACAAGGTAAGCTAGACGAAGGACCGGGTGGAAATGGGGGAATGAATGGGGCATTCACTTGTCAAATATGTTTGCCTGTACATATTTTGGTGTTTATTGTTAAGCACAGACCTTGTCATACTCTACATTTAATTTTTATTCAATTATTAATTTTTTATTAATATGTGAGAAAATTATCTTGTAGGAGTTAATGAAAATTGCTCGTTTAAAGGTTCTTAGAATATATTCAAGTATTATGGATTTAAATATCAGAAATACAATATATATATATTCTCTCATCTAAACTGATAAATAATGGAATTGTAAAAAAAATAACTGACCATTGAATATACAATTTTATAGTTTATATTTAAAATTAAATATTAAATCGCTGTACTGAATCAAACAATGCATATTAAATTGCATGATTTAATATTAAAATATTTTAAATGATTTGAAAAATATAAAAATAGTTCTTTTTTTGAAAAAAAACCTATTTATTTAAGATAAAATTGGTTTATTTTAATGAAACGCTCACATATTAATTACTATTTCCAAAATAGTCAAATGAAACATTTAAAAATTGAGTAAAAAGTAAAAAAATATTTTTAATCAATTTTAAAAATTATTAAATTATTAAGAAGCGTATCTTGCCTTCGTTATGCATAGTTGTTGTAACTATTCTTACATTTATGTCCGCCCAGCTTTTGTTGGCTCTTTTATGGTATGCACGCCACATTTGCGTTCAATGAGCATGAGATAATGTCATCATCAACGTCGTCTTCATCATTCATCGCCAGACTGTTCTGGTCAGGTGAAATGCGAGATGCAGGGCGAGTTTTATGTTTTATGTCTGTTGTCTGGCATTCGGTCTTCGAGAAAATGCCTCTTATTATTTAATGAGGACTGCATTTTTAATTAATTCCACATTTACCCAAATGGATGGCATAAGCAACTGAGGTATTTGAGGCAAGCTAACGTATTGAATGAGATAAACACAGAGTATTAAAAGGGTTAATGTCAGGTACAAACATTGATCGATTAGTTGTAATATTGATAAGGCTTCAAATATTTTAAATTTTCTACTTCAATTTTTTCAAGGATTGCTATACACGAAACATTTGTAAAAAAATTCAAAACTTAGTTTATTTTTCATTTTTAAGGTTTATTTGTAGTTTGTAAACAAATAAGTAGTTGAGGTTCCATCGAAAGTATTAGTAATAAATATAGGGCACCATTGACTATATCAATCCAATAAAGAAAAAGTCTATACAAGAAGTCAATTTTAGAATAAATTCCTGGTATCTGGCATTTGGTCTTTAAATCTTCGCAAATTAATACTCTTTTCTTATTTGGGACGACAAAAATAATTTACTTAATGTTTAAATACACAATGGTTAAATACATTATAGAAATTATTAATTTAATTTATAATTCCTTAACATTTTAATCTATGCTTTGTCGATTTAATTGATTTAACAGCAGCTCAACATTTTCCATCACGATTTATTAAAATGAGTGCCTCCACTGTTGTGTTATCCTTGGTGCGCGGGCTTAATAAAATAATATTCAATAAAGCGTTCGCATTTCAATTTACAATTTCTATGGCCGCCTGCGGAATAATTGCATCTCGCCCGCAGTGAAAACTTTGCCAATTCAATGGCGGAATACGCTCTTTTGCGTATTTTGTTTCATGCAATTAAATTTATATTTACAGCAATGTTTCCGCACACACCAGCCGGGATAATCAGACCAGATATATGGTGCGTTTCCTCCCCTTTTTTATATGTTTGACATTTGCATATTCAGTTTGATTTTTTATTTATTTGTTGCTGATGAATGGTTTTTTTATGATTTACGTGTACATTTTTTGTGAATCGTACATATGAAATATACAAGATTTTCACTTTGATTTGATTTTGCAACGTATAAACATTTATTTTTCATTTATTGCCGCTGTCAAACATTTACAAAGGGACTTCAATTGAGGGATAAAGCACCAAATAAATCCAACTTAGTAAGTCATAAAGAATATTTGGGTACATTTTCAAGTTTGCCTTTGAAATAAATCATAATCATAATGCATACTTCCTGATTTTTTGTGTCGCTAAAAAGTAATCTCAGGCACGTAGTTTCATCTCCAAAAGAAAACCTGCTCGGCATATCAATTATTTATAATTATTGTTAATTTTCAAAGCAAGCAACCAACCAAACAAACTGGAATAAAACGCGGGGATGGAAAAAAACAAGGGAAACCACAAAGAGAACCTCAATTAAAATTCAAATTAGAGCGCTTGGAAAATTCGCTCTGCCGGGTGGCAAAAGTGCGAAAACTTAAAACCACAGGAAGGTGCACCATTCACCATTCACCGTTCTCCACCTCATCCGCATTTTCATGCGCTGGAAAACTAACTGCCTAAAATGAAATATGAACCCAGGCCGCCGAATGCTGATGAGGGCGGAAAATGGTAAGGAAAATGGTGAGGAAAATGGCGACGGAAACGGGAAAAGCCAACTGCCTCAGCCATGGACTACTAATAAGAAATTTGTGAACTTTGCAAATTTGCCATCATTAATTCTGGGCGGGGGTGTGGGCGTGCCGCTTGGTAAATTGTCGAACAGGAACATTTTTCATTCGTCGTCGTCCTTCGTCATTGTGTAATAATTGTCAAGCAATTTAAATCGAAGCTCCGAGCGTAATAAATTGTCATATGGCAGGAGGCCATGGAGGAGGATACGCCCCCCTTCGATGGGGGCTTTCGCAAAAGTCCTGACTTCGGCGATGAAAAAATAAGGTAATGAGGAAACGGAAATTGTTGCCGGAAGTTGGCTGCCAAGGCAAAGGGCGGAAGCTCATTTTGCAATATTCACAGACGACTGATTTCGATTTCTAGCGACGGCTTTTTCTGGGCTTACACCATGAATTGTAAATTGATTGAGTACCCAAGCGAAAATCTTCCAATTTTGCTTTGTCCCTGCCAGGCTCGCACTCTCTTATTTATCATTAATAATAGTGGCCTGTGGCTCTGGGCATGAATTCGTGAAGGAAAACCAGCTTAAAGAAGTTATTTTTGCTTCTTCGGAAGGATTATTTAAAAGGAACTGGATTCCCATGAAAATGCTGCAAGGATATATATATATATATATATATATAATATTCTGGCTGTCTCTGGAAGATAAATATTATGAGCATTCTCAATAATAAACATAATATATCATCATAAGTCACAAACAATTAATTGTAGATTATGGTCAATTAACAAAGTATCATTTGAAAAATAATTTTTAACCTCAGTGCAAATTAAGAACATAGAACTTTTCTCCCCATATATTTTTTTAGATCTTAAAACAAAATATTCAATAATGCACAACTGATAAATTTAATTTTTAAAATAATTTCATACTTAAGTACACAAAGGAAAATACAACATTTTATTTCAATAAATATTCTCCCGAGAAATAAAAATATAAGTTTTTTTGTAATATTTTAATGATAATTATAATCTAATTAAAAACAAGAAAGTTTCTTATTTTTCTAGCTGATCCTTGGCCCTAATGGAAGTGCAAATAATTTGAGGGTTCGCAGCACTTACCACTTGAGAATATTTTAATGAAAATATAAATCCAACAGAATTTACCATTTCCATTTCCTGGTCTGTCTCGGCTTTCCACGACTCTGACATCGGATTCGGATGAGGAGTCGGATTCGCAGCCCTTTTGGTGCTCAAGGTTTAGGCCATGTCCTGTGACAGGAGCCGCCAAATGCCAAATGCCGAGTGCCGAGTGCCTCGTGCTGAGCCGTTTGTCTGCCAAGGCAACAAAATGGTTGCGCGAAATGCGCTCGTAAATGCTTCCATGTTGCCAAGTTCTTGTTTGTGAAGAGCTGTTCAAATAAGCACCGGAGCAGCAAAAACAACAGCAGCTTCAGGTCATGGGGTCCAAAAAGGTAGGATGTTTGGGGCGAACAGGACCTCCTTCCTGCCGTTAGTTTCATTGTTGACATTGCACAGGCAACGGCAACGGCAACCGAAACGGCAGCTTGGCAAAAGTGAGTGGAGCTGGAGCTGGAGCTGTTAAAAAAAGGGCAACAAAAAGCAATTAACTTGGCTTACATCTTTGTTGAAAGTTGAAACGGAGGGCGCGATTTATGCCGCCGGCACAGCGGGAGCAGCTGCATTTCCAGGTGAGTTAAAGTGTCCACTCGTCCTTCGTCCTTCAGCCTTCATCCTTCGTCCTTGGCTGAGCAAACGAAACAAAACTGAAGCGTGAATCTCGCACAATGATAAAAGTTAATGGCTTGGCGCACTTCAGGTTTTAGATCTTGCTTTGATTCCCCGTAAAATTGCCAAGGGGGCAAAAGAAGATTGCTGGGCGCCGAGTTAAATAATTGAATATGCATAAGGGTGCGAAAGAGGGAAAATTCTAACATACGTAAGAAATTGAAGCTAATTTTTAAGCTACCTTTCGTTGCAAAATGCTTATTTTGTAAGTGATGGTACCCAAACTTGACCAAAATTCTAAAAAATAAAAGTGGAACCTAATTTCAAAAGCCATCTTCTTTTATCATAAATTATTTCGTAATTTGAAAAATTTAGATTTGAAATTTCGCAAGTCTGTGCTGGAAACATGTAACTATACGAAAAAATAAAGGTATTTTTGGAGCGAACACAAATTTTTCTCTTCAAATTCAAATGGTAAATCATTTTGTGCATACTCAACCTTGATCATAATGGATCCCTTTTCAGTTGTAGCACTTACCACAATATCCGACATCAGCTTACTCAAAATGATTCCCTCTTTACGCTAGGTTACATTCCCAGGGAAACAACTATTATCTGCTTTCTTTCTTTATTTTCAATGTTTTGATTTCTCATTTTCAATGGCATTCTACCAACCTCTGGGGTATTTATTTTCATTACTGATTTCCACTGCCGGCTTAAATTGCATTTGCTGACGATTTATTCTCTTTTGATTTATGCAGTTGCATTAACATCGACGTATTTGATTTCGATTTATATTTATATTTTCATTTGCATTTTCATTTCCATCTGATTTGATTTGTATTTTAACTTGCCGTTTTTTCTACCAATTAATCTTATCTCTGTTTTAGACTAATTATGCTCGTTTACATCGCTTAACTCGATAGAAGCTTAATATTAATTAATTCCCAATGCTCACGCAGCACGGGATTATCGTTTTGACTTGTTTTTGCTATTTAAAAATGTTTAAATAGAACTACAAAAAAGCTCATGCGTGTTTTTGTTCGATTTGTTTTTAAGTGTTGGACATCCAGCTTGAAGCTGAATTCGTGTCTGTTGTTTGTTTTTTGTTAAGCATAGGCGCAGAAAAATTTGCTACACACAGAGAGCAAGAATCTGACACTAACAAACATTTATACAATTTTGGGGGAGACGACATCGATTTGCGTGTGTGTAAGTGGATAGGGTTTTTCGATTTATCAGTGATTTCTAAAAAATAATTCCAATTTTTTAGTGTTTTTAGTGTTTTTCTTCTAATTAAAATGGACACAAATATTTGCACAGACATAATTGCTCAATAAATATTTATGTATATTCATATTTTTCTTGTTTATTTGGTTGTTTTTGTTGTTGTTGTTGTTGATTCTGGCAGGTACCTGATACTTAAATATCAATTAGTTTTAGGAGTAAGGTGGCAGGGAGATCTGTCTGAAGCAAATAAGAGATTCGAGAGGTTGTCGGCCTTATTCGCTTGCGTGTAAAAGCGCCTAAAAGCGAGCTATGCGAACTACAGCAAAAATGTTATTGTATATGTATTCGCAATACAGTTATATAAATACACCGATATATACGAAAAAATGTTCAGCCTACACACAAATATATATATATATATATATATATAGATTTATTTTCTAGCTTGTAAATATTGATTTTTAAACTATCACTTAGACTACATTGAGTTTTGACTTAGCTTTGGTTTTCTTTACGTTTTGGTTTCATTGTTTTTTAACACTTAGGGTTTTTGGCAATTGGAGCTCTGGCCTTGCCAATTTGACACTTGGCAATTTGTGGCGCCGAAAGTCTCCAATTATTGGACGAATTGTTGATATACGTTGCGTATCATGCTCAAAGTGAGTGAATGAGAGGGACAGAGCCGTAGCATGTGTGGGTCAGTGGGTGAGTTGGTTAAAGAGAGATAGATAGATTTGGGGGCTTAGTTTCTTAGATTAGCGTAGAATTGGCAAACTTCGTTTATGGGCTTGGCTCAATGGCTGGTGACACTAATCAGCAGTACTTTTAATTTATTACAGAACTAGACCACAAAGATCAATTGAAAATAATTTTATTTGCCGTGCGGTGTGGCCAAGCCACAAAGAAAAATACTTCAGGCGCAGTGTGACCATGCAACCTGCAGAAAATGAAATTGTTTTGTTCAAATTCAAGTAATGTTTGTTGTTCCTAAGCAGCTCGTTAAATAATTGAGTTTGATGTTCAGTTGTTATTAAACTGCTGTTTAGTGCCAATGGCCATCGCTCGAAGCTGTTGACTTGTTTGCCTGCGTTCAGTTGAGCTTATATTTTAAAGCTTAAAGGCAATAGGTTTCGCAAACATGGCCGTTAAAGTACATATTTGTATGTAGTAGAAAAGAGTACCAGCACACTCACACACTCACACACACACACAGACCCCCGAACACACCATTACTCGAATACGCACACAGGCTCGTAAATATACTATAGCAGCTTATAGTGGAGCACTCACAATCACATGCTTCGACAAGCACAAGTTTCAATTTGTTGCACTTTTTTGAAGCATTAAGTAGCTGCCCAAGCTGAAGTGTGCGAGTGTGTGGGGTGGTGCCTGTGTGTGTTTGTGTGTGAGCTGGCAAAGCGATTAAGTTTCGTTTAGCATTTAACAGTTACTAGTACTTTGTTTTTTCGGTTTGTTTCCTTTTTTCATAATACACAACACTGAAAGCACACGTTAAGTTTTTGTTTTTGTTTTGGTTTCCTAGTTTTCGTATTTTTTTCGGTTTTCTCTTGCACATTTAGTTAAAATTACAATTTACGCACTAAACATGCAGGAAATTTCGTTTAAATAGAGCAAATGCTGTACGCCCTTAAAGATTCTTTGTGTCATTAGTTTACTAAGCTTTAAGATCTAGTGGCTATCGGTTTCTGAGGCCTCCGAAATTTATTTTTACATTGTCTATAGATTTTTCCAAAGTTTCTTTTGATTTTAGTTCAAGATTGCACAACAAAGATTTGGCTCTACTTAAATGCTAACAACTTAAATGGTATCTATAAGATATGTAGCTGTTTTCACCTTCAAACATTTTGATACAACAACAAACAATAGAAAAGTAGTAATCTAAGTACTCAAAAAATTAAGTTTCATATGATTTTTGAAGCTTTAAAATTTAATTTAAAATTTAAATAAACAAATGTAATTTTTTTTGGAAAAGCAGTTTAATATAATTGGCTTGCTGTAAATAAGCAAATATTTCGCTAGTTAAATTTCCTCAAACTCTCTGAAAATGAAAACAGCTAGATTCGTTTTTATATAATTTCATTTTGCTTCCAATTCGGAACAAAAGATCGGATCACAATTACAAAAGTGGGTGTGTCTCAGGGGCCTTAGGAGTTGCCCAAATTGGACGGCGACGGTGGCCACTGGCGCTTGATGACCGCAAAGTGAGTCATCTGGAAGGTGTTTGTCACCTGGCAGCGGCGCTCCACGAATCCGGTGAGGCAGTAGCCCATGTTGTAGTCCTCCATCGAGATGTTGGACGTCAGATACAGCTTGAACTCGTCGTTCCACGCGGGCTGTGACTTGTCACAGCCCATTGCCCCCGTCCGGATTGCGGCTGCCCCCGCATTTGCAGTGGCAGGAGTTGCAGGTGTGGGCGTGGCAGCCACCGATCTGGAGCCCGGTGCCCCGCCCCCCGCCGGCGATGAGGCCCCACCGCCCGTGGACGTTGTCCGGCGAAAGTGTCCGGCAATCAGGAGGGAGCCCTGCTGCTCCAGCGGCAACATCCGTGCTTTTGTCGCACGCCGCTGGGTTCCGGAGCACTCCACGATGCGGCAGCGATTGGGCTGCCAAAAGCAGGGCGTGATGGTCCAGTAACTGGACGATGCCGTCCTCGCCCAGCCCTCCTCGGGGTACAGCAATATCTGAAAGGTGGCACAAAAGATGAAACGAGAGGTGAGTGCACTGGCCAAAAAACAGGGTCCTATTTTAAAAAATAAAGTTATTTGGGGTGCAGTGTGACCTAGCCGCAAAGAGAAACATTTCAGGCGTAGTGTGACCATGCAACCTGCAGAACAAGGTCCTGGGTTAAACTTTTCATAGGACTTTTTGGCTTTGGTATAATTAAGTTACAAACTATAATACATTTAGTTTAACGTTTCGTTAAGTTTTATTGACAACAGAGCGAGTACAAGCTAGTTCTGATAGTTAAATTCCTAATAATTCGTATTTATTATCTTCTAAAACTGGGATTCCTTAGTAACAATCCAAAATCCAAATTGAATTCGTAGTCTTTGCAGTTATTTTTTTTAATAGAGCCAGCAAAATATTTTAACCAAGCCACCCAATTTTAAATAATTTGAACTTATTTTCTTTCTGAGATAGGGATTTAAGATAAACAATGTTTATTAAGAGTCCTTAACGTGTTTAAATTAAAAACAACTGATCGCAAGTTAAACAAAATGTATATGCATTAAAAAGTTTAAATTTGATTATTATTTTTTTTTGTTGTCACAATGTTGGCCATTTCAAAGAAGACTTTCTCCATTTTAAACTACATTTTTTCTCCGTGTGAACCTTTCAGGCCATCGAAGCCAATTGCAAATTGGTTTTCTGTGTCGCACTTTAATTGAAAATCGTAATTAAAATCGTGCAGATTGTTTAGCCAGGATTTGGAACCCTATTCGTTTTGCATCGCAATGCACCTTAATCATGTCCAGTGCGAGTGTTTATCATTAAGTGGGCAATTATTGTTAAACACACTCACGCTTAATTTGGTCAAATTAAATTGGCATAAAATTAACATGAAATTGCTTTTGACACTTTTATAGCTGCATATTTTTCAGCGCAGGAGAACCTGGCAACAGGCGACCTTAAAATGTGAAGAGTACATTTTCTGATTGCAGTAATTCACTTGTATCTTATGCACTTGTTGTTTTTTTTAACAATCTCTCCTGTTTATTTTATTGCTTTCGCTTTATGGTTTTTATTTTTCATTTCCATATCGAACTGACATTTTTGCCAGAGGCACTGCAACCGCATTTGGCCAACAGTAGCCAACAGTACCAGTCCTCCGTTTGGCATCAGTTTCATTTACCGATTATATATGTGGTCTTTGCGGTCAATGCACGCGGCTCTTATATAATTAATACATTTCGCAGTCGCTAAATGCCAGACATTTCAAATATTAGCGCGCAACGAGGCGTATGCTTAATAAGCGGCCAGCAAACAAGATGGATAGAAGCATAGAGAGAGCGAGACCGAGATGGAGAAGCTAATCAAACATTGAACTTGGCTTAAAGGCTACTGCAGAGCCAAGGGAAAATCACGCTGGCAAATTCCAAAGAAAACTTCAACAAAATTGAAAGGGGGCGAATAAAAAATCCGAAGCCAAAGTGGGTGAAATGAGGTGGCGAAGGAGTAAAGGCCAGCGGCCAATGGCCGCCACAGGACCCATGGAATATAACCGGGAACCAGAAGCTGATGCTTTTGAAATTGAAGTGGCTGCAGCTGCAGCCACAAGGAAACTCGCCCCAGGGGTTCCCCAGTTTTTACCAGTTTTTACCAGTTTTCGCCTCGCCTTTGTTCCCCACTTTGACTTTAAAATATAAATTCGCATATGCCTCCAGTCGAAACTCGGTCTGTGTTCTGCCAGGTAAATTGTTTAAAATTAATGCAACGCAAAGGCACTTAAAAATGCATCCATTTTCGTTTTATTTACGCTCAACTCTGGCTGACCGAAAACAATGAGAATGGTCGATGCGATCGGGTGTTTGAATGGAAGTGAAAAGCCCGGCCACGGCACATTAAGCTGGAAATGGAAATCCCCCTTAACATTAATGAGTATTGAACGGTTTTCGCAAGGCTATGGCTGTGTGAAAGAGCTACCGGTAAATACCTGATGGTCATGAGCGTGTATTTAACTTATAAATGGGTGAAAACGGTTTGAAAATGAATTACAAAGATAATAATTATTTCGAGGGGGCTTTAAGCTCTGCTCTTCAACACTCTGAATGTAGTCCTACTTATTCAGATATTCTAATTTCCACCTATAATTTATGATTTCCTAAAATCGGTACTTTATTTTCCGCTGTTTTGTCTAATGAACAGCATATTTTTCACGCTAATGCGGGTAATTGTATATCGAAAATCATATTTTCCATGGGAAAACCTGCCTGACTGCCTAGATGACACATCAATCCGCATCCAAAAAACTGTCCTTTTGTTGAATCCAGAGCACGTCCTGCATATTTGTCGACTTGCCCGCTTGAATTGCCCGCTCGTGTTTGGAAATTATAAAAGCAAGCCGAAATTTTACGGAACGACCTCCTAATAAGCTGCCAAAATACGCTTAGCGACGACAGGTAGAGATACTGATGGGTTGCATTGGCTCCACGCCATTTTCGACCCCGATTGCCATTGCATTATTCAAAGACGGCAAAAGCGCGCGCGCTGCGAAATTGAAAATGCAACGGCAGCCACCGATGCACGCAACAAATCGCTTGCCACTATCAAGGGTCATAAAATCCTTCACTGCCATCCGCGCCCCTTTCTCCACTGCCACGCCCCTTTTCCCAGCCAAGCACACATATTGGCTGTGGGGTTTTTGCAGCAGGGACTATCTCGTGATGGTGGTTGCCAGAAATCACCGGTGGCCAAATATTCACTGTGATTGGGAGTGTGACATTTATTTTCAATCTTTCAAAATATTTGTGCAACATATATTGGTTTGGTAAGCTTGACAGAGTTCATTGTTAAATCATTAAAAATTATTTAATGCACTATATTATCATTTTAGAAATACATTATTTGAATCATTTTCTAATCCCTTATCGGTTATTATATTAAAAACAAATTCGAAGAAATAAAGAAATTCAACCTCGATTTCAGGAGTAAACAAATGGTGAGATCTAGTAAAAATGATAAAACTTTATAAAGATTTTTAATGGCTTATTTACAACCTTACAAATTAAAGAATGGGTATGTCTTTTGAATTAAAAGCTTTTAAAAGTAGAAATGTGGTTCTATATTAAATCAAAATTTTGAAATCTAAATCAGTCAGTTTCTAGCTCGTTAATACTAAGTATAAATAGCCAAACATGTTAAGTTTTAATATTATAATTATTTTATTTATTTTCCTAATTTATATCTAGATAGCTCTATTTCGAAGTAACTGTTTTTCGCAAACTAACACCCACATCTGGTCACGCACACACTCACGGGGCGAAAGGGAGAGAGCAGACACGTACACGCTGGGAAATCACTTCCGCTTTTGAGCTGCAACGTTGGCAATTTCGCAGAGGAACGGAGATAAATGGGATGCGGAGGAGTGGGTGGGCAGTGGGCGGCAGTGGGTGGTGGGCGGTGGGTGCTGGGTGCTGGTGGGCAAATACCAAACCAAAGGGGGCATCAGGTGGCGAATGCCGAGTGGCAAAATCGAAAACGTGGCCAAGACTGGGTCGTCGATTCGCCAAGAACTGCTCCTCGAGGCGTCCATAATCGATTTCTGCGTTCGAGACTGCGAATTGAACTGCCTTGGCAGCTTCCGTGGAATTGTTTGTTGACTTTGGGTTTTTTATTGCGTGCCATTTTATTGCCACCGCAAGTCCAAGTCCAAGTCCAAGTCGACATCGACATCGAAGTCGACCCTATTCAAACGTGGCTTCTCAGCTCCGGTTCGGTAAATAAAATGGTAAATGGTAAATGGCAAATGGCAATACCCGAACGCGCTGGGGGCAACCTCCATTGTCGGCAATCGGCAACTTTGTCTATTAATTTGCTTAATGAGTTCAGTGACAAATATTGAACTGCTGCAACTTAACAAATAGCTGCCAAGTTTCCTGGGACTCTCGGTACGCTTGAAACCCTTGGAACCCCGAGGAACCCATCCCCAATCCCCGATCCCCGAGCACAGAAACTTTTCTCATTTGGCTCGCCCGCTCGCTTGGCTCGACATTAATTAATTAAGTGCTGCCGCAGACATTTCAACACTTTTACCAGTCAGTCAGTCAGTCAGCCAGTCAGCCAGTCAGCCAGTCAGCCAGTGGGTTCGTCCGTCCCTTCGGCTGTCTGTCATCGACTCAGGCATTACTTAGGCAAATGGTCTCTGGATTCGTAAAGGGTACATACATACTATATATATATATCTCTGGGCACTCCAACTTAATTACCCGCCCTCATAAGCATACTGCAGATGTGGAGGAGAAAGAAGCTGGGAAATCGTGTGCCTCCAAATCCAGCATAAGCTCGAAAATCAAAGCTTCAACACGATTGTCTAAGCACTTGAGGCGCCCTCAACCCCCCAACCCCTCAACCCACCATCTTAGATCTTAGTCATCCTGGACCACCCACTCATCCATCCATGCACGCAACTCCACTCAAAGGAGCTCTTCAAGATTTTTATGAACACTTCTGACGATAAAGGGTGGAGCAAATTTTCCGCTGACGCGGATGAAAGAAGGCTTTCCGAGAGATTACAGGTATTCAGCAGTTTGTGGCTCATTTTGGCAGATTAAAAAGTGACAATTTTGGTCGGACATGTTTTTAATTTGGTAATTGTGTTTTCCGGTAGAGAAGTTACAAGGCAAAACACTTTTGAATTGTATCCATTCTTTAAATAAATAAACATTTGCAAAAGTCACCCAAATGTACAGTAAATATAAAATATTTGTTATCCTTTCACTAAAAGGCATAGTGTAAAATATTTTTGGTAAATTCAATTTCATTTCATTTTCTAATTTATTTAAATAATAATAATTTCTTAAATGTTTTCAGATACTATTTTATATTTTGTTTAAAATATTGTAAATTGATTTTTGAACTAAATAAAAAATATTTTTGGTAAAGCTTTCCCTCGTCTCACTTTCTAACTTTTTTAAATTATAATAATTCATAAATGATTTGGATACCATATAATATTTTATTTAAAAACTTGTAAATATATCATTCACTTATGTATAGAGTTTGTATAGGAAAAAGCTTCTCATCGAGGTATTAATAATCTATTAAATCTATTTTTATCTAATGGTTACCCAGATTTGATCGGAGAAACTTAAGTTTGAACAGTTTGCTATTGGCAACAAAGACTTATTTAATTAGAACTTTTTAAATTCCCACTTCAAATGTATACAAAAGGAGTCACGTAAATATTTACTGAGGCCCGCCAGGTGGGTCATACATATATATATATATAATACCTACATTAGAGATTTTCTCATCCTTCCCTTTAAGCAGAGGCTTTTGTTTCTTCCGTCGAGGAGTACGCTTTGAGAAAACTTCCCCTCGAGTTCTTTATGCCATTCCTACGTGGACGGAAAGGAATGCCATTGAGTTTGGGCCAAATTGAAGTTTTCCTTCGATTCATTTCTTTGCCTTCCGAGAGCGTAAATGAGTTTTTGGCTGATTGTAAAACTTATCTGTTGGCTGTACGGCTTTGGCAGCAGCAACGGCTTTGTTTTCAATTGCCAGTGCCAATTGTATCAGTTATTTTCTGTTTGTATTTCATTATTCGCGGCCTTTTGTCCTTTTTGGTCTGGCCATGCCATTCAAGAGCAATCCCTGGCTGCGGATGGGCTGGTAAAACTTTTAATAACTTGCTCATTAGCACAGAAAATGAGGCCGGCGTTGCGGCAGGCAGACAAAATAATTTACACGCCAACATCCGTTGCAATTAAACTGCAAAGGGAGAACTTAAATTTCCGGGTTAGGAATCGCCGCTGGCCTGAGTGTCTTGGCCCTAATCTTGGCCCCCATCTTGGCCAAGTTTATGGCTGCCTGGCTGCTGCTGGGTAAATGTAGATGTCAACGGATGGGCCCACAGCGAAACTTTTCCCGCCAGTGCTCTTATTTTCTGAATTTAATGAGTTGTATTACGAGCAACTTTAAGAGGAGAGGCTGATGCTGATGCTGAAGCTGAAGCTGTAGCAGCCGCAACTTGGTGTAAACTTATATATGACAAAGTTCCTGCGCGCGAGTCCTTGCGGCGTCGCAAGTAATGCACAAATTAAAGTTCTTTGCCAAACTACACGAGGCAGTGGCTGCTAAAAGTTTCGTTTCCTCGACGCTAGTTGACATGTTGAGTCGCACAAGGATATGCGTAGCTACAAATTTGATATGTTAGACAAGTCCCGGCTACACGCGCAGCTCGAGGGGCATGGAAATGGGCGATGGCAAGTGGCAAATGGCAAATGGGGAAATGGGAAGTGGGAAATGGGAAATGGGAATCCACTCGCAATCCTCCAGTCTGCACAGTCTGCACCATGGGCGATAAATGCCGGCAAAGTTTGTGGAAGGAAGCGGTGGAGGAAACATTGGCATTAATGCAAGCGGAAATATAGATATTGCTTTTAGTTCAACCATGTAAAGTCAGTCGTTTATTAGGAGATTACTGCGGAAGAAATATGTTTGCATTTTGTAAAATTATTTGAAGAGACGCAAAAACAGTTCTAAATTGAAAAAAATTATTTTACCAAATGTTTTTTAAGTTTATGGTAGGCTCTAGAATTACATATTTTGAATTTTTGAAACTCTTTCTGTGATGAAATTGAAAAATTATAATTTAACTTACTTTAAAAGTAAAATCATTATTTAATTCCTGATCCTTACCGATTAAAATTGTACTATTTATTAGTGCTTTAAACTTTCTTACTAAAATATCCTTAATAGTTCCTAAACAATTATTTACAACTATCTAGAATATTCTTAACTATAATAATACCATTTAACTTACTTTGAGAGTAAAATCATTATTCAGGACCTTACTCTTACCGATTAAAATTGTATTATTGTTATTTTATAACTTTATAACGTTATAACCTAAGCTTTTATTTAAAACTCTCCAGAATATTCTAAAAAATAACGATTTATTATTAGTGAATAATAGTTATATTTTATTGAAGCACTTTTCAGCTAGTTATTTCTAATTATTTTACCAAATAAATAATTCAATAAATTTTCATCTTTCAGCTTTCCTCAGCGAAAACATCTTTGATTGTTAGAAAGCAAAAACTTCTTCATCAAAATCCATTCTTAATCCCCACTCAACTGAAAACCCATTAAATTTAATTTTCATAAATTTTACAGCATTTTGTCATTACAAAAGTTGCTGAATCTCCAGGCAGCCAGATTTCACTTCAGTTTGCAGCCAAGCACACACTGTCAGCTCTTCTTGGATGGGGTTTGCCGGTGTAAAAGATTAAGCACATTTATGTGACAAGTGCGACATCAGCAGAGACAACGAGGAGCTCGAGGAGCACAAGGAGCAGGAGATGGAGTGGAGATGGAGATGGGGATTCCACTCCTGAGGAGGACTAGGAACGACAGCCAACGCATGTGCCACAATTTTAAAGTTGAGCGCTAATGAAATTTGAGCTGCTGCTTTCGCAGCTGCCAGGCAATTGGAGCCTGGCAAAGTTATGCAAGTGCAGGGACCAAAAATGGCATCGAATCCAAGTGACAAGACGTGTTCTGGGCCTGATACTGGGGCTTACAAGTTGCCACAAGTTTGCCGGAGTTTAGCACGCGTAATGCGAGTCAGAGGTGGCAGCTTAAAGTCCTGAAATTGTGCGAATTCAACGCAGATGTTTGTGCCAGGGGATTGTCTCATTAGGGGGGGCAAAGGTCCCGGTCACGCTTCAATTCACAGACTGGGCTCAAAACTTTGCCTCTGTGCCGAAGTCAGCGAACAGAATAGCTCATCAATAACCCATTTGGGTGGTCGGGTCACGACCTAACCCACCGGGAATCGGAAGTCTGATATCCTTGTGAATACAAATACAAAACGGTGAGCCCGGTTTATTCACTTTGCCATTCATACGGGGGCACATAAATCAGGTCGAGGAAAGCTTATAAATCTCCCACATCTGCGCTTTTCATTGGCAATCAACGAATCAGCAAGGAAATGCTTCTTTCAGTTATTTTTAATGAGCGACAGCGCCTGTTGAGAATTTCCATATTCCATTCGCTTTCGCATTCGCATCATCTTAAAGCGGGCGGGAAATGTTCACGAAATTTCGGAAAATTCCAGCCGGGGCATGCAACATGTTGAGCGTGTAATGTATGGCTATGTCTAACAGACGAAATGAAATGAAAATTTAATAAAATAAAAGTATACGACTTGAGCCTGCTGCCGCTGCTGCTGCTGCGTTGCGAGATGAGGAAGAAAGCTCCTTGGGGCTAAAGACGTTTGCTTTAAATGAAGATGTATGCCAGCCGGGCGTATGAGTAATATGCGCAAATATGCGCATAAAATAAAGCAACTTGTAGCAATTTCCCCTGCCCTTCGCCCATTCCCTGCTCGGTTCCCTTTGGGCCGATGACGATGCCGTTGCCGTTGCCGTTGCCACTTCGTCGTCTTTGGCTGGCTTCTTGTGTTTAATTTAGGCAGCCATAAACGTAATGCGGAGCCTCAAGTACTCGGATCCGTAGAGTCCCAGGCAAACCGAATTTATATAGCGGCTCATAAAAACTGGGTAACCTTAGCCGCCGCTCCACTGCTTCCCCTTGCCTTTTGTGTGTTTCATTTCCTGAGCATGGCTGACATAAAATAGAATTTTATTCGAGGCTGCTTTAAAGACCAAGATATTGTCTTTCGAGCTGCCGGCATTAACCCATTAAACGGCTAGAATTTGCGTTTTGGGCAGGGGCAAAAGTATATATAAAGGTATATAGTGGAATTTGAACTTAAAATTGATGTGCTCTTTTTATGTGAAAAGTAAATAAATACAGAATTTAATATCATATTTAATGTCTACATTATGGTCGTTTCTCTAACGACTCAATTTCATTGGTGGAATATAAAGTTAAATTTGTGTAATGTTAAGCTAGCTTTTTTTTGGTTAAGTAAATTACTCAATCATACCTATGACAGCTATATATTGTAGTTATTTAATTTTATAATAATAAGTAATTCTGTACTATTAAACTATTTCTATTTATTTTGCATTATTTTTATATTAAAAAAATGTTGGAAAACAGCAAAGCTATAATATTCCTTCATTTATTTTTTTGATTGTTGCTATGGGAACTATATTTTATTATCGAAAAGAGTCCTTCATTGCGTTGCAAACTTTTGTATGAAACGAAGTAAATACGACTGATGCCTTTCGAATTCAAAGACATATTTTCTTGGAATTTTGCTTAACCAAATTGTTTCGCAGAAGAGTTGAATAGAAAAGGTTTCTGGCAACGCGTAGAAAGTGCCAGCAATTTCCAATCACAAACTTGAAAGCCCCTATCGTTGTGTTTGCCACCAGCCTAAATGCTCGTTCCCATTGTATGCGACCCAGTTGTCCCATTGTGCGATGCGATGCGATGCGATGTGATGTGAGTGCTCGACATCAAAGCCAGGCCTCGTCCTGTGGGCCTGCCACTGGATATCCCAGTGTCCTGGTGTCCTTGGCTGGCATTCGCATTCTGTTTGGCTGCCAGCACGTTAGCATATCACCGATGCCATGCCATCCATCAAATATCGCGCGTCCTACGCGAGCCATTCGCGTGCTTTGAAGGACTTCGGATGGGGTGTATTCACAAGTCCTGATGGTTCTACAGGTCCTGATGGCTCTGCAAGTGACTCCGCCTGTCTGCCATCAAAATTCGCAAAAGCAGCCTGCTCCTGGCAGCCCTTAACTTGGGGCTGTAGAAGGCATTTTAAAGCCGATACTCTCTGGAGGGCATGAAATTTTAACTTATTTCGTTGTCTACTTCATTGAATTAGCCCGCACACACACTCGAGCGGAGATAATAAATTGAATTAAACTGATGCGCAGGAAAATTGTATGGAACTTTCTTGACGTCGGCCCTTGCCAAAGGAGAATTTGATTTAATTTTTGGCTCAAATGTCTTTTTAATTCTCCTCTTGTAGGTGGTCCAATATGGCTGATATGGTCTGTTGGCCAGAGCCAAAATATTGTTGACAGCACATGTGGCACATGAAATTGCTTTTTTTTCGGGGCTAATCAAGCGGCAGCTGTGTGCCAAGTGGGGAAATGTGGCAAACAATGCCGCCAGGAGATAAAACTCATTCAAATTCCTTTAAATTCACTTGAAAAGGACCTGAATTCAGCTTTTAATTCCGCACTTAACTTAGGGTAAAGCATACTTTTCAGGGCCAGCAGACAGATGGGCTAAATGGATGCAACAATAATTAACTGCATCAGGCCGCCAGGCAGCAGCTGAGTCGCAGGAGAAAAACACAGAGAGATAGAGGGCCAAAAGTGGAGAAGGTCGAGTGACCTCTTAACCCCCCATTGCCCCCTCTAGCCGGCAGCTTAACTTGGCATTAACGCAATTTGTCACAGCAGAGCAGACACCAGAGAGCCGGCAGCTTAGCCAGCTTCCAAAACTTTGCCCCTCGAAATAAAAAGGAAACATTTTGGTTTATACAAGTATATATCCAAAAATAAGTAGGTGTCTGCAGAGGAGCCTGTGTTTTTTACTTTTTATTTCCATTTCTATTTTGTAACATTGAGCTGACAGGTGAAATGAAATTGCGTGGGCTGCAGTTACACATTCCTTCGCAGCATTTTCTACTTCAACTTTGGCTTATCCCCCCTCCTGACCACTTTGAATACGGCATGGGGATGAAAAAATTCCAGAAAAAAACATTGACAGCCAAAAGTATATATACCTACGAATTTGCCAGTACCATTTCCACTTGTAGTTGGTAGCTACAACTGCAAAATGACAGCACTCTGTGGTTTAAACAAGAAATACCAGGCAGGTAAGCTGCCCCAGGAAGCTTAACAATAATGGCTAAGATGTAAGATGGCAGCAGAGCAGAAGAAATTTCACCAGATTTAAGTGCTTAAATACTTTGGGATCGATGAAAGATTTTAATTTGGCTTTATGATATTGCAGTTTCGCAATTTTGATGGCCCTTAGCTATGGTTTTTTATCAATAAGCATAGCTGGTATATATACTTTAAGATGTTTAGCAAAAAGTTAGCAAGTCAGTTTAAAGTTTAAAGTCGGTTGAGGGGCCATAAATCTTGGCAGTCGCCGCAATTAGAAAACCTGCCACTCAGTTGCTCATTGATAGCTTTAAGCTGCCAGTGGCACTTGCCACTAGCCACTAGCCAGCCACCTACCATCTACCACTTGCCACAAAACCAGTCAGCAAAATCGCGCATACGGCCCGTGGCCAGCTGCATCAGCTTGAATAGTAGCAAATCGCCTTAGCAGCTTGGGGGAAAACCCTAATAAACCAGCAAGAAACTGCACAGTTAAGCCTTCTGCGGCTGCTGCTGCTGCTGCCACGCCCACTTTCCCTCCATGGGAGTAGGCGTTGCTTTCAACTTTGACCAGAGCGATTTAAATCTTTGCCGGGTAGCATATAAATTTAAGAGTGCCCCCGCTTACTTATCTAAGTCTATGACTTTGGGTTAGGCTTTCGGGATTCGGTATTCCGGTATTCGACGATGACTCAGAGCTGGAGTCAGAGGTTTTGGGATCTGATGAGGAGGAATGTTCTTTTTTATGCCCGCCATTTTGCTGCTGTCTCTTCTGCCGCTTCTTGCTACAAATCATGATAATAAATTCCAATTTTATTTAGTCAGTGAGGCGGCAAAGCACCCTTGTCATCGTCATCGCCAAAAAGAAAAAAAGAGCCAAATAAAGGCAAGCGAACCGCTTCATCTGCTTGGCACAACAAAAAAAAAAAATAAAAGGGTCTGTGTTTCAACTACTTGGATTAACGGTTCAGTTTTATGACTTTTTATTTTATACACATCCCGCATTCAACTTTCCAGCTTCTGGTGTTTCCCGTTTCCCGTTTGCCCGCCAGCTAAATAAATACACTGGCAAATTGACTTGGCCTGCTTGACTTTTGGGCAGACATAATCAGGCCTGATTATAATGAATAGTTGGGGCTGGCCAAATCAGCAAACAGAAAAGCCAGAGGCGACACTCGGTCGGCCAGCTCATCAGTCAGTCCAGCCAGTGCAGTTTGGAGTGGACCGCAACACCCCTCGTTATCCCATCGGGGTGGCCCTGAATCGTTCGTTCTGCATCCTGCCTTCTGCATTCTGCATCCTGCATCCTGCTCAAAAACTGAGAGCTGCGAGATGGTGCAGCATCAGCATCAGCATCAGCGCCAGCCAAAACACATTAGCCAGCCGTGTGCTAAAAATGTCGCACAGCCAGAGTCGGCCCAACGCACAAATCCTGCGAAAGGAGTGTTTCACAAATTCACGACCCAATTTAAAAGGGATAGCCAAAACTAGTGAGTATCATACTAAAATCTCTAATCTCGCTTTTGTAACTTTTAATAGAGAAATTACTTATATATAACTTGCTTACTTTTACATATTTATAATCTTTTATCACTTCTCGCAGTAAATAACACAAATCAGAAATTGAAAGAAATTTCACTTTCTATGATATGATATAATATTTAAGCGCTATTCTTATATTGTCAGTCGAAGCACAGTTTAATTGGCATTGCCTATTACTTTTAAGTGTTTACCGAAATCTCTTTTAAGAATGTTTCACTTTTATTTGTATAAATACAATTTTTTAACCCAAAAAAAAAAAAACAAAACTTGTTATAGATATTTTAAAAGTGACCCTCGTTGGTAGTGAGTGACCAGGCGGAGAGTCCTTTTTTTCAGCTGGAGTTGAGCTGGCAGGACATGTGGCAGTTGGCAGTTTGCTGCGCTTTCCCCGCCCCCCAAAACCCCTCCTCCCTCCGCCTCCCGCCTCCCTCCATCCTGATTTTGGCTGTGGCTCTTCATTGCCTGTTGGCAATTACAACGTTGCAATGTTGATGGCAGTTTTCTTCCTTTTTTATGCATATGTATGCAGACACACACACTCACACACACTCATACTGCCAGGACATAACGATGCTCACAGACAGGCAGCAGCTTACAAGGACATGAAAGGGGAGGGGGTAAGGAGGTGGTAGCAATGGGTGGAAAATGGGCTGAAAAGTGGGCGGGGACAGTGGCTAGTCACTTCCGCCTTGCTTGAAGAGGTCGTTCATTTTTTCATAATACTCTTTCTGCTCTTTGAGTCCATCGCTCCCTGATTGCACTGGCCTTTGTGCATGTGAAACTAATTATGCAGCACAAAGAAGGAGGGGATTACAAATAAATGTGAAGATTAAAGGATGGTATATATCATT